>NC_086448.1:99595245-100195245 GCF_028390025.1 Pseudophryne corroboree
AGTAAATTACATTGTTTTGTGTAAATAGTTTTAAAAGCCATAGGATAGGCTTGTGTGGGGTTGCAGGAATCATTTGTCACCTTTCCATTGACTTTTATTATAAAACAGTTATAAAAACTAAGGGGTCTATTTACTAAGCTTTAGATGGAGATAAAGTGCAGAGATAAAGTTCCAACGAACCAGCTCCTAATTGCAATTTTTCAAATGCAGCCTATGACATGCCAGGTAGTTGCTGATTGGCAACTCCATGCACTTTATCTCCATCCAAGGCTTAGTAAATAGACCTCCTAAGTGGCCTACTTCCTATAGATGCCTCCTGCAGCATAAGAATAATTGTGTTATGGTATTGTACAGCCGCTTCCTTGTGGCTGCGCTATACCAACCACATCACAATCGGGCCCTCAGTGTTGAGGTGGCGGAGGGATATCCTCTTAACGACCATGGATCTCCTTCCCATAGAAAGGAGCGGGGCTCCGAGAATCAACAGCAACTCCTATCCGCATGAAAACTCTGAAAACATTCAGTTTCTGGAGTTTCTGAATACTTCATGGCAGAGGCGTCACACCGGGTGTGGTGACACCCGGAGCGCACTCTGGGGGTCATTCTGAGTTAATCGCTCGCTGCCGATTTTCGCAGCGCAGTTATCAGGTGAAAAAACTGCATTTCTGCGCATGTGCATGCCCCGCAATGCGCACGCGCGACGTACGGGTACAAAGCTCTTTGTGGTTGTGCTTAGGTTCTAGCGAAGTTTTCCTTCACACTGGCGGCCGCGAGAAGATTGACAGGAAAGAGGTGTTTCTGGGTCTCAACTGACCGTTTTCAGGGAGTGTTTGTAAAAATGCAGGCGTGGCTGGGCGTTCGCTGGGCGGGTGTATGACGTCAAATCCGGACACGAATAGGCTGAAGTGATCGGAAGCGCTGAGTAGGTTCAGAGCTACTCTGAAACTGCACAAACTGTTTTTGCAGAGATCGGCTGCACAAGCGTTCGCACTTCTGCTAAGCTATAATACACTCCCCAGTGGGCGGCGGCATAGCGCTTGTACGGCTGCTAAAACTGCTAGCGAGCGATCAACTCAGAATGACCCCCTATGTACTATTACACACACACACACACATTAACCCCCCACCCCGCGCTCAGGCCACGGGCATCCAAAAGGGGGCATGGCCTAATTTAAAAGGGGCGTAGCCTCACGGGTCTTTTCTCCTTCGCTCCGGGGGCATGTCCAGCTTCCCTGAAGATGCTGGCTACCCCCCGGAGACTGGACTGTGTGTGTGCCGGCTCTTATCTGTGACAGGAGCCGAGTGCTGCAGGAGATTATCTCACAGCAGCACTCGGCTCCTGTCACTGCAGAAGAGCTGGCACTTTGGTGTCACCCCTTCTGGCTGCACTCCCCACACCCGCCTTCTGACGCCATTGCCTGGTGGCCTGCTTCTAATAATGAATGGACCCATTACATAAACCATGGGGGAACTAACATTTCCACACGTGTATCAGACTCTCTAAGTATGACAAATAGGCCCCTCCAGGAGAGCGCCACCAATGTTTGCTTGTAGTGACAGGTTAATTAAAGTCGTATTTTACTTATGTCACTGAACTGTGAACTTTTAGTTTAAAGCCCATGCAAATAGGACTTTCTCTAATTAAGGGGTGCACCATTGTTTTGGTATGTGCGCCACATTGTGATAGCCCATGTGGGGATAGTGTGTAGTTTCCAGGTAGCAACAGTGAAACTGGTCTTATTGATAAGACTGCAGAGGACAGTGACAGTCTGGCAGTAAATTAGAGTGCAACGGAGTGATCCTGATTCACCGCAAGACTATCTGACATCATAGTCACAGTTCCCCTCTCGGTGCAATGCAGTAAAGAAGAGCTAGAGGGGGTCTTTGTATACTGGATGCCGTAATATTTTTGTCCTGGTGTCCCTGGTAACCCTGTGTCTGTCCTGCTTCCTACAGGCAGTGATAATCACTGTGAAGGCTTTGATTTATAGTGATTAAGCAATTTGTAATCTGTTTTAATTGACAGTTCAGAATCTTTTGGTCTATAAATCAAGCAGTTCTGTCATTCACAGCTAATGGTGATCTAAGCATACACCTGAAACTCTATGGGTGGTATTCAAATGATATATCACGACCAATCTCCTTTCTAAAATGATAAAATGATTCCCGTTATCGCACATGTTGCGCCCATAGTAATCAGGTTTAGCTGTGAAAAGGGTCGGGTGCGTCATTACCCCGCAGGGGGGGGGGAGCAAGCTGAAATGATGATACCACGCCCCCAAGGGCAGAAACAGAATGGGTGTGGATCAGTGGTGCAAGTAGAAAAAATGTCTTACGGGTACTGTGTGCGCGCGCCGAAGGCGCGCGCGCAAAAAAATGGGTGTGGCCAAATGCCACATGGGGCGTGGCCAATGGAAATGGGGGCGTGATACACATATGGGGGAGGGGCAGATACACGTATGACCCCAATAGTGCCAGATACACGTTGCCCCACAGTGCCAGATATACATTGCCCCACAGTGCCAGATACACATTGCCCCACAGTGACAGATATACATTGCCCCACAGTGCCAGATACAGAAATGCCCCCAGAGTGCCAGATATACATTGCCTCGCAGTGTCAGATACACGTTGCCCCACAGTGCCAGATATACATTGCCCCACAGTGCCAGATATACATTGCCCCACAGTGCCAGATACACATTGCCCCACAGTGCCAGATACAGAAATGCCCCCAGAGTGCCAGATATACATTGCCTCGCAGTGTCAGATACACATTGCCCCACAGTGACAGATACACATTGCCCCACAGTGCCAGATACACATTGACTAACAGTGCCAGATACACATTGCCCCACAGTGCCAGATACAGAAATGCCCCCAGAGTGCCAGATATACGTTGCCTCGCAGTGTCAGATACACGTTGCCCCACAGTGCCAGATATACATTGCCCCACAGTGCCAGATATACATTGCCCCACAGTGCCAGATACACATTGCCCCACAGTGCCAGATACAGAAATGCCCCCAGAGTGCCAGATATACATTGCCTCGCAGTGTCAGATACACATTGCCCCACAGTGACAGATATACATTGCCCCACAGTGCCAGATACACATTGACTAACAGTGCCAGATACACATTGCCCCACAGTGCCAGATACAGAAATGCCCCCAGAGTGCCAGATATACGTTGCCTCGCAGTGTCAGATACACGTTGCCCCACAGTGCCAGATATACATTGCCCCACAGTGCCAGATACACATTGCCCCACAGTGCCAGATACACAAATACCCCCACTGTGTCAGATATACATTGCCCCCCGTGCCAGATACAGAAATGCCCCTACAGTGCCAGATATGCCCCCAGTGCCAGATATCCCCCAGTGCCAGGTATACATGCCCCCCCAGTGCCAGATATCCCCCAGTGCCAGGTATACATGCCCCCCTGTGCCAGATATCCCCCAGTGCCAGGTATACATGCCCCCCTGTGCCAGATATCCCCCAGTGCCAGGTATACATGCCCCCCTGTGCCAGATATCCCCCAGTGCCAGGTATATATGCCCCCCAGTGCCAGATATCCCCCAGTGCCAGGTATATATGCCCCCCAGTGCCAGGTATATATGCCCCCCAGTGCCAGATATCCCCCAGTGCCAGGCTTTATGCCTCCCAGTGCCAGATATCCCCCAGTGCCAGGTATATATGCCCCCCAGTGCCAGATATCCCCCAGTGCCAGGTATATATGCCCCCCAGTGCCAGGTATATATGCCCCCCAGTGCCAGATATCCCCCAGTGCCAGGTATATATGCCTCCCAGTGCCAGATATCCCCCAGTGCCAGGTATATATGCCCCCCAGTGCCAGATATCCCCCAGTGCCAGGTATATATGCCCCCCAGTGCCAGATATCCCCCAGTGCCAGGTATATATGCCCCCCAGTGCCAGGTATATATGCCCCCCAGTGCCAGATATCCCCCAGTGCCAGATAGAAATGCCCCCCCAGTGCCAGATATCCCCCAGTGCCAGGTATAACCCCCCCCCCCCCCCTTCCCTGCTCACCGCTGCCGCTGGCCGCTGCCGTCCTGTGTGAGGGAAGGAGAGCGCAGCCTGTGCCTCTCCTTCCCCTCAGTCTCCGGCGGGTGTCTCACAGTTTAATTCAGCGCCGATCCGTGAGCCAATCAGAGCTCGCACCGCGAGCTCTGATTGGCTCACGGATCGGCGCTGAATTAAACTATGACAGCCGCCGGAGACTGAGGGGAAGGAGAGGCACAGGCTGCGCTCTCCTTCCCTCACATCAGCGGCGGTGCGAGGAGCGGCGGCCCGTCGGTGTGGGTACGGCGTACCCACGGCTAAATTCTTACGGGTACGCCGTACCCACCCGTACCCGCCCACTTGCACCACTGGTGTGGATGGGGGTGAAAAGAACTAAATACTGCCGTATATGTTGCTCTATATCAGGCCTGGCCAACCTGAGGCTCTCCAGCTGTTGTTTAACTACCCATCCCAGCATGCTGTGCCACAGTTTTTGCATTCCCTAATTACAAAACTGTAGCAGAGCATGCTGGGACTTGTAGTTTCACAACAGCTGGAGAGCCACAGGTTGTCCAGGCCTGCTCTATATTGTATCGTGTTACTCTTATTGATGGGTCACCCAGAATTAGAGATGGCCATGGAACGGTTCATCATCAGTGGTGTACTTGGTACATTACATCCATGGCAGGAAGCAGTCAGCAGAAAAACAGTGATGGTTTGAACAATTGAAGGGCGTCACTAGCTAGGAATACTTGAATGAGATTGACCTATCAGAGAAGAAGGGAGGGGCTAAGCAGGCAGGGCTAAGTGCTGTGGTACACAATTGGACCTCTGCCATCGATGGCGTGGAAAGATTGGACCTCTGCAATCGTAGGTACCTAGTGCTTGCTGGTGTACATAGCCGGCCCTAATCAATATGATGCCCTAGGCAAGATTTTGGCTGGTGCCCCCTAACACCGCTGCTAGTTCCTCCTCTGACCCTGCACCATACTTGCCTACTTTTGAAAAGTAGTTTCAGGGAGATTATGAATCGCACTCTAATGCGCCGCACCATTGAGGGGGCGTGTCACATTGCACCCAAGGGGCGTGTCTATCTCCACCTATGGGCGTATCTACTGTCCATAGGCGTGCGCAGCACATTTTATTTGGGGGTGCACCATTGGAGGGGTGTGTCTAGCCTTTTGGGCGTGTCTAGCACAATCTATTGACGGTCAACGCAATATAAAATATCCACCCTTGTACCAATCCTAATAATGCAGATGTGGTGTGCACCAAACAAACACCCCTGCTGGGACTCACTGCAATTACACTGCTCCTCCTCAGCCTGGTCTGGCTCCCCCTCTCTTTCCCCTGCAAGCTCCAGCAGCTTACTTACAAGTCAGTAACTCACTGACAGTCGCAGACTAGTACTGCTGCTGCTGGAAAAACGAGTAACGTGTCAATGCTGCTGCAGACCGCCTGCCAGTATTGAATTTGTCTTCCTATGAGGAACGCTGGCTGCATGCTGCTCCTCATCAGTGGCTGGCATTGGCATAGCATAGAAGGAGAGATGTGTGTATGTGGCGGGTGTGACAGGTGGGCGTGCGAGCAGCATGACGTCATCACGTCACATCACGCAGTTTTTGTACATGGAGATGGAGCCGGGAGTTTGAAAGCCGGTGGCAGTGGCACCCTTGATTAACCCAGGAATCCGGTCAGTAATGCAGTCCTGACAGGGTGCAGCGCAGAGGGGACAGTAATCAGCCTGCTCGGCGATCACTGCATCAGGCATGTGAGATCGGGGTGCCAGATATTAGGGGCTGCCTGTGCGCACCAGGCACCCCCCCTGCGCACACCTATGCTACTGTCAATCAGGGGTGTGTCCTGCAGTGTCAGGTGAAACCCAAACTGCAAAGCTCAGTACTGGCTACACACTGGCATCGCAGCTACATTACACAGCAGGGCTACATACTGACATCACACTAACGTTACACAACAGGGCTGCACAATGACATCACAGCTACATTACATGGCTACACACTGACATCTTATCAACATTACACAGGAGGGCTACACATTGACATCACACCTACATTACACAGCAGAGCTACAAATTGACATCACACCTACATTATACAGCAGAGCTACACATTGACATCACACCTACATTACACAGTAGAGCATATGGGAACAAAGGCGCCGAGCCCGGGATGGCGCCGGAGAGGGGTAAGGGGGAGGGGCGGCAGGTGGCCCGCGGGCCAGCGGCGCGAAGGAAAGGGGGGGCGGGCAAGCGTGCCCGTCCGCTCTTTCACACCTGGAGAGCTGGCAGCCAGTCAGGAGGCGGGGGGGGGGGGGGGGGGGCGGCCGGACAACGGGTGGGTAAATAGGAAAGGCGGGGGGAGGAGGCGGCCAGTGAGGAGAGAGCAGAGTTCATAGCGTGAGCTCTGTCTGCGAGGAGTCCGATCACCAGCAGCGGCGGCGGCCAGCGAAGCGGAGCGGAGGGCACCCACATCGACAACGAGAAGCAGCATTCACTCGCGGGGGGCGCGGCACAGCGGGTCCACATCGGAGGCGTAGGCAGCAGCGGCAGGGGAGCCCGATCTTCATCGCGTGCAGGCCGGGTAAGTGACTTCCAGTCACTTCCGGTCGCTCGGCGGCTCCTACTTTCGGGCGCATCGCGGGGGGGACGAAAAGTGTTACACTCGCCGGACAGGGCCACCCGCGATCTCGGCCCCGCTGGTCAGCTGCACAGCGCACACTGTCTCCCCTGCATAAGCACAATAAAAAGCAGCATGGAGGGGCCAGCAGAGAAGGGGGTCAGAAGAAGGAGCATACCCCACAGATTCAGAGAGGAGACCGAGGACAGCGCAGGGTTACACTTTAACCCTGCAGGGAGGGAAGGAACACGTCAGCAGCAGCAGCACAGGGATAAGAAGGCAGGAGCTTCCCCTGGCGGCCGGAAAGGAAGAGGACGGCTGCAGGAGCAGAGGAGAAGAAAAAGCAGCTCCAATCCCACGGCCAGGGCGGCGAAGAGGAAGAAGCAGCCGGCAGCAGCGACCACCAGCGAGCAGCAAAAGGGGGTGAGTGACCTGCCGCCTATTTACGAAGATATCCCCGCGGCAGCGGAGTCAGATGGCCCCTACTCTGGGGGGGAGGGGCGGAAGGTTTGGGAAAAAAGTTTGAACAACGGCAACCCCAGCTCATCCACCACACAACCGCAAACCCCAGCCCGTAGATGGGAGAAAGGAGAAGCAGGATACGAGGGCGGGCCATCATAAGGCGGCCGGGACGCTTGGGTGCAGCAGGCTTCCACCCAGCTGTTCAGGGAGGTGTCACAGCTTCCGGCGTTGGGGCAACTGGGCAGGGGGCGACAGGACCCCGTACACCGTCACAGCAGGGAGAGGCATTACAAGGGGCATGCAAGCAGGGAGTCATCTTATGGCCGGAGATCCCCGCGTTACCACTCGCCACCTCCCAGCTCCCGACATCAGCACAGCCACCATTCCGCAGCACGCAGGTCATCACCGATTAGGAGTTACAGCCGACACGCATCACCGCCGGCGGCATACATCACCTCACGGCACGGCTGTCGAGGGTGCAGCTGCAGCAGGCAAGAAGACAGGCAGGAGCAGCATTATCAGCTGATGGGAGGAGGGCATCGATCAGCGCAGCACAGCAGCCAGCACGGCACTCCGGCAAGACAAGGCGACAGGGCGGCAGGACACAGGAACTTGCAAGTCTTCACCACGCCAGCCAGATCACCGCATGGGAACAATACGGCTGTCCACGGTACCATCACGCCACGGGAGCAGCAGCGGTCAGGAGGCACGGAATTCCAGCGTGGAGAGAGCGTCACGGGCTACGCTCCGGCCAGCGATGCCCCAGCAGTCCACACGGTCCAAGTGGCTACCACACCGAAGGCGGCGTCCTGCGCAATGACCAGCGCGGACGGTCCAGCGAGGGAATCCTCACACGGGATGGGTGAGACCAATGTTGATATGAACAGTTTGTGTAATGTTATTGTGTCCCCAGATATCTCGCAAAATGTTAGTAATGTTATGGTTAAGTTCACGGGGGTGGTTGGTAATGGCGGAGCAGGTCAGGGGAGGGAGCAGGGGGATAGCGCAACAGATTCGGACGAGGACGAATCATGCAGAGTATTGAGGGAGCAGCTAAAGTTAGCCAGAGCGACTTGTAAGAAAAAGAAAGGGCTTACCCCTGGGACAGACGCGGTTAGGGAGCGGATGGGGCAGGTTCAGCAGGACACGGCTAAGAAATTTTTGCAGACAGGGACCGCAGTGGGTTGTGAGTTTAGTTCAGTTGCAGGCCACCTGCCAAAACAAACCAGAAAGGAGATTGAAAAAGGGGCGTTCGTGGATATATGCTCATTGACCGAGAAAGGCCTGAGCGACAAGGAAAAGGCGAAACCGAAAGGGGGTACACAAGCCGATAGCTACAAGACTATGGAGAACTGGCTGAGCGGAATGTTCGCCTACTCCGGCTGTTACATAGAAGTGTACCCCGAGGTAGCGATGAGCATGTTAAAATATACGGATTTTATATACTCCGTGTACAAGGAGCAAGGGGGGATCAGTCTGGCTGAGGTACGACGAGCGATTCAGAGCGAAGGCGGAGGGCGGTAAGCCCATTGACTTCGGAGTTAGGGACCTCGACGCGTGGCTCAAGGCATTAGCAAGCGGTATAGGGGAGAAGGCTACACCGGCACACGCAGCCGGTGAGGGGAGGCCTAGCACGCAGAAACATGACCTTAAATGTTGGGCGTTTAACGAATCACAGTGCACCCGCACGCAGTGCAAGTTCAAGCACGCATGTTCTTTTTGCAACGCAAGCCATGCCGCAAAGGATTGCAATAGGAAAAGGGCTAATCACCCAAGAAAGCTACCCGCGGCAGCAGGGGCTGGGAAAAGCGGTTAGCCCAGTGAACCTAAGCAGGATCCTGGGGTGGCTAGCCAGGTATCCCAAGCAGCAGGAAGCCAAATTGCTGCGGGACGGTTTTAGGGAGGGTTTTAGAATACCGATAATAAGAGAGGTCCCGCCCACAGAAAAAAATAAGAAACCTGAAATCTGTCAAGGAACAACCGGGGGTGGTACGCGAGAAGATCGCAAAGGAGCTAGAGTTAGGTAGAATGGCGAGGCCATTCACAGTCCCCCCAATACCGGATTTGATAGTTTCACCTTTGGGACTGGTCCCAAAAAAGGCACCGGGGAAGTTCAGGCTCATTCAGCACCTGTCTTACCCCGAGGGAGGGTCAGTGAACGACGCACTGGACAAAGAGCAATGCTCAGTGCAGTATCAATCTTTTGACCAGGCGGTCAAGATGGTAAGAGCACAAGGGAGAGGAGCTCTCATGGCAAAGTTAGACATCGAGTCGGCTTTCAGACTGCTCCCCTTGCACCCAGAGAGCTTCAGGCTGATGGGGTTAAGCTTTGACGGGGTTTTCTTTGTGGACAAATGCCTGCCAATGGGTTGCGCCATTTCATGCGCTTTCTTCGAGGCATTTAGTTCGTTTCTACAATGGTGTTTGCAGGAACGCGCTGGGGCAAGGGCCATAGCGCATTATCTAGACGATTTCTTGGTGGCGCGCCCACCAGAGTCGGGACAGTGCAGCCACCTTTTACGCGAGCTGCGGGGTATGCTGGAAGAGTTCAGCGTACCCATCGCGGCTGAGAAAACAGGGTCCAACGGAAGTTATATCCTATTTAGGCATAGAAATCGACACGGTTAGGCAGGAGTGCAGACTCCCCACAGAAAAGGTGGTAAAGTTGGTCAGGGAGGTGAGCGACTGCACAAAGGCCAAGAAGGTCACGTTGGGGCAGTTGCAGTCATTACTGGGGAGCCTAAATTTCGCTTGCAGGGTGATTCCAATGGGCAGAATCTTCAAGAGGCGGCTGGAACAAGCCACAGCAGGCATGGCAACAAAGCACCACTTCATACGTATCACCAGGGAGCTTAGGGAGGACCTGCGGGTGTGGGAGGAGTTCCTCCTACATTTCAACGGTGTGCAAATCTGGCCCAAGGCAGTAGCGTCAAACCACGCGCTGCAGTTATTTACAGACGCAGCAGGAGCTACGGGGTTTGGGGCATACTTGCAGGGCGAATGGTGCGCCCAGCAATGGCCACCAGAATGGGAGACCGCGGGGATCACCAGGAATTTAGCGGCATTGGAGTTGTTCCCAATAGTCGTGGCAGTTGATATATGGGGAAAAGAGCTGGCAAACAGGCAGATCCAATTCTGGTGCGACAACATGGGGGTGGTGCAAGCCGTTAACAACCAGCGGGCATCATCGCCGCCAGTGGTCAGGTTGCTTAGGAGGTTGGTGGCAGCATGTTTGCACCACAACATAACATTCAAAGCTAGACACGTGCCAGGGGAGAAGAACGTAATAGCGGACGCATTGTCCAGGCAGAAGTGGGAAGTTTTGAGGGCAGCAGCACCTGGAGCAAGCGCAGTAGGTTTAACATGCCCCTCCTATCTCTGGCAGATAGTCGATCAGAATTAGACAACTTGGTGGAGCGGTCCCTGGCACCAAAGACCTGGAAGGCCTACAAGGCTGCATGGGAAAAATGGCGGCAGTTCCAGGGGGCGGGGGATATTGAAGCCAAGCCTCCACAGCATCAATTGTTGGCGTTCTTGGACAAGCTCAGAAGGGAGCAGACCTCCAGGGCCAGAGCAAACACGATACTAGCAGGTGTATCCTTTTTTCAGAAACTGGCAGGCAAAAGGGACGAGACGAAAAGTTTCATAGTACGCACTATAATGAAGGGCTGGGCAAGGGCGGAGGTTAGGAAACCAGATGCTAGAGAGCCAATCACAATCGAAAGGCTGAGGAAACTGATAGAAGCGGTCCCAAGCATCTGCAGCGACCAGAGCGAGGCGAGGTTGTTTACAACGGCGTTTATTATGGCTTTTAGTGGGGCATTCAGGGTTAGCGAATTGGTAGCGCAGTCCAAAACGGCAAAGGAAACTGGCCTGCAGCACAGTAGCGTTAGCATAGCGGATGACGCGGTATTGTGTAAAATACGCCGATCTAAGACAGACCAGAACGGAAAGGGAAAATGGGTGCAGCTACGTAGGCACGCCGACGCTACGGTCTGCCCGGTAAGGGCGGTCGAAGCCTTTCGGGTAACAAGACCGGCAGGAGGGGAGAATTTTCTGGTGCACAAGGACGAGGCTGCGCTCACTAGGTACCAGTTCTCAGCAGTATTGAAGAGATGCGTAAGAGCACTTGGCTGGCAGGCGGAGAGGTTCGGGACACACTCGTTTAGAATAGGGGCGGCCACGTCAGCCGCTAACGAAGGGTGCGCGATCGAGGAGATCAAAGCGTTAGGCAGGTGGGGGTCCAACAGCTATAGGCGCTACATTAGACCCCTCAACGACGAAACAGAAAATATCTAACTATCATATTCCCCCCCCCCCTTTCCCCCCCTCTCCCACACATCCCCGTCCGCAGGAGAAAAGGAGGCAAGACAGATATGGATCGTCGGTCATTCATACGTTCACTGGGCGGCAGCAAGGGCCGCAGGGAGGTCTTATGGAAGGCAGTTGGGGCTAGCGGAGAAGGATGGGAATGTACGCTGGTTTGGGCAAAGAGGGATGAGGTGGCACGGCTTGAGGGGCACCTTGTTATCCGGGGAAGAGGCGGCAGGCAGCCCGGACACCATAGTATTACACCTGGGGGGTAACGATTTGGGCGACGTGAAATCCCTAGACTTGATCAGGACAATACGGGCCGATCTAGCGTGGGTAAACGAGCGATGGCCGGACGTAGAGTTAATATGGTCTAACATCATCCCCAGGCTATCTTGGCGCGGAGCATGGAAAGGGGCAGGAGTAGAGAGGGCCAGGAAAAGGGTCAACGCGGCCGTGGGCAAGTGCGTTGCAGCGCTAGGGGGACGGGTCGTACGGCATAAGGACATCAGCCAAAAGATCGGGGGCATGTATAGGGGCGACGGGGTCCATTTGTCGGACATTGGGATTGACCTGTTCAATAATGCGCTTCAGGAGGCACTGGAGGCCGGGGGTCGGTAGCTGGTTGCAGGGTGGGGGCTTCGGGTCTCGGGGGGGGGCAGCCGAGATCCCCGTGTGGCGGGAAGAAGCGGTGCGCAAGGCATGGCGAACGGGGGGAGCCAGCTGAGGTTGGCAGATTCACCCTCGGTGAACGGGCGCACGCTCGGCTCCAGCTTTGGACGGTTGGGCCAGTGAGCTGCGTGCCAGGCGAGCGTGATATGCGCCAGGAGGGCTGGTTCCCCAGGGGCGTTGCCGCGGTGCCTACAGGGTAGGCAGGGCACGCCCCCAGGTAATCAGGAGGGGTCAGTGACCCAGTTGCGCCTTGCCCACCATTTCTGTCCGTGCCCTGCAACCTTGTAAGGTAACATGGAATAAGGTAATGGAAATAGACTGTGGCCAGTAATTCGATCCAAAACACATGTGTCAGACTCTCATTTAAAGGGGAGCTTATTTGAGCGGTAACAAAGGGGGATGCCGTGGGTCGACCTCTCCCCCTTATGGGAACAAAGGCGCCGAGCCCGTGATGGCGCCGGAGAGGGGTAAGGGGGAGGGGTGGCAGGTGGCCCGCGGGCCAGAGGCGCGAAGGAAAGGGGGGGCGGGCAGGTGTGCCCGTCCCCTCTTTCACACCTGGAGAGCTGGCAGCCAGTCAGGAGGCGGGGGGGGGCCGGCCGGACAACGGGTGGGTAAATAGGAAAGGCGGGGGGAGGAGGCGGCCAGTGAGGAGAGAGCAGAGCTCATAGCGTGACCCACCCACCCACCCATTAAAGCGAGCCGCTAGCGGGCCGCACACTCCCCTCTCTTTTGTGTTTAAAGTTTGTACCCCCCTTTTCGCTTGTGTCGCTGTAGGTAAAGATACGGGGCAAGTTTACATCTCAAAAAAAAAAAAAAGAGATAAAGATGTTCATATATGTACATATGCATACAGGTCAAAGTTTTATTGTATAAATTGTTGCAAGTTATAGTACGGTTGTATGTTTAACGTGTTAAGACAAATAAAGGCAGGATATATGTATGTCACAGTCAGCGGGCGGCGGGAAGAAGCGGTGCGCAAGGCATGGCGAACGGGGGGAGCCAGCTGAGGTTGGCAGATTCACCCTCGGTGAACGGGCGCACGCTCGGCTCCAGCTTTGGACGGTTGGGCCAGTGAGCTGCGTGCCAGGCGAGCGTGATATGCGCCAGGAGGGCTGGTTCCCCAGGGGCGTTGCCGCGGTGCCTACAGGGTAGGCAGGGCACGCCCCCAGGTAATCAGGAGGGGTCAGTGGCCCAGTTGCGCCTTGCCCACCATTTCTGTCCGTGCCCTGCAACCTTGTAAGGTAACATGGAATAAGGTAATGGAAATAAACTGTGCCCAGTAATTCGATCCAAAACACATGTGTCAGACTCTTATTTAAAGGGGAGCTTATTTGAGCGGTAACAAAGGGGGACGCCGTGGGTCGACCTCTCCCCCTTAATAGTGACATCACACCTACAGTACACAGCAGAGCATAATACTGACATCGCACCTACAGTACACAGCAGAGCATAATACTGACTTCACACCTACATTACACAGCAGAGCATAATACTGACATCACACCTACAGTACACAGCAGAGCATAATACTGACATCGCACCTACATTACACAGCAGAGCATAATACTGACATCACACATCATCATACACATACAGTATATGTGACATATACATTTGACAGACTTTAATCCAGCCCTGGTGATAACTACTAAGTTTCAACATGAATGTTCTTACATTGTATACATGCCACATTGGGGAGGGGGGGGGGGAGGGGGGGAGATGGAAGTGTTGGAGATCTTTTCCAGTGTCAGGGAGAGGGTGGTTAAGAGAGAGCGAGGAAATGAGAAGGAGAGAGCGAGAAAGTGTCAGGGTGAAAGAGAGGGGTGAGAGCATGAGAGGGTATGTCAGGGAAAGTGAGGGAATGACAGCAAATGAGAGGAGAGAGCGAGAGGGTCAGGGATAGAGGGAGAGAGGGGTGGGAGAGAGGGTGTCATTGATAGAAAGAGAAGAGGGGGAGAGAGAGAGAGTGTCGGGGATAGAGAGAGAGGGGGGTGAGAGAGAGGGTGTCATTGACAGAGAGGGTGATTAGAGAGAGAGGGTGTCAGTGATAGAAAGAGAGGAGGGTGTGAGAGAGAGGTTGCCCGGGATAGAGTGTGGGGGAAGGGGGGTGAGAGGAAAAAGAGAGAAGGAGGTGAGAGGGTGTCAGGGATAGAAAGAGGGGGAAGGGGGGTATGAGGGAAGAGAGAGAAGGGGTGAGAGGGTGTCAGGGATAGCGAGAGGGGGATGAGAGAGAGAAGGAAAAGAAAAAGGGATGAGAGAAACGGTGTCAGGGATAAAGAGAGGGAGGCAGAGAGGGTGACAGGAATAGAGAGAGAGGGGGTGAGAGATGGTGTCAGGGATAGAGGGAGAGAGAGTGAAGAGAGAGAATGCGGTGTGAGAGAGAGTGTCAGGGATAGAGAGGAAAGAGAGAAAGGGTGGTGAGAGATAGAGATGGTGTCAGCGGTAGAGAGAGAGGGTGTCAGGGAGAGAGAGAGAGGGGGGTGAGAGAGGGTGTCATTGATAGAGAGGGTGATTAGAGAGAGAGGGTGTCAGTGACAGAAAGAGAGGAGGGTGTGAGAGAGAGGTTGCCTGGGATAGAGAGGAATTACTTAGACTTAGGGGAGAAGAAGTCTTAGGGTTTAGATCACAGGTTGTACGGTGTGATTGGTGTGGCTGGTATGAGTCTTACCCGGGATTCAAAATCCTCCCTTATTGTGTAAGCTCGTCCGGGCACAGTACCTAACTGGAGTCTGGAGGAGGGTCATAGGGGGAGGAGCCAGTGCACACCACCTGATCTGAAAAAGCTTTACTTTTTGTGCCCTGTCTCCTGCGGAGCCGCTATTCCCCATGGTCCTTTCAGGAACCCCAGCATCCACTAGGACGATAGAGAAAGGGTGTGAGAGATATAGACGGTGGCAGAGGGAGAGAGAGAGGGAAGAGAGAGAGGGTGTCAGGGACAGTGAGGGAAGAGAGAGAGGGTTTCAGGGATAGAGAGGTAAGAGAGAGAGGGTATCAGGGACAGAGAGGGGGGGGGGGGTGTCAGACGGAGAGAGATCTAAAGGCAGATCTTCTTTCCAAACCCCCCCCCCCCCCCCCAAACTCCAACAGGAATCAGGTCCTGCAGCTGAGAACACTAACCAGGCAGCACGGAGGTGGCTGTGGGGAGTTGCCGGCTTCAGCAGCCAGGTCACGCCCATGCTGGAGTCATGTGCTGGGAGAGGGGACAGCAATGAAGAATGTATTGCTTCCACACGCCAGCCAGCAGCCCTCACCTAATTGACACCGCCGGAGTCGGGACCCTGTGAGGAGAGAGAGAGAGAGAGCATGAGAGGGGAACCTGTGTGGGGAGGAGAGGGGAGGGGGCATTGGGGGTGCCGTGGATGGGGGAGGGGGATGTGAGTAGAGACAGAAAGCATGAGAGGAGAACCTGTGTGGGGAGGGGCGTTGGTGTGGTGCTGTGAATGGGAGGGGGGGGGATGTAAGGAGAGAGTGAGCAGAAGGGAACCTGGGTGGGGTGGAGAGGAGGGGGGGTTGGGGTGCCGTGGAGGGGGATGTGATGAGAAAGTGAGCAGGAGTGAGGAACTTGTGTGGGGTGGGGGGAGGGGTCAGGGGGGGCGTGAATGAGGGAGGGGGTTGTGTGGAGAGAGTGAGCAGCACAGGGGAACCTGTGTGGGGAGGGGGGTTAGGGGCGCTGTGCATGGGGGAGGTGGATGTAAGGAGAGCGAGCAGGTGAGGAATCTATGTGGAGGAGAGGGGGTCAGGGGTGCTGCAGATGGAGAAGGGGGAAGTTTGCAGCTGTGAGGGGAGAAAGCGAAAGCCTAAGAAAACGAGCCACTCTGCAGAGTCTGCCTGCTGTATAATGAGACCACTGTGGCTCTGCTACGTGTGTCTGTTGTGTTGGGCATGCTGTCACAGTGGATGCCGCCGGGGTCTGGTGGCTCGAGAAGCTTCTGGTTCCAGATCAGAAGGACAGGCTCCTCCAAGCTACGGAGTCTCTGTAGCTGCTGGTGCGCTATCTGGAAAGCATGGTGAGTGATTATTACAGGAGAGGGGCCACATGCTGCGTTCCTTCCCACAGTCCTACCAGCCCTACCCCAGTTAATTCTATACTCGCAGATGCTCAATGCATATTCTTTGGGGGGAGGAGGGGGGGGGGGGGCACACTGTGGAATCCAGGAGCTGCACTTCAGTTTGGGAGGATAGGCAAGTCTGACCCAGCAGCCTCCCTCACACACATGACCCAGCCCTGCACCCACTAACCTCCCTCACACCCATTATGCCCCAGCCCTGCACCCAGCAATCTCCTTTAAACCAATATGCCCCAGTGCTGCACCTAGCAACCTCCCTCACAGCCATATAACCTAGCCTGGCACCCAGTAACCTACCCTCCCTGAAACATATATACCCCTGCCCCAGTCACCTCACCCTCTCTCTGCCTGAGTCCAGCTCTGAACGACTTGGAGCTGGAGGGGGCGGGGCTACAAGCCGGAGTATGAGAGTGACATGGGCAAAGTGATTCACTGAACTGAGTTGAGACACATGACTCAGTTCCGTGAAGTGTCTCGAGTCAGTGTCTCGACACATGAGTCATGACTCGTTTCTATTGGAATGTATTGCAGTTGCAGAGACACAGTGCAAATGAATCAGTGAGTTGCTCAGTGCTCAGGCTCAGTGCTGGTGACTCATGGAGGGAGTCACTCAGTAATCTGGGAGTTGGCTCAGCTAGTTATTCAGCTGCACTGATTGTGTGCAGTGTATCTGGGGGAGGCAGCTGCTTATGCATTGAATTGATTGTTAATAATATATTAACATAGATTCAGTGTTATGTTGATATATTATTAATAACCAATTATTGCATACTAGTTACTGAATATGCACATTACTTCAGGTTGAGGAGAGAAAGCTTAACAGTAATGAAACATATTCAGTCTGGAACTAAACCAAATAAAATTGCAAAAATGCTAAATCCACCATAAAACAACTGTAAGTAAAAAGGATCCCTCTCTCCTGTAGGGTGACTGCAGATAGCAGCAGCTCTCTATTTTAGGGAAGGGGAAAACACAGTAGCACAGCAGTACACTGGGAGTAGCCGAGCGAATGCAAGCGTTCGATTGTCTGCTTGGGGCAGCCGCATGACTTCAGCACCCTCCCCGAAATCGCTCACTTCCTGTGCAGTCGTCGAGTGACTCCAGGGTCATGCGGCGGCTGCGAGTATCGGAGGAAAGATAATTTGATGGTAACTAACTATCAAATGATTTTTCCTCTGTGCACCCGCTAGAGTATGGATGAGTATGCTAGCGAGTGGATGTGTACCCGTACACATTCGTTTGCAGCCCTGCACAGGGGCACGGATGGCAGGGGGGCGTTAACCTGCTTGCTGGGCTCCAAACACATGCAGCCCAGTGAGCAGGGCCTGAATTGGGCCCATAGACAGTGATACAGAGTTATGTGGAAATTAAGGATACAGACCACACATAATGAGCTGCTGCATTACCGGTGTAACAGAAGAATAGCATGCATATGACAGCTGCAGTCACATGTGCACTCCAATGGAAAGCTAAGCACACTTGCACTTTACACACTTACCAGTGGCACACACATACCCCTTTTTTAGTGACTAACCAAACCCCCCCCCCAGCTAACCAGCCCCAGCATTCTTATGTTCGGGTGCTGACAGTCAGGATTCCGGCGCCTGTCTACTGAAACGCAATTGGCTAAGCAAAGTAGCAAGGTTGTTTGCAGTTCACAGTGTGACTGAAAAACCTTGCTATCTTGCTTTGCATAGTATGCTAATTAGATGATTTTATATTTTTTTTTTCTTTTTTTTATGTGGGCTTGGATTTATTATTTTATACACTACTAGCCTCCAGGCAGGGGTATGCAGTGTGCCACAATCACATTGACTAGGAACAGTGAGCACTGAGTGAGCTGAGAGCAGTGTGTACAGGGCTTCATTATTTGTGGTTTGTCTTATGCTCCATGAATCAGTTCCATCCACTGAGTCACTGAGTCTACACAGTGTACAACTGTCTCGACTCACTGGCAGACTCAGGAATCAGGATGAATGAAACAGTGAGTCATGCAAAGCAGCGCAGCACGTCTCAGGTCTCACTGACTCTATGATGACTAGAGAGTCGTGACTGCTCCTCCCTGCCTCCCTCGTCCCTCCCACTAGGTGTCACCCAGTATTGCTGCTGGCCAATTACAGCAGAGCCAGGTGATAGTGCACGCCCCCGCCCCGCCCCTGAGTGTGGTGCCGCTGCTGCTGTCAGAAACTGATCCACGGCACGCACTGATCCACTCGTCCGGCGGTGAGGTCCCATCTTATTTATGTGAACTTGCTGCTCCTGACATCCCCGCCGAGCGCTGTAATAGCATCGCGGGTGGCTGGACTAGAGAGCCCTGGAATTTGTGTGATCCCCAGCCTGCATAGATGCATTGCAAGCCTAGCAGCAGCACCTTTGTCAGTGCCCCGGCTCCCGGAGGGTTAGTGTGGTAGCGGGCAGCGGCACTTTTGCGGGGAATGAGCGGGCGCCGGGAACTGCACAGTACCCCCCACCACCACCCCAGCCCCAGAATGGATTCGGCATTGCAGTCAGTGTGTATGAGTGACAGATGACACTGGTGTTCACTACACACAGCACACTGACTGAACGACTCAGGACACACTGAGTCTCCTCCCTCTGGCTGAGAGAGGCTACTGCAGCTTTCTCGACTCATTACACTGTGAGTAACTCGAATCATTCACACTTTCTGATGATTCGAGTCACTGTGTTGAGACAGCGAGTCAGTAGCCATCTCTAGTGAGAGAAGAGCAGACACAGCACTGCAGCTATGAGGTCCTGATTCCTGGGGCTGCACGGAGGAAGCCTGGAGGCTGTCCCTGCTCTGGCAGCCGAAGGAAAGGCTGTCCTGGTAAGTACAGACACCCCCCTCCTGTCCTTACCCACTGGGGAATGTCAGGGCTCCGGTGCAGGGCTCCAGGGAACTTCCTTGAGGGAGGCAGGGACATCACAGCCGCTGCTGTTGTTTCCTCCTCCACAGACTGCCCCGCCCCCAGCTCTCTGTGCAGAACGGCCACCGCTACTGACAACCCGCGGTGGCCGGCATTTAGATAACAATGTCAAGCGTCATGACATCATCTCACCCTCAGACAATTTCGCGCTCGCGCATGCGCAGTGCGGATTTTTTGCGGCGAGACTGCAAAATCAGGGAGGGCAAGCAGAGTTCGCGGGGCAGCGGGAGGCTTTATTAAAAAACAAGCCTGCCCTGCACCCCTTTCCCATCACCCCTCAGTCATAGCAGTCTTAATTTTGGTGCTTCTACCCCCTATATTTATAGGAACAGTGCGCACATTCAGTGCGCAGCCCAAAAAGGGGAATGTTCTTTTGGGAATGTGCATGGCCACACAATAGTGCCCCCAATTCAAATTACGCCATACCATATTGCAGTGCCGTAACTAGACATTTTAGCGCTGTGTGCAAGAAACGGCATCGGCGCCCCCCTAACGTAAACCGGCGACAGTGCACGCAAAAATATATAGGGGCGTGGCTTCACGGGAAAGGGGTGTGGCCACAAAATAATACCAGTTCATAATGGTGCACAGTAGTCTCCATTATTCAAATTACGCCGCACATTACGGCAGACAGCATCCCCTTTTCATACATTACAGCAGACAGCGTCCTCTTTTTACACATTACAGCAGACAGCGTCCTCTTTTTACACATTACGGCATACAGCGCCTCCTTTTTACACATTACGGCAGACAGCGTCCCCATTTTTACACATTACGGCAGACTGCGTCCCCTTTTTTACACATTACGGCAGACAGCGTCCCCTTTTTACACATTACGGCAGACAGCGTCCCCCTTTTACACGTTACGGCAGGCAGAGTCCCCCTTTTACATGTTACAGCAGGATAGGTCTCCCTTTTACACATTATGGCAGGCAGAGTCCCCCTTACACCCCCCCCCCCCACCACCACCACCCTTAGAGTGTAGTGTAGTGTAGTGTAGTGAAGTGTACTGTGGTGTAGTGTAGTGTACTGAAGTGAAGTGTAGTGTAATATACTGTAGTGTAGTGTACTGTAGTGAAGTGTAGTGTATGCCCCTTCTGCACACACCTAGTCACTGCGCTGGCACAGCACCCTGACTCAGAGACCCTCCCACATAGTTGTCCCTAACTCATACAGAACCCCCCACACACAGCTCTCCCCCCTTACACAGACCCCTTCCCCAACACGGCTGTCCATTATTCTCACAGACCCCTTCCCTCCCACAAACACAGCTCTCCTCTGTCATTCAGTTCCAGTCCCATCAAACACAGAGCACTACCTTTACATAGATCCCTCCACACTCAGCTCCCCTTCCTCACACAGATTCCCCCCCAAATAGCTGGTTTCCTCACAGACACCACCCCACACACACCCACACAGCTCCTCTCCCTCCCTCAGTTCTCCTCCCCTGAAACATATGCAGCCAGTGTACCATCCTCCATGAGATCCCCCTCACACAGCTACCCAGACACAACCCTATTCAAAAAATTCCCTCCTTGCCTCTTCTCAAACACACAGATCTGCTCCACCCGAAGCACTGGCATTCCCTCTGAGTCCTTACTGTGTCGCTGATCTTACGTGGGGAAGAAGATCAGATGATGAGCCTAATGCACACAGAAGAAAGTGGGCGTGGCGGGAGCAGCGAGTGCCGCTCCGCCTACACCACGGTACCTGTATGGAGACACGGACTTCAATGAGCTTCAGGCTCCGAATCCACCAGCGACCCGCCCCCTGCTTCCTCTCCTGTACGGACAGCAGTACAGTACGGATAATGTGGGACTGATACTGCAGGCAATATATCCCATTCCCTGACACCGGAGCAATGGAGGAGGTGCCCATTAAGGCCTGGCGCCCGGCGGCAGCTGCTTCTATTAACTCCGGTAGTACCGCCACTGCATGGGACACCTGTATCTGATTCAAATGTGGCACCTGCCGCAGCCAAAGTCCGCTGACGCTGTTGTCTCCATGACAACCCTCCTAACTGAGGCGCCTCACTCAGCCACGTAGTCGGCGTATGGGGCGGGCCGGCACAGGGGGAATATGCGCTCTAACTAGGTGTGCGCTGTGGGCAATGCCCCTTCTGCACACACCTAGTTACGGCGCTGCCATATTGCTCTTTATTCACATTAGACCACACAGTAGTGCCTTTTCTATACATTACGCGACACAGTAAAGCACCTTATACACATAATGATACACATTAGTAATGCCTTTCTACTCATAATACCACACCGTAATGCTCCTTACACATGACACACATTATTAATGTCCTTATAAACATAATGGGGGTAATTCCAAGTTGATCGCAGCAGGAAATTTTTTAGCAGTTGGGCAAAACCATGTGCACTGCAGGGGAGGCAGATATAACATTTGCAGAGAGAGTTAGCTTTGGGTGGGTTATAGTGTTTCTGTGTAGGGTAAATACTGGCTGCTTTATTTTTACACTGCAATTTAGATTGCAGATTGAACACACCACACCCAAATCTAACTCTCTCTGTACATGTTATATCTGCCTCCCCTGCAGTGCACATGGTTTTGCCCAACTGCTAAAAAATTTCCTGCTGCGATCAACTTGGAATTACCCCCAATATGCCTTACATATTATGCCAACCTTTATTAATGTTCTTACACACATATGACACACATAATGCCCCTTACACATATGTCGCACATTGGCCCTCATTCCGAGTTGTTCGCTCGCTAGCTGCTTTTAGCAGCAGTGCACACTCTAGGCCACCGCCATCTGGGAGTGTATCTTAGCTTAGCAGAATTGCGAACGAAAGAGTAGCAGAATTGCTAATAAAAAATGTCATGCAGTTTCTGAGTAGCTCCAGACCTACTCCTAGATTGCGATCACCTCAGTCCGTTTAGTTCCTGGTTTGACGTCACAAACACGCCCTGCGTTCGGCCAGTCACTCCCCCGTTTCTCCAGCCACTCCTGCGTTTTTGCCTGACACACCTGTGTTTTTCAGCACACTCCCGGAAAACGCTCAGTTACCACCCAGAAACACCCACTTCCTGTCAATCACTCACCAATCAGCAGAGCGACTGAAAAGCGTCGCTCGGACCTGTGTCAAATTGCATAGTTTTGTGTGAAATTACTTAGCGTGTGCGCCCTGCGGCCCATACGCATGCGCAGAATTGCCCATTTTTAGCCTGATCGCTATTCTGCTAAAAACAGCAACGAGCGATCAACTCGGAATGACCACCATTATTAATGCATTTATACACATGACACACATAATGCCTATTACACATATGCCGAACACTATTGCACAACGGACCTACCCACACACAGCACTCACATGGCCGCTAACACTGTGATCGCTTCCTCTGCTTGGATACAGATGTGTCCTCATACATCTTGCCTCAATATGCCATGCAGCTCCCGTCCAGCGCCTTTTTTTTGCAGAAAATGCATCTAATTTTCATTGCTATGTGACTAGAACGTACAAGCAGCTTCTACTGATTAAAATGATATGTAGCATGCCTATATTCTGTGTGCCACTGTGGCTGTATCTGCATATGAAATGTTAAATTACAGTGATTTCCAGGAATACACTGTAATGCAGCATTTCATATGCAGATACAGCCGCAGTCACACACAGAATATAGGCATGTTGCATATCATTTTAATCAGCAGAATCTGCTTGTGTCCCATGGCATTCCAAATGCCCTAGGTATTTGCCTAGTTTGCCTATGCCTAGGACGGGCTCTGCTGGTGTAATCGTGTGACTCCACATGCATGTCATGAATGTAAAGTAAACAGGCATATTTCTTTTTTTTACAGAGGACGCTGTCACGCCCTTTGTATGTATACAGGTGTTGGCTAGTAGAGATGTGATAAAATAAGTGTCTTACATAAATTAAGAGTTTTGGATTAGGAGATGTATTTTACAGTTTCACTTTATTTTTATATGTGGTAGATGTGAGGAGGTCAAACACTGCCTAAAGACATGCTGATCCCAGCTGTCAGCTTACCCATGGAAAATCTGCAGTTGCTTCCCTCTGGCTGCACTAGATGGATGCAGCGGCTAGCTGGGTGGATGCCTGAGTGATGCTCGTACTCCTGACGGCATGAAGCAGTGAGAGAGGAGTAAGGGCACCAATAGAGTTATCATCCTGTAGCCCTGCTTATACCCCTGGAGTAGCATGTCATTATTTAATTCTGCCTAAGAAATCCCGGCCTGGCCCGCTGTCCCCATACACTAGTGTAAGAGGGGAGACGGCGGTGCGTGTGGTGGTACCTGCTGCCGTGCAGGTGTAGTTTCGGTACTCACCAGGCGCCGCTCTCTCTCACCTTCAGGTAGCGGAACCTTCAAGGGACCTGGCTGAAATTCCTCTGTCGGACCCGGACACGATGACCTAGGAGGAAGGAGATTACTGAGTGCTGTCCTCCTAACTGTGGACCGAAACGCCCTCCGGAGCAGAGGAAAGTAGTGCTTTCGGGCTAGGTGAGGGTCATCCCAGGCGTCCGCCTCAGAGCCCGAATTTCACCTATTGGCACTCTCGCACCAGGTGGAAATTCTACCTTGCACCGGCGTGCAAGGCTCACCGTTCGCCCTGAAGGAAGGGAGACAGGTAGGGGCACACAGACAGATGTTACTCACCGTCCTACGTCTTGTACTCCGATCTTCTCCACTTACAGGCCCCTGTAAGGAGGCAAAAAGAGAAACAGCCATGCAGGGCCTAACTCTAATCTAGTGTGCGTCCGCTACACTAACTGCATAACACAGCCCTCAAACTGGCTCAAGTGTAAGTGGTGCAACACAAACTATGCACAAACTCTATAACAACGTTTTGCCCTGCACGGTAACAACACACACATCGGAGTACAACATCAAACGGTGCTGTCCCTTTAAATCCCTACCGCTGAAAGGGGGGTGGGCGCCACACAGCCTGCCCACCTCCTGTACACTTCCAGGGGCTCAGGTCAAGCGGACCTGCCTACCTAACACCTCAGGGTGGCCTGGGCCTAGTGCCCAGTGTCACCTTTATTCACCTTGTGGGGGCACTTACTCACTGGGCCTAGCGCCCCTGACTGCACACAGGCTGGAGGCCTGACTTCACCCACGGACCTAGTGCCCGCCTAACTCGTCGCTCGGGGGGTGACCTGGGCCTGGTGCCCAGGGTCACCTTATGTTCTCCTAATGGACCAAAAAAAACACTAGGGCCTAATGCCCTCTAATGTCCCCACAGGCCTATTGCCTGGATTGCCCCCGGGCCTAGTGCCCGCCTACTCCACCGACTGGGTATGTGTGCCCCTTCTCTCCGGGCCGGGCCACGGGCCGGGGGGAACCCCCGACTGCGCGCAGCCTCGGACCCAGAGGAGCCGATCGATTATACCCACGGGCCGGGAGGGCCCGACTGAATGCCCACAGACCGGAAGGGCCTGACTTTACCCACGGGCCTAATGCCCGAACACCCGGTGGTCTAGTGGGGAACCACCCTACAAGAGGGTGGTGCAGGCCCAAGGCCTCTTACCCGCCTCGACGGGAGAGGCTGCAGAGGGGAGCTTCGTCAGCTCTTTTGCTTCCCTCTCTCTGCAGCACTCTCCGCCGGACCTCCGCTGCTGGACTCCTGGCTCCGCCTCTTCTGTCTTCTCCGCGACGGCTGCCGTCTTCCTTCGTCGCTGGTTCTTCAGCCTCCTCCGGCGGCGCTGCTTCTCGTCTTCTCCCGCTGTCTTCTGGAGCTCTTCACTGCTCCGGCTCCGGCGCGAAACTGAGCTCCGCCGCCGCCCAGCGCCTGATATAAGCCGCTGGGAGGAGGCGGAGCCATGACGCGGCGGACTCCGATTGGTCCGCCGCGGAGACTCCTCATTGGGCGCCAAACCGCGAGCCACGGGGGACTGGCTGCCGCAATGTGTAAAAAGGGGGCCTGGCTGCCGCAATGTGTAAAAAGGGGGACTGGCTGCCGCAATGTGTAAAAAGGGGTCCTGGCTGCCGCAATGTGTAAAAAGGGGGCCTGGCTGCCGCAATGTGTAAAAAGGGGGCCTGGCTGCCGCAATGTGTAAAAAGGGGGACTGGCTGCCGCAATGTGTAAAAAGGGGGACTGGCTGCCGCAATGTGTAAAAAGGGGGCCTGGCTGCCGCAATGTGTAAAAAGGGGGACTGGCTGCCGCAATGTGTAAAAAGGGGGACTGGCTGCCGCAATGTGTAAAAAGGGGGACTGGCTGCCGCAATGTGTAAAAAGGGGGACTGGCTGCCGCAATGTGTAAAAAGGGGGCCTGGCTGCCGCAATGTGTAAAAAGGGGGACTGGCTGCCGCAATGTGTAAAAAGGGGGACTGGCTGCCGCAATGTGTAAAAAGGGGACCTGGCTGCCGCAATGTGTAAAAAGGGGGACTGGCTGCCGCAATGTGTAAAAAGGGGGACTGGCTGCCGCAATGTGTAAAAAGGGGGACTGGCTGCCGCAATGTGTAAAAAGGGGGCCTGGCTGCCGCAATGTGTAAAAAGGGGGACTGGCTGCCGCAATGTGTAAAAAGGGGGACTGGCTGCCGCAATGTGTAAAAAGGGGGACTGGCTGCCGCAATGTGTAAAAAGGGGACCTGGCTGCCGCAATGTGTAAAAAGGGGGACTGGCTGCCGCAATGTGTAAAAAGGGGGCCTGGCTGCCGCAATGTGTAAAAAGGGGGACTGGCTGCCGCAATGTGTAAAAAGGGGGACTGGCTGCCGCAATGTGTAAAAAGGGGGACTGGCTGCCGCAATGTGTAAAAAGGGGGACTGGCTGCCGCAATGTGTAAAAAGGGGGCCTGGCTGCCGCAATGTGTAAAAAGGGGGCCTGGCTGCCGCAATGTGTAAAAAGGGGGACTGGCTGCCGCAATGTGTAAAAAGGGGGACTGTCTGCTGTAATGTGTAAAAAGGGGGACGCTGTCTGCTGTAATGTATAAAAGGGGCTCTACCTGGTGTAGTGGCGCTACTGTGCAGCGTAATTTGAATAATGGAGACTACTGTTCACCGTAGTATGAATTGCTATTATTTTGTGGCCACGCCCCTTCCCCATGAAGCCATGCCCCTATATATTTTTGCGCGCCTACGGCGCGCACTACCCCTATCTTGTATGGGGGGGCGCCAATGTCGTTTCTTGCACACAGCGCTAAAATGCCTAGTTACGGCACTGGTAACTTCTCGAGAAAAGCAGCAGAGAATAAACATATATGTCAGGCTAAGAGAAAAACAGTTATCGCAATCTCAGAAATATCCCAAGTCACCTACAGTACCTTTCAGAGAGGGTTAGCATTAAATTCACCGTGCACATCTATTACAGACAGCCCTGCAACAGTTCATGTTAGTATTGTAATATGCAGGATTTTAAGCATTATTGGCTCCTGCTAGCCAGCATTTACCGTGCACCATCTGGTCACAACCAGTACTTGTATGCTTTATATTACAAAAACTATTTCTTGCATAATTCTTACATTTAATATTTTATGTAGGATTGCATTGTCATTTAATTCACACAGTGTAGGATATAACTTTGATTATTTATATCATGACTGAATTAGGCCTTATGCCAGATCGCAGCATAAACTGTTACATCATATCTGTGTCCCTATCTCTGTTACCTGGAGGAAACCCTTGCCTCTCTGCTGGTGTGGGGAACAGCAGAAAAGTATCTTTAGAAGAGGAACATCCTACATCCAGGAACCTCCCCCTTGTACTTTTTGTACCCACTCCACCCCACAAGCCACTGGGGTATCACATGTGGTGATAAGGATTCTTAATAATCAGGGGCTGGCTTTTCTTGTGCGTCAGTTGTAATTATTATAACTTGATATGTTCTAGGAACAGGAAGAAATCACTGAAATAATTTCAGAAATGAATAAAATAAGTTCATGAAGACTTGTCCTGAGTGTGTAAGCTACTGTACAGCAAACCTTCTATCAATTTGTAACTTTAAGGGGGGTATCCAATTAGCCTCAATGCCGTTTCGTACGATCAAAAGGACTGGATATCGATATTAATGACCGATGGTCATTATTGTGGTATTCAATTAGAGGCCGTTCTGATTGCCCAAAATTGGACCCACAATTGCGCAAAAACACATGGGATCGGAATCCCAGGTATTTTCGTGGCTCCAGCAGGCCACTTATCGCGAATAAAGTGATGGCATTGGGGGGAGGATCGCGCCGCAATGGGACTAATTGAGAACCGACATCTCCACTATTATTATAATCAATATTACTATTAGTATAACTGTTGCAATACTTACCGGTATGCCAGCCTATAGGCAGCAAATGGAGGGAGATTCTGTGTATAAATATTCGGTGTGTGATCTTTATGTTTGTATCTCAAGAAATAACATTACCAGTGTGTCTTTTCTTTTATTTCTCTAACGTCCTAGTGGATGCTGGGGACTCCGTAAGGACCATGGGGAATAGCGGCTCCGCAGGAGACTGGGCACAAAAGTAAAGCTTTAGAACTACCTGGTGTGCACTGGCCCCTCCCCCTATGACCCTCCTCCAAGCCTCAGTTAGATTTTTGTGCCCGAACGAGAAGGGTGCACACTAGGTGGCTCTCCTGAGCTGCTTAGTGAAAAGTTTAGTTTTAGGTTTTTTATGTTCAGTGAGACCTGCTGGCAACAGGCTCACTGCATCGAGGGACTAAGGGGAGAAGAAGCGAACTCACCTGCGTGCAGAGTGGATTGGGCTTCTTAGGCTACTGGACATTAGCTCCAGAGGGACCGATCACAGGCCCAGCCATGGATAGGTCCCGGAGCCGCGCCGCCGGCCCCCTTACAGAGCCAGAAGACAGAAGAGGTCCAGAAAATCGGCGGCAGAAGACGTCCTGTCTTCAACAAGGTAGCGCACAGCACTGCAGCTGTGCGCCATTGCTCTCAGCACACTTCACACTCCGGTCACTGAGGGTGCAGGGCGCTGGGGGGGGGGGCGCCCTGAGACGCAATAAAAACACCTTGGATGGCAAAAAAATGCATCACATATAGCTCCTGGGCTATATGGATGAATTTAACCCCTGCCAGAATACACAGAAAAACGGGAGATAAGGCCGCCGAGAAGGGGGCGGAGCCTATCTCCTCAGCACACTGGCGCCATTTTCCCTCACAGCTCCGTTGGAGGGAAGCTCCCTGGCTCTCCCCTGCAGTCACTACACTACAGAAAGGGTTAAAAAAGAGAGGGGGGCACTAATTAGGCGCAGTATAAACAATACAGCAGCTATAAGGGGAAAAACACTTATATAAGGTTATCCCTGTATATATATAGCGCTCTGGTGTGTGCTGGCAAACTCTCCCTCTGTCTCCCCAAAGGGCTAGTGGGGTCCTGTCCTCTATCAGAGCATTCCCTGTGTGTATTCTGTGTGTCGGTACGTTTGTGTCGACATGTATGAGGAGAAAAATGATGTGGAGACGGAGCAGATTGCCTGTAATAGTGATGTCACCCCCTAGGGGGTTGACAATTCCAAATTCCCTTGTCGTATAAACAACCCTTTATGAAGCTAAGAACACTGTACGCTGTTTGCTTAAGAAATACCGTATGGGTACGCTATCTGCGTAACGATCGCTAAGCCGTAGGCGAGACGCTCAAGCGTCACGTTCGCCCACGGCCCAGTGATCACAGGACACGTTATTGGTTATGTCTAGGGGAATGATTCGCTGTAGCGTAGCCTACGCTCGAGACCACGAGGAGGTCACCAGCGATGCAGACGCTCACAACACTATACCTTTATGTTAAAACCTTATACCAATGAAATACACTGAATACCTTAATGTGAGTACAGGGTGTAAGTGCAACCTTGTGTAACCTGACTAACTACAAAGCTGCTTGAGCGTCACCGACGCTCAAATGAACACTTAACACTATAGAAAATACACAGATACTGGTTTAGGTTCCAAAGCCTATTAACTATGTATTATAACTAATATACTTGCAAAAAGGAATCACAGTACAAATGATACACTACAGTATAACATAAACCACCTAACCAGATAACTATACAGGAAACACACTACAATACAATACAGTTAAGTTTAAGGAGAAATAAGAGAAGATGAGAAGACAAGAGAGAGAGAGAGATTTGAGAGAGATTGGCTCACAATAACATTAAAAGACAATATGGTTGCAGCGAAGCTTACACATGTGAGGAACAATCGCTGCGCAGTTAATCAATGCTGAGAATCTTTGTTTAGAAAGTACTTGAGCTTACCCATGCTGCCTGTCCCTATATACACAACACCCAGCTACACAATCGTCCCTACAATGCCGCATGGGGCAGAAGCTAGACTCCATTTTATTCCAAAATGTCCAAGCCTCAAAACAATGCATATGTTCTGATTTTACAATTCCAAACAATCTAAATCACCTTTCACAATTTCAAGCAAACACAGTATCTCTATAACCAGAGCATATGAGTTATCACAAGACCAGACCACCAGGTACTCACAAGTATCAGCCTGCCATTGCTACCAGCACATATTCAAAAGTACTGCATGGTGGTATTTATGATTAACAAGATCCCAGCTACCATCACAGATTCCACAGGGCACCAACACTAACACCCAACAATCATCACAGCCAAGTTACAATATCATATTTAAACCAGAAAGCAATATGTCTATATTTCCTTCTATAGCCATGTGATTCTATACTTAGCCTTTGGGAAGGAATTCTGTCCTGGGGATGTAGCCGCCATGCTGCTTGATGCTAGCTTAGTTCTGAGTGTCAGTCAGCCCTGTGATCTCCAGTGGGTATATCATACCTGCATTCCAGCTGTGGGGGTGTGTCAACCACAGGAAGTGTGTGTCCCTCCCAGCATGTGAGCCAGCTGCATCAGTGGCCTTGGTTATGTAACACAATGGGTGATGACCAACACATTCCTGTCTAGTGAGAAGCTATTGTTTGGCGAATACAAAACAGAATCCTGTCTGGGTTTTGTTCTATATTCATGATGTCCACTTTCAGTTGAGACAATGACATCTCAGCCCTCATTCTCCTGTATACAAATCCAGCCCCATTTGTAAACACAGGTGTTGGCCCTCCTTATTGAGTCTCAAAAGCTCAGTGTAATTAAAGGCTATTGTACTCCGTCTGCGGGAAAGATACTGATTTGGAGTACAATTGATCTTCAATTACTATTCCTGTGTTTACCTTATGCATGTGTAGATATGAGGCCCTCTTAACATGCAAACTATTGTTTGGGGGATCTCTGAGGTCAAAGAGACATTTGAGACCTACTGATGCCTGTCTCCAACTGTTCAGATGCATGACTAAGTAAGAACAAATAATAATAAATAAATGGACATAACTTCTTATGTCCATAACTATTCGCACGAGCAATTAATACGCTCCAAACCAACACCGGAATATTGCTAATTAAATACTCTTCCGATGGGTACCAAACACTGCTGTATGATTCCTGTTAGACCCTTCGTACGATGCAAAGAGGGACTCCTCAGCTCAGGGACATTCTATTTTAACCAAACTTTCAGAATCTATCAAAGGGACCATGATCTATAAACTACATTAATTGTGAACAGTTGTAACGAATGGGTCGCACGCTACGACTACGTAAACTCTACCGTAAATACGCATACCGCGCCTGCGAGTGCACGCTATTGCGGGTATGCGCCTCCACGGGAGAGCGCACGCATGCGCAGCACGGACCAGTGTGCGGTGCAAATATGGCAACGTGCATAGAGACATTTTTCTGACTTCGACAGTCCACCCTTTGGCAGTCAATAATAACTGCCACAAAACGTTTAAGGAGAAAAATGTAAGTCAGGGGTTAATTGATTTCCATGGTGGGGTAAGGAAGAAGAGAGGAGTAGGTGTGAAAAGGGTATGACCTAGTGAGAGAGTAGAAGCATGTGTGTATGAGTCCATGTTTGGAGGGTCATGTATCATCGTGCCGTACGTGTGGTAAATCAAGCTTCGAGGTATTGCGAAGTATACATTTGAATTCCTTCTTATCCCGTACTAAGGGTCTGTGGATGGGCTGTCAAACTCTACCGAGCTCATTTCGGCTATGGTTGTAACAAAATGGGGATGCACATTTTAGTTGATGATACATGAATGGGGGAGGTATGTGGTTGCTGATATCTGTGCCTGTATTCCCTGTCGACTATGTGTGTTATTACCTGAGGGTTGTAGAGATGAAGATAAAGAACACTTATGGAGAATGCAATGATATTCTATGTCAGGGAAATGTACATCTGTCGTTGAGGTTGTGTTCGGTATCTGTTGAGAGTCGTCTTCTTTGCGCTGTATTGCTCCTTAGGCATGAGCAAATAGCTTTGTCTGAGCCATCAGATTTACAAAAAATGTTGGGCTAGCGTGAGTTTAAAAGTACTAGGGAAACTGGGGATCCATGGCAAAGTTCATCAAGTGTCCATATCATAGGTTGTCAAAACTTCATCTTTGGTGCTTGTCTGTTGTCTTGTCTGTATACCGTCTCGTCAACTTCCTCGTCCAAGGGGTCTTTGTATCTTGGAGAAAAGCAGAAAAACAGGTGAAAGAAACGGACCGTATAATCGCATTTTCATCACATTCTGGTTTCTATCATTGGGTCATAAATCAAATCCAGGTTAATTACGGTTTCCTCACTCCTCAAGCTCATCACTTTTGTACTTTGTTTGCACCTCATTAAAGCCTGCCCGCATCTAAATATCAATCCAATTGATATAACGACACCCAAGATACATAGTAGAAACTTTCCAACATCCTTTATGACTCCTTGAGCCCATTCTCCCAAACCGGAGAACCAATTTCGCGGGTTCAACCATGACACCCAACCAGTCAGCTCATTACCTACAGCAGCAAGGGTGAGATTGTGTTTTCGACGAAATTCCCACTTCAATTGGAGAATATCGTCCATCTTTTGGTCTATGACCTCTACCGGATCCTCGGTGCTATTTGTGATATACGTGCAACACTTTATGCCGTACTGTGTTGCCAATGTAACACAATATCCGCCTGTTACTGCTGTAAGATAATTAAGAACCATCCTATGCTGAACTAGTTCTGTTTTGTAAGCTTGAAGTTCTCTTCCAGTGTATCTAAACGTGTCATCATACATTTCAGTGATATTATCTAACAAATTGGCGAGTGCGGAAATGTATCTATAATTCATCACTCCTCGAGCGGTACGAGTGAAATCTAACGCTACCAGAACCTGAATCCCGGTGGATTCATGGATAAGATCAGAGGCCGGATGCTCTAACCTTTCTGACAGTTGTCTTTTAACTCGGTGCTCGTAATGAGTGTGAGTATAAGGAGCTTGGGCACCACGGTGTATGTCCTTCATTTTGTCATGTGTAACAGTCATCACTTCAGGCAATACTTTTCCAATATAACACAATCCTTCAGAGTTTGGGGCAAGCCACTTGTACGCCTTTCTCCCACATATGAAATATGCGTCATCGGGGAGAACATATGGGACGGAGAAGGACATGACCATGTTACAAACCTTCCAGGTGAAATCTCCTGACCCTAATTCTTCCATCTGCCTAATGCACGTATCAGTTTGTATGATATGTGCACAGTATCCTGGTGATACCTCTCCAACTCTAGTAATCCTATTTCCTAAGGTATATCGATACCGGAAAGATTTTCCTCTACTGGCTATGTGGCGTACCAGCTCTGTATCTGTAGGCATTCTATCTGCTCTGTGTGAAAAGGTCATGGTAAGGTTGCTCCATGACACTTCCCAATTTCCCGGTTTTCTGGGATTGGAGATGTTAAAACATATGAGGGACCTATCCACATGGTATTGGTGGAGCTTCAAACTAGGAGGGCTGGAGATATTAAACATCCGGTCCACCGGTCTCCCACCACTTAGCTCAAGTACCTCCCCTAACGTTAAAGGAAATGGTACTAGCCCTGATTTGCTGTGACCCTGAGGTACTTGAGAGCATACCCAACAATCTGTTTGGTTTAACACGTTACCCACTAGAGAGTGATAGTCACTCAATGGATGCCGGTCCATATGGATATTAAAACTGGATTGGCATTTCTTTGTTACAGAGCCTACAGATACAACTTTCTTTTTGAACTAACATTCCTTCACAGTTGTTTACAAATAACATGGTTGTTAGATCGTGCCCGGTACTCGCCTTTGCTTGGTGATTGGGTTGCTATTGGAAATTTACACCTCCGTCTCAGTCATCAGGACCTTTCTGGATCCTTTCTCGACCTCACTGGTACTCTCACCGAAACAGACTGCTCTGGTCAACATCATGGTTAACGGGAAAAATCCATATCACAGTCTCTTGGGGCAAGTCCATCTTACAGGAGGAGAAAAGAAGAAATTTGTAAATGGGGTATAAGAAAATCAGTTTGAGGGGGAGAGAACTCGTTACGATAATAAGTTCTCTCGTCTTGTTGTTCTTCTTGTTCTGCTGTCCTCTCAAAGGTGCTGTCTCTCAGTCTTCCAAACGAACATTCTGGTGATGCAATATTCCTTCCCAACCGACGATCTTTCTGTAAGGAGCAAAAATCTGGCATTACCATTGGTCCAACTGAGGGGTGACATAGCATCTTTAAACCATGGAAACATGAGTGGGAAGAGAGAGACAACAAAAAAAAACAAAAGAGATAGAGAACAATTCATGTGCATATATACATTACATAACTCGACAATAACCATCAATAAGAAAAGAGAAACAAAGCATTTTTAAACATTGTCAACATTAAGAAAACATTGTTAGCATTAGAAAAACATTGTCAGACTTATTAGGCTGTCATATCTATGTGTCTACTGGTCTCCTTGAGCAGTCCCTCCCCACCAGCACCTGCATTACTCCACTGTCTGTATCTGGCCAGAAATACATTGTGGCGGAGGTCATGCTGGGGTTTGGTAGACTTCTGCAAGGACCAAGTGGGTATGCAATGTGTGAATTCTTACCAATACTCGTCAAAGATGGGGATAGAGAGAGAGAGAGAGAAAAAAAAAAACATTTCACTGATACATTTACAACGTTTCACCTGGTCATTCCTGTGTCTTTCAGTGAATGACCTCCCAATTTATTAACCGTTACCTCAGGCTTACCATCAGTCGTATGATCACCTTTCTTGACTACCTATCATGGGTGTGGCTCAAAATTCTTCCTATGTGATCCCTGCTTGTAATTTGGTGTGTCATAACTTTTGCTCATTTCTTGGTCTAGGGGGTCTAACTTTATGTGGGTTATTACAGTTGCTAGCACAATGCCCTTCTCTTTTGCACAGATCACAAATCCTTAAGTTCCTCCATGTGCCAATGGCCTGGGGTTTTGGTTGATTTGATGCCTCCTCAAACGCTTGGATGCTCATCACCATCAACCGCTTTCCCTGTACCTACCTGATTCCTTGGATACCATGATTATGTCGTTGTCTAGGGAGTTGATATACCTTCTGTGAATCTTTGATCATACAGTTAGATCTTTCCTAGGATCTGGGTAATCAGACATGATTGATCTCAATTCTGTCCGGGACCAGGGATGGCGCATTGCACTGTCCTTGACGGGAATGGTTCCCTGATCGTCAGTCTTCCCATTGGGGACTGTGATCACCCTGACAGGACTAAACTCAATTACATCACCTTGTTTTGGTCTTATAATATGGGGTACATTTGTTTGTGCGTGATATAAAACATTGTACGTACCTGTGGACACGACCTCACCTGACCCTCCGTTAGGGGGTTTGATTATTGCCTTTACCAATTTGGTCGTGTCCACCTGGATGTCTTGTAGGATGGCTTCTGGAAGAGGTGCCGACATCGTTCTGGGCTCACTTTCTTGTTTGTATTCCTGAGGGAGGTTTGACATGGGGTGCAGCTTGCACAGGTTAATAGTTGTACATTCAACAGTATTACAATAATCATTGTTACATTTATTACACTTATTCTTATAATCTATATTACAGTTGCTAAGAGCGTTTTTATTGTTCACCCTTGTGTCTTTCTCTCCGCAATCAACCCCTCTCCTGATGCCACTGTCTCTCCTCTCAAGATAAGAGTCAGAAAAGTCAATAGACTCTTTTTGTAATTCACTTTCCTGTTGCCATAACTGTAAATATTCATAATGTTTATTTTGTCTCTTCGTTGGTTCAATGAGACTTATCCTCCTCCTTAAATTTTGTAACACTACTGGACTGAAGCTACCTATTCTTGGGAATTTGTCCCTGTCTTGTACAGTCATTCTCTCCCATTCATCACATAAAACCTCTGTGTGACTACCGTATTTTTCACACATTACATATCGTGCCGACCCAACTGGTCGGTTCTCTGAATCAACCCGAACCGAGGTTGATCGCCCCCTACCTGAACAAATGGCCCCCATAATCTGCAGGCGTTGCTTATTCCTCCTTGGATCTTTATCTCAAGGTTTTCAGCGAACCCTTACAAACAAACCAAGATGTCCTTGGGCAGGCCGGCGGTGGTGGTTTATCAAGTACCCCACTTACTTCTCGCCCACGTTGGCCTGTGCTGCAATCACTGTAACCAGAGCTGCTGTACCCAACCCAGGGCCCCTGTGAACCTTTATTTACTGGGGCGCGTTCCCCAGCAAGTATCGGTTGTTGGATAGTTCCTGAGTGACCAGCGAACTTCCCTTCCAAAAATAAAAAATTACACAAATCACGTCAGAATGTACAAATAGCGTTTGTGACCACTTTACTCTAATGGTATTAGGTCAGATTACTAACTACTGCACACAATTACGTGCGGTCCAATCGTTCAGTACACGAGCACTACTTGTCATGTACTGAAAGATCAATGGAATCGATGTTTCCGGCCGCGATTCCTTCAGCAAGAGCTTGTATGGCCTATATGGGTTCTGCACCAACACCCCAGGCGTTGTGCCACTGGACTTTTATAGCGGACCTCTTTGTCTATTTTACCTGTTACCTTATGACCTCCTGGTCTGTTACCTTATGACCTCCTGGTCTGTTACCTTATGACCTCCTGGTCTGTTACCTTATGACCTCCTGGTCTTGTTACCTTATGGTCCGCTATACTCTAATGCTCAAATATTATTTAACCAGGGATGCCTCCCTAGCCACCGTATATGTCACTTACACGTATGTCCCTTGACGAGTACCCGGCTTTCCTTTTGGTTCCACCTTACAGTTATATAAACTTTTGTATACAAAACACACTCACTCAACACATGTACACTTTTGTTTCTATATCTATTTCTGCGCAGAAATTGTCTTTAGGCCAAAAGTGTTACCAATTAGGAGCAGGATCTGTTAAACTAAATTTCAGATTTTCCAAAAATAGATTTGCGTTATTTACCGCTTCGCGTTATCTACCGCTGTGCGTTAATTATCGCCTTTGCGTTACTTCACTTTATCACAACTTGAGCTACGTGGGCGTAACCGGACGCTACGTTGCGTAATGTACACTGCGTGCGTCTGCCTTTTGGATTGCGTACGCTAGTCTTTGTTAGCGACACGTGTACGCAATGCAAAGGATCCACCGTAACACAATATATTTTTATCAATGTAAATGATCCCTGATCATCTACCGCAATCCACACTGACTGCCTTGTATTTCAGACAAACCGTGTGTTGTTCTATACTTTAACTATTACCTCTACTATGAAATAACAGCAAATCTCTTTTTAGCACTTTCTATCAACTATAAAATTGGCAAACAGGAATAGTGATATACGAAAATGAAACAGAAATGCAGATATATGCGTGCGTACGCAAGACAAAAGAAAAATAAACAGTTTTAAAAGGACACAAGCGTTTTGTTCTTACTTCCGGTTACCGGGTTCCTTCAGCACTCTTTATCTAAGCGAAGCAGACGCTTATCCCGCCAGCACTATGAGACAATCTCCCACCCTTTGCTGGGGGATAATGTCTGCTGATCTACCTAGTGCAGATGTGAGAAGTATAGGACGAGTTCCCAATTGACAATTCCAAATTCCCTTGTCGTATAAACAACCCTTTATGAAGCTAAGAACACTGTACGCTGTTTGCTTAAGAAATACCGTATGGGTACGCTATCTGCGTAACGATCGCTAAGCCGTAGGCGAGACGCTCAAGCGTCACGTTCGCCCACGGCCCAGTGATCACAGGACACGTTATTGGTTATGTCTAGGGGAATGATTCGCTGTAGCGTAGCCTACGCTCGAGACCACGAGGAGGTCACCAGCGATGCAGACGCTCACAACACTATACCTTTATGTTAAAACCTTATACCAATGAAATACACTGAATACCTTAATGTGAGTACAGGGTGTAAGTGCAACCTTGTGTAACCTGACTAACTACAAAGCTGCTTGAGCGTCACCGACGCTCAAATGAACACTTAACACTATAGAAAATACACAGATACTGGTTTAGGTTCCAAAGCCTATTAACTATGTATTATAACTAATATACTTGCAAAAAGGAATCACAGTACAAATGATACACTACAGTATAACATAAACCACCTAACCAGATAACTATACAGGAAACACACTACAATACAATACAGTTAAGTTTAAGGAGAAATAAGAGAAGATGAGAAGACAAGAGAGAGAGAGAGATTTGAGAGAGATTGGCTCACAATAACATTAAAAGACAATATGGTTGCAGCGAAGCTTACACATGTGAGGAACAATCGCTGCGCAGTTAATCAATGCTGAGAATCTTTGTTTAGAAAGTACTTGAGCTTACCCATGCTGCCTGTCCCTATATACACAACACCCAGCTACACAATCGTCCCTACAATGCCGCATGGGGCAGAAGCTAGACTCCATTTTATTCCAAAATGTCCAAGCCTCAAAACAATGCATATGTTCTGATTTTACAATTCCAAACAATCTAAATCACCTTTCACAATTTCAAGCAAACACAGTATCTCTATAACCAGAGCATATGAGTTATCACAAGACCAGACCACCAGGTACTCACAAGTATCAGCCTGCCATTGCTACCAGCACATATTCAAAAGTACTGCATGGTGGTATTTATGATTAACAAGATCCCAGCTACCATCACAGATTCCACAGGGCACCAACACTAACACCCAACAATCATCACAGCCAAGTTACAATATCCTATTTAAACCAGAAAGCAATATGTCTATATTTCCTTCTATAGCCATGTGATTCTATACTTAGCCTTTGGGAAGGAATTCTGTCCTGGGGATGTAGCCGCCATGCTGCTTGATGCTAGCTTAGTTCTGAGTGTCAGTCAGCCCTGTGATCTCCAGTGGGTATATCATACCTGCATTCCAGCTGTGGGGGTGTGTCAACCACAGGAAGTGTGTGTCCCTCCCAGCATGTGAGCCAGCTGCATCAGTGGCCTTGGTTATGTAACACAATGGGTGATGACCAACACATTCCTGTCTAGTGAGAAGCTATTGTTTGGCGAATACAAAACAGAATCCTGTCTGGGTTTTGTTCTATATTCATGATGTCCACTTTCAGTTGAGACAATGACATCTCAGCCCTCATTCTCCTGTATACAAATCCAGCCCCATTTGTAAACACAGGTGTTGGCCCTCCTTATTGAGTCTCAAAAGCTCAGTGTAATTAAAGGCTATTGTACTCCGTCTGCGGGAAAGATACTGATTTGGAGTACAATTGATCTTCAATTACTATTCCTGTGTTTACCTTATGCATGTGTAGATATGAGGCCCTCTTAACATGCAAACTATTGTTTGGGGGATCTCTGAGGTCAAAGAGACATTTGAGACCTACTGATGCCTGTCTCCAACTGTTCAGATGCATGACTAAGTAAGAACAAATAATAATAAATAAATGGACATAACTTCTTATGTCCATAACTATTCGCACGAGCAATTAATACGCTCCAAACCAACACCGGAATATTGCTAATTAAATACTCTTCCGATGGGTACCAAACACTGCTGTATGATTCCTGTTAGACCCTTCGTACGATGCAAAGAGGGACTCCTCAGCTCAGGGACATTCTATTTTAACCAAACTTTCAGAATCTATCAAAGGGACCATGATCTATAAACTACATTAATTGTGAACAGTTGTAACGAATGGGTCGCACGCTACGACTACGTAAACTCTACCGTAAATACGCATACCGCGCCTGCGAGTGCACGCTATTGCGGGTATGCGCCTCCACGGGAGAGCGCACGCATGCGCAGCACGGACCAGTGTGCGGTGCAAATATGGCAACGTGCATAGAGACATTTTTCTGACTTCGACAGGGTCGACACCTGAGTGGATGAACTGTTGGAAGGAATTACGTGACAGTGTCAGCTCTGTATAAAAGACAGTGGTTGACATGAGACAGCCGGCTACTCAGCTTGTGCCTGTCCAGACGTCTCATAGGCCGTCAGGGGCTCTAAAGCGCCCGTTACCTCAGATGGCAGATATAGACGCCGACACGGATACTGACTCCAGTGTCGACGGTGAAGAGACAAATGTGACTTCCAGTAGGGCCACACGTTACATGATTGAGGCAATGAAAAATGTTTTACACATTTCTGATAATACGAGTACCACCAAAAAGGGGTATTATGTTCGGTGAGGAAAAACTACCTGTAGTTTTCCTGAATCTGAGAAATTAAATGAGGTGTGTGATGATGCGTGGGTTTCCCCCGATAACAACTGATAATTTCTAAAATGTTATTGGCATTATATCCTTTCCCGCCAGAGGTTAGGGTGCGTTGGGAAACACCCCCTAGGGTGGATAAAGCGCTCACACGCTTGTAAGAACAAGGGCTCTACCCTCTCCTGAGATGGCCGCCCTTAAGGATCCTGCTGATAGAAAGCAGGAGGGTATCCTAAAATGTATTTACACACATACTGGTGTTATACTGCGACCAGCAATCGCCTCAGCCTGGATGTGCAGTGCTGGGTTGGCGTGGTCGGATTCCCTGACTGAAAATATTGATACCCTAGATAGGGACAGTATATTATTGACTATAGAGCATTTAAAAGATGCATTTCTATATATGCGTGATGCACAGCGGAATATTTGCCGACTGGCATCAAGTCTAAGTGCGTTGTCCATTTCTGCCAGTAGAGGGTTATGGACACGACAGTGGTCAGGTGATGCGGATTCCAAACGGCATTTGGAAGTATTGCCTTATTAAGGGGAGGAGTTATTTGGGGTCGGTTTTTCAGACCTGGTGGCCACAGCAACAGCTGGAAAATCCACGTTTGTACCCCAGGTCGCCTCTCAACATAAGAAGACGCCGTATTATCAGGCGCAGTCCTTTCGTGGGCAAGCGGGCAAAAGGTTCCTCTTTTCTGCCCCGTGACAGAGGGAGAGGAAAAAGGCTGCAGAAATCAGCCAGTTCCCAGGAACAAAAGCCCTCTCCCGCCTCTGCCAAGCTCACAGTATGACGCTGGGGCTTTACAAGCAGAATCAGGCACGGTGGGGGCCCGTCTCAATGAATTTCAGCGCGCAGTGGGCTCACTCGCAATTAGACCCCTGGATCCTTCAGGTGATATCTCAGGGGTAAAAATTGGAATTCGAGACGTCTCCCCCTCGCCGTTTCCTAAAGTCGGCTTTACCGATGTCTCTCTCTGACAGGGAGGCAGTTTTGGAAGCCATTCACAAGCTGTATTCCCAGCAGGTGATAATCAAGGTACCCCTCCTGCAACAGGGAACGGGGTATTATTCCACACTGTTGTGGTACCGAAGCCGGACTGCTCGGTGAGACCGATTCTAAATCTAAAATCTTGAACACTTACATACGGAGGTTCAAATTCAAGATTGAGTCACTCAGAGCAGTGATTGCGAACCTGGAAGAAGGGGACTACATGATGTCTCGGGACATCAAGGATGCTTACCTTCATGTCCCAATTTACCCTTCTCACCAAGGGTACCTCAGGTTTGTGGTACAGAACTGTCACTATCAGTTTCAGACGCTGCCGTATGGATGGTCCACGGCACCCCGGGTCTTTACCAAGGTAATGGCCGAAATGATGATACTCTTTCGAAGGAAGGGAATTTTAGTTATCCCTTACTTGGACGATTCCCTGATAAGGGTAAGATCCAGGGAACAGTTGGAGGTCGGTGTAGCACTATCTCAGGTAGTGTTGCGGCAGCACGATTGGATTCTCAATATTCCAAAATCGCAGCTGATTCCGACGACTCGTCTTCTGTTCCTAGGGATGATCCTGGACACAGTCCAGAAAAAGGTGTTTCTCCCGGAGGAGAAAGTTAGGGAGTTATCCGAGCTAGTCGGGAACCTCCTATAACCGAGCCAAGTCTCAGTACATCAATGAAAGGGTTCTGGGAAAAATGGTGGCTTCCTACGAAGCAATCCCATTCGGCAGATTCCACGCAAGAACCTTCCAGTGGGACCTGCTGGACAAATGGTCCGGGTCGCATCTTCAGATGCATCAGCGGATAACCCTGTCACCAAGCACAAGGGTGTCTCTCCTGTGGTGGTTGCAGAGTGCTCATCTTCTAGAGGGCCGCAGATTCGACATTCAGGACTGGGTCCTGGTGACCACGGATGCCAGCCTGCGAGGCTGGGGAGCAGTCACACAGGAAAGGAATTTCCAGAGCTTATGGTCAAGCCTGGAGACATCACTTCACATAAATATCCTGAAGCTAAGGGCCATTTACAATGCTCTAAGCTCAGCAAGACCTCTGCTTCAAGGTCACCCAGAGTTGATCCATTCGGACAACATCACGGCAGTCACCCACGTAAACAGACAGGGTGACACAAGAAGCAGGAGGGCAAGGCAGAAGCTGCAAGGATTCTTCGCTGGGCGGAAAATCATGGGATAGCACTGTCAGCAGTATTCATTCCGGGAGTGGACAACTGGGAAGCAGACTTCCTCAGCAGACACGACCCCCACCCGGGAGAGTGGGGACTTCACCCAGAAGTCTTCCACATGTTTATAAAACTCGACAAGTATTGCGCCAGGTCAAGGGACCCTCAGGCAATAGCTGTAGACGCTCTGGTAACACAGTGGGTGTACCAGTCAGTGTATGTGTTCCCTCCTCTGCCTCTCATACCCAAGGTACTGAGAATTATAAGATGGAGAGGAGTAAGCACTATATTCGTGGCTCCGGATTGGCCAAGAAGGACTTGCTAACCGGAACTTCAAGAGATGCTCACGGAGGATCCGTGGCCTCTACCTCTAAGAAGGGACCTGCTCCAGCAAGGACCCTGTCTGTTCCAAGACTTACCGCGGCTGCGTTTGACGGCATGGCGGTTGAACGCCGGATCCTGAAGGAGAAGGGCATTCCGGATGAAGTCATTCCTGTCCTGATCAAAGCTAGGAAAGATATAACCGCAAAACATTATCACCGCATTTGGCGAAAATATGTTGCGTGGTGCGAGGCCAGTAAGGCCCCGACGGAGGAATTTTCAACTAGGTCGATTCCTACATTTCCTGAAAACAGGAGTGTCTATGGGCCTGAAATGGGGGTCCATTAAGGTTCAAATTTCGGCCCTGTCAATTTTCTTCCAAAAAGAACTAGCTTCAGTCCCTGAAGTTCAGACGTTTGTGAAAGGGGTACTGTATATACAGCCTCCTTTTGTGCCTCCAGTGGCACCTTGGGATCTAAATGTAGTTTTTGGGTTCCAAAAGTCACATTGGTTTGAACCACTTAAATATGTGGAGTTAAAATATCTCACATGGAAAGTGGTCATGCTGTTGGCCCTGGCCTGGGCCAGGTGCGTGTCAGAATTGGCGGCTTTATCCTGTAAAAGCCCTCATCTGATTTTCCATTCGGACAGGGCGGAATTGAGGACTTGTCCTCAGTTTCTCCCTAAGGTGGTTTTCAGCGTTTCACCTGAATCAACCTATTGTGGTGCCTGCGGCTACTAGGGACTTGGAGGACTCCAAGTTGCTAGACGTTGTCAGGGCCCTGGAAATATAGGTTTCCAGGACGGCTGGAGTCAGAAAATCTGACTCGTTGTTTATTCTGTATGCACCCAACAAGCTGGGTGCTCCTGCTTCTAAGCAGACTATTGCTCGTTGGATTTGTAGTACAATTCAGCTTGCACATTCTGTGGCAGGCCTGCCACAGCCAAAATCTGTAAAAGCCCATTCCACAAGGAAGGTGGGCTCATCTTGGGCGGCTGCCCGAGGGGTCTCGGCTTTACAACTTTGCCGAGCAGCTACTTGGTCAGGAGCAAATACGTTTGTAAAATTCTACAAATTTGATACCTTGGCTGAGGAGGACCTGGAGTTCTCTCAATTGGTGCTGCAGAGTCATCCGCACTCTCCCGCCCGTTTGGGAGCTTTGGTATAATCCCCATGGTCCTTCTGGAGTCCCCAGCATCCACTAGGACGTCAGAGAAAATAAGAATTTACTTACCGATAATTCTATTTCTCGTAGTCCGTAGTGGATGCTGGGCGCCCATCCCAAGTGCGGATTGTCTGCAATACTGGTACATAGTTATTGTTACCAAAAAATCGGGTTATTGCTGTAGTGAGCCATCTTTTCTAGAGGCTCCTCTGTTATCATGCTGTTAACTGGGTTTAGATCACAAGTTATATGGTGTGATTGGTGTGGCTGGTATGAGTCTTACCCGGGATTCAAAATCCTTCCTTATTGTGTACGCTCGTCCGGGCACAGTATCCTAACTGAGGCTTGGATGAGGGTGTTAGGGGGAGGGGCCAGTGCACACCAGGTAGTTCTAAAGCTTTACTTTTGTGCGCAGTCTCCTGCGGAGCCGCTATTCCCCATGGTCCTTACGGAGTCCCCAGCATCCACTACGGACTACGAGAAATAGAATTATCGGTAAGTAAATTCTTATTTATAATATAAATGACAGCATTCTTAAGTTCCTACTATCTGTGAATAGAAAAATTCAGAACTGAAAATAAGTACAGTACGTGACGCATACTGTAGCAGCTGGACGCACTGAAGATTTAATTCAATCCATGAAAGAAATGTTTACAAATAACATGAGTTTCTAATCTAGGAATAGGATTATATAGTATATATATAAGCCAAATACCACTGACTGACTCATCCCGAAATCTCCGCAACCATGAGGACAAGGAACTTGATATTTGGACAGGTAAAACAGGGTTAGGGGCGTGGGTCCATAGGGAAGGGGCATGGCCACAGTTGTGCCCCTAGTAGAGTTGTACCCATGTAGTTGTGCCCCCTGTAGAGTTTTGCCGCCTATAGCTGTACCCCCAGTAGAGTTGTGCCCCCTGTAATTTTGTCCCCTGTAGCTGTGCCCCCAGTAGAGTTGTGCTGTCCCCAGTAGTTGTGCCCCCAGTAGAGTGGTGCCACCCCCAGTAATTGTGCCCCCAGTAGAGTTGTGCTAAATGTAGCTGTGCCCCTGTAGTTTTGCCCCCAGTAGCGCTGCTACAAAAAGTGCCGCTTCCAAAAAATCATAATTAAAAAAATATATATTCACCAGCCCCGCTCCTGCTTCCCGACCGCTGCTGCTGTCTCTGGCCACCCTTTCGTGTTTTAGTTTTGGATCTGGATGATTTTTGAAAAAAAACATAAAAACAGCTAAAATAACAGAATTTGGGGGGTAATTTTGCTCCTACGGTATTATTAACCTCAATAACACAAAGGTTGCACCGAGGTGACTGGATGATTAAGCTAAGGGACACAAGTGTGCGGCACAAACACCTGGCCCATCTAGGAGTGGCACTGCAGTGTCAGGCAGGATGGTAGATTTAAAAACTAGGCTCCAAACAGCACATCATGCAAAGAAGAAAGAGAGGTGCAATGAGGTAGCTGTTAGAGATGAGCGGGTTCGGTTTCTCTGAATCCGAACCCGCCAGAACTTCATGTTTTTTTTCACGGGTCCGAGCGACTCGGATCTTCCCGCCTTGCTCGGTTAACCCGAGCGCGCCCGAACGTCATCATGACGCTGTCGGATTCTCGCGAGGCTCGGATTCTATCGCGAGACTCGGATTCTATATAAGGAGCCGCGCGTCGCCGCCATTTTCACACGTGCATTGAGATTGATAGGGAGAGGACGTGGCTGGCGTCCTCTCCGTTTAGAATTAGAATAGATTAGAGAGACACTTGATTTACTAATTTTGGGGAGCATTAGGAGTACTCAGTAGTGTACAGTGCAGAGTTTTGCTGATAGTGACCAGTGACCACCACTTTTATTTATAATCCGTTCTCTGCCTGAAAAAAGCGATACACAGCACACAGTGACTCAGTCACATACCATATCTGTGTGCACTGCTCAGGCTCAGGCCAGTGTGCTGCATCATCTATTATCTATCTATATATAATATTATATATATCTGTCTGACTGCTCAGCTCACACAGCTTATAATTGTGGGGGAGACTGGGGAGCACTACTGCAGTGCCAGTTATAGGTTATAGCAGGAGCCAGGAGTACATAATATATTATATAGTGAGTGACCACCAGACACACAGTGCAGTTTATTTAATATATCCGTTCTCTGCCTGAAAAAAGCGATACACACAGTGACTCAGTCAGTCACATACCATATCTGTGTGCACTGCTCAGGCTCAGGCCAGTGTGCTGCATCATCTATATATATTATATATCTGTCTGACTGCTCAGCTCACACAGCTTATAATTGTGGGGGAGACTGGGGAGCACTACTGCAGTGCCAGTTATAGGTTATAGCAGGAGCCAGGAGTACATAATATTATATTAAAATTAAACAGTGCACACTTTTGCTGCAGGAGTGCCACTGCCAGTGTGACTAGTGACCAGTGACCTGACCACCAGTATATAATATTAGTAGTATACTATCTCTTTATCAACCAGTCTATATTAGCAGCAGACACAGTACAGTGCGGTAGTTCACGGCTGTGGCTACCTCTGTGTCGGCACTCGGCAGCCCGTCCATAATTGTATATACCACCTAACCGTGGTTTTTTTTTCTTTCTTTATACATACATACTAGTTACGAGTATACTATCTCTTTATCAACCAGTCTATATATTAGCAGCAGACACAGTACAGTGCGGTAGTTCACGGCTGTGGCTACCTCTGTGTCGGCACTCGGCAGCCCGTCCATAATTGTATATACCACCTAACCGTGGTTTTTTTTTCTTTCTTTATGCATACATACTAGTTACGAGTATACTATCTCTTTATCAACCAGTCTATATTAGCAGCAGACACAGTACAGTGCGGTAGTTCACGGCTGTGGCTACCTCTGTGTCGGCACTCGGCAGCCCGTCCATAATTGTATATACCACCTAACCGTGTTTTTTTTTTCTTTCTTTATACATACATACTAGTTACGAGTATACTATCTCTTTATCAACCAGTCTATATATTAGCAGCAGACACAGTACAGTGCGGTAGTTCACGGCTGTGGCTACCTCTGTGTCGGCACTCGGCAGCCCGTCCATAATTGTATATACCACCTAACCGTGGTTTTTTTTTCTTTCTTTATACATACATACTAGTTACGAGTATACTATCTCTTTATCAACCAGTCTATATATTAGCAGCAGACACAGTACAGTGCGGTAGTTCACGGCTGTGGCTACCTCTGTGTCGGCACTCGGCAGCCCGTCCATAATTGTATATACCACCTAACCGTGGTTTTTTTTTCTTTCTTTATACATACATACTAGTTACGAGTATACTATCTCTTTATCAACCAGTCTATATATTAGCAGCAGACACAGTACAGTGCGGTAGTTCATGGCTGTGGCTACCTCTGTGTCGGCACTCGGCAGCCCGTCCATAATTGTATACTAGTATCCAATCCATCCATCTCCATTGTTTACCTGAGGTGCCTTTTAGTTGTGCCTATTAAAATATGGAGAACAAAAATGTTGAGGTTCCAAAATTAGGGAAAGATCAAGATCCACTTCCACCTCGTGCTGAAGCTGCTGCCACTAGTCATGGCCGAGACGATGAAATGCCAGCAACGTCGTCTGCCAAGGCCGATGCCCAATGGCATAGTACAGAGCATGTCAAAACCAAAACACCAAATATCAGTAAAAAAAGGACTCCAAAACCTAAAATAAAATTGTCGGAGGAGAAGCGTAAACTTGCCAATATGCCATTTACCACACGGAGTGGCAAGGAACGGCTGAGGCCCTGGCCTATGTTCATGGCTAGTGGTTCAGCTTCACATGAGGATGGAAGCACTCAGCCTCTCGCTAGAAAACTGAAAAGACTCAAGCTGGCAAAAGCACCGCAAAGAACTGTGCGTTCTTTGAAATCCCAAATCCACAAGGAGAGTCCAATTGTGTCGGTTGCGATGCCTGACCTTCCCAACACTGGACGTGAAGAGCATGCGCCTTCCACCATTTGCACGCCCCCTGCAAGTGCTGGAAGGAGCACCCGCAGTCCAGTTCCTGATAGTCAGATTGAAGATGTCAGTGTTGAAGTACACCAGGATGAGGAGGATATGGGTGTTGCTGGCGCTGGGGAGGAAATTGACCAGGAGGATTCTGATGGTGAGGTGGTTTGTTTAAGTCAGGCACCCGGGGAGACACCTGTTGTCCGTGGGAGGAATATGGCCGTTGACATGCCAGGTGAAAATACCAAAAAAATCAGCTCTTCGGTGTGGAGGTATTTCACCAGAAATGCGGACAACAGGTGTCAAGCCGTGTGTTCCCTTTGTCAAGCTGTAATAAGTAGGGGTAAGGACGTTAACCACCTCGGAACATCCTCCCTTATACGTCACCTGCAGCGCATTCATAATAAGTCAGTGACAAGTTCAAAAACTTTGGGTGACAGCGGAAGCAGTCCACTGACCAGTAAATCCCTTCCTCTTGTAACCAAGCTCACGCAAACCACCCCACCAACTCCCTCAGTGTCAATTTCCTCCTTCCCCAGGAATGCCAATAGTCCTGCAGGCCATGTCACTGGCAATTCTGACGAGTCCTCTCCTGCCTGGGATTCCTCCGATGCATCCTTGCGTGTAACGCCTACTGCTGCTGGCGCTGCTGTTGTTGCCGCTGGGAGTCGATGGTCATCCCAGAGGGGAAGTCGTAAGCCCACTTGTACTACTTCCAGTAAGCAATTGACTGTTCAACAGTCCTTTGCGAGGAAGATGAAATATCACAGCAGTCATCCTACTGCAAAGCGGATAACTGAGGCCTTGGCATCCTGGGTGGTGAGAAACGTGGTTCCGGTATCCATCATTACTGCAGAGCCAACTAGAGACTTGTTGGAGGTACTGTGTCCCCGGTACCAAATACCATCTAGGTTCCATTTCTCTAGGCAGGCGATACCGAAAATGTACACAGACCTCAGAAAAAGAGTCACCAGTGTCCTAAAAAATGCAGCTGTACCCAATGTCCACTTAACCACGGACATGTGGACAAGTGGAGCAGGGCAGGGTCAGGACTATATGACTGTGACAGCCCACTGGGTAGATGTATGGACTCCCGCCGCAAGAACAGCAGCGGCGGCACCAGTAGCAGCATCTCGCAAACGCCAACTCTTTCCTAGGCAGGCTACGCTTTGTATCACCGGTTTCCAGAATACGCACACAGCTGAAAACCTCTTACGGCAACTGAGGAAGATCATCGCGGAATGGCTTACCCCAATTGGACTCTCCTGTGGATTTGTGGCATCGGACAACGCCAGCAATATTGTGTGTGCATTAAATCTGGGCCAATTCCAGCACGTCCCATGTTTTGCACATACCTTGAATTTGGTGGTGCAGAATTTTTTAAAAAACGACAGGGGCGTGCAAGAGATGCTGTCGGTGGCCAGAAGAATTGCGGGACACTTTCGGCGTACAGGCACCACGTACAGAAAACTGGAGCACCACCAAAAACTACTGAACCTGCCCTGCCATCATCTGAAGCAAGAAGTGGTAACGAGGTGGAATTCAACCCTCTATATGCTTCAGAGGTTGGAGGAGCAGCAAAAGGCCATTCAAGCCTATACAATTGAGCACGATATAGTAGGTGGAATGCACCTGTCTCAAGTGCAGTGGAGAATGATTTCAACGTTGTGCAAGGTTCTGATGCCCTTTGAACTTGCCACACGTGAAGTCAGTTCAGACACTGCCAGCCTGAGTCAGGTCATTCCCCTCATCAGGCTTTTGCAGAAGAAGCTGGAGGCATTGAAGAAGGAGCTAAAAGGGAGCGATTCCGCTAGGCATGTGGGACTTGTGGATGCAGCCCTTAATTCGCTTAACAAGGATTCACGGGTGGTCAATCTGTTGAAATCAGAGCACTACATTTTGGCCACCGTGCTCGATCCTAGATTTAAAGCCTACCTTGGATCTCTCTTTCCGGCAGACACAGGTCTGCTGGGGTTGAAAGACCTGCTGGTGACAAAATTGTCAAGTCAAGCGGAACGCGACCTGTCAACATCTCCTCCTTCACATTCTCCCGCAACTGGGGGTGCGAGGAAAAGGCTCAGAATTCCGAGCCCACCCGCTGGCGGTGATGCAGGGCAGTCTGGAGCGACTGCTGATGCTGACATCTGGTCCGGACTGAAGGACCTGACAACGATTACGGACATGTCGTCTACTGTCACTGCATATGATTCTCTCAACATTGATAGAATGGTGGAGGATTATATGAGTGACCGCATCCAAGTAGGCACGTCACACAGTCCGTACTTATACTGGCAGGAAAAAGAGGCAATTTGGAGGCCCTTGCACAAACTGGCTTTATTCTACCTAAGTTGCCCTCCCACAAGTGTGTACTCCGAAAGAGTGTTTAGTGCCGCCGCTCACCTTGTCAGCAATCGGCGTACGAGGTTACATCCAGAAAATGTGGAGAAGATGATGTTCATTAAAATGAATTATAATCAATTCCTCCGCGGAGACATTGACCAGCAGCAATTGCCTCCACAAAGTACACAGGGAGCTGAGATGGTGGATTCCAGTGGGGACGAATTGATAATCTGTGAGGAGGGGGATGTACACGGTGATATATCGGAGGGTGAAGATGAGGTGGACATCTTGCCTCTGTAGAGCCAGTTTGTGCAAGGAGAGATTAATTGCTTCTTTTTGGGGGGGGGTCCAAACCAACCCGTCATATCAGTCACAGTCGTGTGGCAGACCCTGTCACTGAAATGATGGGTTAGTTAAAGTGTGCATGTCCTGTTTTGTTTATACAACATAAGGGTGGATGGGAGGGCCCAAGGACAATTCCATCTTGCACCTCTTTTTTCTTTTCTTTTTCTTTGCATCATGTGCTGATTGGGGAGGGTTTTTTTGGAAGGGACATCCTGCGTGACACTGCAGTGCCACTCCTAGATGGGCCCGGTGTTTGTGTCGGCCACTAGGGTCGCTAATCTTACTCACACAGCTACCTCATTGCGCCTCTTTTTTTCTTTGCGTCATGTGCTGTTTGGGGAGGGTTTTTTGGAAGGGACATCCTGCGTGACACTGCAGTGCCACTCCTAGATGGGCCCGGTGTTTGTGTCGGCCACTAGGGTCGCTAATCTTACTCACACAGCTACCTCATTGCGCCTCTTTTTTTCTTTGCGTCATGTGCTGTTTGGGGAGGGTTTTTTGGAAGGGACATCCTGCGTGACACTGCAGTGCCACTCCTAGATGGGCCCGGTGTTTGTGTCGGCCACTAGGGTCGCTAATCTTACTCACACAGCTACCTCATTGCGCCTCTTTTTTTCTTTGCGTCATGTGCTGTTTGGGGAGGGTTTTTTGGAAGGGACATCCTGCGTGACACTGCAGTGCCACTCCTAGATGGGCCCGGTGTTTGTGTCGGCTACTAGGGTCGCTAATCTTACTCACACAGCTACCTCATTGCGCCTCTTTTTTTCTTTGCGTCATGTGCTGTTTGGGGAGGGTTTTTTGGAAGGGACATCCTGCGTGACACTGCAGTGCCACTCCTAGATGGGCCCGGTGTTTGTGTCGGCCACTAGGGTCGCTAATCTTACTCACACAGCTACCTCATTGCGCCTCTTTTTTTCTTTGCGTCATGTGCTGTTTGGGGAGGGTTTTTTGGAAGGGACATCCTGCGTGACACTGCAGTGCCACTCCTAGATGGGCCCGGTGTTTGTGTCGGCCACTAGGGTCGCTAATCTTACTCACACAGCTACCTCATTGCGCCTCTTTTTTTCTTTGCGTCATGTGCTGTTTGGGGAGGGTTTTTTGGAAGGGCCATCCTGCGTGACACTGCAGTGCCACTCCTAGATGGGCCCGGTGTTTGTGTCGGCCACTAGGGTCGCTAATCTTACTCACACAGCTACCTCATTGCGCCTCTTTTTTTCTTTGCGTCATGTGCTGTTTGGGGAGGGTTTTTTGGAAGGGACATCCTGCGTGACACTGCAGTGCCACTCCTAGATGGGCCCGGTGTTTGTGTCGGCCACTAGGGTCGCTAATCTTACTCACACAGCTACCTCATTGCGCCTCTTTTTTTCTTTGCGTCATGTGCTGTTTGGGGAGGGTTTTTTGGAAGGGACATCCTGCGTGACACTGCAGTGCCACTCCTAGATGGGCCCGGTGTTTGTGTCGGCCACTAGGGTCGCTTATCTTACTCACACAGCGACCTCGGTGCAAATTTTAGGACTAAAAATAATATTGTGAGGTGTGAGGTATTCAGAATAGACTGAAAATGAGTGTAAATTATGGTTTTTGAGGTTAATAATACTTTGGGATCAAAATGACCCCCAAATTCTATGATTTAAGCTGTTTTTTAGTGTTTTTTGAAAAAAACACCCGAATCCAAAACACACCCGAATCCGACAAAAAAAATTCGGTGAGGTTTTGCCAAAACGCGTTCGAACCCAAAACACGGCCGCGGAACCGAACCCAAAACCAAAACACAAAACCCGAAAAATTTCAGGCGCTCATCTCTAGTAGCTGTATGACTAAGCTAAGCGACACAAGTGTGCGGCATAAACACCTGGCCCATCTAGGAGTGGCACTGCAGTTGCAGACAGGATGGCACTTAAAAAAATTAGGCCCCAAATAGCACATGGTGCAAAGAAGAAAAAGAGGTGCAAGATGGAATTGTCCTTGGGCCCACCCACCCTTTATGTTGTATAAACAGGACATGCACACTTTAACAAACCAATCATTTCAGCAACAGGGTCTGCCACACGACTGTGGCTGAAATGACTGGTTTGTTTGGGACTCCACCAAAAAAGAAGCAATCAATCTCTCCTTGCACAAACTGGCTCTACAGAGGCAATATGTCGAGCTCATCCTCATCCTCTAATTCCTCAACCCTTTCACTGTGTACATCCTCCTCCTCACAGAGTATTAATTTGTCCCCACTGGAATCCACCATCACAGGTCCCTGTGTACTTTCTGAAGGCAATTGCTGGTCAAGGTCTTCCCGGAGAAATTTATAATTCATTTTGATGAACATCATCTTCTCCACATTTTGTGGAAGTAACCTCCTACGCCGATCGCTGACAAGGTTACCGGCTGCACTAAACGCTCTTTCAGAGTACACACTGGAGTTGGGGCAACTTAGGTAAAATAAAGCCAGTTTGTGCAAGGGCATCCAAATTGCCTCTTTTTCCTGCCAGTATACGTATGGACTGTCTGACATGCCTGCTTGGTTGCTGTCACTCAAATGATCATCCACTATTCTTTCAATGGTGACAGAATCATGTGCAGTGACAGTAGACATGTCAGTAATCGTTGGCAGGTCCTTCAGTCCGGACCAGATGTCAGCACTCGCTCCTGACTGCCCTGCATCACCACCAGTGGGTGGGCTAGGAAATCTTATCCTTTTCCTTGCAGCCCCAGTTGCGAGAGAAAGTGAAGGAGGAGCTGTTGACGGGTCACGTTCTGCTTGAGTTGACAATTTTCTCACCAGCAGGTCTTTGAACCTCTGCAGACTTGTATCTGCCAGAAAGAGAGATACAATGTAGGCTTTAAACCTAGGATCGAGCACAGTGGCCAAAATGTAGTGCTCTGATTTCATCTGATTGACCACCCTTGAATACTGGCAAAGTGAATGAAGGGCTCCACCCACAAGTCCCACATACTTTGCGGAATCGCTCCGTCTTAGCTCCTCCTTCAATTTCTCCAGCCGCTTCTGCAAAAGCCTGATGAAGGGAATGACCTGACTAAAGCTGGCATTGTCTGAACTGACTTCACGTGTGGCAAGTTCGAAGGGTTAGAGAATCTTGCACAAGACGGAAATCATTCTCCACTGCGCTTGAGTCAGGTGCACTCCCCCTCCTTTGCCTATATTGTAGGTGGATGTATAGGCTTAAATGGCCTTTTGCTGCTCCTCCATCCTCTGAAGCATATAGAGTGTTGAATTCCACCTCATTACCACCTCTTGCTACAGGTGATGGCAGGGCAGGTTCACGTGTGTTTGATGGCGCTCCAGTCTTTGGCACGTGGTGGCTGAATGCCGAAAGTGGGCTGCAATTTTTCAGGCCACCAACAGCATCTCCTGCACGCCCGTCATTTTTCTAAAAATTCTGCACCACCAAATTAATTGTATGTGCAAAACATGGGACGTGCTGGAATTTGCCCAGATGTAATGCACGCACAATATTGGTGGCGTTGTCCGATATCACAAATCCCCAGGAGAGTCTAATTGGGGTAAGCCCTTGTGCAAGATGTCCCTCAGTTTCCGCAAGGGATTGTCAGTGGTGTGCCTCTTACGGAAAGCGGTGATATATAGCGTAGCCTGCCTAGGAACGAGTTGGCGTTTGCGAGATGCTGCTACTAGTGCCGGCCGCTGCTTTTGTCACTGCAGGAGGCCACACATCTACCCAGTGGGCTGTCACAGTAATATAGTCCTTAGTCTGCCCTGTTCCACTTGTCCACATTTCCGTGGTTAAGTGGACAGTGAGTACAACTGCATTTTGTAGGACACTGAGGACACTTTTTCTGACGTCTCTGTACATTCTCAGTATCGCCTGCCTAGTGAAGTGGAACCTAGATGGGATTTGATACCGGGGACACAGGGGCAGATTTATTAAGCTCGGTGAAGTGATAAAGTGGAAGGTGATAAAGGACCAGCCAATCAGCTCCTAACTGTCATTTTTCAAACCCAGCCTGTGACATGGCAGTAAGGATCTGATTGGCTGGTCCTTTATCACCTTCCACTTTATCACTTCACAAGCTTAATAAATCTGCCCCACTGTACCTCAAACAATTCTCTAAGTCCCACTGAACTAATGGCGGATACCGGACGCACGTCTAACACCAACATAGCTGTCATGGCCTCATTTATCCGCTGTCACGATCCGGGTATCTGGACGCCATTTCTTACCCATCAGATGCCTCCTAAGGCTGGCTCAGCGCTCCAGGACCGGATCCCATCTGTTATCCTAATGTTCACATTCCTGCATCCTCTCCTGTCTCTCTGAGACGCTGTCACAGTAACGCCTTATTACATCTGGCATGGCGTCTCCCGCGGCCTCCGCCGCCGTCCCTGAGCTTCTGCATGCAGAGTGTCAGAGTGGCGATAACGTCAGCCGCGGCCTCCGCTGTGTCCGCGTGGTTGGATGTGCACTTGTCAGCCTGGCGTCTCCTGTCTCCAGTGGCCGGCGCCGCCATTACTGTTTTCATTACCACATGGATTACAAACCAAACTTCCCTCCAAGTGTCTGCATGGGCGCAGCCATCTTGGATTCTGTCAGCTGATCATTTCCTCCAATCTGTTGTCAGTATTGTTAATCTGCATAATTGCCTAGCCAATCCCTTCCTTGCTGCAGGTATAAATACACTGTGCCTGAGCAAGGAAGGCGTCAGTGCTTTGGTTGTCAAACCTAGTTCCTGTTTGTCTCTCTCCTGTGATTGTCTTCCAGGTTCCAGCTCCTGTCTCAAGACTTCCACCATAGAGACCCGCACCAGCATTCCACCTGCGGTGTAGCCTGACTCTCCAATCCATTGTGGATTCATCTGTTTCCAGCTACAACATTACCTGCTTCCAGCTCAGCTTCCAGCAGAGTACAGCTTCTCTTAAAGGGCCGGTGTCCTTTCTACACTTTACCACTCTCCACCGGTATTATTTCTCCGCTCTCAAGTTCTACATTTCAGTTCATATTTCATCGCTCCCAAGTTCATTTATTATTTAACTGGTTCCAGCCAGTATCCACTCCGTGCTAACAACAGTCTGGTTCCAGCCAGTATCCACAGCAGCCGTTTTATCTTCAGCAACCCAGCTTTTCCTGGAACACCAGCTGGTACAATCCTGGGTTATCTCCATTGCTACAGTCGGGCCTGGTAAGGACTTTCCATCTAGAAGATTATAAGAACTATCTCACACTACCAGTGCCCTGTGGCTCCTGCCATCCTGTAGTACCCAGGAACTGTATTTATTCTTTGCTGACTTTTACGTTTTCTTTTACTGCTGCTGTGTTGCGGAGTTGTCATAATAAACATCATTGACTTTTATCCAAGTTGTCGTGGTCACGCCTTCGGGCAGTTATTATTCATGTTACTTACATGTCCAGGGGTCTGATACAACCTCCCAGGTTCCGGTACATCTCAGCCCCTACAACTGAGGCTGCCTCCCGTCAGCTCAGGCCCTCAGTTGTGACAGTAAGCACTGACCTAATGAATCCAGCCGGAGACCAGGATCAAGCGGCCAGGCCGATGCAAGAACTGGCAGCCCGACTAGAACATCAGGAGGCTGCACAGGGCCACATCATCCGCTGTCTCCAGGATTTCTCTACTCGGCTGGATGGGATTCAGACAACTCTCCGTGGATCAGGCGCGTCTGGTGCGTCAACCACAGTGACTCCAGCTATAACCCCACCCACCTTACCCATTTCTGCTCCACGTCTTCATCTTCCAACGCCAGCAAAATTTGACGGATCTCCAAGATTCTGCAGGGGATTTCTCAACCAGTGTGAGATTCAGTTTGAGCTACAACCTGGCAATTTTCCCAGTGACCGTACAAAAATTGCCTACATTATTTCTCTTCTCAGTGGCTCAGCCCTTGATTGGGCATCACCGTTATGGGAGAGGTCCGACACCCTGCTATCTTCCTACACTGCCTTCGTGTCAACATTCAGGCGCATCTTCGACGAGCCAGGCCGGGTAACCTCAGCTTCATCCGAGATTCTCCGTTTACGCCAGGGGTCACGTACTGTAGGACAATATCTGATACAGTTCCAGATCCTGGCATCCGAACTGGCATGGAACGACGAGGCCCTGTATGCTGCATTCTGGCATTGCTTATCTGAGCGTATTAAAGATGAGTTAGCTACCAGAGACTTACCTTCTAAGTTAGATGAGCTAATCTCACTCTGCACGAAAGTTGATTTACGTTTCAGAGAGAGAGCAACTGAGCGTGGAAGATCATCTGCTCCAAAATCTTCTGCTCCTCCTCCTCGTCAACTGTCACCATCTAAAGATGAGCCCATGCAACTTGGCCGTTCCCGTTTAACTCCTGCTGAGCGCCGAAGACGTCTCTCCGAGTCTCTCTGTCTCTATTGTGCAGCTCCGTCTCACACCATTAATGCCTGTCCCAAACGTCCGGGAAACTCCAAATCCTAGCTCGCCAAGGAGAGGGCCGGCTAGGAGTAATGATCTCCTCTCCATCTCCTCAAGATTGTAATCTCCCAGTCTCGCTTCAAGTTGCTCAACGTTATCGGAACGTCATTGCCCTCCTTGATTCCGGAGCAGCTGGGAACTTTATTACCGAAGCCTATGTTAAACGGTGGTCCCTACCCACCGAGAGACTTCCTTCGTCCATTTCTTTAACTGCCGTGGATGGCAGCAAAATTTTTGATGCAGTTATTTCTTTAAGGACTCTACCAGTTCGTCTGAGAGTGGGAGTTCTTCATTCCGAACTTATTTCTTTTTTAGTGATTCCAAGAGCCACACATCCTGTGGTCCTGGGCCTTCCATGGCTCCGTCTTCACAATCCTACAATTGATTGGACGACTACGCAAATCCTGGCATGGGGTTCCTCCTGTGCTGAGACATGTTTGTTTAAAGTATTGCCTGTCTGTTCTTCCTCCCCCAGGTCGTCTGATGTTCCACCTCCTCCATATCAAGATTTCACGGATGTGTTCAGTAAAGCTTCTGCTGATATCCTTCCTCCTCATAGAGAATGGGACTGCCCGATTTGATCTCGTTCCAGGGAAGGTTCCACCTCGAGGCCGAACTTATCCGTTGTCTCTGCCTGAGACGCATTCTATGGAGGAATACATTAAAGAGAACCTAGCAAAGGGTTCATTCGACCTTCTTCTTCCCCAGCCGACGCAGGCTTCTTTTTTGTAAAAAAGAAAGATGGTGGTCTGCGGCCGTGCATCGACTACAGAGGTTTGAACGACATTACCATCAAGAACCGTTATCCTTTACCCCTGATTACTGAGCTCTTTGACAGAGTTAGCGGAGCTACCATCTTTACAAAGCTGGACTTGAGAGGTGCATACAATCTCATCCGGATCCGTGAGGGTGACGAGTGGAAGACCGCCTTTAACACCCGTGACGGACATTATGAGTACCTCGTCATGCCCTTCGGATTGAGTAATGCTCCAGCTGTCTTCCAGCATTTTGTCAATGAGATCTTCAGAGACATTCTATACCGTCATGTCGTGGTCTATCTAGACGATATCCTCATTTTTGCCAACGATTTAGAGGAACATCGTTTTTGGGTTAAAGAGGTTCTGTCCCGTCTCCGTGTCAATCATCTCTATTGCAAATTAGAGAAATGCGTCTTTGAAGTCAAGTCCATTCCGTTTCTAGGGTACATTGTGTCCGGTTCCGGACTAGAGATGGATCCTGAGAAACTACAAGCAATCCAAAATTGTCCGATACCCTTAACCCTCAAAGGGGTCCAGAGGTTCTTGGGGTTCGCCAATTATTACCGAAAGTTTATACGAGACTTTTCCACCATTGTGGCGCCTATTACTGCTTTCACTAAGAAGGGTGCTAACCCGTCCAAGTGGTCTGAAGAAGCCATGCAAGCATTTCATCTTTTAAAACAAAGGTTCATCTCTGCGCCTGTTCTGAAACAGCCTGACATCGACTCTCCTTTCATCTTAGAGGTGGATGCCTCCTCCGTTGGAGTAGGAGCGGTGTTATCTCAGAGGGCTAAAGATGGCCATTTACACCCTTGCAGTTTCTTCTCCCGGAAGTTCTCCCCAGCTGAGCGCAACTATGCCATTGGCGACCAGGAGTTGCTAGCCATCAAGCTTGCTCTAGAAGAGTGGAGGTATCTGTTGGAGGGAGCTTCTCATTCAATCACCATACTTACAGACCACAAGAACCTTTTATATCTGAAAGGCGCACAATGTCTCAACCCTCGTCAGGCCAGATGGGCACTTTTCTTTTCCAGGTTCGACTTTAAACTCCAGTTCTGTCCGGGCTCTTAGAATCGCAAGGCCGATGCCCTTTCCCGCTCATGGGAGCAAGAAAATGAGTCAGAGTCTTCAGACAAGCATCCTATTATAAATCCATTGGCATTCTCCACGGTAGGGATGGACTCTACGCCCCCATCAGGGAAAAGTTTTGTGAAACCGATGCTAAGGAAGAAGCTCATGCATTGGGCCCATGCTTCCCGTTTTGCCGGACATACAGGTATCCAAAAAACCCTGGAGTTTATCTCTAGGTCCTATTGGTGGCCAACTCTGAAAAAGGACGTCTTGGAGTTTATTGCATCTTGCCCAAAGTGTGCTCAACATAAGGTATCCCGCCAGTCGCCTGCGGGGCAACTGGTTCCACTATCTGTTCCCCGTCGACCTTGGACCCATTTGTCGATGGATTTTATTACAGATTTACCCATGTGCAACAAGTTCAATACCATCTGGGTGGTAGTTGACCGGTTCACCAAGATGGCACACTTCATTCCTCTCACCGGTCTTCCGTCAGCTTCCAAGTTGGCTCAAGTATTCATACAAGAGATCTTCCGACTCCACGGTCTTCCTGAAGAAATTATCTCAGATCGGGGAGTTCAATTCACAGCCAAATTCTGGCGAAGTTTATGTCAAGTCCTTCAAGTCAAGCTAAAGTTTTCCACGGCTTACCATCCTCAGACCAATGGTCAAACCGAGAGGGTGAATCAGGACTTGGAGGCCTTCCTCCGCATCTATGTGTCCTCCTCTCAAGATGACTGGGTTCAATTACTTCCCTGGGCCGAGTTCTGTCATAACAACCAGTATCATTCTTCATCTGCTTCAACACCATTCTTCACTAACTTTGGATTCCACCCTAAAGTCCCTGAGTTCCAACCGCTTCCAGCAACTTCTGTTCCCGCAGTGGATATCACCTTGCATCAGTTTGCCAATATCTGGAAGAGCGTACGATCAGCTCTGCTCAAGGCATCGTTCAGGTACAAGAAGTTTGCGGATAAGAAGCGTCGAGCAGTTCCTGCTCTCAAGGTGGGTGATCGGGTATGGTTATCCACGAAGAATTTGAGGTTAAGAGTTCCCAGTATGAAGTTTGCACCTCGCTATATCGGTCCTTTCAAGATTGAACAAGTCATCAATCCTGTTGCTTACAGACTTCAGTTGCCTCCCTTCTTAAAAATACCCAGGACATTCCATGTTTCCCTGTTGAAACCGCTGATCTTGAATCGGTTTCATTCCTCACTTCCTCCAACTCCGAAAGTCCAAACTCAACGAGGCGTTGAGTATGAAGTGGCCAAGATCCTGGACTCACGTCACCGTTACGGTCAACTACAGTATCTTATTGACTGGAAGGGTTACGGCCCTGAGGAACGTTCATGGACCAATGCTTCTGATGTCCATGCTCCTGCCTTGGTCCGGAGATTCCATTCCAAGTTTCCTCAAAAGCCAAAGAAGTGTCCTGGGGCCACTCCTAAAGGGGGGGGTGCTGTCACGATCCGGGTATCTGGACGCCATTTCTTACCCATCAGATGCCTCCTAAGGCTGGCTCAGCGCTCCAGGACCGGATCCCATCTGTTATCCTAATGTTCACATTCCTGCATCCTCTCCTGTCTCTCTGAGACGCTGTCACAGTAACGCCTTATTACATCTGGCATGGCGTCTCCCGCGGCCTCCGCCGCCGTCCCTGAGCTTCTGCATGCAGAGTGTCAGAGTGGCGATTACGTCAGCCGCGGCCTCCGCTGTGTCTGCGTGGTTGGATGTGCACTTGTCAGCCTGGCGTCTCCTGTCTCCAGTGGCCGGCGCCGCCATTACTGTTTTCATTACCACATGGATTACAAACCAAACTTCCCTCCAAGTGTCTGCATGGGCGCAGCCATCTTGGATTCTGTCAGCTGATCATTTCCTCCAATCTGTTGTCAGTATTGTTAATCTGCATAATTGCCTAGTCAATCCCTTCCTTGCTGCAGGTATAAATACACTGTGCCTGAGCAAGGAAGGCGTCAGTGCTTTGGTTGTCAAACCTAGTTCCTGTTTGTCTCTCTCCTGTGATTGTCTTCCAGGTTCCAGCTCCTGTCTCAAGACTTCCACCATAGAGACCCGCACCAGCATTCCACCTGCGGTGTAGCCTGACTCTCCAATCCATTGTGGATTCATCTGTTTCCAGCTACAACATTACTTGCTTCCAGCTCAGCTTCCAGCAGAGTACAGCTTCTCTTAAAGGGCCGGTGTCCTTTCTACACTTTACCACTCTCCACCGGTATTATTTCTCCGCTCTCAAGTTCTACATTTCAGTTCATATTTCATCGCTCCCAAGTTCATTTATTATTTAACTGGTTCCAGCCAGTATCCACTCCGTGCTAACAACAGTCTGGTTCCAGCCAGTATCCACAGCAGCCGTTTTATCTTCAGCAACCCAGCTTTTCCTGGAACACCAGCTGGTACAATCCTGGGTTATCTCCATTGCTACAGTCGGGCCTGGTAAGGACTTTCCATCTAGAAGATTATAAGAACTATCTCACACTACCAGTGCCCTGTGGCTCCTGCCATCCTGTAGTACCCAGGAACTGTATTTATTCTTTGCTGACTTTTACGTTTTCTTTTACTGCTGCTGTGTTGCGGAGTTGTCATAATAAACATCATTGACTTTTATCCAAGTTGTCGTGGTCACGCCTTCGGGCAGTTATTATTCATGTTACTTACATGTCCAGGGGTCTGATACAACCTCCCAGGTTCCGGTACATCTCAGCCCCTACAACTGAGGCTGCCTCCCGTCAGCTCAGGCCCTCAGTTGTGACATCCGCTTTGCAAAAGGATGACTGCTGTCATATTTCACCTTCCTCACAAAGGACTATTGGACAGTCAATTGCTTACTGGAAGTAGTACAAGTGGTCTTCCGACTTCCCCTCTGGGATGACGATCGACTCCCAGCAGCAACAACAGCAGCAGTGGCAGCAACAGCAGGCGGTACGCCTGCTGTTGCTGCCACTGCTGCTGTTGCTGCTGCTATTCCAAGGATACTCCAGAGGAATCCCGGTTAGGAAAGGATTCCAAAGTCTTGCCAGTGACATGACCTGCAGGACTACTGATGTTCCTGACTGAGTAGAAAGTTGACGTTGAGGGAGTTGGTGGTGTGGCTTGCAGGAGCTTGGGTACAAGAGGAAGAAGGGATTTAGGTGTCAGTGGGCTGCTTACCTTCTTACTCAAAGTTTCACAACTTGACACTGACTTCTGATGAGTGCGCTGCAGGTGACGTAAAAGGGAGGATGTTCCTAGGTTAACGTCCTTACCCCTACTTATTACAGATTGACAGAGGCAACACACGGCTTGACACCTGTTGTCCGGATTTGTGGAGAAATAATTCCACACCGAAGAGGTGGCTTTTTTGGTATTTTGCCCAGGCATCACAATGGGCTTCTTCATCCCACGAACAACAGGTGTCTCCCCCGGTTGCCTGATTTAAACAAACCACATCACCATAGAATCCTCATCGTCAACTTCCTCCTCAGCGCCAGCAACACCCATATCCTCATCCTGGTGTACTTCAACAGTGACATCTTCAATTTGAATTTCAGAAAATGGACTGTGGGTGCTCCTTCCAGCACTTGCAGGGGGCGTGCAAATGGTGGAAGGAGCCACCTCTTCCCGTCCAGTGTTGGGAAGGTCAGGCATCGCAACCGCTGACACACGTGGACTCTTCTTGGGGATTTGTGATACCATCTTAGAATGCACAGTTCTTTTCTGTGCTTTTTCCAGCTTAACTCTTATAATTTTTCTAGCGGGGGGATGAGGGCTTCCATCGTCATGTGAAGCTGAACCACTAGTCATGAACATAGGCCAGGGCCTTAGACGTTCCTTGCCACTCCGTGTCGTAAATGGCATATTGGCAAGTTTTACGTTTCTCATCAGACCATTTAAATTTCTTTTTTGGGGTCTTTTTTACTGAACTTTGGCTTTTTGGATTTTACATGCCCTCTACTATCACATTGGGCATCGGCCTTGGCAGACGACGTTGTTGGCATTTCATCATCTATGTCATGACTAGTGGTAGCAGCTTCAGCACTCGGAGGAAGTGGTTCTTGATCTTTCCCTATTTTATCCTCCAAATTTTTGTTCTCCATTATTTTTCTGGAGTTATATAAGAATATGTGGTACAGGAGAGCGTACCTCTACACCACACAGGGAAAACCCTGTGAAAATTATTTGGATTAAATATTAATAACCCCTTTATTTGGAGTAAATAATATACAGCACAGGACAGCACCACTGAACTTATATGGCAGCACCACTAGACTGACTTATACAGAATTACATGGACTTATATGGAATTATACGTCAGGATCACTGAACCTATACACCAGTATCACTGTAATTATACGGTAGGATCACTGGAATTATACAGCAGGATCACTGGACGTATACGCCAGTACCACTGTAATTATACGGCAGTACCACTGGACTGGACTTATACGCCAGTACCACTGTAATTAATTATACGGCAGGATCACTGGACTTATACGCCAGTACCACTGGAATTATACGGCAGGGTCACTGGAATTATACGGTAGGATCACTGGATTTATACGGCAGTACCGCTGGACATATACGGCAGTATCAATGGACATATATATGTCAGTATCACTGGACATATACGGCAGTATCACTGGACTGGAATTATACACCAGTACCAGTGTAATTATACGGCAGGATCACTGGACTTGTACGCCAGTGCCACTGTAATTATACGGCAGGATCACTGGACTTATACACCAGTACCACCGGAATTATATGGCAGGATCACTGGAATTATACGGCAGGATCACTGGATTTATACGTCAGTACCGCTGGACATATCCGTCAGTATCAATGGACATATACGGCAGGATCACTGGACTTATACAGCAGGATCACTGTAATTATATGGCAGGATTACTGGACATATACACCAGGATCACTGGACTTATATGCCAGTACTACTGTAATCATACGGCAGGATCACTGGATATATACGGCAGTACCGCTGGACATATACGGCAGTACCGCTGGACATATACGGCAGTACCGCTGGACATATACAGCAGTATCAATGGACATATATGGCAGTATCACTGGACATATACGGCAGTATCACTGGACTGGACTTATACGCCAGTACCACTGTAATTATGTGGCAGGATCACTGGATTTATACGGCAGGATCACTATAATTATACGGCAGGATCACTGTAATTATACGGCAGGATCACTGGAATTATACGGCAGGATCACTGGATTTATACGGCAGGATCACTGGATTTATACGGCAGTACCGCTGGACATATACGGCAGTATCAATGGACATATACGGTAGGATCACTGGACTTATACGCCAGTACCACTGTAATTATACGGCAGGATCACTGGAATTATACGGCAGGATTACTGGACTTATATGGCATGATCACTGGATTTATACGGCAGTACCGCTGGACATATACGGCAGTATCTCTGGTCATATATGGCAGGATCACTGGACTTATACGGCAGGATCACTGTAATTATACGGCAAGATCACTGGAATTATACGGCAGTACCACTGGACATATACGGCAGTACCGCTGGACATATACGGCAGTATCACTGGACATATACGGCAGTATCACTGGACATATACGGCAGTATCACTGAACATATACGGCAGTATCACTGGACATATACGGCAGTATCAATGGACATATACGGCAGTATCACTGGACATATACGGCATCAAAGGGATACCACCACTGGACTGATGCAGGACAACACAGCACCACTGGACTGGTCTTATACAGCAGCACTGGACATATGGCAGCAGAGGACACCACCACTGTGACTGGACAGATGCTGCACAACACACCAACACTGGACTGATGCAGCACAACACAGCACCACTGGACTGATGCAGCACAACACAGCACCACTGGACTGATGCAGGACAACACAGCACCACTGGACTGGTCTTATACAGCAGCACTGGACATATGGCAGCAGAGGACACCACCACTGTGACTGGACTGATGCAGCACAATACACCACCACTGAACTGATGCAGCACAACACAGCACCCTATACAGCAGCACTGGACATATGGCAGCAGAGGACACAACCACTGTGACTGGACAGATGCAGCACAAGACTCGGACACTGAGGACACTGAGGATGGAGACATGTCCTCTCTCTACACTCTCCAGTGCCGGAGTGAAAATGGTGGGGACGCGCAGCTCCTTATATGGAATCCAAACCCCGCGATAATCCGACAGCGGGATGATGACGTTTTGCCTCGTTCTGGTTTCCGAGTCAGCCGGGAAAACCCGAGCCTGACTCGGATCCGGGCTCGGAGCGTGAAGTCCGGTAGGGTTCGGTTCTCTGAGAACCCAAACCCGCTCATCTCTAGTCTTTATCAAGGCAAAGGCCAACTGGTCGATACGCGTTGGTGGCAGAGGGGGACCATAGGATCTGCCCAGAACAGAGTCTACTACAACTCCTAGTGTTCAGAGTCTGCTGCCTGCTAGAGAGGAGGAGAACTGGACAGGCTGCACACGGGCCCCCTCCTCTCGTAATAAACCGCTGGCATTGACTGAGGATGGTTTTTGTCTAAACATGGAGAACACACGCACTCTAGTATAAACCAACCTATGCTGTTTAGTGCCGGGAGTGGCTTGAATTTTGGGGGGCGAGATGCTTCCCAATTGTTTATAAAAAATTAAAAACTGTATTCTGATTTGTATGGTGTATAGTATCAATTAAAGCACTTTTGTGCCTAAATTCACCACTTCACCATTGTTGGCAGCATGGGAAATTGCCATAGGATACACGTTTGAATAGGATTTCTCCTGTGCAGCCAATTGATTTCGGTGGGAAGAGGCTTTGGATTATTTTTCCAGTTCTGCAAAATTTAAAAGTCAGGCAACTGAATAGATGGAAACACTTCCCCTTTGCACAGGGGAACCATTTTTTCACTCTAAAAGGGGGTCAACATTTACAACAGTGACCTCTAGTGGTAAATAAATATTAATTCACTATTACTGCACAGACATGCATAGACAAACTTTTGGAAGCTTTGGCGGGGCACAGTTTGCCGCAACCACGCCTCAAACCGTTTATTTAAAATAGCACAATTGCGTGCATAGTGGATACGATTTCCAAATGCATGCCAGTCAGTAAGAATAGCATATGTGAAGTGCTAGTCAGCTGCACAGCTGCATTCAATTGAATAGATGCTCATGCGTTAACTCGGGGACGTGACATGAACTTAACTGGATTATGCTTTACAGTCAACCAAATGGGCGTCCTTTGTCATTTCCCACTATTAGCCAGACTATTCAGAGACTTGCTTTGGCAGGGTGACTTCTGACATTTGAAAATTTTGGTGCAAGACAAAGTAGCCGATCTTCGTTAAGCAGGTACCCAATCCAGTTGGAAAGCAATACCTGCTGCGCCTATCTGGATAATGTAGCCTCTTCAGGCTTACATTTTTTTTGTTGGGCCGACAAAAGCAGGAGGCTTGGGGGCTAATTCAGACCTGATCGCTAGGCTGCGTTTTCGTACAGCAGGCGATCAGGTCTAAACTGCGCATGCATATACACCGCAATACGCAGGTGGGTCGCACGCTCAGCGATGGGTTTGTGCGAAGGATCCGTTCGCATGGCCGTTCGCAAAGAGATTGACAGAAAGAAGGCGTTTGTGGGTGTTAACTGACCGTTTTCTGGGAGTGTTTGGAAAACCGCAGGCGTGTCCATGCGTTTGCAGGGAGGGTAACTGACGTCAATTTCCGGTCCCGGACAGGCTGAAGTGTTCGCAGCGGCTGAGTAAGTCCTGGGCTACTCAGACACTGCACAAAATCTGTTTGCCCAGCTCTGCTACACATGCGTTCACACACTTGCAAAGCGAAAATACACTCCCCTAGGGGCGGCGACTAGGCGAACACAGGACTGCAAAAAAAAAACCTTAGCGAGGGATCAGGTCTCCATTAGCCCCTTGGTCCCTAAGTGCAGTACCAGGTGTTCCTTTATGTAATTCTGTTCTGGGTACACTCAGGCGGCACATAAGGCATGTACAGGTGACCAGCCAGCAGTAGCACTGAGTGGGCAAACAGACCTAAACATTAGCCTAGTATCCTCACAACCATGTAAAGGGGTTCTTTTATGAATGTAACAATACCCCTCTTAATGAAGCCACTTTAATACACTGGTATTATAGTGAGTATACTATATACTGTGCTGTCGGGGCCGCAACTAGGGGGCTAAGGGGGCATGCGCACCTGGTGCAGAATTTAAGGGGGCACCGAGGAGATCAGGTTTTTTTATTTTATTTTTTTGGGGGGGGAGTTTACCAGCAGTGCTGTGCTGCTCCAGTGAGACAGCAGATGGCTCCCGCGGCAGTGTCTCAGACCCACCTGTCTGCCCGCAGCTGGCTCCGACGCTGTGCGGGTGAGCTTCAGTACCTGGGATCTTTCCTATGCCGGCTACTGTCTTGAACTCTCTTCCTTGCCATGCAGTGCTGCGACTAGTGTGCAGTGCACTGTGCAAGCTATAGAAGCGAGCTGTTGGTGCTGTGTTTTTCAACAGGCTGTGATCCCGGCTGCCTGCCCAGCACCAACCGATAACAAGCTGCCGGTTACACACCAGAGGGAGGACATGCTGCCCCAGGCTTGTGATTGTTAACAGGTGCAGTCACCAATGTTACAGAAATAAAAGACTCACTTTGTTAGCTATCCACTTCACAGTGAAAACTTAGAGACAACCTCCAGCTCTCACCGAGTATCACTACAGCAACTTTGTGGTGAGTTTAAAGACAGACTTTATTATTGGCACTGTGCTCCCAGTCAGGGCCGTTTCTTGGGGCAGGCGAGCAGTGCAACCGCACTGGGCGCCCGCCGCGGCACTAACTGTGGCTCCCTGCTTCCCCCTTCTATTTCTCCCCGAGTAACCCGCACGGGGGGCGGAGTTTCACGGAATGACGCGGTTGCATCGTTACGTCACGACTCAACCCCGTCACTCTGCGAACCCCCCCCCCCCCCCCCCCCCGAGCGGAGTACAGAGGGGGATCTAAGTTAGGAAGAGGGAAAGGCCGGCGCGAGGAGCGACTGGTGAGGGGGCCGAAGAGCGGTAATCGTGTCTGTAAGTATTCTCCCTCTCTCTCAATGTGTAAAATGGGGACACCTGCCGTAATGTGTGAAATGGGGACTCTTGCCTGCCATAGTGTGGGGATTTAATGTATCAAGGGCATTGCGGTGTGTGGCATAATATGGTGCAGGGGGCATTACTGTGTGGGGCTTAATATGGTAGAATTTTTTTTCCTGTGGTGGTCGTGATCTGTTGGAGCAGGGTCAAAAACTGGATTGTGAGGTAGTCTTTTCAGACGAGGCCACACCCATTTAGATGAGGCCACGCCCCCTTGTCGAATGCGCGCGCAAGTTTTTTTTTTATCTAGGTGTGTGTGTGTGGGGGGCACATTTTTTTTATGTCATGGGGGGGGCGCATTTTTAAATCTCGCACTGGGAGCCAAATTGGCTAGAGACAGCCCTGCTCCCAGTTAGCAGTATCAATCTCCACTTTGCCTGCCAGATGGGGGGATTTGGTGTAGCTTATAGTGGGATGTAGTGTAGTGATGTAGTGTACCATATAGGCTAAGTAGTGTAGTAATGTATTGCAGTATATAGGGGCATGTAGTGTAGCATATAAGGGGATGTAGTGTAGTGATCTAGTGTAGCATATAGGGTATGTAGTGCAGTGGATAGGGGAATGTAGTGCAGTGATGAAGTGTTATGAAAGAGTGCAGTTATATAGTGCAATGTATGGGGAAACACAGGGAGGGCATGTACTGGAACACGCTGCTGGGGAGGGGGGCATATGTAGCATAGGGCATTCGGGGGACACATAGGGGAATATTGTCCAATAGTATCCCCTTTTTTTCCGTAATTATTGATAATCTGATTATTTTAGTCTGACAGGGTTTGTTTGTGTTTGTTTGTTTTTTGTGGGGGAGGGCAAATTACTGCCTTGCCCCGGGTGATGACAATCCTAGTTTCAGTCCTGCTATAGATTATTGTATTAAATCTGATATTACGTGCGGTAATAGCTTACAGTGCTCCCGGTGATCAGACTTGTGGCTCCTGCCAGCAGCTGCTTCACATTTTCCCGTAGCTGCTCTTGGAAAGAACCAGTAAGTCTGATCACCAGGGAGCTCTTTCACTGGTGGATGCAATATGTGAGTTAGGGGGAGATTTACTAAGCAGTGATAAGAGTGGAGAAGTGAGCCAGTGGAGAAGTTGCCCATGGCAACCAATCAGCACTGAAGTAACATCTATAATTTGCATACTATAAAATTATACAGAGCTGCTGATTGGTTGATGGGGCCACTTCTCCACTGGCTCACTTCTCCGCTTTTATCACTGGTTAGTAAATGACCCCCTTAGTAAAAGATCTCTGTGTATGAGAGTGCCCATCCCTTCTAGCAATATGGCCTTCTACTGAAGAATCTTACTTACAATCAAGGAAATATTACTGAAATTCTTTATGACAGGCGGAACATTTACTACAAAATAAAAGACATGCAGATAAGTAAAGCCCAGCCTTGGGTCCTCACCGGTCTCTGTAGCATGCCTGTGGTGCTCATGGGGCTTAGTCTTCAGAAGCAACGACAGCGGTTTCGGTACAGTTGATTTCTAGAGCTTGGTGAAATAATGTGACGGGTACCTGCCAGCAAATAGGCTCAAAGAACAGGGTGTTCTATACATAGCACATCACTATTAATGGTAATATACAGCTATACAAAGGAATATATAGATATACCAGTAATACTAGTAAAATACATTTACATGCAGTTAGATATATTAATACAGAGTTACACACCCTACAGTACAGCAATACATAGCATATACAGTTAAGTATAGAAATAAATGATTATATATAGTCATACAGAATAAAGTATAGTTATATACAGAAATAGAAATACACCTCAAAATACTGTAATACACAGTAATGCAAAGCATACATACTCAGAGGCTTACCTCCATCTCCGTTCTCAGATCGCTCCTGTCCATCAGGCACTATGGCTGGCCATTACTGTGGATGGGATAATCTGGCCATTGCCAAAATTCAGAGTAATGTTGCACCAACCTGGCTTACCTGACTGCTCGTGGACCCTAACTTACCCATCCCACACCTTAACCTTCCGTCCCGCAGCCTAAGCCCCCGCATCTTAACTTTAACCTCCTCCACCGCAATCTAACCTTTCCCCTAGTGCATAACCCTATCCTCCCCTCATACAGCCTAACCCTCCCTCTAGTGCCTAGCCCTATCCTCCCCTCATACAGCCTAACCCTCCCTCTAGTGCCTAGCCCTATCCTCCCCTCCTACAGCCTAACCCTCCCTCTAGTGCCTAGCCCTATCCTCCCCTCATACAGCCTAACCCTCCCCCTAGTGCCTAGCGCTATCCTCCCCTCATACAGCCTAACCCTCCCTCTAGTGCCTAGCCCTATCCTCCCCTCCTACAGCCTAACCCTCCCTCTAGTGCCTAGCCCTATCCTCCCCTCATACAGCCTAACTCTCCCCCTAGTGCCTAGCGCTATCCTCCCCTCCTACAGCCTAACCCCCCCCCCCTAGTGCCTAACCCTATCCTCCCCTCTTACAGCCTAACCCTCCCCCTAGTGCCTAACCCTATCCTCCCCTCCTACAGCCTAACCCTCCCCCTAGTGCCTAGCCCTATCCTCCCCTCCTACAGCCTAACCCTCCCCCTAGTGCCTAGCCCTATCCTCCCCTCCTACAGTCTAACCCTCCCCCTAGTGCCTAGCCCTATCCTCCCCTCCTACAGTCTAACCCTCCCCCTAGTGCCTAGCGCTATCCTCCCCTCATACAGCCTAACCCTCCCCCTAGTGCCTAACCCTATCCTCCCCTCCTACAGCCTAATCCTCCCCCTAGTGCCTAGCCCTATCCTTCCCTCCTACAGTCTAAACCTCCCCCTAGTGCCTAGCGCTATCCTCCCCTCATACAGCCTAACCCTCCCCCTAGTGCCTAACCCTATCCTTCCCTCCTACAGCCTAAACCTCCCCCTAGTGCCTAACCCTATCCTCCCCTCTTACAGCCTAAACCTCCCGCTAGTGTCTAACCCTATCCTTCCCTCCTACAGCCTAACCCTCCCCCTAGTGCCTAACCCTATCCTTCCCTCTTACAGCCTAAACCTCCCCCTAGTGCCTAGAGCTATCCTCCCCTCCAACAGCCTAACCCTCCCCCTAGTGCCTAGCCCTATCCTCCCCTCATACAGCCTAACCCTCCCCCTAGTGCCTAACCCTATCCTCCCCTCCAACAGCCTAACCCTCCCCCTAGTGCCTAACCCTATCCTCCCCTCTTACAGCCTAACTCTCCCCCTAGTGCCTAACCCTATCCTTCCCTCCTACAGTCTAACCCTCCCCCTAGTGCCTAGCGCTATCCTCCCCTCATACAGCCTAACCCTCCCCCTAGTGCCTTACCCTATCCTCCCCTCTTACAGCCTAATCCTCCCCCTAGTGCCTAGCCCTATCCTCCCCTCTTACAGCCTAAACCTCCCCCTAGTGCCTAGCCCTATCCTTCCCTCCTACAGCCTAACCCTCCCCCTAGTGCCTAACCATATCCTTCCCTCCTACAGCCTAATCCTCCCCCTAGTGCCTAGCCCTATCCTCCCCTCCAACAGCATAACCCTCCCCCTAGTGCCTAGCCCTATCCTTCCCTCCTACAGCCTAACCCTCCCCCTAGTGCCTAGCCCTATCCTCCCCTCTTACAGCCTAAACCTCCCACTAGTGTCTAACCCTATCCTCCCCTCCTACAGCCTAACCCTCCCCCTAGTGCCTAGCCCTATCCTTCCCTCCTACAGCCTAACCCTCCCCCTAGTGCCTAGCCCTATCCTCCCCTCTTACAGCCTAAACCTCCCTCTAGTGTCTAACCCTATCCTCCCCTCCTACAGCCTAATCCTCCCCCTAGTGCCTAGCCCTATACTCACCTCTTACAGCCTAATCCTCCCCCTAGTGCCTAGCCCTATCCTTCCCTCCTACAGCCTAACCCTCCCCTTAGTGCCTAGCCCTATCCTCCCCTCTTACAGCCTAACTCTCCCCCTAGTGCCTAACCCTATCCTCCCCTCCTACAGCCTAATCCTCCCCCTAGTGCCTAGCCCTATCCTCCCCTCTTACAGCCTAAACCTCCCCCTAGTGCCTAGAGCTATCCTCCCCTCCAACAGCCTAACCCTCCCCCTAGTGCCTAGCCCTATCCTCCCCTCATACAGCCTAACCCTCCCCCTAGTGCCTAACCCTATCCTCCCTCCCCCTAGTGCCTAACCCTATCCTCCCCTCTTACAGCCTAACTCTCCCCCTAGTGCCTAACCCTATCCTTCCCTCCTACAGTCTAATCCTCCCCCTAGTGCCTAGCGCTATCCTCCCCTCATACAGCCTAACCCCCCCCTAGTGCCTTACCCTATCCTCCCCTCTTACAGCCTAATCCTCCCCCTAGTGCCTAGCCCTATCCTCCCCTCTTACAGCCTAAAACTCCCCCTAGTGCCTAGCCCTATCCTTCCCTCCTACAGCCTAACCCTCCCCCTAGTGCCTAACCCTATCCTTCCCTCCTACAGCCTAATCCTCCCCCTAGTGCCTAGCCCTATCCTCCCCTCCAACAGCCTAACCCTCCCCCTAGTGCCTAGCCCTATCCTCCCCTCATACAGCCTAACCCTCCCCCTAGTGCCTAACCCTATCCTCCCCCCCTACAGCCTAACCCTCCCCCTAGTGCCTAACACTATCCTCCCCTCTTACAGCCTAACTCTCCCCCTAGTGCCTAACCCTATCCTCCCCTCCAACAGCCTAACCCTCCCCCTAGTGCCTAACCCTATCCTCCCCTCCAACAGCCTAAACCTCCCACTAGTGTCTAACACTATCCTCCCCTCCAACAGCCTAACCCTCCCCCTAGTGCCTAACCCTATCCTCCCCTCTTACAGCCTAACTCTCCCCCTAGTGCCTAACCTTATCCTCACCTCCAACAGCCTAACCCTCCCCCTAGTGCCTAACCCTATCCTTCCCTCCAACAGCCTAACCCTCCCCCTAGTGCCTAACCCTATCCTCCAATCTTACAGCCTAACCCTCCCCCTAGTGCCTAACCCTATCCTTCCCTCCAACAGCCTAACCCTCCCCCTAGTGCCTAACCCTATCCTCCCCTCCTACAGTCTAACCCTCCCCCTAGTGCCTAACCCTATCCTCCCCTCCTACAGTCTAACCCTCCCCCTAGTGCCTAGCGCTATCCTCCCCTCCTACAGTCTAACCCTCCCCCTAGTGCCTAACCCTATCCTCCCCTCCTACAGTCTAACCCTCCCCCTAGTGCCTAACCCTATCCTCCCCTCCTACAGTCTAACCCTCCCCCTAGTGCCTAGCGCTATCCTCCCCTCATACAGCCTAACCCTCCCCCTAGTGCCTAACCCTATCCTCCCCTCTTACAGTCTACACTCCCCCTAGTGCCTATCCTTATCCTCCCCTCCTACAGCCTAATCCTCCCCCTAGTGCCTAGCGCTATCCTCCCCTCCTACAGCCTAATCCTCCCCCTAGTGCCTAACCCTATCCTCCCCTCCTACAGCCTAATCCTCCCCCTAGTGCCTAACCCTATCCTCCCCTCCAACAGCCTAACCCTCCCCCTAGTGCCTAACCCTATCCTTCCCTCCTACAACCTAACCCTCCCCCTAGTGCCTAGCCCTATCCTCCCCTCTTATAGCCTAAACCTCCCCCTAGTGCCTAGAGCTATCCTACCCTCCAACAGCCTAACCCTCCCCCTAGTGCCTAGCCCTATCCTCCCCTCCAACAGCCTAAGCCTCCCCCTAGTGCCTAACCCTATCCTCCCCTCTTACAGCTTAAACCTCCCCCTAGTGCCTAGAGCTATCCTACCCTCCTATAGCCTAATCCTCCCTCTAGTGCCTAGCCCTATCCTCCCCTCCAACAGCCTAACCCTTCCCCTAGTGCCTAGAGCTATCCTTCCCTCCTACATCCTAACCCTCCCCCTAGTGCCTAACCCTATCCTTCCCTCCTACAGCCTAATCCTCCCCCTAGTGCCTAGCCCTATCCTCCCCTCCAACAGCCTAACCCTCCCCCTAGTGCCTAGCCCTATCCTCCCCTCATACAGCCTTCCCTCCCCCTAGTGCCTAACCCTATCCTCCCCTCGTACAGCCTAACCCTCCCCCTAGTGCCTAACCCTATCCTCCCCTCTTACAGCTTAACTCTCCCCCTAGTGCCTAACCCTACCCTCCCCTCCAACAGCCTAACCCTTCCCCTAGTGCCTAACCCTATCCTTCCCTCCAACAGCCTAACCCTCCCCCTAGTGCCTAACCCTATCCTCCCCTCTTACAGCCTAACCCTCCCCCTAGTGCCTAACCCTATCCTCCCCTCCAACAGCCTAACCCTTCCCCTAGTGCCTAACCCTATCCTTCCCTCCAACAGCCTAACCCTCCCCCTAGTGCCTAACCCTATCCTCCCCTATTACAGTCTAACCCTCCCCCTAGTGCCTAACCCTATCATCCCCTCTTACAGCCTAACTCTCCCCCTAGTGCCTAACCCTATCCTCCCCTCCAACAGCCTAACCCTCCCCCTAGTGCCTAACCCTATCCTCCAATCTTACAGCCTAACCCTCCCCCTAGTGCCTAACCCTATCCTTCCCTCCAACAGCCTAACCCTCCCCCTAGTGCCTAACCCTATCCTCCCCTTCTACCGCCTAACCCTCCCCCTAGTGCCTAGCCCTATCCTCCCCTCCTACAGTCTAACCCTCCCCCTAGTGCCTAACCCTATCCTCCCCTCCTACAGTCTAACCCTCCCCCTAGTGCCTAACCCTATCCTTCCCTCCTACAGCCTAAACCTCCCCCTAGTGCCTAACCCTATCCTCCACTCTTACAGCCTAAACCTCCCGCTAGTGTCTAACCCTATCCTTCCCTCCTACAGCCTAACCCTCCCCCTAGTGCCTAACCCTATCCTTCCCTCTTACAGCCTAAACCTCCCCCTAGTTCCTAGAGCTATCCTCCCCTCCAACAGCCTAACCCTCCCCCTAGTGCCTAGCCCTATCCTCCCCTCATACAGCCTAACCCTCCCCCTAGTGCCTAACCCTATCCTCCCCTCCAACAGCCTAACCCTCCCCCTAGTGCCTAACCCTATCCTCCCCTCTTACAGCCTAACTCTCCCCCTAGTGCCTAACCCTATCCTTCCCTCCTACAGTCTAACCCTCCCCCTAGTGCCTAGCGCTATCCTCCCCTCATACAGCCTAACCCTCCCCCTAGTGCCTTACCCTATCCTCCCCTCTTACAGCCTAATCCTCCCCCTAGTGCCTAGCCCTATCCTCCCCTCTTACAGCCTAAACCTCCCCCTAGTGCCTAGCCCTATCCTTCCCTCCTACAGCCTAACCCTCCCCCTAGTGCCTAACCATATCCTTCCCTCCTACAGCCTAATCCTCCCCCTAATGCCTAGCCCTATCCTCCCCTCCAACAGCATAACCCTCCCCCTAGTGCCTAGCCCTATCCTTCCCTCCTACAGCCTAACCCTCCCCCTAGTGCCTAGCCCTATCCTCCCCTTTTACAGCCTAAACCTCCCACTAGTGTCTAACCCTATCCTCCCCTCCTACAGCCTAACCCTCCCCCTAGTGCCTAGCCCTATCCTTCCCTCCTACAGCCTAACCCTCCCCCTAGTGCCTAGCCCTATCCTCCCCTCTTACAGCCTAAACCTCCCTCTAGTGTCTAACCCTATCCTCCCCTCCTACAGCCTAATCCTCCCCCTAGTGCCTAGCCCTATACTCCCCTCTTACAGCCTAATCCTCCCCCTAGTGCCTAGCCCTATCCTTCCCTCCTACAGCCTAACCCTCCCCTTAGTGCCTAGCCCTATCCTCCCCTCTTACAGCCTAACTCTCCCCCTAGTGCCTAACCCTATCCTCCCCTCCTACAGCCTAATCCTCCCCCTAGTGCCTAGCCCTATCCTCCCCTCTTACAGCCTAAACCTCACCCTAGTGCCTAGAGCTATCCTCCCCTCCAACAGCCTAACCCTCCCCCTAGTGCCTAGCCCTATCCTCCCCTCATACAGCCTAACCCTCCCCCTAGTGCCTAACCCTATCCTCCAATCTTACAGCCTAACCCTCCCCCTAGTGCCTAACCCTATCCTTCCCTCCAACAGCCTAACCCTCCCCCTAGTGCCTAACCCTATCCTCCCCTCCTACAGTCTAACCCTCCCCCTAGTGCCTAACCCTATCCTCCCCTCCTACAGTCTAACCCTCCCCCTAGTGCCTAGCGCTATCCTCCCCTCCTACAGTCTAACCCTCCCCCTAGTGCCTAACCCTATCCTCCCCTCCTACAGTCTAACCCTCCCCCTAGTGCCTAACCCTATCCTCCCCTCCTACAGTCTAACCCTCCCCCTAGTGCCTAGCGCTATCCTCCCCTCATACAGCCTAACCCTCCCCCTAGTGCCTAACCCTATCCTCCCCTCTTACAGTCTACACTCTACCTAGTGCCTATCCCTATCCTCCCCTCCTACAGCCTAATCCTCCCCCTAGTGCCTAGCGCTATCCTCCCCTCCTACAGCCTAATCCTCCCCCTAGTGCCTAACCCTATCCTCCCCTCCAACAGCCTAACCCTCCCCCTAGTGCCTAGCCCTATCCTCCCCTCATACAGCCTTCCCTCCCCCTAGTGCCTAACCCTATCCTCCCCTCTTACAGCTTAACTCTCCCCCTAGTGCCTAACCCTACCCTCCCCTCCAACAGCCTAACCCTTCCCCTAGTGCCTAACCCTATCCTTCCCTCCAACAGCCTAACCCTCCCCCTAGTGCCTAACCCTATCCTCCCCTCTTACAGCCTAACCCTCCCCCTAGTGCCTAACCCTATCCTCCCCTCCAACAGCCTAACCCTTCCCCTAGTGCCTAACCCTATCCTTCCCTCCAACAGCCTAACCCTCCCCCTAGTGCCTAACCCTATCCTCCCCTATTACAGTCTAACCCTCCCCCTAGTGCCTAACCCTATCATCCCCTCTTACAGCCAAACTCTCCCCCTAGTGCCTAACCCTATCCTCCCCTCCAACAGCCTAACCCTCCCCCTAGTGCCTAACCCTATCCTCCAATCTTACAGCCTAACCCTCCCCCTAGTGCCTAACCCTATCCTTCCCTCCAACAGCCTAACCCTCCCCCTAGTGCCCAACCCTATCCTCCCCTTCTACAGCCTAACCCTCCCCCTAGTGCCTAGCCCTATCCTCCCCTCCTACAGTCTAACCCTCCCCCTAGTGCCTAACCCTATCCTCCCCTCCTACAGTCTAACCCTCCCCCTAGTGCCTAACCCTATCCTCCCCTCCTACAGTCTAACCCTCCCCCTAGTGCCTAGCGCTATCCTACCCTCCTACAGTCTAACCCTCCCCCTAGTGCCTAACCCTATCCTCCCCTCCTACAGTCTAACCCTCCCCTAGTGCCTAACCCTATCCTCCCCTCTTACAGCCTAACTCTCCCCCTAGTGCCTAACCCTATCCTCCCCTCCTACAGCCTAATCCTCCCCCTAGTGCCTAGCCCTATCCTCCCCTCTTACAGCCTAAACCTCCCCCTAGTGCCTAGAGCTATCCTCCCCTCCAACAGCCTAACCCTCCCCCTAGTGCCTAGCCCTATCCTCCCCTCATACAGCCTAACCCTCCCCCTAGTGCCTAACCCTATCCTCCCTCCCCCTAGTGCCTAACCCTATCCTCCCCTCTTACAGCCTAACTCTCCCCCTAGGGCCTAACCCTATCCTTCCCTCCTACAGTCTAATCCTCCCCCTAGTGCCTAGCGCTATCCTCTTCTCATACAGCCTAACCCCCCCCCCTAGTGCCTTACCCTATCCTCCCCTCTTACAGCCTAATCCTCCCCCTAGTGCCTAGCCCTATCCTCCCCTCTTACAGCCTAATCCTCCCCCTAGTGCCTAGCCCTATCCTTCCCTCCTACAGCCTAACCCTCCCCCTAGTGCCTAACCCTATCCTTCCCTCCTACAGCCTAACCCTCCCCCTAGTGCCTAACCCTATCCTCCCCTCCTACAGCCTAACCCTCCCCCTAGTGCCTAACACTATCCTCCCCTCTTACAGCCTAACTCTCCCCCTAGTGCCTAACCCTATCCTCCCCTCCAACAGCCTAACCCTTCCCCTAGTGCCTAGCCCTAACCTCCCCTCATACAGCCTAACCCTCCCCCTAGTGCCTAACCCTATCCTCCCCTCCTACAGCCTAACCCTCCCCCTAGTGCCTAACACTATCCTCCCCTCTTACAGCCTAACTCTCCCCCTAGTGCCTAACCCTATCCTCCCCTCCAACAGCCTAACCCTCCCCCTAGTGCCTAACCCTATCCTCCCCTCCAACAGCCTAAACCTCCCACAAGTGTCTAACCCTATCCTCCCCTCCAACAGCCTAACCCTCCCCCTAGTGCCTAACCCTATCCTCCCCTCTTACAGCCTAACTCTCCCCCTAGTGCCTTACCCTATCCTCCCCTCCAACAGCCTAACCCTCCCCCTAGTGCCTAACCCTATCCTTCCCTCCAACAGCCTAACCTTCCCCCTAGTGCCTAACCCTATCCTCCAATCTTACAGCCTAACCCTCCCCCTAGTGCCTAACCCTATCCTTCCCTCCAACAGCCTAACCCTCCCCCTAGTGCCTAACCCTATCCTCCCCTCCTACAGCCTAACCCTCCCCCTAGTGCCTAGCCCTATCCTCCCCTCCTACAGTCTAACACTCCCCCTAGTGCCTAACCCTATCCTCCCCTCCTACAGTCTAACCCTCCCCCTAGTGCCTAACCCTATCCTCCCCTCCTACAGTCTAACCCTCCCCCTAGTGCCTAGCCCTATCCTCCCCTCCTACAGTCTAACCCTCCCCCTAGTGCCTAACCCTATCCTCCCCTCCTACAGTCTAACCCTCCCCCTAGTGCCTAGCGCTATCCTCCCCTCATACAGCCTAACCCTCCCCCTAGTGCCTAACCCTATCCTCCCCTCTTACAGTCTACACTCCCCCAAGTGCCTATCCCTATCCTCCCCTCCTACAGCCTAATCCTCCCCCTAGTGCCTAGCGCTATCCTCCCCTCCTACAGCCTAAATCCTCCCCCTAGTGCCTAACCCTATCCTCCCCTCCAACAGCCTAACCCTCCCCCTAGTGCCTAGCCCTATCCTCCCCTCTTATAGCCTAAACCTCCCCCTAGTGCCTAGAGCTATCCTCCCCTCCAACAGCCTAACCCTCCCCCTAGTGCCTAGCCCTATCCTCCCCTCCAACAGCCTAAGCCTCCCCCTAGTGCCTAACCCTATCCTCCCCTCTTACAGCTTAAACCTCCCCCTAGTGCCTAGAGCTATCCTACCCTCCTACAGCCTAACCCTCCCCCTAGTGCCTAACCCTTTCCTTCCCTCCTACAGCATAATCCTCCCCCTAGTGCCTAGCCCTATCCTCCCCTCCAACAGCCTAACCCTCCCCCTAGTGCCTAGCCCTATCCTCCCCTCATACAGCCTTCCCTCCCCCTAGTGCCTAACCCTATCCTCCCCTCCAACAGCCTAACCCTCCCCCTAGTGCCTAACCCTATCCTCCCCTTTTACAGCTTAACTCTCCCCCTAGTGCCTAACCCTATCCTCCCCTCCAACAGCCTAACCCTTCCCCTAGTGCCTAACCCTATCCTTCCCTCCAACAGCTTAACCCTCCCCCTAGTGCCTAACCCTATCCTCCCCTCCAACAGCCTAACCCTTCCCCTAGTGCCTAACCCTATCCTTCCCTCCAACAGCCTAACCCTCCCCCTAGTGCCTAACCCTATCCTCCCCTCTTACAGTCTAACCCTCCCCCTATTGCCTAACCCTATCATCCCCTCTTACAGCCTAACTCTCCCCCTAGTGCCTAACCCTATCCTCCCCTCCAACAGCCTAACCCTCCCCCTAGTGCCTAACCCTATCCTCCAATCTTACAGCCTAACCCTCCCCCTAGTGCCTAACCCTATCCTTCCCTCCAACAGCCTAACCCTCCCCCTAGTGCCTAACCCTATCCTCCCCTCCTACAGTCTAACCCTCCCCCTAGTGCCTAACCCTATCCTCCCCTCCTACAGTCTAACCCTCCCCCTAGTGCCTAGCGCTATCCTCCCCTCCTACAGTCTAACCCTCCCCCTAGTGCCTAACCCTATCCTCCCCTCCTACAGTCTAACCCTCCCCCTAGTGCCTAACCCTATCCTCCCCTCCTACAGTCTAACCCTCCCCCTAGTGCCTAGCGCTATCCTCCCCTCATACAGCCTAACCCTCCCCCTAGTGCCTAACCCTATCCTCCCCTCTTACAGTCTACACTCTACCTAGTGCCTATCCCTATCCTCCCCTCCTACAGCCTAATCCTCCCCCTAGTGCCTAGCGCTATCCTCCCCTCCTACAGCCTAATCCTCCCCCTAGTGCCTAACCCTATCCTCCCCTCCTACAGCCTAATCCTCCCCCTAGTGCCTAACCCTATCCTCCCCTCCAACAGCCTAACCCTCCCCCTAGTGCCTAACCCTATCCTTCCCTCCTACAGCCTAACCCTCCCCCTAGTGCCTAGCCCTATCCTCCCCTCTTATAGCCTAAACCTCCCCCTAGTGCCTAGCGCTATCCTCCCCTCCAACAGCCTAACCCTCCCCCTAGTGCCTAACCCTATCCTCCCCTCTTACAGCTTAAACCTCCCCCTAGTGCCGAGAGCTATCCTACCCTCCTATAGCCTAATCCTCCCTCTAGTGCCTAGCCCTATCCTCCCCTCCAACAGCCTAACCCTTCCCCTAGTGCCTAGAGCTATCCTTCCCTCCTACATCCTAACCCTCCCCCTAGTGCCTAACCCTATCCTTCCCTCCTACAGCCTAATCCTCCCCCTAGTGCCTAGCCCTATCCTCCCCTCCAACAGCCTAACCCTCCCCCTAGTGCCTAGCCCTATCCTCCCCTCATACAGCCTTCCCTCCCCCTAGTGCCTATCCCTATCCTCCCCTCGTACAGCCTAACCCTCCCCCTAGTGCCTAACCCTATCCTCCCCTCTTACAGCTTAACTCTCCCCCTAGTGCCTAACCCTACCCTCCCCTCCAACAGCCTAACCCTTCCCCTAGTGCCTAACCCTATCCTTCCCTCCAACAGCCTAACCCTCCCCCTAGTGCCTAACCCTATCCTCCCCTCTTACAGCCTAACCCTCCCCCTAGTGCCTAACCCTATCCTCCCCTCCAACAGCCTAACCCTTCCCCTAGTGCCTAACCCTATCCTTCCCTCCAACAGCCTAACCCTCCCCCTAGTGCCTAACCCTATCCTCCCCTATTACAGTCTAACCCTCCCCCTAGTGCCTAACCCTATCATCCCCTCTTACAGCCTAACTCTCCCCCTAGTGCCTAACCCTATCCTCCCCTCCAACAGCCTAACCCTCCCCCTAGTGCCTAACCCTATCCTCCAATCTTACAGCCTAACCCTCCCCCTAGTGCCTAACCCTATCCTTCCCTCCAACAGCCTAACCCTCCCCCTAGTGCCTAACCCTATCCTCCCCTTCTACAGCCTAACCCTCCCCCTAGTGCCTAGCCCTATCCTCCCCTCCTACAGTCTAACCCTCCCCCTAGTGCCTAACCCTATCCTCCCCTCCTACAGTCTAACCCTCCCCCTAGTGCCTAACCCTATCCTCCCCTCCTACAGTCTAACCCTCCCCCTAGTGCCTAGCGCTATCCTACCCTCCTACAGTCTAACCCTCCCCCTAGTGCCTAACCCTATCCTCCCCTCCTACAGTCTAACCCTCCCCCTAGTGCCTAACCCTATCCTCCCCTCTTACAGCCTAACTCTCCCCCTAGTGCCTAACCCTATCCTCCCCTCCTACAGCCTAATCCTCCTCCTAGTGCCTAGCCCTATCCTCCCCTCTTACAGCCTAAACCTCCCCCTAGTGCCTAGAGCTATCCTCCCCTCCAACAGCCTAACCCTCCCCCTAGTGCCTAGACCTATCCTCCCCTCATACAGCCTAACCCTCCCCCTAGTGCCTAACCCTATCCTCCCTCCCCCTAGTGCCTAACCCTATCCTCCCCTCTTACAGCCTAACTCTCCCCCTAGTGCCTAACCCTATCCTTCCCTCCTACAGTCTAATCCTCCCCCTAGTGCCTAGCGCTATCCTCCCCTCATACAGCCTAACCCCCCCCTAGTGCCTTACCCTATCCTCCCCTCTTACAGCCTAATCCTCCCCCTAGTGCCTAGCCCTATCCTCCCCTCTTACAGCCTAATCCTCCCCCTAGTGCCTAGCCCTATCCTTCCCTCCTACAGCCTAACCCTCCCCCTAGTGCCTAACCCTATCCTTCCCTCCTACAGCCTAACCCTCCCCCTAGTGCCTAACCCTATCCTCCCCTCCTACAGCCTAACCCTCCCCCTAGTGCCTAACACTATCCTCCCCTCTTACAGCCTAACTCTCCCCCTAGTGCCTAACCCTATCCTCCCCTCCAACAGCCTAACCCTTCCCCTAGTGCCTAGCCCTATCCTCCCCTCATACAGCCTAACCCTCCCCCTAGTGCCTAACCCTATCCTCCCCTCCTACAGCCTAACCCTCCCCCTAGTGCCTAACACTATCCTCCCCTCTTACAGCCTAACTCTCCCCCTAGTGCCTAACCCTATCCTCCCCTCCAACAGCCTAACCCTCCCCCTAGTGCCTAACCCTATCCTCCCCTCCAACAGCCTAAACCTCCCACAAGTGTCTAACCCTATCCTCCCCTCCAACAGCCTAACCCTCCCCCTAGTGCCTAACCCTATCCTCCCCTCTTACAGCCTAACTCTCCCCCTAGTGCCTAACCCTATCCTCCCCTCCAACAGCCTAACCCTCCCCCTAGTGCCTAACCCTATCCTTCCCTCCAACAGCCTAACCTTCCCCCTAGTGCCTAACCCTATCCTCCAATCTTACAGCCTAACCCTCCCCCTAGTGCCTAACCCTATCCTTCCCTCCAACAGCCTAACCCTCCCCCTAGTGCCTAACCCTATCCTCCCCTTCTACAGCCTAACCCTCCCCCTAGTGCCTAGCCGTATCCTCCCCTCCTACAGTCTAACACTCCCCCTAGTGCCTAACCCTATCCTCCCCTCCTACAGTCTAACCCTCCCCCTAGTGCCTAACCCTATCCTCCCCTCCTACAGTCTAACCCTCCCCCTAGTGCCTAGCGCTATCCTCCCCTCCTACAGTCTAACCCTCCCCCTAGTGCCTAACCCTATCCTCCCCTCCTACAGTCTAACCCTCCCCCTAGTGCCTAACCCTATCCTCCCCTCCTACAGTCTAACCCTCCCCCTAGTGCCTAGCGCTATCCTCCCCTCATACAGCCTAACCCTCCCCCTAGTGCCTAACCCTATCCTCCCCTCTTACAGTCTACACTCCCCCAAGTGCCTATCCCTATCCTCCCCTCCTACAGCCTAATCCTCCCCCTAGTGCCTAGCGCTATCCTCCCCTCCTACAGCCTAATCCTCCCCCTAGTGCCTAACCCTATCCTCCCCTCCAACAGCCTAACCCTCCCCCTAGTGCCTAACCCTATCCTTCCCTCCTACAGCCTAACCCTCCCCCTAGTGCCTAGCCCTATCCTCCCCTCTTATAGCCTAAACCTCCCCCTAGTGCCTAGAGCTATCCTCCCCTCCAACAGCCTAAACCTCCCCCTAGTGCCTAACCCTATCCTCCCCTCCTACAGTCTAACCCTCCCCCTAGTGCCTAACCCTATCCTCCCCTCTTACAGCCTAACTCTCCCCCTAGTGCCTAACCCTATCCTCCCCTCCTACAGCCTAATCCTCCTCCTAGTGCCTAGCCCTATCCTCCCCTCTTACAGCCTAAACCTCCCCCTAGTGCCTAGAGCTATCCTCCCCTCCAACAGCCTAACCCTCCCCCTAGTGCCTAGCCCTATCCTCCCCTCATACAGCCTAACCCTCCCCCTAGTGCCTAACCCTATCCTCCCTCCCCCTAGTGCCTAACCCTATCCTCCCCTCTTACAGCCTAACTCTCCCCCTAGTGCCTAACCCTATCCTTCCCTCCTACAGTCTAATCCTCCCCCTAGTGCCTAGCGCTATCCTCCCCTCATACAGCCTAACCCCCCCCTAGTGCCTTACCCTATCCTCCCCTCTTACAGCCTAATCCTCCCCCTAGTGCCTAGCCCTATCCTCCCCTCTTACAGCCTAATCCTCCCCCTAGTGCCTAGCCCTATCCTTCCCTCCTACAGCCTAACCCTCCCCCTAGTGCCTAACCCTATCCTTCCCTCCTACAGCCTAACCCTCCCCCTAGTGCCTAACCCTATCCTCCCCTCCTACAGCCTAACCCTCCCCCTAGTGCCTAACACTATCCTCCCCTCTTACAGCCTAACTCTCCCCCTAGTGCCTAACCCTATCCTCCCCTCCAACAGCCTAACCCTTCCCCTAGTGCCTAGCCCTATCCTCCCCTCATACAGCCTAACCCTCCCCCTAGTGCCTAACCCTATCCTCCCCTCCTACAGCCTAACCCTCCCCCTAGTGCCTAACACTATCCTCCCCTCTTACAGCCTAACTCTCCCCCTAGTGCCTAACCCTATCCTCCCCTCCAACAGCCTAACCCTCCCCCTAGTGCCTAACCCTATCCTCCCCTCCAACAGCCTAAACCTCCCACAAGTGTCTAACCCTATCCTCCCCTCCAACAGCCTAACCCTCCCCCTAGTGCCTAACCCTATCCTCCCCTCTTACAGCCTAACTCTCCCCCTAGTGCCTAACCCTATCCTCCCCTCCAACAGCCTAACCCTCCCCCTAGTGCCTAACCCTATCCTTCCCTCCAACAGCCTAACCTTCCCCCTAGTGCCTAACCCTATCCTCCAATCTTACAGCCTAACCCTCCCCCTAGTGCCTAACCCTATCCTTCCCTCCAACAGCCTAACCCTCCCCCTAGTGCCTAACCCTATCCTCCCCTTCTACAGCCTAACCCTCCCCCTAGTGCCTAGCCCTATCCTCCCCTCCTACAGTCTAACACTCCCCCTAGTGCCTAACCCTATCCTCCCCTCCTACAGTCTAACCCTCCCCCTAGTGCCTAACCCTATCCTCCCCTCCTACAGTCTAACCCTCCCCCTAGTGCCTAGCGCTATCCTCCCCTCCTACAGTCTAACCCTCCCCCTAGTGCCTAACCCTATCCTCCCCTCCTACAGTCTAACCCTCCCCCTAGTGCCTAACCCTATCCTCCCCTCCTACAGTCTAACCCTCCCCCTAGTGCCTAGCGCTATCCTCCCCTCATACAGCCTAACCCTCCCCCTAGTGCCTAACCCTATCCTCCCCTCTTACAGTCTACACTCCCCCAAGTGCCTATCCCTATCCTCCCCTCCTACAGCCTAATCCTCCCCCTAGTGCCTAGCGCTATCCTCCCCTCCTACAGCCTAATCCTCCCCCTAGTGCCTAACCCTATCCTCCCCTCCAACAGCCTAACCCTCCCCCTAGTGCCTAACCCTATCCTTCCCTCCTACAGCCTAACCCTCCCCCTAGTGCCTAGCCCTATCCTTCCCTCTTATAGCCTAAACCTCCCCCTAGTGCCTAGAGCTATCCTCCCCTCCAACAGCCTAACCCTCCCCCTAGTGCCTAGCCCTATCCTCCCCTCCAACAGCCTAAGCCTCCCCCTAGTGCCTAACCCTATCCTCCCCTCTTACAGCTTAAACCTCCCCCTAGTGCCTAGAGCTATCCTACCCTCCTACAGCCTAACCCTCCCCCTAGTGCCTAACCCTATCCTTCCCTCCTACAGCCTAATCCTCCCCCTAGTGCCTAGCCCTATCCTCCCCTCCAACAGCCTAACCCTCCCCCTAGTGCCTAGCCCTATCCTCCCCTCATACAGCCTTCCCTCCCCCTAGTGCCTAACCCTATCCTCCCCTCCAACAGCCTAACCCTCCCCCTAGTGCCTAACCCTATCCTCCCCTCTTACAGCTTAACTCTCCCCCTAGTGCCTAACCCTATCCTCCCCTCCAACAGCCTAACCCTTCCCCTAGTGCCTAACCCTATCCTTCCCTCCAACAGCCTAACCCTCCCCCTAGTGCCTAACCCTATCCTCCCCTCCAACAGCCTAACCCTTCCCCTAGTGCCTAACCCTATCCTTCTCTCCAACAGCCTAACCCTCCCCCTAGTGCCTAACCCTATCCTCCCCTCTTACAGTCTAACCCTCCCCCTATTGCCTAACCCTATCATCCCCTCTTACAGCCTAACTCTCCCCCTAGTGCCTAACCCTATCCTCCCCTCCAACAGCCTAACCCTCCCCCTAGTGCCTAACCCTATCCTCCAATCTTACAGCCTAACCCTCCCCCTAGTGCCTAACACTATCCTTCCCTCCAACAGCCTAACCCTCCCCCTAGTGCCTAACCCTATCCTCCCCTTCTACAGCCTAACCCTCCCCCTAGTGCCTAGCCCTATCCTCCCCTCCTACAGTCTAACCCTCCCCCTTGTGCCTAACCCTATCCTCCCCTCCTACAGTCTAACCCTCCCCCTAGTGCCTAGCGCTATCCTCCCCTCCTACAGTCTAACCCTCCCCCTAGTGCCTAACCCTATCCTCCCCTCCTACAGTCTAACCCTCCCCCTAGTGCCTAACCCTATCCTCCCCTCCTACAGTCTAACCCTCCCCCTAGTGCCTAGCGCTATCCTCCCCTCATACAGCCTAACCCTCCCCCTAGTGCCTAACCCTATCCTCCCCTCTTACAGTCTACACTCCCCCTAGTGCCTATCCCTGTCCTCCCCTCCTACAGCCTAATCCTCCCCCTAGTGCCTAGCGCTATCCTCCCCTCCTACAGCCTAATCCTCCCCCTAGTGCCTAACCCTATCCTCCCCTCCAACAGCCTAACCCTCCCCCTAGTGCCTAACCCTATCCTTCCCTCCTACAGCCAAACCCTCCCCCTAGTGCCTAGCCCTATCCTCCCCTCTTATAGCCTAAACCTCCCCCTAGTGCCTAGAGCTATCCTCCCCTCCAACAGCCTAACCCTCCCCCTAGTGCCTAGCCCTATCCTCCCCTCCAACAGCCTAAGCCTCCCCCTAGTGCCTAACCCTATCCTCCCCTCTTACAGCTTAAACCTCCCCCTAGTGCCTAGAGCTATCCTACCCTCCTACAGCCTAACCCTCCCCCTAGTGCCTAACCCTATCCTTCCCTCCTACAGCCTAATCCTCCCCCTAGTGCCTAGCCCTATCCTCCCCTCCAACAGCCTAACCCTCCCCCTAGTGCCTAGCCCTATCCTCCCCTCATACAGCCTTCCCTCCCCCTAGTGCCTAACCCTATCCTCCCCTCCAACAGCCTAACCCTCCCCCTAGTGCCTAACCCTATCCTCCCCTCTTACAGCTTAACTCTCCCCCTAGTGCCTAACCCTATCCTCCCCTCCAACAGCCTAACCCTTCCCCTAGTGCCTAACCCTATCCTTCCCTCCAACAGCCTAACCCTCCCCCTAGTGCCTAACCCTATCCTCCCCTCCAACAGCCTAACCCTTCCCCTAGTGCCTAACCCTATCCTTCCCTCCAACAGCCTAACCCTCCCCCTAGTGCCTAACCCTATCCTCCCCTCTTACAGTCTAACCCTCCCCCTATTGCCTAACCCTATCATCCCCTCTTACAGCCTAACTCTCCCCCTAGTGCCTAACCCTATCCTCCCCTCCAACAGCCTAACCCTCCCCCTAGTGCCTAACCCTATCCTCCAATCTTACAGCCTAACCCTCCCCCTAGTGCCTAACCCTATCCTTCCCTCCAACAGCCTAACCCTCCCCCTAGTGCCTAACCCTATCCTCCAATCTTACAGCCTAACCCTCCCCCTAGTGCCTAACCCTATCCTTCCCTCCAACAGCCTAACCCTCCCCCTAGTGCCTAACCCTATCCTCCCCTTCTACAGCCTAACCCTCCCCCTAGTGCCTAGCCCTATCCTCCCCTCCTACAGTCTAACCCTCCCCCTTGTGCCTAACCCTATCCTCCCCTCCTACAGTCTAACCCTCCCCCTAGTGCCTAGCGCTATCCTCCCCTCCTACAGTCTAACCCTCCCCCTAGTGCCTAACCCTATCCTCCCCTCCTACAGTCTAACCCTCCCCCTAGTGCCTAACCCTATCCTCCCCTCCTACAGTCTAACCCTCCCCCTAGTGCCTAGCGCTATCCTCCCCTCATACAGCCTAACCCTCCCCCTAGTGCCTAACCCTATCCTCCCCTCTTACAGTCCACACTCCCCCTAGTGCCTATCCCTGTCCTCCCCTCCTACAGCCTAATCCTCCCCCTAGTGCCTAGCGCTATCCTCCCCTCCTACAGCCTAATCCTCCCCCTAGTGCCTAACCCTATCCTCCCCTCCTACAGCCTAATCCTCCCCCTAGTGCCTAACCCTATCCTCCCCTCCAACAGCCTAACCCTCCCCCTAGTGCCTAACCCTATCCTTCCCTCCTACAGCCTAACCCTCCCCCTAGTGCCTAGCCCTATCCTCTTCTCTTATAGCCTAAACCTCCCCCTAGTGCCTAGAGCTATCCTCCCCTCCAACAGCCTAACCCTCCCCCTAGTGCCTAGCCCTATCCTCCCCTCCAACAGCCTAAGCCTCCCCCTAGTGCCTAACCCTATCCTCCCCTCTTACAGCTTAAACCTCCCCCTAGTGCCTAGAGCTATCCTCCCCTCCAACAGCCTAACCCTTCCCCTAGTGCCTAGAGCTATCCTTCCCTCCTACAGCCTAACCCTCCCCCTAGTGCCTAACCCTATCCTTCCCTCCTACAGCCTAATCCTCCCCCTAGTGCCTAGCCCTATCCTCCCCTCCAACAGCCTAACCCTCCCCCTAGTGCCTAGCCCTATCCTCCCCTCATACAGCCTTCCCTCCCCCTAGTGCCTAACCCTATCCTCCCCTCCAACAGCCTAACCCTCCCCCTAGTGCCTAACCCTATCCTCCCTCCCCCTAGTGCCTAACCCTATCCTTCCCTCCAACAGCCTAACCCTTCCCCTAGTGCCTAACCCTATCCTTCCCTCCAACAGCCTAACCCTCCCCCTAGTGCCTAACCCTATCCTCCCCTCTTACAGCCTAACCCTCCCCCTAGTGCCTAACCCTATCCTCCGCTCCAACAGCCTAACCCTTCCCCTAGTGCCTAACCCTATCCTTCCCTCCAACAGCCTAACCCTCCCCCTAGTGCCTAACCCTATCCTCCCCTCTTACAGTCTAACCCTCCCCCTAGTGCCTAACCCTATCATCCCCTCTTACAGCCTAACTCTCCCCCTAGTGCCTAACCCTATCCTCCCCTCCAACAGCCTAACCCTCCCCCTAGTGCCTAACCCTATCCTCCCCTCTTATAGCCTAAACCTCCCCCTAGTGCCTAGAGCTATCCTCCCTTCCAACAGCCTAACCCTCCCCCTAGTGCCTAACCCTATCCTTCCCTCCTACAGCCTAACCCTCCCCCTAGTGCCTAGCGCTATCCTCCCCACCAACAGCCTAACCCTCCCCCTAGTGCCTAGCCCTATCCTCCCCTCCTACAGTCTAACCCTCCCCCTAATGCCTAGCCCTATCCTCCCCTTCAACAGCCTAACCCTCCCCTTAGTGCCTAGCGCTATCCTCCCCACCAACAGCCTTACCCTCCCCCTAGTGCCTAGCCCTATCCTCCCCTCCTACAGCCTAACCCTCCCCCTAGTGCCTAGCCCTATCCTTCCCTCCTACAGTCTACACTCCCCCTAGTGCCTAAACATATCTTCCCCTCCTACAGCCTAACCCTTCCCCTAGTGTCTAGCCGTATCCGCCCCTCCCACAGTCTAACTCTTTCCCAGTGCCTAGCCCTATCCTTCCTCTCCAACAGCCTAACCCTCCCTCCAACAGCCTAACCCTCCCTTTAGTGCCTAGCCCTATCCTCCTCTCCTACAGCCTAACCCTCCCCTAGTGCCTAGCCATATCCTACCCACCTACAGCTTAACGCTCCCCCTAGTGCCTAATCTTGACTTCCCCATCTTACAACTTAACCCTCCCTCCCACAGCCTAACCCTATAACAAACACAGTAATATATAGTAATTTATAGTAATATACAGTTTATGATAGTAATGCATAGTTATACACAGTAATATACAGTAATTCATAACTATATAGAGTAACAAAATGATAAAGCTAAATATTTATCGTATATAAAACACTTTAAGAGGTCTAAGAACACTGTACGCTATCTACGTAAGAAGTACCGTAAGGGTACGCAAGTTGCGTAACGATCGCTCAACCGTAGTCGAGACGCTCAAGCGTGAGTCACGTTCGCTTACGGCCCAGAGATCACAGGCAGGCACGCTAGTGGCTGCCGACTAACGTAATGATTCGCTATAGCGTAGCGGACGCTCGGGACCACGAGGAGATCACCAGCGGTGCAGACGCTTACAACGTTAAACCTTTATATCTATACCATTAACAGCGAAATGTACAGTAAACCTTAGTGTGGTGTTAGAGTGTAAATGCAACCTGGTGTAACCTGATTAACTACAAAGCTGCTTGGGCATCACCGACGCTCAGGGAATACTTAACACTATAAGAAATACACAGATACCTGGGCTTAGGGTCCAAAACCTATTATATGTATTATGACTATTATACTTGCAAAAGAATCACAGTACAAAGCATACACTACAATATAACATAGACTAACTAACCAGATAATTACACAGGAAATACCATACAATACAATACAATACAATCAAGGGAAAATAAGGGAAAAAGAGAGGAGAGAGAGATGGCTTACAATAACATCAAGACAATATGATTGCGGAGAAAACTTACGCACAAGGGGAAACGATCGCAAGCGCCTCTGGACATCCAGCTCCCGATTATCAGCAATGAGAACCGTTTGAAGAGAAGTGAGTGCTGGATGCCACAGGCTTGTCTTATTTATGCTCCACACACAATACAATTCAATGGTCCCTACAATCTCATTGTTCATTGGACACAGGAATTCGGCTTCGCATTATAACAAAAGGTCATAGGTTGATTCATACAGGTGGGCTGTGACTGTTTCCAACTGTTCAGGTGGGTGGGATACTGGGTTTCCCGCCGCATGACTAAGTAAGAACAAATAATAGTAAATGGACATAAACTTCTTATGTCCATAACTATTCGCACGAGCGATTTATCCGCTCCAAACCAACACCGGAATATTGCTATTTAAATACTCTTCCGATGGGTACCAAACACTACTGTATGACCCCTGTTAGACCCTTCGTACAATACAAAGAGGGATCTCTCTGTTCAGGAACATGCTATGTTAACTAAACTTTCAGTATCTATCAAAGGGACCATGATCTACAAAATACATTATTAGTGAAAATATGTAACGAATGAGTCGCACGCTACGATTACATAAACACTACCGTAAATACGCATACCGTGCGCCTGCGGGTGCCCGCGACTGTGAGTATGTGCACGTACGGGAGAGCGTACGCATGCGCAGCGCGGACCAGTATGAGGTGCAAATATGGCAGTGTGTGTAGAGATATTTTTCTGACTTTGACAGTCCACCCTTTGGCAGTCAATAATAACTGCCACCTTCTAAAACATTTCAAAAGGAGAAAAATATATGTCAGGGGTTAATTCATTTCCATGGTTGGGTAAGGGAGGAGAGAGGAGTAGGTGGGAAGAGGGTATGACCTAGTGAGATAGCAGAAGCATGTGTGTATGAGTCCATGTTTGGGGGGTCATGTATCATCGTGCCGTACGTGTTGTAAATCAAGCTTTGAGGTATTGCGAAGTATACATTTGAATTCCTTCTTATCCCGTGGTACGGGTCTGTGGATGGGCTGTCAAACTTTACCGAGCTCTTTTCGGCTTTGGTTGTAACAAAATGGGGGAGCACATTTTAGTTGATGATACATGAATGGGGGAGATATGTGATTGCTGATATCTGTGCCTGTATTCCCTATCGACTATGTGTGTCATTACCTGAGGGTTGTAGAAATGAAGAAAAGACATAATTACGGTAAATGCGGTGGTATTCTATGTCAGGTAAATGTACAGTCGTCGATTGAGGTCTTGTTTGGTGTCTGTTGAAAGTCGTCTTCTTTGCGCTGTTTTGCCCATTAGGTGCGAGCAAAAAGCTTTGTCAATGCCATTAGATTTACAAAAAAAATGTTGGGCTAGCGTAAGTTTAAGAATTCTAGGGAAACTGGGGATCCATGGCAAAGTTCATCAAATGTCCGTATCTACAGTGGTCAAAACTTCTTCTTTGGTCAATCCGTTGTCTGTATAGCGTCTCGTCAACTTCCTTGTCCAAGTGGGTCTTGTTACCTTGGAGAAAACGGAAAAACAGGTGAAAGAAACGGACCGTAGAAATCGCATTTTCATCACATCATTGTTTCTACATTTGGGTCATAAATCAAGTCCAGGTTAATTACAGTTTCCTCACTCCTTAAACTCATTACCCTAGTACGATGATTGCACTTCATTAAAGCCTGACCGCATCTAAATATCAATCCAATCGATATGACAACACCTAAGATACATAGGAGAAACTTCCCAACATCCATTATGACTCCTTGAGCCCAGTCTCCTAAACCGGAGAACCAATTTCGCGGGTTCAACCATGACACCCAACCAGTCAGCTCATTACCTACAGCAGCAAGAGTGAGATTGTGTCTCCTGCGAAATTCCCACTTCAATTGGAGAATATCGTCCATCTTTTGGTCTATGACCTCGACCGGATCCTCGGTGTTATTCGTGATATACGTGCAACACTTCACGCCGTACTGTGTTGCCAATGTAACACAATATCCACCTGTCACTGCTGTGAGGTAATTAAGAACCATTCTATGCTGCACCAGTTCTGTTTTATAAGCTTGAAGTTCCCTTCCAGTATATCTAAACGTGTCATCATACATTTCAGTGATATTATCTAACAAATTTGCGAGCGCCGATATGTATTTATAATTCAGCACTCCTCTAGCGGTGCGGGTGAAATCTAACGCGATTAAGAATTGAATCCCGGTGGATTCACTTATCAGATCAGAGGCCGGATGCTCTGTCTTCTCTATCAGGTGCCTTTTAACAACGTGCTCGTAATGGGTGTGAGTATAAGGAGCTTGGGCACCACGGTGTATGTCTTTCATTTTGTCATGCAACACAGTCATTACTTCAGGCAATACTTTTCCAATATAACACAATCCTTCAGAGTTTGGGGCAAGCCACTTGTACGCCTTTCTCCCGCATATGAAATATGCATCATCGGGGAGAACATATGGGACGGAGTAGGACATAACCATATTACACACCTTCCAGGTGAAATCTCCTAACCCTAATTCTTCCATCTGCTTAGTACACGTATCAGGTTGTACGATATGTGCACAGTATCCTGGTGATACTTCTCCAACTCTCGTAATTCTATTTCCTAAGGTGTACCTATACCGGAAAGATTTTCCTCTACTGGCTATGTGGCGTACAAGCTCTGTATCTGTAGGCATTCTATCTGCTCTATGCGAAAAGGTCATGGTTTGGTTGCTCCATGACACTTCCCAATTTCCCGGCTTTCGGGGATTGGAGATGTTGAAACATAATAGGGACCTATCCACGTGGTATTGGTGGAGCTTTAAACTAGGAGGACTGGAGATATTAAACCTCCGGTCCACCGGTCTCCCACCATTTAACTCAAGTACCTCCTCTATCGTTAAAGGAAATGGTACTAGCCCTGATTTGCTATGACCCTGAGGTACTTGAGAGCATACCCAACAATCTGTTTTGTTTAACACATTACCCACTAAGGAGTGATAGTCACTCAATGGATGCCGGTCCATATGGATATTAAAACTGGATTGGCATTTCTTAATGCACCCATCCTCAATGACATTGTTACAGAGCCTACAGATACAGTTTTCTTCAGCCAACAATCCTTAAAAGAAAAATGTTTACAGATAACATGGCTGCTGGATCGTTTCCGGTACTCGCCTTTGCTTGGTGATTGGGTTGCTATTGGAAATTTACACCTCCGTCTCAGTCATCAGAACCTTTCTGGATCCTTTCTCGACCTCACTGGTACTCTCACCGAAACAGACTGCTCTGGTCAACATCAGGGTCAACATGAAAATCCATATCACAGTCTCTTGGGGCAAGTCCATCTTACAGGAGGAGAAAAGAAGAAATTTGTAATGGGGGTACAGAAAATCAGTTTGAGGGGGAGAGAAACTTGTTACGATAATTAGTTCTCTCGTCTTGTTGTTCTTCTTGTTCTGCTGTCTTCTCAAAGGTGCTGTCTCTCAGTCTTCCAAACGAACATTCTGGTGATGCAATATTCCCTCCTAACCAGCGATCTTTCTGTAAGGAGCAAAAATCTGGCATTACCATTGGTCCAACTGAGGGGTGACATACCATCTTTAAACCATGAAAACATGAGTGAGAAGAGAGAGAAAACGAAAAAAAAAAACAAAAGAGATAGAGAACAATTCATATGCATATATATTTTACATAACTCGACAATAACCATCAATAGGAAAAGAGAAACAAAGCATTTTTAAAACATTATCAGCATTAAGAAAACATTGTCAGATTTATCAGGCTGTCATATCTACGTGTCTAATGGTTTCCTTGAGCAGTCCCTCCCCACCAGCACCTCCATATTCCACTGTCTGTATCTGGCCAGAATACATTGTGGTGGATAGGTCATGCTGGGGTTTGGTAGACTTCTGCAAGGACCAAGCGGATATGCAATGTTTGAATTCTTACCAATAATCGTCAGAGATGGGGATAGAAAAAGAAACATTTCACAGATACATTTACAACTTTTCACCCGGTCATTCCTGTGTCTTTAGTGAATGACCTCCCAATTTATTAACCGTTACCTCAGGCTTACCATCAGTCCTAATAATCACCTTTCCTGACTATATCTCATGGGTGTGGGCCAAAATTCTTCCTGTCTGATCTCTGATTATAATGGTGTGTGTTATAATTTTGCTCATTTCTTGGTCTAGGGGGTCTGACTTTATGTGGGTTATTACAGTTGCTGGCATAATGCCCTTCTCTTCTACAATGATAACAAATCCTTGGCTTTCTCCATGTGCTAGGGGCCTGGGATTCCGGTCGACTTGATGCATCCTCTAGTGCTTGGATGTTCAGTGCCATCAACCGCTCTCCCTGCGCTTCCCTGGTTCTTTGGATATTTCGGTCATGCTCGATAGCGGACTCTCTTAATGCCGCCACCGAGATACCTCTCCAATGTGGTATGGAAGTTTGTACCCTAATTTTTAGTGTGTCTTTTAAGTTGTTCATTAATACGGACACAGCTACCTCTCTGTGGTGTACATTAGTTTCAATGTCATCTATACCAGTGTACTTAGCCATATCCTGCAGAGCCCGGTGAAAATACTCTGATGCGGATTCACCTTCTTTTTGTTTTATTGTAAAGATTTTATTCCACTTTACTACTGTCGGAAAATATTCTTTCAACTGTAGATTGATTCTTTTTACATTATCTTGGTTATACTCGTTTGTTAGTGGCACTTCCTCATCTAGCTTACAATCAGCGATAAATTTCAATGAATCAACATCGGGGGGTAACCATGCCCTCAAAACTGTCCTCCAATCTTTGTTATTTGGCTCTGCAGTGTGTCCTAGCACTCTAATGTATCTTTGACAAGCAACTAAGTCTTTCCTGGGATCAGGAAATTCAGACAGAATTGTTCTTAATTCTGTTCGGGAAAAAGGGCAGTACATGGCGATGTTCCTGACGGGGGTGACTCCTGAAGAGTCAGTTTTCCCATTTGGTACTGCAATTACCCTGACAGGATTAAGTCCAGTAACGTCATTCTGAATTGATTCTACAATATGAGGTACATTTGTTTGTGCGTAATGTATAATACCATACGTACCTGTGGACACGACCTCACCTGACCCTCCGTTAGGGGGTTTGATTACAGTCTTTACCGATTTGGTCGTGTCCACCTGGATGTCTTGTGTGATGGCTGCTGGAAAAGGTGCCGACATCGTTCTGGGCTCGCTTTCTTGTTGGTGTTCCTGAGGAAAGTTTAACATGGGGTGCGACTTGCATGGGTTAATAGTTGTACATTTAACACTTTCATTTTTATAAACCTTATTACATTTTACACTTTCATTCTTAACACAGTTACTAAGTGCATTTTTATCACACCCCATTGTGCCTTTCTCCGCAACCATAATTCTCTCCCTTGCCATGTCTCTCCTCTCAAGATGAAAGTTAGGTATGTAAGTTACATTTCTCTGCATGTCACTTTCCTGTAGCCATATCTGCAAACAATCATCATTTTTAACTCGTTGTTTCCAGGATTTTATGAGACCGATCCTCCGCCTTAAATTATGCAACACTTCTAAGTCAAAACTACCTATCCCGGGAAATGGTGCCTTATCCCCCGCAGTCATTCGTGTCCATTCATCACAAAAGGTCTCAGTGTGGGGACCATACCTCCTCCACATTACTAACCGAGCAGACCCTCGGGGTCTGCAAGCCTCTGGAGTCTGAATCCTGACCTCCGACCGTCTCTGTATTGTGCACTTGGCTGCCATTGTGGACCTGTCTAACACAGAAAAACTTCCTAAAATGCACCAAACACAGAACTTCGTTGGAAATCCTTAAAGCTCTTCCACTGAACTTCTTCTGCTCCGGGTATCTCCGGTCCGCCTTCTAGCAGACACGTGTAGCCGTTGCAGGCCCTATCTTTAGAGATTTTCCTGAGAAAATTCCCTTCCTTTTTCTTTACACAAATCACGCTTGCATGTGCTCCCTACAACACGTATGAGGGCAAGATTTACGTATGGATATACGACCTCATATCACGTTGCGTTATTGGTCACACATACAACCGTGCGGTCCAATCGTACCACTTATAGACACTTGTTGCCCATAAATGGTAGGATCACTGGAGTCTCCCTACTGTGCTCCAAAACAGCCAGAGCGTAACACAACGAAAACTTTATCACACTCTGTTGCACGTTTTCACTTCAGGCCGTGCTCATAGATCACACAGATCACAAAGTCCACAAAGCGGGATTCAATACCGTTTTATCACATAGATCACAAAGTCCACAAAGCGGGATTCAATACACTCATACCGTTTTCAACCCACTATCATTCTTATAGTTTTCTGATCAGAAAAAAAAAATAATTTCCCGTAGTCTGATAGCTCTCCCCAGAGGTGTTGCAGTAAAGTAAGGTATTTAAACTAAGTTTTGGAAAGCTGAAATCAATTTGTGCTATTTATCGCTTTGCGTTATTTACCGCGTTGCGCTACTTATCGCCTGTTGTTTGAGTTACGTGGGCGTACCCAGACGCTCCGTTGCGTAATATACGCTGCGTGCGTCGGCCTTTGGATTGCGTACGCAAGTCTTTGTTAGAGACACGTGTACGCAAAGCAAAGATCCACCGTAACACAATTTATACTTTTATCAATGTAGATGATCCTTGATCATCTACCACACACCACACTGACTTCGCCTTATCTCCCAGGCAAAAACTGTGTGTTTGTCTACACTTTAACTATATTACCTTTACTCAAACTATTGAAATAGCGGCAAATCTCTCTCAGCACATTTATCAACTATAAACTGGCAAACAGGAGAGTGACATACGAAAATACACAAATGAAAAGGAAATGCAGATATATATGTGTGCGTGCAAGACAGAAAAATAAACAGTTTTAAAAGACACTAGCGTTTTGCTCTTACCTCCGGTTCCCGGATTCCTTCAGCACCCTTTACCTAAGCGAAGCAGACGCTTATCCCGTCAGCACTACGAGGGATACAACCTCCCGCCCTTTGCTGATGGATAATGTCTGCTGATATTACCTAGTGCAGATATGTGAAGGACTGGACGGCCCCCAATTGATAAAGCTAAATATTTATCGTATATAAAACACTTTAAGAGGTCTAAGAACACTGTACGCTATCTACGTAAGAAGTACCGTAAGGGTACGCAAGTTGCGTAACGATCGCTCAACCGTAGTCGAGACGCTCAAGCGTCACGTTCGCTTACGGCCCAGAGATCACAGGCAGGCACGCTAGTGGCTGCCGACTAACGTAATGATTCGCTATAGCGTAGCGGACGCTCGGGACCACGAGGAGATCACCAGCGGTGCAGACGCTTACAACGTTAAACCTTTATATCTATACCATTAACAGCGAAATGTACAGTAAACCTTAGTGTGGTGTTAGAGTGTAAATGCAACCTGGTGTAACCTGATTAACTACAAAGCTGCTTGGGCGTCACCGACGCTGAGGGAATACTTAACACTATAAGAAATACACAGATACCTGGGCTTAGGGTCCAAAACCTATTATATGTATTATGACTATTATACTTGCAAAAGAATCACAGTACAAAGCATACACTACAATATAACATAGACTAACTAACCAGATAATTACACAGGAAATACCATACAATACAATACAATACAATCAAGGGAAAATAAGGGAAAAAGAGAGGAGAGAGAGATGGCTTACAATAACATCAAGACAATATGATTGCGGAGAAAACTTACGCACAAGGGGAAACGATCGCAAGCGCCTCTGGACATCCAGCTCCCGATTATCAGCAATGAGAACCGTTTGAAGAGAAGTGAGTGCTGGATGCCACAGGCTTGTCTTATTTATGCTCCACACACAATACAATTCAATGGTCCCTACAATCTCATTGTTCATTGGACACAGGAATTCGGCTTCGCATTATTACAAAAGGTCATAGGTTGATTCATACAGGTGGGCTGTGACTGTTTCCAACTGTTCAGGTGGGTGGGATACTGGGTTTCCCGCCGCATGACTAAGTAAGAACAAATAATAGTAAATGGACATAAACTTCTTATGTCCATAACTATTCGCACGAGCGATTTATCCGCTCCAAACCAACACCGGAATATTGCTATTTAAATACTCTTCCGATGGGTACCAAACACTACTGTATGACCCCTGTTAGACCCTTCGTACAATACAAAGAGGGATCTCTCTGTTCAGGAACATGCTATGTTAACTAAACTTTCAGTATCTATCAAAGGGACCATGATCTACAAAATACATTATTAGTGAAAATATGTAACGAATGAGTCGCACGCTACGATTACATAAACACTACCGTAAATACGCATACCGTGCGCCTGCGGGTGCCCGCGACTGTGAGTATGTGCACGTACGGGAGAGCGTACGCATGCGCAGCGCGGACCAGTATGAGGTGCAAATATGGCAGTGTGTGTAGAGATATTTTTCTGACTTTGACAAAAATAATACACAGTAATATACAATGAAAACAATATAGCTATACTCAATAAAATACGGTTATACATAGGAAAACATATTCAACACAAAGTCATAAACAGGAATATACAGTTATAGACAATAACATACATGTGCATACAGTTATATATTGTCAAACACAATTAAAAAAATGCAACACATTATATTACACAGTAATATAGTTCTATGCAGAAACACATAAGTCATAAACAGAAATATACAGTTATACATTGTAATATACAGGCAAGTACAATAATGTGCATTTTTAAACAGTAATATACATTTCTATACAGTATTAAAAATTCACACACAATATTCATCTATACAGTTATAGAAAGTCAGACACAGTAATATACGATGTGATACAACATGTTACCTGGTCTACGTGACACAAAGGATTACCTCCAGCTCGGTGACTTACCTGCTACTGGCCACCTGGCACTTGCGGATGTCTGTCACTATGGATGAGGATGGTCTGGTATTTGTGCACTATAGAAAGTGACTTTTACAAGTGTGTACAGTAATGTGTAATGACACCAGTAATATCCATTTATATCCAGTAATAAACATGTATACACAATATTAGATAATAGATATAACTGCCTAGTCTTACAAAATAAGGGGCCTTATTCAGAGACGGACGCAGATTGCTGCATACGCAGCCATATCTGTGTCCACCTCCTCACATGCTGGGGGTCGCCTCCCGAAGCATTCGCAATCATACTGTAGACGCATCAAATTAAAGTTGACCCCTGGCTGCGCTGTCAGGCGGACCGTCGCCATTTTTTTAATTGGAGTGGCTGCGTGTGACGTCACGCAACTGCCCCAAAAATGCTCCCATTCCGTCATACCCTCAAACACCACCCCGCAAATTTACCGCCGCTGTCAATCACACAGATGGATCCTGACAGGATGCGCGCACAATGTGTAAGGTCGCACTGGCATGATGCGACCGCTGCATATGCGCAATTTGCCGATGCAGGCAGACTGCGCTGCGGGCCGCATTAGCAGCCATCTCTGAATCAGATCCAATATACAGTTATACACAGTACTACAAAGCTACATTCAGTAATAACAGTAATATGCAGTAATACATATACCTATAGTACTAGTAGCAGTAATAAAAAAGCATAAAAAGTAACACAGTGCAATACATAATGTAATTATATATTTATATACTGTAATAAATGTGCAGAAACAATATTACACAAATATAAACAAAAATATGTAGTGATAAACATTAATACAGTGATTTCTACTTAGTTATATACAGCAATGTACAGCTCTACACAGTAATATACAGTTATATACATTAAGACATTGTCATAGAAAGCAATATACAGCAATATTATAAACAACAACAATCTAGTCCTAGGAAATAGTATACAGTTACACAGTTATATATAGTAATATCTAGTAATAGGAACTGAAGTAGTATACAGTTACACATAGTAATATACAGTAATATCTAGTCATAGTAAGTAGTATACAGTTACACATAGTAATAATATATAGTAATATCTAGTAGAGATGAGCGCCTGAAATTTTTCGGGTTTTGTGTTTTGGTTTTGGGTTCGGTTCCGCGGCCGTGTTTTGGGTTCGAACGCGTTTTGGCAAAACCTCACCGAATTTTTTTTGTCGGATTCGGGTGTGTTTTGGATTCGGGTGTTTTTTTCAAAAAACACTAAAAAACAGCTTAAATCATAGAATTTGGGGGTCATTTTGATCCCAAAGTATTATTAACCTCAAAAACCATAATTTCCACTCATTTTCAGTCTATTCTGAATACCTCACACCTCACAATATTATTTTTAGTCCTAAAATTTGCACCGAGGTCGCTGTGTGAGTAAGATAAGCGACCCTAGTGGCCGACACAAACACCGGGCCCATCTAGGAGTGGCACTGCAGTGTCACGCAGGATGTCCCTTCCAAAAAACCCTCCCCAAACAGCACATGACGCAAAGAAAAAAAGAGGCGCAATGAGGTAGCTGTGTGAGTAAGATTAGCGACCCTAGTGGCCGACACAAACACCGGGCCCATCTAGGAGTGGCACTGCAGTGTCACGCAGGATGTCCCTTCCAAAAAACCCTCCCCAAACAGCACATGACGCAAAGAAAAAAAGAGGCGCAATGAGGTAGCTGACTGTGTGAGTAAGATTAGCGACCCTAGTGGCCGACACAAACACCGGGCCCATCTAGGAGTGGCACTGCAGTGTCACGCAGGATGTCCCTTCCAAAAAACCCTCCCCAATCAGCACATGATGCAAAGAAAAAGAAAAGAAAAAAGAGGTGCAAGATGGAATTGTCCTTGGGCCCTCCCAGTCCCACCCACCCTTATGTTGTATAAACAAAACAGGACATGCACACTTTAACCAACCCATCATTTCAGTGACAGGGTCTGCCACACGACTGTGACTGATATGACGGGTTGGTTTGGACCCCCCCCAAAAAAGAAGCAATTAATCTCTCCTTGCACAAACTGGCTCTACAGAGGCAAGATGTCCACCTCATCTTCACCCTCCGATATATCACCGTGTACATCCCCCTCCTCACAGATTATCAATTCGTCCCCACTGGAATCCACCATCTCAGCTCCCTGTGTACTTTGTGGAGGCAATTGCTGCTGGTCAATGTCTCCGCGGAGGAATTGATTATAATTCATTTTACTGAACATCATCTTCTCCACATTTTCTGGATGTAACCTCGTACGCCGATTGCTGACAAGGTGAGCGGCGGCACTAAACACTCTTTCGGAGTACACACTTGTGGGAGGGCAACTTAGGTAGAATAAAGCCAGTTTGTGCAAGGGCCTCCAAATTGCCTCTTTTTCCTGCCAGTATAAGTACGGACTGTGTGACGTGCCTACTTGGATGCGGTCACTCATATAATCCTCCACCATTCTATCAATGTTGAGAGAATCATATGCAGTGACAGTAGACGACATGTCCGTAATCGTTGTCAGGTCCTTCAGTCCGGACCAGATGTCAGCATCAGCAGTCGCTCCAGACTGCCCTGCATCACCGCCAGCGGGTGGGCTCGGAATTCTGAGCCTTTTCCTCGCACCCCCAGTTGCGGGAGAATGTGAAGGAGGAGATGTTGACAGGTCGCGTTCCGCTTGACTTGACAATTTTGTCACCAGCAGGTCTTTCAACCCCAGCAGACCTGTGTCTGCCGGAAAGAGAGATCCAAGGTAGGCTTTAAATCTAGGATCGAGCACGGTGGCCAAAATGTAGTGCTCTGATTTCAACAGATTGACCACCCGTGAATCCTTGTTAAGCGAATTAAGGGCTGCATCCACAAGTCCCACATGCCTAGCGGAATCGCTCCCTTTTAGCTCCTTCTTCAATGCCTCCAGCTTCTTCTGCAAAAGCCTGATGAGGGGAATGACCTGACTCAGGCTGGCAGTGTCTGAACTGACTTCACGTGTGGCAAGTTCAAAGGGCATCAGAACCTTGCACAACGTTGAAATCATTCTCCACTGCACTTGAGACAGGTGCATTCCACCTACTATATCGTGCTCAATTGTATAGGCTTGAATGGCCTTTTGCTGCTCCTCCAACCTCTGAAGCATATAGAGGGTTGAATTCCACCTCGTTACCACTTCTTGCTTCAGATGATGGCAGGGCAGGTTCAGTAGTTTTTGGTGGTGCTCCAGTCTTCTGTACGTGGTGCCTGTACGCCGAAAGTGTCCCGCAATTTTTCTGGCCACCGACAGCATCTCTTGCACGCCCCTGTCGTTTTTTAAAAAATTCTGCACCACCAAATTCAAGGTATGTGCAAAACATGGGACGTGCTGGAATTTGCCCATATTTAATGCACACACAATATTGCTGGCGTTGTCCGATGCCACAAATCCACAGGAGAGTCCAATTGGGGTAAGCCATTCCGCGATGATCTTCCTCAGTTGCCGTAAGAGGTTTTCAGCTGTGTGCGTATTCTGGAAAGCGGTGATACAAAGCGTAGCCTGCCTAGGAAAGAGTTGGCGTTTGCGAGATGCTGCTACTGGTGCCGCCGCTGCTGTTCTTGCTGCGGGAGTCCATACATCTACCCAGTGGGCTGTCACAGTCATATAGTCCTGACCCTGCCCTGCTCCACTTGTCCACATGTCCGTGGTTAAGTGGACATTGGGTACAACTGCATTTTTTAGGACACTGGTGAGTCTTTTTCTGACGTCCGTGTACATTCTCGGTATCGCCTGCCTAGAGAAGTGGAACCTAGATGGTATTTGGTAACGGGGGCACACTGCCTCAATAAATTGTCTAGTTCCCTGTGAACTAACGGCAGATACCGGACGCACGTCTAACACCAACATAGTTGTCAAGGACTCAGTTATCCGCTTTGCAGTAGGATGACTGCTGTGATATTTCATCTTCCTCGCAAAGGACTGTTGAACAGTCAATTGCTTACTGGAAGTAGTACAAGTGGGCTTACGACTTCCCCTCTGGGATGACCATCGACTCCCAGCGGCAACAACAGCAGCGCCAGCAGCAGTAGGCGTTACACGCAAGGATGCATCGGAGGAATCCCAGGCAGGAGAGGACTCGTCAGAATTGCCAGTGACATGGCCTGCAGGACTATTGGCATTCCTGGGGAAGGAGGAAATTGACACTGAGGGAGTTGGTGGGGTGGTTTGCGTGAGCTTGGTTACAAGAGGAAGGGATTTACTGGTCAGTGGACTGCTTCCGCTGTCACCCAAAGTTTTTGAACTTGTCACTGACTTATTATGAATGCGCTGCAGGTGACGTATAAGGGAGGATGTTCCAAGGTGGTTAACGTCCTTACCCCTACTTATTACAGCTTGACAAAGGGAACACACGGCTTGACACCTGTTGTCCGCATTTCTGGTGAAATACCTCCACACCGAAGAGCTGATTTTTTTGGTATTTTCACCTGGCATGTCAACGGCCATATTCCTCCCACGGACAACAGGTGTCTCCCCGGGTGCCTGACTTAAACAAACCACCTCACCATCAGAATCCTCCTGGTCAATTTCCTCCCCAGCGCCAGCAACACCCATATCCTCCTCATCCTGGTGTACTTCAACACTGACATCTTCAATCTGACTATCAGGAACTGGACTGCGGGTGCTCCTTCCAGCACTTGCAGGGGGCGTGCAAATGGTGGAAGGCGCATGCTCTTCACGTCCAGTGTTGGGAAGGTCAGGCATCGCAACCGACACAATTGGACTCTCCTTGTGGATTTGGGATTTCGAAGAATGCACAGTTCTTTGCTGTGCTGCTTTTGCCAGCTTGAGTCTTTTCATTTTTCTAGCGAGAGGCTGAGTGCTTCCATCCTCATGTGAAGCTGAACCACTAGCCATGAACATAGGCCAGGGCCTCAGCTGTTCCTTGCCACTCCGTGTGGTAAATGGCATATTGGCAAGTTTACGCTTCTCCTCCGACAATTTTATTTTAGGTTTTGGAGTCCTTTTTTTACTGATATTTGGTGTTTTGGATTTGACATGCTCTGTACTATGACATTGGGCATCGGCCTTGGCAGACGACGTTGCTGGCATTTCATCGTCTCGGCCATGACTAGTGGCAGCAGCTTCAGCACGAGGTGGAAGTGGATCTTGATCTTTCCCTAATTTTGGAACCTCAACATTTTTGTTCTCCATATTTTAATAGGCACAACTAAAAGGCACCTCAGGTAAACAATGGAGATGGATGGATTGGATACTAGTATACAATTATGGACGGGCTGCCGAGTGCCGACACAGAGGTAGCCACAGCCGTGAACTACCGCACTGTACTGTGTCTGCTGCTAATATATAGACTGGTTGATAAAGAGATAGTATACTCGTAACTAGTATGTATGTATAAAGAAAGAAAAAAAAACCACGGTTAGGTGGTATATACAATTATGGACGGGCTGCCGAGTGCCGACACAGAGGTAGCCACAGCCGTGAACTACCGCACTGTACTGTGTCTGCTGCTAATATATAGACTGGTTGATAAAGAGATAGTATACTCGTAACTAGTATGTATGTATAAAGAAAGAAAAAAAAACCACGGTTAGGTGGTATATACAATTATGGACGGGCTGCCGAGTTCCGACACAGAGGTAGCCACAGCCGTGAACTACCGCACTGTACTGTGTCTGCTGCTAATATATAGACTGGTTGATAAAGAGATAGTATACTCGTAACTAGTATGTATGTATAAAGAAAGAAAAAAAAACCACGGTTAGGTGGTATATACAATTATGGACGGGCTGCCGAGTGCCGACACAGAGGTAGCCACAGCCGTGAACTACCGCACTGTACTGTGTCTGCTGCTAATATATAGACTGGTTGATAAAGAGATAGTATACTCGTAACTAGTATGTATGTATAAAGAAAGAAAAAAAAACCACGGTTAGGTGGTATATACAATTATGGACGGGCTGCCGAGTGCCGACACAGAGGTAGCCACAGCCGTGAACTACCGCACTGTACTGTGTCTGCTGCTAATATAGACTGGTTGATAATGAGATAGTATACTACTAATATTATATATACTGGTGGTCAGGTCACTGGTCACTAGTCACACTGGCAGTGGCACTCCTGCAGCAAAAGTGTGCACTGTTTAATTTTAATATAATATTATGTACTCCTGGCTCCTGCTATAACCTATAACTGGCACTGCAGTAGTGCTCCCCAGTCTCCCCCACAATTATAAGCTGTGTGAGCTGAGCAGTCAGACAGATATATAATATATATAGATGATGCAGCACACTGGCCTGAGCCTGAGCAGTGCACACAGATATGGTATGTGACTGACTGAGTCACTGTGTGTATCGCTTTTTTCAGGCAGAGAACGGATATATTAAATAAACTGCACTGTGTGTCTGGTGGTCACTCACTATATAATATATTATGTACTCCTGGCTCCTGCTATAACCTATAACTGGCACTGCAGTAGTGCTCCCCAGTCTCCCCCACAATTATAAGCTGTGTGAGCTGAGCAGTCAGACAGATATATATAATATTATATATAGATAATAGATGATGCAGCACACTGGCCTGAGCCTGAGCAGTGCACACAGATATGGTATGTGTTGTGACTGAGTCACTGTGTGCTGTGTATCGCTTTTTTCAGGCAGAGAACGGATTATAAATAAAACTGGTGGTCACTATCAGCAAAACTCTGCACTGTACTGAGTACTCCTAATGCTCCCCAAAATTAGTAAATCAAGTGTCTCTCTAATCTATTCTAAACGGAGAGGACGCCAGCCACGTCCTCTCCCTATCAATCTCAATGCACGTGTGAAAATGGCGGCGACGCGCGGCTCCTTATATAGAATCCGAGTCTCGCGATAGAATCCGAGCCTCGCGAGAATCCGACAGCGTCATGATGACGTTCGGGCGCGCTCGGGTTAACCGAGCAAGGCGGGAAGATCCGAGTCGCTCGGACCCGTGAAAAAAAACATGAAGTTCTGGCGGGTTCGGATTCAGAGAAACCGAACCCGCTCATCTCTAATATCTAGTAATAGGAAGTAGTATACAGTTACAGATAGTAATATACAGTAATATCTAGTCATAGTAAGCAGTATACAGTTACACATAGTAATATACAGTAATATCTAGTAATAGGAAGTAGTATACAGTTACACATAGTAACATACAGTAATATCTAGTAATAGGAAGCAGTATACAGTCAGCTACACATAGTAATATACACTATCTAGTCATAGGCAGTAGTATACAGTTACACATAGTAATATACAGTAATATCTAGTCATAGGAGGTAGTATACAGTTACATGTAGTAATATACAGTAATATCTAGTCATAGGAAGTAGTATACAGTTACATGTAGTAATATACAGTAATATCTAGTCATAGGAAGTAGTATACAGTCAGTTACACATAGTAACATACAGTAATATCTAGTCATAGGAAGTAGTATACAGTTACACATAGTAATATACAGTAATATCTAGTCATAGGAAGTAGTATACAGTTACATGTAGTAATATACAGTAATATCTAGTCATAGGAAGTAGTATACAGTTACACATAGTAATATACAGTAATATCTAGTCACAGGAAGTAGTATACAGTTACATGTAGTAATATACAGTAATATCTAGTCATAGGAAGTAGTATACAGTCAGTTACACATAGTAATATACAGTAATATCTAGTCATAGGAAGTAGTATACAGTTACACGTAGTAATATACAGTAATATCTAGTCATAGGAAGTAGTATACAGTCAGTTACACGTAGTAATATACAGTAATATCTAGTCATAGGAAGTAGTATACAGTCAGTTACATGTAGTAATAAACAGTAATAGCTAGTCATAGGGTGTAATATACAGTTACATACAGCAATATACAGTAATATACAGTAACACATAGTCAGAAGAAAACAATATAGTTACATACAGTAGCACGGCATCATACCCAATGACTGTAATGTGCGGTTATAGCCTACCTTGTACAGACCAGCGCACTGTGACATCAGAATGGTCAGCAGGTTACAGTAATAGATAGTAGAATACAGTGACATACAGTAATATAGCCACATACTAGGGTGGCAAATCCAAATACTACATACTAGGGTGGCCAAATAATTTTAAAATATTCAACCCAAAAAAAAGTCTAGGGGAGGCCTCCCTACTACATACTATGATATCTACTTAAGAAATATGCAGTTATATACAGTTATATATAGTGTTAGTGTGTGTGTGTGTGTGTGTGTGTGTGTGTGTGTGTGTGTGTGTGTGTGTGTGTGTGTGTGTGTGTGTGTGTGTGTTGTAGGGGGGGATGGGTGTTAGGTCAGGGAGCAGGAATTGAGGGTGAGGGTTAGAGGGGGAGAACAGGAGGATTACCTTCCAGGTATTGGGATCCTGCATATCGGTATTCCGACCACCGGCATCCTGATACCATCTCGTATTACACAGCTATATCTTGTCATATGAAGTAATATATACATACAGGCATAGTAATAACCAGCACTACTATCTGGCCATACAGGAACAGTGTAGTTATACAGTAATATAGTTATATACCAGTGGTTCCCAAACTGTGTGGAAAGACGGCACCAAGAGCATCAGACCGTCTCTCACGGGGACCCCGAGGCCAAACGTTTCTTACTGAGACATTAGAAAGAGATATTATATTGTGTCTATGTCACCCTCAGGGGGAGTGATGGGGTGAGAGGCAGGACACATATTATATGACTGGCAGCCACCAGCACTGGCTTTCCCTATTACATTGGTCAGATACATACCTCCCAACATGGTCCTCTCCAGGGGGGACACAATGCTCTGCTCTTGGACTTCCCTCTTAATGTATGATTGCCATCACCTGTGTGCAGAGGCAGAACTCTGGGAGGCAACAGAGTCATCTGCCGCCGGGCTCCTGCTTTGAAGGGGGGCACCTCTCCTCCTGTTCCATGTGTTCAGCGACATTAATCAATTAAGTTAATTGACAGCAGCCGGTATCTCTTCTGTAGCCGACTTCCCCACTAGTCACTGCACCTTACAAATCACACCCTCTTTATTATAGATATACTGGAAGCAGACACCTTACTGATGAAGCTATTTGCTCCTATAAAGGAAACATGAGAATTCTAACTATACGAAGTTATTTCTCTGACAATGACACGTAACTTCATATAGTTAGAATTCTCATACTTACTATGCAAGAGCAGATATCTCCATCAGTAAGGTGCATGCTACCAGTGTAAAAGGTTGTGGGTTCTAATCCTGGATATGACACTTGCAAATTAATTGTCAGAGAAATAATCAGCATTGTGAGTGACTGAACAGATCTATGTAGTGTGTGGCTGCACCCCTACATAGATCTGCCTAGTTGCAATGGTTTTTATAGTAGCTTCATATAGTTAGAATTAGAGATGAGCGGGTTCGGTTTTACGCAGTGTTACATGGATCTCAAAACGGCATCTTATTGGCTCACGGATGATATATAGGGGGGGAGGGGGCACCAATATTTTTCTTGCCTCCGGGCAACTGGGTAAACTTACGCCACTGCCTGTGTGGAAACACCTTTCTTATCCATTAACCTGTTCAAAACAGGTGTTGGCAATCATAAATTAAGAGAACAGTTCAGAAGCAGAGCATTGTGTTGGGAGGTATTCAGATATAATGTGACTTGGTCCTGGACCCAGGCACCCCTGCAGGTTCCCTAGGGAGTTCCCGCACACAGTGTTAGAGCCACCGGCTATATACAGCACTAAGCAGCTACATAGAGTAATATACAGTAAGGCACAGCAATGACTGGCCGCACTGACAGTATAGTTACACACAGTACCGCAGCGTCCCGTCCAGTCGCTGCAACACACCGCTATGCCGTCTCGCTGCAAACACCAGCGCCCTGTGATGTCACACTGCTCTGTATGATGCTGCCCGGTAGTCAGTTGCCCCACCTACAGCCGTAATCACAGGCTCCTCCCTCCTGTCTACGTCACCAGCATTCTGGCCAATCAGCAGCGGCAGAGCTGTGTGTCCCGGATGTGAGTGGTGCCAGTTCCACCAGCGCTGCTGCCCTGTCTGTGTGACCGGTACCGGGGAGTCAGTGGGGAACGTGGTGGTCTGTCATCCTCGCTTCCCTCCAGCGGTGGCGGCATCTAGCGGGGAATATCACCGTGGCCAGGAGGAGCCACTGACGGGGTGTCCCGGAGATCACTGAGGTCTGTGTCCTCCCCGGCCAGCCTGTGCATGCTGGTACTTGTAGTTCCTCCACAGCATGGTGCTCTGGTCACACTGTCCTGCCGGCCACCAGTCTAGAAGTACATGTCCCGTATCCTGAGTGTGGCACCATCCCTAGTGACTGTCTATGGGATACATATAGGGTGTTTGCAGCCTCCGGCCACAGTGTGGTCCCTGCTCCCTATGGTGTCCTGTGTGTGAGGCTGGGCTGTCACCCTCCCTACTGTCACTGTAATATCTATCTAAGCACCTGCACTGCCGCTGCCTTACCCTAACCTTCTCCCTAACCCTGGCCTCTACTCCTGCAGCCTTACCCTCACTAAATCCTCCCTAACCCTGGCCTCTACTCCTGCAGCCTTACCCTCACTAAATCCTCCGTAACCCTGGCCTCTACTCCTGCTGCCTTACCCTAACTAACTTCTCCCTAGCCCCGGCCTCTACTCCTGCAGCCTTACCCTCACTAAATCCTCCGTAACCCTGGCCTCTACTCCTGCTGCCTTACCCTAACTAACTTCTCCCTAGCCCCGGCCTCTACTCCTGCAGCCTTACCCTCACTAAATCCTCCGTAACCCTGGCCTCTACTCCTGCTGCCTTACCCTAACTAACTTCTCCCTAGCCCCGGCCTCTACTCCTGCAGCCTTACCCTCACTAAATCCTCCGTAACCCTGGCCTCTACTCCTGCTGCCTTACCCTAACTAACTTCTCCCTAGCCCCGGCCTCTACTCCTGCTGCCTTACCCTAACTAACTTCTCCCTAGCCCCGGCCTCTACTCCTGCTGCCTTACCCTAACTAACTTCTCCCTAGCCCCGGCCTCTACTCCTGCAGCCTTACCCTAACTAAATCCTCCCTAACCCTGGCCTCTACTCCTGCTGCCTTACCCTAACTAACTTCTCCCTAGCCCCGGCCTCTACTCCTGCAGCCTTATCCTAACCCTGGCCTCTACTCCTGCAGCCTTACCCTAACTAACTCTTTCCTAACCCTGGCCTCTACTCCTGCAGCCTTACCCTAACTAACTCCTCCCTAGCCCTGGCCTCTACTCCTGCAGCCTTATCCTAACTAACTCCTCCCTAGCCCTGGCCTCTACTCCTGCAGCCTTACCCTAACTAACTTCTCCCTAGCCCCGGCCTCTACTCCTGCAGCCTTACCCTAACTAAATCCTCCCTAACCCTGGCCTCTACTCCTGCTGCCTTACCCTAACTAACTTCTCCCTAGCCCCGGCCTCTACTCCTGCAGCCTTATCCTAACCCTGGCCTCTACTCCTGCAGCCTTACCCTAACTAACTCTTTCCTAACCCTGGCCTCTACTCCTGCAGCCTTACCCTAACTAACTCCTCCCTAGCCCTGGCCTCTACTCCTGCAGCCTTACCCTAACTAACTCCTCCCTAGCCCCGGCCTCTACTCCTGCAGCCTTATCCTAACCCTGGCCTCTACTCCTGCAGCCTTACCCTAACTAACTCCTCCCTAACCCTGGCCTCTACTCCTGCAGCCTTACCCTAACTAACTCCTCCCTAACCCTGGTATAAAAATAATAACTGTGTCATGTCTAAGCTTAAGGAGAGTTTCATTGCACTGACTAAACCTGCTCACTGACTGCAAAAGCTGATAAAATATATTCCACAGCCTACAGGAGAGGGGCCGCACCATAACACACCATTACTGCACCTGTCGCCTACGTACACTGGAAGCAGCCATTTTATAATAAGCCATTTTATAATAGCCATTCATAATATGAAGCCTATCAGTTCGCTAGAAGTCACTGACACACTTTGACCTTTGGCAATGTCAGGAATTCATTATTAACTGATAGGATGTATTCATGTCGAAACTGACTTCATTCCGAGAATTCCTCTGATCCCATCAGACTACCATTTCCAGTTCAAACGGCTGCAGTTCCCGGTAAAGGTCTGCTACGCCATAACCATTAACAAAGCTCAGGGGCAGAGTGTGAAAGTGGCTGGTGTGGATCTGAGGAGTGGCTGCTTCTCCCATGGCCAGTTGTATGTTGTCTGTTCCAGAGTCTGTTCCTCTGACAGCCTGGCCATTCTCCAGCCTGACGGAAAGACTAAAAATGTAGTTTACCAGGAAGCCCCTCAAAATTAACGTTATATGCAGGGAAATACTTAAAATTCCATAGCGAAGCACGGGTATTCAGCTAGTACAGAACATGTGACTAATGCAAATATTTAACAAAATTAATTATACTAAAACAAAGTGAAAAATTGTGTTTTTACACCCTTTTCACATTATTTTAGTATCACATGAATGTACCAATGAGAAATTCTCCTTCATGCCCTTAAATTCGCATTTTTCTTAGTAAGCAGATCCCATATTTGTAATGCTTGGAGCAGGAACATGCAGTCAGGGGAGGCAGTGCCTCTCCTGTCATCAATGATTACAATAATACAAAGAAGATACCTATGACACATATTCAGTGTCATAAGTATCCTCTTTATATTATTCTACATATTTGCAATGCATTAAAGTAGTTTGGGAGGCACCGATACTAAGTGCCTCCCGTGGACAATGGGAATAGGGATAAAGCGGGAGGGCAGGCCAAGCACTGGGCTGTAAAAGCCCATTGAAAACAGTGACAAAAGCGGCACCTATATAAATGCCTCGCTGACAGGGATGGGCTTTCAGCCCACTCAAAGCACATCCCTGTCAGCAAGGCAGATATGATTGGACAGCGGATCCACTGCTGGAGCACTGCTGTGGGTATTATGTGTAAGGCTGCCAATTGTGTGTGTAGCGGGGTGATAATATGGTATATATTTATAATTTGATTTCATAATATATAATTGCGATGCCACGTCCTCTTTCATAGTAGTGTGTGCACCGAAGGCTCAGTGTGCTAGTAGACTTGGAGCCGGCTCTGGCTGCTGTCTGGGTACTTTGGGGTCTGTCCTGTAATTACAATATATACAGTATATACACAATGGCTGCTGTACCAGCCCCCCTATGTACTGTAATGTATCTGCTGTTCCTACAAAGTGAGCTGAGGTTTGTGTTCTTGTGCTACTGGGGATGTACTGGAGAAGCCAGTGCCTCCCCAGCCATTGACCTCACCGCACGTCACTTGGAGAGAGATAAAGTGGAGAGAGCAAGGAGTCCTATAGGTTTTGTGCGCATGTGTGAACCCTAGTCAGACTCAACAGTGCTAAGTTTTAGGAATTGCAGGGACAGCTGATCGGATCAGCTCTCTCCGCGCTGGAGCAATGCTGAATTGCTCCCATGATTTTGTATCCACCACTGCTACTCACAACGAGTTGGATACACTAATTATTGGGGGGACACCCAGATAGGTCCTTTTATCTCTCTCTACTTTATCTCTGTTCAAGCTTTGATTAATCTCCCCCTCTACGGTTTTATACATCTCCTCCTATGCCTTTTAAATACATTTTCAAATAAGAATTTATATAATAATCATGGATGGCTGTCATTCCTTTGTCATGTGCAGGGCGGGCAAGAGCCACCCCCAACGGCTCCACCTGCTGATAGTGGAGGCATGGCAGCCGAGAGGAGAAGCCCTCACTAGGTAAGTGTAGTAGGATATGTAGATAATTTGGCTCCCAGTGCGAGCATTGAAAAAATGCACCCCCCCCCCCCATAGACATTTTAAAAATGCACCCACCCCACCATAGACATAATAAAAACTATTTTACATGGAAGATGGGCGTGGCCTCGCAGGAAAAGACTACTTTTTGAACCTGCAACAACAGACCTCGGCCACCACAGGAAAAAATAGATGTTCCACCATATTAACAGTAATGCCCTTTGCATAATATTATGCCATACACTGCAATGCTCATAATACATTATGCCCTATAATAAAGCTTCTAATTACTTTTAAATTACCTGCTCGTTGCAAGGGGTTTCATGCGCTGGGTGTCATGCTCGTTTTCCAGGGGGTTTCATGCTCTGGGATCCATACTTATTGCCAACACTGATATCCTGTTCCCTTTCCTCCTGCCCATAGTACTCCGCTTGGGGGGGGGCGGAGTTTTGCAAAATGACACGGTTGCGTCGTGACTTTGGCCAGTGAAAGTACCAACACCGGCTTATACACTGCTCACAGAAGAAATGGAAAGGGCAGTTTCATAAAACCTACTGTAATAACAGTGGGGCAGTACGGATGGTGTAATGGTTAGCATTACTGGCTCACAGCACCGAGGTCATGGGTTCGATTCCCGCCATGGCTCTAATTGTGTGGAGTTTGTATATTCTCCCCGTACTTGCGTGGGTTTCCTCCAGGTTCTCCGTTTTCCACCCACAATTCAAAAATATACTGGTAGGTTAACTGGATCCCAACAAAAATTAACCCTAGCGTAAAGGTGTGTGCGTGTACATGTGGTAGGGAATATAGATTGTAAGCTCCACTGGGGCAGGGACTGAATGGCCTAATATTCTCTCTGTACAGCGCTGCGGAATACGTGGGTGCTATATAAATAACTGGTAATAAATAATAATAATAACTATAAGACGCCTTTGCAGTTCTTTGTAACATTTAAATAACTGGACAAGGAAGGGGTTTACCCTTAGGCTATGATAACCAACCACTCTGGACACTTATTAGCAAAGAAACTTTATACTGAACTGTGGGCCTAATTAATGCTTGTACGCATTTGGCAATTATCACACAATGGAGCGACTGCCAGCAGACTGTGAATGCGCCAAGGTGCCTCTGCGATCTCGCTCGCAATGAGGATTTCATGGAAAAGTGATCGCCCGGAAGTAACTACTTGGAGGTGTTAACTGGGTGTTTACGTGGAGTGGTTGGAAATACGCAGGTATGTCATGGCCGTTTTCGGGGGGCGTGTCTGCTGACCGCTGCAAGCTTGTACTTGCAAAAACTTGGCATCTGAGCCGCTACTGCAGTGGCCAGTATGTGTAGCCATTGACCAACCCTTAGCCTTGATGTTCCCCGTATTGCGTATAGGCTGAGAATGTGTATGAGAAGGTGTAATCAGGAAGATTGCTGGCCTGTCCAGGGAGTCAGGGAGATTGCTGTTCTTTCAGGGAGTCTCCTGCAGAATGCAGGAGGGTAGGCAACTATGTGTTTATTAATTTTTATCAGTTTTTTATGTAAGAAACCTATAATTTGACATAAATGAAATACTGACGTCTATTGCATGTTTCTAGTTTACTTCGGGAAAATTCAGAAGCACATTTGTGCACCAGAGGGCTTTTAATAGCATTACCATAAAATCACAGAAGCGACCAGCAAAATATGCTAAAAAGACCCGTGACTGTCAACAGACACGCTCTTTGGGCAGAGCATGGCACACCCCTTCAACAGCAAGCCGTGTGATAATCTCCCTGAACTAGTTTTCAAAAGTATGGGCAGTGGTAGCAACATGGGAGAGAGGAGGGAAGGAGCAGCTGCAGACAATATAGGGGGTCATTCCGACCCGATCGCATGTTGCACTTCCTCGCAGCCGTGCGATTGGGTCAGAACTGCGCATGCGCGGTGGCCGCATTGCACAGGCGCGTCGTTGCCTGGCGACGCCCATCGCCAAGCAGCGACGCCGCAAATGAAGAAGCGGTCGCTGCGGCGACCGCAAGAAGATTGACCAGAGGAAGGCGGAACCGGGCAACTCACTGTTTTCAGGGAGTGGTGAGTCCAACGCAGGCGTGTCCAGACGTTTGGAGGGCGGATGTCTGACGTCAATTTCGGGACCTGTATTGCTGGATCGAGCGCACAGGGTAACGTGCGTAAGTAACTCATACCCTGGTCTTCTTTTACACAAAACTTTTTTTGCATAGCAGAGCTGCACAAGCGTTCGCATCGCATCCCTGCTATGCAGAAATACACTCCCCCATAGGCAGTGTCTAGTTGATCGCACGGGCAGCAAAAAGTTGCTACGTGCGATCAACTCGGAATGACCCCCAAAGTGTAAGGTAAGAGGCAGGGGGGAGATTATATTGTCTGTCCGTATCTATACATATGTATAAGGGTATGACTGTATGTACGTGTGTGACTGCATGTTCCTTTTTGTGTGTATGTGTGTGACAGTATGTATGTGTGTGACTATATGTGTGTGTGACTGTGACTGTGTGTGTGTGTGTGTGTGTGTGTGTGTGTGTGTGTGTGTGTGTGTGTCTGCATATACATTATGTATGTGCATATTAAGTGTTTGTATGTGTGTGACATGTGTATATGTGTGTGACTACTGCTTGCATACTCCCTAACAGTCCTGTTTTTCTGGCAATGTCTCACCCGTGGGCTAGAGTACAGGTAAGGAGGGCAGCCCAGCAGCTGGGGAAGCAATATGCATGCCTCCAGTGTGAAAAGAACTTGGGACACAATGTGCAGGCATGTGCCCTTTTCGTGTATATGCCCACGGCTTGGGTATAAGGACCTGATCCCTCTTTTCCAAATGTTGCCCTTTGAAGGCCCCCTGTCTTTATCGCCCCAGGCCCTCCAAAGCCTAAATCCAGCTCTGATCTGGGGTCAGTGACCACTGTGACGCTGTCGGAGGCAGAAACAGCGCATTGCTCTATCTCCTAGCAGCGTTGAGATAGGCTCACTGATGAGAACTCATCACAGACAAGTGGACACATACAGTAAATCAAGACAACTGGAAACGTATAACCTTTGAAAAACATAAGAACTCTGTATAATGCTACAATGTTCACCTCAGTATCAGTATTTTAGCCATCTGACCACTAGTTTCTTAGTTGCTTCCACTTAAATCAAGGAAAATAATTGCATTACTGTCCATTCTTATATTGTCCATTTCTCCAAAGCTGAACCCGTTATCACTAAGTAGATGCCAGTTCTGCTTCTTTCACATCCTATTTTTGATGTGATTTTTTTTATACAGCCTATGTAATTCTTGCATTGGGTGGCATGTTTACACTCTGTACATTATCTGACAACCAACCTACACATTAACAGTGCCATATGAAAGGTTAAGTAAGGATTCTAGACAATCTGTTCACATTATCGGTTGGCTCAGATGTATTACATGTAGTCAATCACTGCAGGAAGTCATAGTTGTTTAAGCCCAAATGTTATCATCTAAAAATGAAACATATGCAAGCTTTTCTTATGGTTAATCAACCCAAAAATATAGTATTACATACAGTGCTCAAAGTGGGGAAACGGAAATATGAATCGAATGCCCCCTCCCCACTTCATCCTACTTAACCCTCTTACTCCCCTCTCCTGCTTCTGATTGGTTGCCGGCCCATGCTCCGCAATATGCCAGCACCAAATTCAAAAGGCTGTCTCTTCTTTTGATTGGCCGTCATTCTGCAAGTCACTATTGGCTCACACCCAGCGCCAAGTTTAAACTGCCGCCGCATCTGCCCTGGCATTAGTACCCGATGCGCCATCCCAACGTCAATCAGAGATACATCTCTGCTGATAATGCTGCTCTTCCGGAGCTGGGATTCCATACTCGGCCCCAGTGCTGACTTCCGCTGTGTCCAAAGTGGAAAGTTCACTGTAAAAATGAAGTGGCCCCACATTCAGCACTGATTAGATTATATAGAATAAAAAATCATAGTGTAATAATGCTGGTTTATTGTGAATACAGACAGGAACACAACAACAGAAAATCCTCATATAGAACCTTAGGTAGTCTTGGGAAAATGCGTAGCGTGGGACTTCAGTGGATATTACAAATATGGAATATTGATAGCAAATAAAGACTAATTGGTGTAGAAACCTCTGCCTAAGCCTTGAGTGGAATTATTGAAAGAAAGAGTATAAATAAATGGGCTGCTCATGGCTATCTTAGGCACGGATCATTAACAGGCGTAGAATGTTAGGAGCAGGGAATTAGGAATATGTAAGCTACAGAAAACAAAGATCTATCAGTAAGGCAAAGCTCAGGCTTTCCGCTGCAGCTGTTCCAGCTTCACTTTTTATCAGCTGCTACATGAAATTTATAAAATGCACATACCTGACACTGGGCCTAATTCATGTGTGTATTCAAATGCAAGTGCGAGTTTTAGGACTATGGAACTGCTAATGTTAGCAAGTGAAGCTGCCGTTCAAAAATGAAAAGAGGCCACAGCCATCGAAACTCATTTGCCACTGCATACACATTCACAGCCTATACCAGTGGTTCTCAAACTGTGCCGTGGCACCCTGGGGTGCCTCGGAACATGTGCAGGGGTGCCTTGTATTGGGGTCCAGGACCAACTCAAATTATTTATGGTCAACGTAATAGTCAAAACCAGTGCTGGTGGCTGCCAATCATAAAATAAGTGGACAAACAGAAGCAAATCCTGTCCCCATACAAGTAAAAAAAATTCTGATGCTCTTGGGCACCGTGATTCTAAAAAGTTTGGGAACCACTGGCCTATATACAAACATGTGGAACTTAGAGGTTAAGGATATGCCTGATGGCTGCGCAGACCTGACATGGCAGTAGCGATGCAGGCACCATGTTTTTGCATGTACGAGCCTCCAGTTGACGGCAGATACACAACCCAAAAACGGCCATGGCACACCTGCGTAACTCCCCTTTAACACTTACAAATGGTCGCTTCTCCATGAAATCCTCATTGCGTGTGAGATTGCAATGGCACCTTGGCGCATGTGCATTGAGATTGCAGCACATGCACAGTCTCCTTATAATTGCTAGCACACCGATGTTATTCCCTGTGGAATCCAGTGTACCTCGTAGAAAGAGATTTAACTATGGTAAGTCTTACCATAAATCTCCTTTTCTGCATCGGGGTACACTGGTACTCCACAGGGAATAACTTCAGAGATGTCCTAAAGCTCCTCATGGGAGGGGACGCACTGTAGTGGGCACAAGAACCCGGCGTCCAAAGGAAGCATCCTGGGAGGCGTTAGTATCAAAGGCATAGAACCTGATGAACGTGTTCACTGAGGACCACGTAGCCGCCTTGCACAATTGTTTAGCGGACGCACCACAGCAGGCTGCCCAAGAAGGTCCAACAGACCGAGTAGAATGGGCCTTAATAGCAGCAGGAGTCGGGAGCCCAGCCTGAGCATAAGCTTGTGCAATCACCATTCTAATCCATCTGGCCAAGGTTTGCTTATTCGCATGCCAGCCACGTTTCTGAAAACCAAACTGTACAAAAAGGCAATCTGACCTCCTGAAAGAGGCAGTCCTTTCCACATAAAAACGGAGAGCCTGTACCACATTCAAAGACCGTTCTTTGGAAGACAAACCAGGAGAGAGAAAGGCCGGAACCACAATCTCTTGGTTAAGGTGGATGGATGACAACACCTTAGGTAGATAACCAGGGCAAGTTCTAAGAACTACCCGGTCACGGTGAAAAATCAGAAAGGGTGGACGACAGGACAAAGCGCCTAAGTCTGACACCCTCCTAGCAGAGGCAATACCCAACAGAAAAATGACCTTAAGCGTAAGGCATGACTCTTGAAGGGCATTAAGAACAACAGACAGATCCCATGGAGCCACAGGAGGTACATAGGGAGGCTGAATCCATAGAACGCCCTGAGTAAATGTATAAACGTCAGGAATAGATACAATTTTATGCTGAAACCACACCGACAAGGCAGAAATATGAACCTTGAGGGAGGCCAGGCGAAGTCCTAAATCCAGGCCTTGTTGCAAAAAAGCCAGAAGTCTGGAAGTACTAAACTTGTATGCATCGTAATTCTTAGCAGCACACCATGTGAAGTAAGAGTTCCAGACCCTATAATAAATCCGTGCAGAAGCCAGTTTGCAGGCCTTCAAGATAGTTTGAATAACTGCCTCAAAATGCTTTGGCCCTCAGGAGTGAAGCTTCAAGAGCCACGCCGTCAAAGCCAGTCTTGCCAGGTCATGGTAAACACAAGGGCCCTGAACGAGGAGGTCTGGGCATTGAGGAAGTAGAAGAGGACGCTCGATCGAGAGACCCTGCAGGTCTGAGAACCAATGCCGTCTGGGCCATGCTGGAGCGACTAGAAGTAGTATTCCTCCTTCTTGCTTGAACTTCCGTATTACCCTGGGCAGGAGTGACACTGGAGGGAACACGTATGGCAGCCGAAAGTTCCATGGAATTGCCAGTGCATCCATGAACGCTACTTGAGGATCCCTTGTCCTTGCTCCGAAGACCGGAACCTTGTGATTGTGTCGAGACGCCGTCAGGTCTACATCTGGTAGGTCCCACTTGTCCACTAGGAGTTGAAAGATTCCACTCTCCGGCGTGCATGTCCTGATGACTGAGGAAGTCCGCTTCCCAGTTAAGGACTCCCGAAATGAACAGTGCCGATATTGCTGGCAGATGGCGTTCCGAATTATTTTTGACACTTCCATCATTGCCATGCGGCTTCGAGTGCCGCCTTGATGATTTATGTACACCACTGTGGGGACGTTGTCTGATTGTACTTGAACAGGCCTGTTCTGTACGAAAGGCAGGACCAGTGTCAATGCATTGGACACTGCCCGCAATTCCAGAATGTTTATCGGGAAGAGAGATTCCTCCCTGATCCACCGACCCTGGAGAGAATGTTGCTCCAACACCGCGCCCCAATCCCGCAGACTGGCATCCGTCGTTAGGAGGACCCAGTTGTAGATCCAGAAGGGACGACCCCTGCTCAATTGTTGGTCCTGCAGCCAGCAACTCAGTGACAGACGAACCTCCGGAGTCAAGGAGATCATTTGAGACCTGATCCGGTGAGGCAGGCTGTCCCACTTGGAAAGGATAACCTCTGCAGAGGGTGGGAATGAAATTGAGCGTACTCTACCATGTCAAAAGCCGACACCATGAGGCCTAGTACTTACATCGCCAAGTATATCGACACTCTTTGGTGAGAGAGGAACCATCTGATTCTGTCCTGAAGTTTCAGGACCTTCTCTGGAGACAAGAACAAATGTTGGTTGTGTGTGTCCAGTAATGCCCCCAGGTGCACCATGCTCTGAGCAGGGACCAGTGAGGATTTCTTCCAGTTGAGGAGCCACCCGTGGGCTTGTAGGAATTGGACCATCAGTTCCAGATGACGGAGGAGAACCTCTGGGGAGTTCGCCAGGATCAACAAGTCATCCAGATACGGCAGGATCCCGATACCCTGACGGCGGAGAAGGGCCGTCATGACTGCCATGACCTTGGTAAAGATCCGAGGAGCCATGGTCAGTCCGAAAGGCAAGGCTTGGAACTGATAATGAAGGTTGCCAATAGCAAACCGAAGATATTGCTGATGCGACATGGCAATAGGTATGTGTAGGTAAGCATCCTGTATGTCCAGGGATACCATATAGTCCTTGGGTTTCAAAGCCAGTACAATAAAATGCAGAGTTTCCATACGGAATTTGGATACCCTCACAAATTTGTTCAAAGATTTGAGGTTGAGTATAGGCCGGAAGGATCCATTTGGCTTCGGAACTAGAAACAGCGTCGAATAGTATCCCCTGCCTCTCTGAGACAGAGGCACCGGCACTATCACTCCTGTATCCAGGAGGCATTAGACAACCAAACGTAGAGTTTGTGCTTTTAACGAATCCGAAGGGATAACCATTGAGCAAAGTTGGCGAGGGGGACGTCTCTTGAAAGAGATTGCGTACTTGTAAGAGACCACTTCGTGCACGCAAGCGTCTGAAGTATTCTTTAACCATGCCTGGGTGAACTGCAGAAGTCAGCCTTCCACCCTGGGGTCCCCTAATGGGGGGCCCGCCCCGTCATGCAGCAAGCTTGTCCTGTTTGGAAGTAGGCTGACGGCCGGCCCAAGAACGTTTGGGTTTGGGCTTAGAGGATTTGGAAATGTGAGCCTGTCTCGGGTACGTCTGACCCTTTGCTTTACCTGTAGGCCGAAAGGAACGAAAAGTAGTACTCTTAGCCTTCGGAACTGAAGGATTAGAACTTGGGAGAAACGCAGTCTTGGCTGATGCCAAGTCGGTCACAATCTTGTTCAGATCATCTCCAAACAGTATATCTCCCTTAAAAGGGAGCACCTCCAAGGTCTTCTTAGAGTCCAGATCCACCGACCAGGACCGTAACCACAGAATCCTGTGAGCCAGGATAGATGTAGTAGATGCCTTGGCCGCCATAACGCCTGCATCAGAGGACGCCTCCTGAATATAGTGGGAGGCCGTGGTAATATAGGTCAGATATTGTCTGGCAGTGTCAGAAAATTCAGAGGTAGCTCTTCCTCAATTGCTTGAACCCATGCTTCAATGCCTTTTGCAGCCCAAGAGGTTGCAGTAGTGGGTCTATGTACAGCACCTGTAAGAGTGTAAATAGACTTCAAGCAACCCTCCACACGCTTATCCGTCGGTTCCTTCAAAGAGGTGATGGTGGTGAGAGGCAGAGTAGATGACACCATAAGACGGGCTACATGTGAGTCCACTGGTGGCGGAGTTTCCCACTTGTTACTCAATGCCGCAGAGATAGGATAACGAGCTAGCATCTTTTTAGACAGGGAAAATGTATTTCCTGGAGAAGACCAGGATTCCTGACGTATGTCAATTAAATGGTCAGAATGTGGTAAGACTAATTTAGTAACCTTCTGAGGTTTGAACTTATCAGGTTTGTTCGATGTATCAGGAGGGTGAGTCTCATCATCAATCTGATGAATTAGCTTGATAGCCTCCACTAGGTCAGGAACATCAACCTGTGTTGTAGAATATTCATCAGAAGCAGCGGTATCAACATCGGATGGATCAGTATATTCCCCATCCGAATCGGAAGAATCATTCGAAATATTAGTGGATTGTGAGGAAGAAATGGCCAGCTTAGATGACCCTTTGGTTCCAGTAGGGTGAGGGTTAGGTTTTTGTTTAACCAAGGACTGATTTAATTGCTGTAACTGGGTTAACAGAGTATCCGCCCATGGTGGATTAAAGGACAATATGTGGCTGTAATGACACAGGAGGTCCCACAGGGGCGTAAGTCTTGTTACAAGCGTACTCAGCATATTCGAAAATGCAGCCCATGGTGGATCTGCCACAGGTGCATCGGGCTGACTAGGGAGTGCAGAACACCCAGTACCTGGACCCTCAACAGAAATCATTTCCTCAGGTAAATCCGTGTCGCCAGCACTGCATGAGCAAGAGCGTCTGTAGATTTCCCACCCTGTGCAGCAGACATTACTGGGAATGTAGCCTTAGGGCGTATCAGTACAATATAGCCAGACAAACACAATACCTGACAAAAAACCCTAAGATATGTGACTGCAATTGCAGAGCACAAACAGAGGTGGTATGAGGTGACTGAAACACACAGTAAAAAATACAAAACAGTATATCCTGTGTAACACTATATGGTATATGAGACCCTGACGCACTTAGTTCTCCAGGGTACAGAATATAGTGATAGCAATATGTGTGATACACAGAATAGAACCCACACAGCAGCTATAGGCACACACAGTCACAGGTACTGTACAATGCAGAAATTATTACATATAAACAATAAGACTGCACTGGACTAGTAATACTACATAGAGATATGTATGTATACAGATATAACAATGCACAGTAAACACTGGATGTATATCACAGAATACTTGCACTAAATATTCATATAGTAGTGCACTTGTTCTTAACTAACGCAGTCTAAACAACATGTAGAATACTTAAGTGTCCTGTAAATGCACAGCGCTGATGAAACAGGTGGCTTTACAGAGGAGACATTGCCCAGCAGTCCCAGGATCAGTGCAGCTCTGTGAAATGGCGCCCAAACGCTGACAGGGAGTGAGGGAGAGAGAGATGCAGCTCCAGGTCGGGAACACCTGCTATAGATGGCGCCTGGAGCTGGGGGAGGGGCTACACGTCAGCGCCTTATCCCCTCTGCTGAACTTCACCACCGGGTACTATGGAGCCTATAATAAACAGATTTTTGTAAATCTGACCTGTGCTTCCTGCCCTGGTGGATATAGTGGGGTCCCTGCACGGCCACAGTGTCCACACCAGCAGCGCGGTCCATTTCCTGGGACCACGACCGGATCAGGATTTCGGCGGGTCCCTACTGGGGGACCCTTAACTCCTCCCTGAAGTGCGGCCACACGATCCAGGAGAGCAGCAGCGGTGATGTGTGCCTGATGACCGGAGCACCTCCGCTGCAAGTACCCGGCAACCAGGACGTGGGAGTATGCAGCGCCGCTGGGGGAGGTTATGGAGCCGCAGCACAGAATGTCAACCTGACATGCCTGTGCTGCGGCCCTTGAAGTCTTCTTTCTTCTTAAAAAGCTCTTATCAGGGCTGCCTAGTGCAGCCCCACCTGTTAGCTGCCTGCACTGCAGGCACCAACTTACAAACTGAGCTCCAGTGCCTGGAGGCGGGGCTATAGAGGAGGCGGTGCAGTGCTCCTGGGAACAGTCAAAGCTTTAGCCTGTTGGTGCCTTGGATCAAGATCCAACTCTACACCCCGATGCTATTCGCTGTGTAATACCAGTGTACCCCGCTGCAGAAATACTTCTGTTGGTTTCAAGACCTGCCTTGGTAGGACAGTCACCATTCTTGACCTAGAGCATGCAGAGGGACTAGTCTGACCACAGTGATCTAATTTTTCTCTTTATGGTGGAATTATCCTTTAATTAAACTCATATTGCTAGATTGATAAAAATAGACACTTTTGAGTACGTCTTTAGTCTTTTGATGGAGTGGAGTTACAGAAGAGAAGACCTGATTTTATCAAGGTCAAATAGGTTGCATATGAGATATTACAATTTTGTAATTTAAATAGAAGTTAATGATGGAGCATTTCACCCTTTATTATTTCCAACGTTTGGATTTCAAAACTTTTACAGAAGTGATCAAGGTCTCCTTCGTAGCCGTTAATCAGCTTAATGGCCACGGTCTGGCATTTCAAAGTTTTAATTGTGTACGTGTATTTTTATAGTCCTGTTCGAAATTTCATTATTTAGAATAATGTTTGAAGAAGACCATTCTGCAATTAAAAAAAAAATATCTGAAATATCCTAATTAGGTACAAAATGGGAATGAGAGGCACTAAATTCAGACAACTCGGCTGCAGAGTTTTCTTTATTCGAATCACCAATGTAATTCTGTATGATTTGCGATTCATGTTCATTATACCAATACTAATTACCGACAAATAAGAGTACTTAATACATTGTATATTATAAAGTGTTATTTCATTACTAAACTAACATTGCACGGATTCGCTGAAATAAAATAAAGACCAAAATTCCTTTGTGATATTGTAATTGCATTGTTTTAGTATTACAAAAATCTTTTCCAAAACGATACATTTTTATAGGCCAAAATAATAAAATAAAGAACATTTTATATATTTAGAAATAAATAAATTTGGGATTAGACAGAGGGTAAGTTTTCCATGCACAGTTTTTAGGGCTCATCTTGAGGGTAGCTGTTAGGAGAAAAATTATTTCCATGTTCTTTTTAGAAAAAAGTAAGAATCATTGTTAGAAATACAATACAGGTTGAGTATCCCTTATCCAAAATGTTTGGGACCAGAAGTATTTTGGATATCAGATTTTTCCGTATTTTGGAATAATTGCATACCATAATGAGATATCATGGCGATAAGACCCAAGTCTAAGCACAATATACATTTATGTTTCATATACACATTATACACACAGCCTGAAAGTAAATTTAGCCAATATTTTAATAACTTTGTGCATTAAATAAAGTGTGTGTACATTCACACAAATCATTTATGTTTCATCTACACCTTATACACACAGCCTGAAGGTCATTTAATGCAATATTTTTAATAACTTTGTGTATTAAACAAAGTTTGTGTACATTGAGCCATCAGAAAACAAAGGCTTCACTTTCTCACTCTCACTCAAAAAAATCCGTATTTCGGAATATTCCGTATTTCGGAATATTTGGAAATGGGATACTCAACCTTTATTATTTCAGGTGTAGTACTTAAAATAAATAGCATGGGGTAAATATGACAATAATCGATGCTGACCGATTTATGGCATTGCCATTTGCCCAAATAAATTCAAAGAGATGGGATCCAACTGCAAACTGATCAACAAGTAGTCAAGGTTTCCAAACCTCCTTCCTCAATGGCACAGCAGGCCCACCTGGTTGGGTGGTGCTGCTGAGCCCAATGGGGAAAAATCCACTTAATCAGCTTAATGTATTCGTGTGGAAAGCATATCAAGAGTCACAGCAAAATGCCCATTGCTGCCAATTTTTCACGTCCACCTAAATATGAAGCCAACAAAAATGAAAGTGAGTGGGGGTGTGAAATTCCTGAAGAAAAACACGTCTGAGCACCGGCAAATAGGATTTATAAAACCTAACTGCCACCCCCCAAATACTGCCCATAATTAATCTATTAGGATCAAACTTCTACCCGGCAACTAATAAAAAGTCACACCCATAAAACCTCACTGCATTGTGCCTGTCTCTGTCGCAACCCTGGAGTTTAAATCCCACCAGGCATATAATATACCTTCTGCTATTCAAAGGGTACAATCAACAATTGTCCAAAATGCACAAACTTTGTGACCATTTTACTCACTGCTTCTACAATGGCATAGGTCCAAAAGGTTTCTGGGCCAAATGTAATAGAGTGAGAGTTTCAAAAAGTGAGAGATTTGGTAAAGTTTTGCAGTTTTTTTTGTAAAGTGGCAATCATTTACACAGCAATATCAACCTGGTTTTGCAATGTAAACCTGAAAAACCTTACCAAATCTCTCACTTTCTGAAACTGTCACACTATTACATTTGGCACTATATAGAAACCCATGTATTCCTCAAGACATTGTAGGGTTTGAGGCTTGTATAGAAGAGATTTTATTTAGCCAATACTTACCTGGTATAAAAAAAAAAAATAGTGATATGACACATACTGAAGACATACTGACATAACACATACTGAACATTTATTGTTTGCAAATCCTTCGACAGAATAAATGACATTAATATAGATAGAATAGCAGAAACAAATGATGACAAAAATTTTCATTTAGCAAGAAACAATGTACATGTCTGTATTTAAAAATCCAATAATCCTGGTATCCAAGTTTATGTGTAGAATCTATACATTTCCAGTACAAAGTAATAACTGACAGGCAGAGCCGTTACTAGACATTTTGGTGTCCTGTGCCAGAAATAGCATTAGTGCCCCCCCCCCCCCCCCCTCCCTCTATATTTTAAATAGTGACAGCACCAAAAGCAGACGTGGCCTCATGGGAAAGGGTTGTGACCACACAATAGTACCCCCGATTCTTGTTACATCAAACAGTAGTAGTTTCTTTACACATTACGCCACACAGTAGTAGCAGTGCCCCTTACATGGTACATCACACAGTAGTAGCAGTTCCCCTTACACGTTACGCAACACTGAAGTAGGAGTGTCTTTACACATTACACCACACAGTAGTAGCAGTGCCGCTTACATGGTACATCACACAGTAGTAGCAGTGCCCCTTACATGGTACCCAACACTGAAGTAGTAGTGTCTTTACACATTACACCACACAGTAGTAGCAGTGCCGCTTACATGGTACATCACACAGTAGTAGCAGTGCCCCTTACATGGTACATCACACAGTAGTAGCAGTGCCCCTTACATGGTACATCACACAGTAGTAGTAGTGCCCCTTACATGGTACATCACACAGTAGTAGTAGTGCCCCTTACATGGTACATCACACAGTAGTAGTAGTGCCCCTTACATGGTACATCACACAGTAGTAGTAGTGCCCCTTACATGGTACATCACACAATAGTAGTAGTGCCCCTTACATGGTACATCACACAGTAATAGTAGTGCCCCTTACATGGTACATCACACAGTAGTAGTAGTGCCCCTTACATGGTACATCACACAGTAGTAGCAGTGCCCCTTACATGGTACATCACACAGTAGTAGTAGTGCCCCTTACATGGTACATCACACAGTAGTAGCAGTGCCCCTTACATGGTACATCACACAGTAGTAGCAGTAGTGCCCCTTACATGGTACATCACACAGTAGTAGCAGTGCCCCTTACATGGTACATCACACAGTAGTAGTAGTGCCCCTTACATGGTACATCACACAGTAGTAGCAGTGCCCCTTACATGGTACATCACACAGTAGTAGCAGTAGTGCCCCTTACATGGTACATCACACAGTAGTAGTAGTGCCCCTTACATGGTACATCACACAGTAGTAGCAGTGCCCCTTACATGGTACATCACACAGTAGTAGCAGTAGTGCCCCTTACATGGTACATCACACAGTAGTAGCAGTGCCCCTTACATGGTACATCACACAGTAGTAGTAGTGCCCCTTACATGGTACATCACACAGTAGTAGCAGTGCCCCTTACATGGTACATCACACAGTAGTAGTAGTAGTGCCCCTTACATGGTACATCACACAGTAGTAGTAGTGCCCCTTACATGGTACATCACACAGTAGTAGTAGTGCCGCTTACATGGTACATCACACAGTAGTAGTGCCCCTTACATGGTACATCACACAGTAATAGCAGTGCCCCTTACATGGTACATCACACAGTAATAGTAGTGCCCCTTACATGGTACATCACACAGTAGTAGTAGTAGTAGTGCCCCTTACATGGTACATCACACAGTAGTAGCAGTGCCCCTTACATGGTACATCACACAGTAATAGTAGTGCCCCTTACATGGTACATCACACAGTAGTAGTAGTGCCCCTTACATGGTACATCACACAGTAGTAGTAGTGCCCCTTACATGGTACATCACACAGTAATAGTAGTGCCCCTTACATGGTACATCACACAGTAGTAGTAGTGCCCCTTACATGGTACATCACACAGTAGTAATAGTGCCCCTTACATGGTACATCACACAGTAGTAGTAGTGCCCCTTCCATGGTACATCACACAGTAGTAGTAGTGCCCCTTCCATGGTACATCACACAGTAGTAGTAGTAGTGCCCCTTACATGGTACATCACACAGTAGTAGCAGTGCCGCTTACATGGTACATCACACAGTAGTAGTAGTGCCCCTTACATGGTACATCACACAGTAGTAGCAGTGGCGCTTACATGGTACATCACACAGTAGTAGTAGTGCCCCTTACATGGTACATCACACAGTAGTAGCAGTGCCGCTTACATGGTACATCACACAGAAGTAGTAGTGCCCCTTACATGGTACATCACACAGTAGTAGTAGTGCCCCTTACATGGTACATCACACAGTAGTAGCAGTGCCCCTTACATGGTATATCACACAGTAGTAGCAGTGCCGCTTACATGGTACATCACACAGTAGTAGTAGTAGTGCCCCTTACATGGTACATCACACAGTAGTAGCAGTGCCGCTTACATGGTACATCACACAGTAGTAGCAGTGCCGCTTACATGGTACATCACACAGTAGTAGCAGTGCCGCTTACATGGTACATCACACAGTAGTAGTAGTAGTAGTGCCCCTTACATGTTACATCACACAGTAGTAGCAGTGCCGCTTACATGGTACATCACACAGTAGTAGCAGTGCCGCTTACATGGTATACCTTCACCCGGTTAGTGTGTCTACGAGTGTGTGGGTCCCCCTGGACCCAGGGGCCCATTTGCACTGCACACATTGTACCGATTAGAAAAACGGCAACGCACACACACACACACACACAGGCGTCACTAAGGTTGGTGTCATCCAGAGCGGTAACTCATGGTGTCATCTCCTCAATGGACCTCTTCCCATATCGGCAGTGCCGTCTTCTCTCCACTTTGCGGGTCCTTGTTTCCCCCTCCTCCCTCTTCCCGAGTACTCCTGCTCAGGGGCGGAGTTACACGGAATGACACGGTTGCGTCGTGACGTCACAACGTAATCGCGTCATTCCACGAAACTCCGCCCCCAGAGCAGGAGTACTGATGACAAGAGGAGGGGGAGCCAAGCTAGAAGGAGGAGGCTGCCGGCGCGAGGAAGGAGAGGCGGCCCGAAGAGTGGGAAGAACCTGTTCAAATGTAAGTAGTCTCCCCCCCCCCCTCCCTTCCTTCCCTCCCCACTTGACACTTGCCTGCTGTAATGTGTAAAATGGGGACACTTGCTTGCCGTATTGTGTAAAATGGGGACTCTTGCCTGCCGTACTGTATAAAATGGAGACTCTTGCCTGCCGTAATGTGTAAAATGGGGACTCTTGCCTGCGTAATGTTTAAAATGGGAACACTTGCCTGCTGCAATGTGTAAAATGGGGACACGTGCCTGCTGTAATGTGTAAAATGGGGACTCTTGCCTGCCGTACTGTGTAAAATGGGGACTTTTTTTTTCCTTTCCTGTGGTGGCCGTGATGATGAGATCATTTTTATGAGACCACGCCCTTTTTAATGTGGCCACGCTCCCTTGTCGGGAACGTGCACGCTTTTTCTTTTTATATCTACGAGGGGGGGCGCATTTTTTTTTAATGTCAATGGGGGGGGGCGCATTTTTAAATCTCGCACTGGGAGCCAAATTGGCTAGAAACAGCCCTGCATATCGGACCATACAGAATCCTAAGTAATGGTTTTTGTAGTAATGTTATTCGGAAGTCGTAATTCCCATGTATACCTAAATATAATGGCAGTAGTGGTGACATAAACAACTAGCAAAATAAAAATTATAACTTTAAATTACAATATCATACGCATTTATTCCATAGCAAATGCACCCTCTCCCGCCAGTTACATTTATCCTATAGCCAGTGCCCCCCCATCCTCCAATTATATTTATTCTATAGCCAGTGCCCCCTCCCCAGTTACATTTATCCTGAAACCAGTGCCCCCTGCCCTGTTACATTTATTCTATGAGCAGAAACCCATTTCCACCTCCCAGGTACATTTATTCTTTAGCCAGAACCCTCTCTCCCACCCAGTTACATTTATCCTATAGCCAGTACCCCCTATCCCCCCAGTTACATTTATCCTATAACGAGTATCCCCCAGTTAGGCGGTGAGTACAACAAATAGAGGGGCAGATGTATTAACCTGGAGAAGGCATAAGGAAGTGATAAACCAGTGATATGTGCAAGGTGATAAAGGCACCAGCCAATCAGCTCCATTATGTAAATTAACAGTTAGGATTAGAGATGTGCACTTGAAATTTTTCGGGTTTTGTGTTTTGGTTTTGTGTTCGGTTCCGCGGCCGTGTTTTGGGTTCGACCGCGTTTTGGCAAAACCTCACCGAATTTTTTTTGTCGGATTCGGGTGTGTTTTGGATTCGGGTGTTTTTTTCAAAAAACACTAAAAAACAGCTTAAATCATAGAATTTGGGGGTCATTTTGATCCCAAAGTATTATTAACCTAAAAAACCATAATTTCCACTCATTTTCAGTCTATTCTGAACACCTCACACCTCACAATATTATTTTTAGTCCTAAAATTTGCACCGAGGTCGCTGGATGACTAAGCTAAGCGACCCTAGTGGCCGACACAAACACCTGGCCCATCTAGGAGTGGCACTGCAGTGTCACGCAGGATGGCCCTTCCAAAAAAAACACTCCCCAAACAGCACATGACGCAAAGAAAAAAAGAGGCGCAATGAGGTAGCTGTGTGAGTAAGATAAGCGACCCTAGTGGCCGACACAAACACCTGGCCCATCTAGGAGTGGCACTGCAGTGTCACGCAGGATGGCCCTTCCAAAAAACACTCCCCAAACAGCACATGACGCAAAGAAAAAAAGAGGCGCAATGAGGTAGCTGTGTGAGTAAGGTAAGCGACCCTAGTGGCCGACACAAACACCTGGCCCATCTAGGAGTGGCACTGCAGTGTCACGCAGGATGGCCCTTCCAAAAAACACTCCCCAAACAGCACATGACGCAAAGAAAAAAAGAGGCGCAATGAGGTAGCTGTGTGAGTAAGGTAAGCGACCCTAATGGCCGACACAAACACCTGGCCCATCTAGGAGTGGCACTGCAGTGTCACGCAGGATGGCCCTTCCAAAAAACACTCCCCAAAGAGCACATGACGCAAAGAAAAAAAGAGGCGCAATGAGGTAGCTGTGTGAGTAAGATAAGCGACCCTAGTGGCCGACACAAACACCTGGCCCATCTAGGAGTGGCACTGCAGTGTCACGCAGGATGGCCCTTCCAAAAAACACTCCCTAAACAGCACATGACGCATATTTTAATAGGCACAACTAAAAGGCACCTCAGGTAAACAATGGAGATGGATGGATACTAGTATACTTATGGATGACGAGCGACTGCCGACACAGAGGTAGCTACAGCCGTGGACTACCGTACTGTGTCTGCTGCTAATATAGACTGGATGATAATGAGATAAAATTAAAATATATATATATATCACACTAGTACTGCAGCCGGACAGGTATATATTATGTAATGACGGACCTGCTGGACACTGTCTGTCAGCACTGCAGACTCCTAAAGTAAGCTACTAGTATCAAGAAGATAGAAAAAAAAAAACCACGGGTAGGTGGTATACAATTATGGATGGACGAGCGACTGCCGACACAGAGGTAGCTACAGCCGTGGACTACCGTACTGTGTCTGCTGCTAATATAGACTGGATGATAATGAGATAAAATTAAAATATATATATATCACACTAGTACTGCAGCCGGACAGGTATATATTATGTAATGACGGACCTGCTGGACACTGTCAGCACTGCAGACTCCTAAAGTAAGCTACTAGTATCAAGAAGATAGAAAAAAAAAAAACCACGGGTAGGTGGTATACAATTATGGATGGACGAGCGACTGCCGACACAGAGGTAGCTACAGCCGTGGACTACCGTACTGTGTCTGCTGCTAATATAGACTGGATGATAATGAGATAAAATTAATATATATATATATATCACACTAGTACTGCAGCCGGACAGGTATATATTATGTAATGACGGACCTGCTGGACACTGTCTGTCAGCACTGCGGACTCCTAAAGTAAGCTACTAGTATCAAGAAGATAGAAAAAAAAAAAAAACACGGGTAGGTGGTATACAATTATGGATGGACGAGCGACTGCCGACACAGAGGTAGCTACAGCCGTGGACTACCGTACTGTGTCTGCTGCTAATATAGACTGGATGATAATGAGATAAAATTAAAATATATATATATATATCACACTAGTACTGCAGCCGGACAGGTATATATTATGTAATGACGGACCTGCTGGACACTGTCTGTCAGCACTGCAGACTCCTAAAGTAAGCTACTAGTATCAAGAAGACAGAAAAAAAAAACCACAGGTAGGTGGTATACAATTATGGATGGACGAGCGACTGCCGACACAGAGGTAGCTACAGCCGTGGACTACCGTACTGTGTCTGCTGCTAATATAGACTGGATGATAATGAGATAAAATTAAAATATATATATATATATATATATATATCACACTAGTACTGCAGCCGGACAGGTATATATTATGTAATGACGGACCTGCTGGACACTGTCTGTCAGCACTGCAGACTCCTAAAGTAAGCTACTAGTACCAAGAAGATAGAAAAAAAAAAACCACGGGTAGGTGGTATACAATTATGGATGGACGAGCGACTGCCGACACAGAGGTAGCTACAGCCGTGGACTACCGTACTGTGTCTGCTGCTAATATAGACTGGATGATAATGAGATAAAATTAAAATATATATATATATCACACTAGTACTGCAGCCGGACAGGTATATATTATGTAATGACGGACCTGCTGGACACTGTCTGCAGAATGCGTTTATAAAAACACCACACGACGAGTGTTTAACTTTTTCAGGCAGACAATCACAATATACTGGTGGTCAGCAGACAATCACAATACTGGTGGTCAGTGGTCACTGGTCAGTCACACTGGCAGTGGCACTCTGGCAGCAAAAGTGTGCACTGTACTTAAATGTACTCCTGCTATAACTGCTCCCCAGTCTCCCCCACAATTAAGCTGTGTGAGCAGTGAGCACTCAGCAGTCAGATAATGATATACAGTATATGATGCAGCACACTGGGCTGAGCACAGATATGGTATGTGTGACTGTGTCACACTGTGTATCGTTTTTTTTCAGGCAGAGAACGGATTAATTAAACTGGTGGCACTGGTCACTGGTCACACTATCAGCAGCAAGTAGTACTCCTGCTATATGCTCCCCAAAATTTGTGTCTATCTCTAGTACTCTAGTCACTCTAAACGGAGAGGACGCCAGCCACGTCCTCTCCCTATCAATCTCAATGCACGTGTGAAAATGGCGGCGACGCGCGGCTCCTTATATAGAATCCGAGTCTCGCGATAGAATCCGAGCCTCGCGAGAATCCGACAGCGGGATGATGACGTTCGGGCGCGCTCGGGTTAACCGAGCAAGGCGGGAAGATCCGAGTCGCTCGGACCCGTGTAAAAAAACCTGAAGTTCGGGCGGGTTCGGATTCCGAGGAACCGAACCCGCTCATCTCTAGTTAGGATCTGATTGGCTGGTGCCTTTATCACCTTGCACATATCACTGGTTTATCACTTCCTTATGCCTTCTCCAGGTTAATACATCTGCCCCAGAGTGCTTTGCGGCTCCAGGCTCACTGAGTCCATCCTCTATTCTGTCCTCCCTCAGACCTCCAGGATATCTTTTTCTCACCCACCGTAAAACAGAGACCACCCAGAACAAGAGAAAGGGAGCCAATGAAAGACTGGCATTCCACACACAAATCATCTATTGTGGCGGGCATTCCATCACTGCAGTGGACCAGGTGGGCAGAGCCTCAGTGACCGGGAGCTGAGCGCTGTGAAGTGACGCTATTGTGCAGCGCCCACTCCCCGCTTCCGTCATTTTGGTGTCACCCCGTCGGATAGTGGTCACCCAGTATCCCCTAGTGACGCCACTGCACACGCACACATATGTACAGTATTCTGACTTTTTAAAAGTTACATAAACAAATTCTATTAAAGACAAAAGGTATTACATAAAGTTAAGTTGCAGTGCCAATAGCAATGTGCTGAGAACAGTTATGTGCTCAACAATTCAACCTGTTCATTTCTTAAAATAGTAAAAATATTCAGCAACAGCTGTCAGCTCTTCCTGGTATACTGCGAAAACATGTTTGTTAAACCAAGTATTTCAAATCTATATCTTTTTACTTCACAGTAGCTGACAAATAGCGTGGCCCAGAAACAGCAATTTAGTTTTCAATCTAAAATAAAAAATAAAATAAAAATGTTTTTCTTGTCTAAATGATTTAAATGTAAAATAATTATATATGTTTGTAGATTGTATATTTACAACAGTAGACAGAGATAACTAACTGGTTTGATATAAAATGAATGAGAGTGGCATGGAGTCAGCACGGTATGAGAATGCCTAGGGTAACAGGAGTAACGTTAGAAAGCAGGGCTGCTAAGCTTTGCAATTAAATTAATTTCACTTGTACTTTATAAGGGTGTGGATCATAGGGTCGACCACACTTAGGTCGACAGTCATTAGGTCGACCACTATTGGTCGTCAGTGACTAGTTCGACACAGTGGGTCGACATTTAAAAAGGTCGGCATGAGTTTAAAAAAAAACATAGGTGTAGTTTTCTTCATAAAGTAGCCGGGAACCCGATTTAGTGCACCGTGTCCCCTCGCATAGCTCGCCATGTTTCGGGCAAGGTTACTATTCCCAATCGTAGTCCACGTGGATCGTAAAGTATGAAAAAGTTAAAAAAATGGGGAAAAAGGTGAAAAACTCATGTCGACCTTTTTCCACGTCGACCTAGTACATGTCGACCTAGTGACCATGTTGACCCATAGAATATGTCTACCTAATGCATGTTGACCAATAGTGGTCGACCTAAGTGTGGTCGACATAAAGACCGGATACCATTTATAATGGGGGCATGGACTGACATTACGCACTGTCCCCAGATTGCTCCCGAATATTACACAACAATCACTAGACAAACACACAATGGACCATACAAAAACACAAATCGCAATTTAGTTTCCTGTTTTCTAGTATAATATACTCATACTGTTTTATTCTAGTATAATATACTCATACTGTTTTATTCTAGTACAATATACTCATACTGTTTTATTCTAGTATAATATACTCACTTTTTTTCTAGTACAGGTTGAGTATCCCATATCCAAAATGCTTGGGACCGGAAGTATTTTGGATATGGGATTTTTCCGTATTTTGGAATAATTGCATACCATAATGAGATATCATGGTGATGGGACCTAAGTCTAAGCACAGAATGCATTTTTGTTTCATGTACACTTTATACACACAGCCTGAAGGTCATTTGATACAATATTTTTAATAACTTTGTGTATTAAACAAAGTTTGTGTACATTCACACAATTCATTTATGTTTCATATAAACCTTATACACACATCCTGAAAGTCATTTAATACAATATTTTTAATAATTTTGTGTATTAAACAAAGTTTGTGTACACTGAGCCATCAGAAAACAAAGGTTTCACTATCTCACTCTCACTCAAATAAGTCCGTATTTCGGAATATTCCGTATTTCGGAATATTTGGATATGGGTTACTCAACCTGTATTATACTCACTTTTTTCTAATATATAATCATTTTTTGTTTTTGTTTTTAGTATAATATACTCACTTTTTTCTAGTATAATATACTTTTTTTTTCTAGTATAATATACTTATACTTTAATACACAATACTTCAAAGCAATTAGTCATTAAATGGCGGAGGGAGGTGAAGTAAGAAACTGATTATGAAGATGCTGCAAACCAATAAAGTAAATGTAAAGTTTACAGTAGGTGTAAAGTTATCACTGAACCAGAGCAATGAGCAGCAGGGACAGTTCTGATTTATACCAACTGCCCGAATGTTGCTGTAGCACTGCATGGCACCTGCACTAGTGTCCAAGCATTGTTAGTGTGTAGCCATTCCCGCATTTATGGTGGAACCAGGTCCATTTTGTGATGTACACATGCCACCTCTCATATGTATTAGAATGGGAGAGCGCTACTGTGCACTCTTCAATCTGGCTCCTCCGGAGATGATGCTTTATTCCCTTACCAAGATGGCCACCTCTGTTACTACTGCACATGCGTTGTGCCATCTTGTACCTGTGTAGAGTGATATTGTAGAAGACGGATGTCTCCCTCAGAGCTCCAAGAGACCTGCTGCTTTTACCCAATGATACTGCTGTTCCATCCAGGAACTGCTGACTCCAGAGGACTTGTGAGCTGTCAGAATCCCACTCTGCTTCATGCCTCAAGCATAGGTGTGCACAGGGGGGGTGCCTGGTGCGCACAGGCACCCCCTAATGTCTGGCACCCCGATCTCACATACCTGATGCAGCGATCGCCGAGCAGGCTGATTACTGTCCCCTCTGCGCTGCACCCTGTCAGGACTGCATTACCGACCGGACGCCTGGGTTAATCAAGGATGCCACTGACACCGGCTTTCAAATTCCCAGCTCCACCTCCATGTACAAAAACAGTGCGATGTGACGTTATTACGTCATGCTGCTCACATGCTCACCCGTCACACCCGCCACATGCCCACCTCTCTCCTTCTATGCTATGCCAACGCCAGCCACTGATAAGGAGCAGCATGCAGCCAGCGTTCCTCTTAGGAAGACAAATTCAATACTGGCAGGCAGTCGGCTGCAACATTGACACGTCACTCGTTTTTCCAGCAGCGGCAATACTAGTCTGCGACTGTCAGTGAGTGACTGACTTGTAAGTAAGCTGCTGCAGCTTGCAGGGGAAAGAGAGGGGGAGCCAGACCAGGCTGAGGAGGAGCAGTGTAATTGCAGTGAGTGCCATCAGGGGTGTTTGTTTGGTGCACATCTGACAACGTATCTGCTTTATTAGGATTAGTACAAGGGTGGATATTTTATATTGCGTTGACCATCAATAGATGGTGCTAGACACACCCCTCCAACGGTGCACCCCCTAATAAAATGTGCTGCGCACGCCAGTGGCCTCAAGCAGTGTAACCGTGAGTACAGCTGTACCTTCACTTATAAATAAACCACACTGCTGGTTATGACACTGGACATGTGATTGGGTGAAATACAATTCCGCTGGTGTGTACATTGCTCTGCCCAATCACTGCTGTACACACAATACGCTCTTACAGAATTTAGTAGTAGGGAAGCACAATACGGCTTAGTGAAAAATCCGCACCTAACTGAAATGTTAGTAAATTAGCTGTTTTGTACCTGTGTGTGGATCCCACTTAGAGATTTTGGCAGTGTGAATTACACATGAGGTGTTGCCTAAACAGCTTTGCAACATTTGTCTCTCATGTATTACTGCTCGCAGCCCACGGAGCACAAATGAGCGTACAATTCCTTATCGTTAGCGCAGATGCAAAACACCTCATGAGCAATTCAGTCAGCCCCTAAGTGTCATTTATGAACAGCAGTAAGAGCAGAATGGCGACGCTTCTTTAGGTGTTCAGTGCACATCTACTGGCGCAGTTCAAGGTGCACACCCATTAACATTCCATGAACTGCCACCAGATTAAGGCCCAGATTTATCAAGTCTTGGAAAGTGATAAATTGCACAGTGATAAAGTACTAACCAAGCAGCTCCTAACTGCCATGTCACAGGCTGTGTTTGAAAAAAGACAGGAGCTGATTGGTTGGTACTTTATCACTGTGCAATCTATCACTCTCCAAGGCTTGATAAATCTGGGACTTACTGCCTGATTAACTGCCTGAATGTTCATTGCCTGAATAGCCATTAGTATGATCAGGCTGCAGCCTAGAGCACATGGATTTTTGTGGCATCACTGGCGAGATCCTAGCTGCATTGAGGTGGATTAATATTCATAAATCTCATCCTCTGTAGCCTGGCCCCACAGTCTTCAGCAGCATTTTCAACCAAAGATTGGCTCAGGGCATTGGCCAATTCTCTGCAGTCCCGCCCTGCTCTTGGCCATGCAGTCAGCTGATTGGCCATCTGGAAGCATGCCTCAAGGAGGCTTTCACAGACCAGCCATGTTAGACAGAAGAGCCGCCTATCCTGTGAGAATCCAAGAAACCAGTGTGATGAGAGCAGCTCCGGATTATAATAGTGAGTTGCTGTGTGTATATTATGATGTATGGTAGTGGGAGTAGATACTGCAGTGGCAAGTACTTATCCATCATGCAATACCATCAGGGAGGCATCTGATTGGCTCCAAATTCATTCTGCAGCAGGACGACAACCCCAAACATACAGCCAATGTAATTAAGAACTATCTTCAGCTTAAAGAAGAACAAGGAGTCCTGGAAGTGATGATATGGCCCCCACAAAGCCCTGATCTCAACATCATCAAGTCTGTCTGTGATTACACGAAGAGACAGAAGAATTTGAGCAAGCCTACATCCACTGAAGATATCGGGTTAGTTCTTCATGATGCTTGAACAACCTCCCTTACGAGTTCCTTCAAAAACTGTGTGCAAGTGTACCTAGAAGAATTGATGTTTTTCTGAAGTCAAAAGGTGGTCACACTAAATACTGTATTACCTTGATTTAGATTTCTCTTCTGTCGATTCACTTTACATTTTGTTAACTGATAAAAATTAATTATTAACACTTCTATGTTTTAATTAAAGTATTCTTACTTTGCAGCATTTTTCCCCCACCTGCCTAAAACTTTTGCACAGTGTTATATGTTTCAATCAATAACAGGAATTGGATTTGGATATATTATATCTGGGTAATTTCAATCTAAGTATACCTGATTCCACTATTTATCTATGTAGTTTTGATAAGTGTATACTGTAGTTATGGTTTTATGAAGTTTTTATACATTTTATATTGATATATTACCACGGTTTCCATTTATTACCTTACTAGAGCGCTGTGTACCTTTTTCATTAGTATACAGGTTGAGTCTCCCTTATCCAAAATGCTTGGGACCAGAGGTATTTTGGATATGGGATTTTTCCGTATTTTGGAATAATTGCATACCATAATGAGATATCATGGCAATGGGACCCAAGTATAAGCACAGAATGCATTTATGTTTCATATACACCTTATACACACAGCCTGATAGTAATTTTAGACAATATTTTTTATAACTTTGTGCATTAAGCAAAGTGTGTCTACATTCACACAATTCATTTATGTTTCATATACACCTTATACACACAGCCTGAAGGTCATTTAATACAATATTTTTAATAACTTTGTGTATTAAACAAAGTTTGTGTACATTGAGCCATCAAAAAACAAAGGTTTCACTATCTCACTCTCACTCAAAAAAGTCCGTATTTCGGAATATTCCGTATTTCGGAATATTTGGATATGGGATACTCAACCTGTATTTAGCATATAGCAGTAAGCTTAGCTTACCACTGTTTGTCACTGTGCCACTGTGGTGATATAGGAGCCTAAGTCACACCTGATCGCTGCTGTGCATTTTTGCAGAGGTCTGTGATCAGATAGCCACCGCCCATAGAAAGTGAAAACCCGCCTCGTGCAAGTGTGTGAATGCATGCATACGCCGTGCAAACACTTCGCCAGACAGCGGACATCTGCAAAGCTGTTCACAACTCACTCACCATTGAATGATTTTTCCAGTCTGTGCAGTCTGTGCGTAGCTCAGAACGTACTCCTACAGTGCCATACAAACAGGCTGATCGGGGCCGTCGCTGACGTCACACACCCTCCCTAAAGACGCTTCGGAACGCCTGCGTTTTTCCTGACACTCCCAGAAAACGGCCAGCTACCACCCCCAAACGCCCGCTTTCTATCAATCAGCCTGCGTTCACCTAGCGATAAAGAAAAATGCAGGATTTTTTCGCTGTTTGGCATCGCGCCTGCGCATTAAGATCCGTACACATGCACATTCAATCGATAATTGGCCACTGTACGAATTCGCACAACAGTGACCAGGTCTGAATTAGGCCCATAGTACCCATTGCCGCTAATGGGGACGCAGCAATAGCTTTCCCAGCTTCAGCCAAGCCTTCCAGGCTTTGCTGAGTCCCCACTGGGTGGAAACGCAATTAGCATGCATAGATAGGCGTCACGCACGTGCATTACTCGGCTGCCCATTAATGGCATCGGTACACTAACAGCAACAGAGCAGAGAACGCTGTTGAGACGGAGGACATCAATTGACCCTGCTTGAGATGTGAGACTTCTTAAATGTCACCGGCATATTCATTAATATCTCTGTGACGCATTGGTAATAAATCAAACACTTAGGGGGACATGTACTAAGCAGTGATAAAAGTGGAGAAGTTAGCCAGTGGAGAAGTGGCCCATGGCAACCAATCAGCTGCTCTATATATGTTTATACTATAGTATGCAAATTATAAATGTTACGTCACTGCTGATTGGTTGCCATGGGCCACTTCTCCACTGGCTCACTTCTCCACTTTTATCACTGCTTAGTACATGTCCCCCTTAGTCTAGTCTTTTTCTTTTCTTTTTGACGAGAGAATAAAGTTTTACTAAACATTTAAAAAAGTTATACCAGAAACATATTTTTAGCGAAGCGGAACCAGATAATACAAGACCTCCGAGACTGAAATGACATAGAGGCTCCTACCTCTAATATTGCCGCCACTTACGTTTTCATTTCACTATGTGGCATAAGCTCAAATTCTGAAGTATTATATAACAACAGCTGTCGAATAAAATTATTTGTAGGACAACTCTACCAGATAACATCTCTCCAGAGGAAAGAAGAAATTAATATTTGTGTATCCTGAGTAAAACTTCACAGCCCACAAGAAAACAGGGTTTCATCCAGTACCTGTTAGAAATGTTCAATTAACATACCTGTGAGGAATTATCTGACCAGATGGTGCGCAGCGCTAAAGACAGACTCCAGTTATGAATGATGTACAAAATAAATGGAATATTCTACTTATTTAGTCTTAACTTGATAAAGAAAATCTGGATTTGATGAGACGGGTTATAAAACTGATAGCTATGCCAGCTGTTTTGTATATAAATGCAACAAGTGTGCTTAGAAAACAAGCACATGTAGTCTTTCCTAGCCTAGCCATGACTGTAACGCAAGGATATAGCTTCTTCATAACAGTGAGAAGAAATGAGCATTGACAGAGCATATACCAGTGGTTCCCAAACTGTGTGCCTAGGCACCCTGGGGTGCCTCAGATCACAGCATGGGTGCCTTGGATTGGTGGTCCAGGAGCAATTCAAACTGTTTTTGGTCAAAGTAATAGACAAAGCCAATGCTTGTGGCTGATAAACAGAAGCAAATATTGTCCCTCACCACACTAAAGAAACCAAGGATGACACATACACATAAATTACTTATTCTTTTCTAAAATTCTCAAAGAAACTTTTGGCCTAGGGGTGCCGTGAAAAAATTCTGATACTCTAGGGCGCCATGATTTAAAAAAAGTTTGGGAACCACTGGCATATACTGTATAATGCCCCCAGAGGCGGGATTGTTTGTGACGTTTGGTGAGGCGTTGTGAGCTCCACGAGGTAACCTAACTTATGCCACATATCACTCATTCCTAAATACTGGTTGCCAGACATTTAAATATTATGGGGCATATTTATCAATATTATTTTTACTAAACAACATGAAAATGGGTTTCTTTCTTTACACTATTTTATTATGACAGAAATTTCTGAAAGGGCTTGCCCTGGCCTCATGGAGATGTGGTCATATCTCACAGTTAGAGCCGGATTAAGGGAGGGGGGCTGTCCTGGAGCTCCCACACATTGTGGGCCCCCACAGACTACTTTTTAAATCGGAGCAGTCTCCCACTGGCGGCTCAGCTGTTCATTAACAGCGGGCGCTGAGGAGCTCCGTATACAGTCAGTAGCACACACCGGTGGCTCCATCAGTGTCTCGTGGAAATTTCCTTCACTATTCCACCCGGGGTCCCCACCAATTTTAATCTGGCCCTGCTCATGGGGGCGTGTCACGAGTCACAGGGGACTGGCATCGCAGTACGCCCCCATCTCTCTGTATGTCAGGCAGCTGAGTAGAGTTCCAAGAGGAAGAGATGTTTGGATTTCCCTGTCTCTGTGTACCGGGCAGCCAAGCAGAGCACTGGGTAGTGAAGCTGCTTGACCAGCCCCCAATTTTGTATGTGCTGTGTGGCAGAGCAGAGCTGCTCAGGCAGTCTTTTAAGCTAGACTGGCACTTCAGGCTATCGGCCCTTCTGGCATTTGCCAGAAAGACCAGGGGGCCAGTCCGCTCCTGCAGGCTTCCTTCCGGTTCTCCCACTCCAGCTCTGCTCTGAATGCTTAGAGCTAACTCCCGTGTTTAGCCATTTATGTCTGATAGACCACTGGCTGATCACTGAAGAAAATAAAAAGTTTAAAAGAAATAAAACTTACCTGCCCACTGCTGCAGCCAGGCAGAGCCAGTCCTAGGCATAGGCAACCTATGCTAGTGCCTAGGGCATATGGAATTACGGCAGTGACTCCCAAACTATGTGCCGTGGCACCATATGGTGAACCTGCATGAATGCCTTGGATTGGTGGTCCAGGACCAAGTCAAAATATTTATGGTCAATGTGTCACAACTGAGGGCCTGAGCTGACGGGAGGCAGCCTCAGTTGTAGGGGCTGAGATGTACCGGAACCTGGGAGGTTGTATCAGACCCCTGGACATGTAAGTAACATGAATAATAACTGCCCGAAGGCGTGACCACGACAACTTGGATAAAAGTCAATGATGTTTATTATGACAACTCCGCAACACAGCAGCAGTAAAAGAAAACGTAAAAGTCAGCAAAGAATAAATACAGTTCCTGGGTACTACAGGATGGCAGGAGCCACAGGGCACTGGTAGTGTGAGACAGTTCTTATGATCTTCTAGATGGAAAGTCCTTACCAGGCCCGACTGTAGCAATGGAGATAACCCAGGATTGTGCCAGCTGGTGTTCCAGGAAAAGCTGGGTTGCTGAAGATAAAACAGCTGCTGTGGATACTGGCTGGAACCAGACTGTTGTTAGCACGGAGTGGATACTGGCTGGAACCAGTTAAATAATAAATGAACTTGGGAGCGATGAAATATGAACTGAAATGTAGAACTTGAGAGCGGAGAAATAATAATACCGGTGGAGAGTGGTAAAGTGTAGAAAGGACACCGGCCCTTTAAGGGAAGCTGTACTCTGCTGGAAGCTGAGCTGGAAGCAGGTAATGTTGTAGCTGGAAACAGATGAATCCACAATGGATTGGAGAGTCAGGCTACACCGCAGGTGGAATGCTGGTGCGGGTCTCTATGGTGGAAGTCTTGAGACAGGAGCTGGAACCTGGAAGACAATCACAGGAGAGAGACAAACAGGAACTAGGTTTGACAACCAAAGCACTGACGCCTTCCTTGCTCAGGCACAGTGTATTTATACCTGCAGCAAGGAAGGGATTGGCTAGGCAATTATGCAGATTATCAATACTGAGAACAGATTGGTGGAAATGATCAGCTGACAGAATCCAAGATGGCTGCGCCCATGCAGACACTTGGAGGGAAGTTTGGTTTGTAATCCATGTGGTAATGAAAACAGTAATGGCGGCGCCGGCCACCGGAGACAGGAGGCGCCAGGCTGACAGATGCACATCCAACCACGCGGACACAGCGGAGGCCGCGGCTGACGTAATCGCCACTCAGACACTCTGCATGCAGAAGTTCAGGGACGGCGGCGGAGGCCGCGGGAGACGCCATGCCAGGTGTAATATGGCGTTTACTGTGACAGCGTCCCAGAGTGACAGGAGAGGATACAGGAATGTACACATCAGGATAACAGATGGGATCCGGTCCTGGAGCGCTGAGCCAGCCTTAGGAGGCATCTGATGGGTAAGAAATGGCGTCCAGATACCCGGATCGTGACAGCACCCCCCCCTTTAGGAGTGGCCCCAGGACACTTCTTTGGCTTTTGAGGAAACTTGGAATGGAATCTCCGGACCAAGGCAGGAGCATGGACATCAGAAGCATTGGTCCATGAACGTTCCTCAGGACCATAACCCTTCCAGTCAATAAGATATTGTAGTTGACCGTAACGGTGACGTGAGTCCAGGATCTTGGCCACTTCATACTCAACGCCTCGTTGAGTTTGGACTTTCGGAGTTGGAGGAAGTGAGGAATGAAACCGATTCAAGATCAGCGGTTTCAACAGGGAAACATGGAATGTCCTGGGTATTTTTAAGAAGGGAGGCAACTGGAGTCTGTAAGCAACAGGATTGATGACTTGTTCAATCTTGAAAGGACCGATATAGCGAGGTGCAAACTTCATACTGGGAACTCTTAACCTCAAATTCTTCGTGGATAACCATACCCGATCACCCACCTTGAGAGCAGGAACTGCTCGACGCTTCTTATCCGCAAACTTCTTGTACCTGAACGATGCCTTGAGCAGAGCTGATCGTACGCTCTTCCAGATATTGGCAAACTGATGCAAGGTGATATCCACTGCGGGGACAGAAGTTGCTGGAAGCGGTTGGAACTCAGGGACTTTAGGGTGGAATCCAAAGTTAGTGAAGAATGGTGTTGAAGCAGATGAAGAATGATACTGGTTGTTATGACAGAACTCGGCCCAGGGAAGTAATTGAACCCAGTCATCTTGAGAGGAGGACACATAGATGCGGAGGAAGGCCTCCAAGTCCTGATTCACCCTCTCGGTTTGACCATTGGTCTGAGGATGGTAAGCCGTGGAAAACTTTAGCTTGACTTGGAGGACTTGACATAAACTTCGCCAGAATTTGGCTGTGAATTGAACTCCTCGATCTGAGATAATTTCTTCAGGAAGACCGTGGAGTCGGAAGATCTCTTGTATGAATACTTGAGCCAACTTGGAAGCTGACGGAAGACCGGTGAGAGGAATGAAGTGTGCCATCTTGGTGAACCGGTCAACTACCACCCAGATGGTATTGAACTTGTTGCACATGGGTAAGTCTGTAATGAAATCCATCGACAAGTGGGTCCATGGTCGACGGGGAACGGATAGTGGAACCAGTTGCCCCGCAGGCGACTGGCGGGATACTTTATGTTGGGCACACTTTGGGCAAGATGCAATAGACTCCAAGACGTCCTTTTTCAGAGTTGGCCACCAATAGGACCTAGAGATAAACTCCAGGGTTTTTTGGATACCTGTATGTCCGGCAAAACGGGAAGCATGGGCCCAATGCATGAGCTTCTTCCTTAGCATCGGCTTCACAAAACTTTTCCCTGATGGGGGCGTAGAGTCCATCCCTACCGTGGAGAATGCCAACGGATTTATAATAGGATGCTTGTCTGAAGACTCTGACTCATTTTCTTGCTCCCATGAGCGGGAAAGGGCATCGGCCTTGCGATTCTGAGAGCCCGGACAGAACTGGAGTTTAAAGTCGAACCTGGAAAAGAAAAGTGCCCATCTGGCCTGACGAGGGTTGAGACATTGTGCGCCCTTCAGGTATAAAAGGTTCTTGTGGTCTGTAAGTATGGTGATTGAATGAGAAGCTCCCTCCAACAGATACCTCCACTCTTCTAGAGCGAGCTTGATGGCTAGCAACTCCTGGTCGCCAATGGCATAGTTGCGCTCAGCTGGGGAGAACTTCCGGGAGAAGAAACTGCAAGGGTGTAAATGGCCATCTTTAGCCCTCTGAGATAACACCGCTCCTACTCCAACGGAGGAGGCATCCACCTCTAAGATGAAAGGAGAGTCGATGTCAGGCTGTTTCAGAACAGGCGCAGAGATGAACCTTTGTTTTAAAAGATGAAATGCTTGCATGGCTTCTTCAGACCACTTGGACGGGTTAGCACCCTTCTTAGTGAAAGCAGTAATAGGCGCCACAATGGTGGAAAAGTCTCGTATAAACTTTCGGTAATAGTTGGCGAACCCTAAGAACCTCTGGACCCCTTTGAGGGTTAAGGGTACCGGCCAATTTTGGATTGCTTGTAGTTTCTCAGGATCCATCTCTAGTCCGGAACCGGACACAATGTACCCTAGAAACGGAATGGACTTGACTTCAAAGACGCATTTTTCTAATTTGCAATAGAGATGATTGACACGGAGACGGGACAGAACCTCTTTAACCCAAAAACGATGTTCCTCTAAATCGTTGGCAAAAATGAGGATATCGTCTAGATAGACCACGACATGACGGTATAGAATGTCTCTGAAGATCTCATTGACAAAATGCTGGAAGACAGCTGGAGCATTGCTCAATCCGAAGGGCATGACGAGGTACTCATAATGTCCGTCACGGGTGTTAACGGCGGTCTTCCACTCGTCACCCTCACGGATCCGGATGAGATTGTATGCACCTCGCAAGTCCAGCTTTGTAAAGATGGTAGCTCCGCTAACTCTGTCAAAGAGCTCAGTAATCAGGGGTAAAGGATAACGGTTCTTGATGGTAATGTCGTTCAAACCTCTGTAGTCGATGCACGGCCGCAGACCACCATCTTTCTTTTTTACAAAAAAGAAGCCTGCGCCGGCTGGAGAAGAAGAAGGTCGAATGAACCCCTTTGCTAGGTTCTCTTTAATATATTCCTCCATAGAATGCGTCTCAGGCAGAGACAACGGATAAGTTCGGCCTCGAGGTGGAACCTTCCCTGGAACGAGATCAATCGGACAGTCCCATTCTCTATGAGGAGGAAGGATATCAGCAGAAGCTTTACTGAACACATCCGTGAAATCTTGATATGGAGGAGGTGGAACATCAGACGACCTGGGGGAGGAAGAACAGACAGGCAATACTTTAAACAAACATGTCTCAGCACAGGAGGAACCCCATGCCAGGATTTGCGTAGTCGTCCAATCAATTGTAGGATTGTGAAGACGGAGCCATGGAAGGCCCAGGACCACAGGATGTGTGGCTCTTGGAATCACTAAAAAAGAAATAAGTTCGGAATGAAGAACTCCCACTCTCAGACGAACTGGTAGAGTCCTTAAAGAAATAACTGCATCAAAAATTTTGCTGCCATCCACGGCAGTTAAAGAAATGGACGAAGGAAGTCTCTCGGTGGGTAGGGACCACCGTTTAACATAGGCTTCGGTAATAAAGTTCCCAGCTGCTCCGGAATCAAGGAGGGCAATGACGTTCCGATAACGTTGAGCAACTTGAAGCGAGACTGGGAGATTACAATCTTGAGGAGATGGAGAGGAGATCATTACTCCTAGCCGGCCCTCTCCTTGGCGAGCTAGGATTTGGAGTTTCCCGGACGTTTGGGACAGGCATTAATGGTGTGAGACGGAGCTGCACAATAGAGACAGAGAAACTCGGAGAGACGTCTTCGGCGCTCAGCAGGAGTTAAACGGGAACGGCCAAGTTGCATGAGCTCATCATTAGATGGTGACAGTTGACGAGGAGGAGGAGCAGAAGATTTTGGAGCAGATGATCTTCCACGCTCAATTGCTCTCTCTCTGAAACGTAAATCAACTTTCGTGCAGAGTGAGATTAGCTCATCTAACTTAGAAGGTAAGTCTCTGGTAGCTAACTCATCTTTAATACGCTCAGATAAGCCATGCCAGAATGCAGCATACAGGGCCTCGTCGTTCCATGCCAGTTCGGATGCCAGGATCTGGAACTGTATCAGATATTGTCCTACAGTACGTGACCCCTGGCGTAAACGGAGAATCTCGGATGAAGCTGAGGTTACCCGGCCTGGCTCGTCGAAGATGCGCCTGAATGTTGACACGAAGGCAGTGTAGGAAGATAGCAGGGTGTCGGACCTCTCCCATAACGGTGATGCCCAATCAAGGGCTGAGCCACTGAGAAGAGAAATAATGTAGGCAATTTTTGTACGGTCACTGGGAAAATTGCCAGGTTGTAGCTCAAACTGAATCTCACACTGGTTGAGAAATCCCCTGCAGAATCTTGGAGATCCGTCAAATTTTGCTGGCGTTGGAAGATGAAGACGTGGAGCAGAAATGGGTAAGGTGGGTGGGGTTATAGCTGGAGTCACTGTGGTTGACGCACCAGACGCGCCTGATCCACGGAGAGTTGTCTGAATCCCATCCAGCCGAGTAGAGAGATCCTGGAGACAGCGGATGATGTGGCCCTGTGCAGCCTCCTGATGTTCTAGTTGGGCTGCCAGTTCTTGCATCGGCCTGGCCGCTTGATCCTGGTCTCCGGCTGGATTCATTAGGTCAGTGCTTACTGTCACAACTGAGGGCCTGAGCTGACGGGAGGCAGCCTCAGTTGTAGGGGCTGAGATGTACCGGAACCTGGGAGGTTGTATCAGACCCCTGGACATGTAAGTAACATGAATAATAACTGCCCGAAGGCGTGACCACGACAACTTGGATAAAAGTCAATGATGTTTATTATGACAACTCCGCAACACAGCAGCAGTAAAAGAAAACGTAAAAGTCAGCAAAGAATAAATACAGTTCCTGGGTACTACAGGATGGCAGGAGCCACAGGGCACTGGTAGTGTGAGACAGTTCTTATGATCTTCTAGATGGAAAGTCCTTACCAGGCCCGACTGTAGCAATGGAGATAACCCAGGATTGTGCCAGCTGGTGTTCCAGGAAAAGCTGGGTTGCTGAAGATAAAACAGCTGCTGTGGATACTGGCTGGAACCAGACTGTTGTTAGCACGGAGTGGATACTGGCTGGAACCAATTAAATAATAAATGAACTTGGGAGCGATGAAATATGAACTGAAATGTAGAACTTGAGAGCGGAGAAATAATAATACCGGTGGAGAGTGGTAAAGTGTAGAAAGGACACCGGCCCTTTAAGGGAAGCTGTACTCTGCTGGAAGCTGAGCTGGAAGCAGGTAATGTTGTAGCTGGAAACAGATGAATCCACAATGGATTGGAGAGTCAGGCTACACCGCAGGTGGAATGCTGGTGCGGGTCTCTATGGTGGAAGTCTTGAGACAGGAGCTGGAACCTGGAAGACAATCACAGGAGAGAGACAAACAGGAACTAGGTTTGACAACCAAAGCACTGACGCCTTCCTTGCTCAGGCACAGTGTATTTATACCTGCAGCAAGGAAGGGATTGGCTAGGCAATTATGCAGATTATCAATACTGAGAACAGATTGGTGGAAATGATCAGCTGACAGAATCCAAGATGGCTGCGCCCATGCAGACACTTGGAGGGAAGTTTGGTTTGTAATCCATGTGGTAATGAAAACAGTAATGGCGGCGCCGGCCACCGGAGACAGGAGGCGCCAGGCTGACAGATGCACATCCAACCACGCGGACACAGCGGAGGCCGCGGCTGACGTAATCGCCACTCAGACACTCTGCATGCAGAAGTTCAGGGACGGCGGCGGAGGCCGCGGGAGACGCCATGCCAGGTGTAATATGGCGTTTACTGTGACAGCGTCCCAGAGTGACAGGAGAGGATACAGGAATGTACACATCAGGATAACAGATGGGATCCGGTCCTGGAGCGCTGAGCCAGCCTTAGGAGGCATCTGATGGGTAAGAAATGGCGTCCAGATACCCGGATCGTGACACAATGTAACAGACAAAACCAGTGCTGGTGGCTGCCAATCATAAAATGTGTGGACAAATGGAAGCAAATCTTGTCCCTCACCCCATAATATTTCTTTCTAAGTTTCTCAGTAAGAAACTTTTGGCCTAGGTATGCCGTGAAAAAAATTCTGATACTCTAGGCCCTGTGATTCAGAAAAGTTTGGGAACCATTGCCCTAGGGGGAGGGTTGGGGTTAGGCTGTGGGGCGAGGGAGGTTACGATAAGGCTGTAGGAAAGGGGGTATGGTTAAGGTTAGGCTGTGGGATGTGACAGCTAACATTAATCTGCTGGAGAGGATGATTAGGGTTAGGCTGTGGTATGGGTTGGTTAGGATTAGGCTGTAGGAGGGGGAAGATAGGTTTAGGTTGCGGGGGCTGGGGGGGGGGGTGTTAGGATTAGGGGTAGGGTGAAAATACTTACCGTGATCCGTTAGGATTCCATTGTCAGTCTTCTGTCTGTTAGAATCCCAACTGCCGGGATTTCGTACCCAACCCCACTGTACTCCTATTTAGCTTTTTCTGATATTTCTGGCCTTATGGTGATTGATGTGATTTTTATATGTTTTGCCATTAACTATCCATTTTGTCATATTTTTGGGGCGGATTTTAGGTGCCTGATAGAGATGAGAAGTGTTAATTTGGATCTGTGTTCAGATGAAATGGAGGTGGGGGAGGGGGAGGTAGCAGAAAGATTTCGGATGTGGCATTGAAAGATAGATTCTTTTTTTTAACTGGAAAGATGGAACAAAAGTTGCTATACACATTAGTAGAGATACTTGAACCAGCTGCTTTACAGACAAATCTGTCCTAAAATTGGACAAAATTTTATAAAAAAGAAAAAAACAATGAAAAAGTCAAAAGGGTTTGACCACGTTCGAGTTGGTTAACCAATGTCAGCTGGTTACATGTTACTGCTGGTTTTCAGTTGCCATTTTGTTCTGACATTGGGACAAAAACTCCTTTCTGTCCCTATAAAACGCAACTGGATTTAGGTATCTAAGTCGGTGGCTTTAATAATGTCTGTGATGTCAGTCTATAATACCATTTAAATCAAGTCATCAATGTGGCCTAAAAAATGTCCGCATTTTGTAGATCGGTCCAGGTTGCCACCCCTCATATGATTGGCACACTGCAGCTAAGGGTGGACTGCAAACTATCACGCACAAACTATCTGCACATGGACAGAGGGTCCTGCACAGTTCCCCAACCGTTGTATGTGTACAAAAACCAATGGGTTTGTCTACAAATCCGAATCAAGACCTTAAGGCCTATACACACTTGCCGATAAAATGAGCGACGTCGCACATTTTCCCCCTCCCTGAGCGGCGTCGCTTATTTTATCGGCAAGTGTGTATGCCACCAGCGACGATCGATATGCGGCCCCGCGGGTCGCCAACGATCGTCGCTGTTGACAGTGCATGCATGCTCTATCTGGACGGTCGTCCAGGAGCTGCATGCACGGCCAGTGGAGGCGTGACGTCACTGAGCGATATGAGCGGTCATATCGCTCAGTGTGTACAGGCGGCCACCGACCAGCCGGCCCGGGAGGGGGAAACACTATACGACATTGCTCATAGAGCGGCATCGTCTTATGTGTATGGACCTTAAGTTACCAAGCAGTCACACAATTCACTCTCGCAAGTGGACCTGTATTCCGCTCTGCATTAATCCCCTAGTGTGGTTCCCAACATGTCACCTGCCACCTTTTACCTGTAATAAATACTTTGGGGAAATAAAACAATCATATTTATTTAAATAAAAAATGATATACTTTTGGTAGCCATTAAATGAGTGTATATAAAGAGCCTACAATACATATAATAGAACGTAAACATAAACAAAGCAGAAAGAAAGGTATGGCTAACCAGCTTATTTTCCAGGCACTGCCCTATATGTAATTAGCATGAATGGAGTAAATTGGTTTTGTGTCCTGTATGTAGTGTTTAATTGAAGTTTACTTTTCTGCAAATGTTTCACGTCTCAGCAGAATAACCTTTTGTGCAAGTCTCTTTATTAGCCGCGGTAGTTTCCAATTAAGTTTTATCTGTCATTTGAATCATCACATTTTAGATATTAATAGATTAAAATAAGAATGTTAATTTGGATTCATTAATCCATAGCCAGATGGTAACAGGGCTAGAACCTGTGAAAGTTACAAAAAAGTAATATATTCTTAAAATTTAAAGGAACAAAACTGAGGATGGGTAAGAAACGTTCTCACATCTAAATAAAGCACTAACAATGCTACGTTGGTTATATAGATCCCGAAATAATAAGAAACAATCTGTCTCGTTTCTATTACTTGTATTATCTACATATGAATCATTCTGTTCCTCTTTCACAATATATTTTATATTTATACACGATATAATATCTTGATGACAGCCAGGAGAGAGCTTTTGGGCGAAATGTACTATGTGGCCCTTTTAAATCCGCCGCGTTTTGCCAGCTGCATTTAAAGGGTCAATGCAGCGCTGCATACTAAATTTTGCCCTTAGTTTTTTATTTTGGATAAATGCTTTAAGGTACTATGAATAATAATAATAATATATTATTCGTATTACCTTGACACATTTTATTGGTTTGCCACTTGACAATTTTACTTTTGATAGCTTAATGTGCATATGTAAGGAATCGGCGTTCAGCAGCGTCTCACTTACCAGCGCGCTGGTGTGCAGGCCTCCGGAGGTCATGGCCCCAGTCGCGGCTGCATGGATGCGCTGACCGCGAGCGTCATCTTCAGTGTCGCAAAGTACCCCTGAGTTAAGCTCAGTGTGTCCCTTGCTGTGCGCCGGCGTTCGGCCTGTATGGGTGCCGCCATGACACCTGCACTCAGCTGACCTAGGCATCCAATCCAGCGCTGTGCTTCCAGCCAGAGTTAGTGACCAATCACCGCAGAGCAAGGGGTATAAGTTCCAGTCCGTGGCTCAGTCACATCGCCTCGGACAACGAGTCACATATGGTGATTCACCGTGGTTACTCTCATCGTTCCATTCATCACTCTGCCTGCCACAGCTCATCAACAGTAAGAGACTCACCTCAGGTGTTTATTTCATTGCTTTACCTGTGCACCTCGTTATCAGTATATCAACCTGTGCATTCAGCAGTTAACAAGACTTGTTGTATTGGGACTGTCTCCTGCTTGGGCCTTGCGTGGCCATAAGGACTTGTGTCATACAGAGACTGTGTGTTTTCAAATAATACAGAAGTTTTGTTCACATATCCATTTGCATACAGTTACCAAGTTGTTTCATATTGTGTTATACAGAGACTGTGTGCTTCTCTAGTAATACCAGAGTACTGTTTATCAATCCATTTGCATTCAGTTACCAAGTTATTTCATATTTTGTTGCCAGCGACTTTCAGTTATTTCTGGGATTTAGTTATCAATCATCATTTGTTTCACTGCCGGTTCTAAGTTACCATCTATTGTTATATCATCGCTCTGTGACCTCTGTGCTTAATAAATATCAGTGCATATGCGCAGGACTTTTATTCTGCCTCCACGCTTTGTACATCGCACCAACACTGACCCACTAGTGCCCCCTCCGGGGACAGACAAAACCAGAGACCTGACAGTTTGTCCGAGGCCCATGGACCCGGAGTGTGGTCAGAGTGTGTGGTCAGGGGCACTCCAAAGTTTGGTGTCACGACTGGATGGTCAAGAGGCTGCACAGCAGCAGATTATACAATTTTTACAAGAAATGTCTTCTCGTTTGGACACTTTGCAACAGTCCTTTTCAACTTCAGTTCCTCCAGTGTCATCCTCAGTTTCTGCTCCAGTTCCTAGTTCCTCAGCTTCCAGCCCTCCAGTTGCTTCTGTTTCAATGTCTCGCATTCATCTTCCTACACCAAGCAAATTTGATGGTAATCCTAAAATGTGTCGTGGATTTCTGAATCAATGTGAAGTCCACTTTGAATTGCTGCCACAGAACTTTCCAAAACCCAGAGCAAATGTGGCATATATTGTTTCTCTTTTATCTGGCTCTGCCTTGAACTGGGTCTCCCCGCTATGGGAGCGAGCAGATACACTGCTGAATAACTACACAGAATTTGTTGCCGCATTCCGACGCATCTTTGATAAACCTGGGCGTACGACCTCTGCTTCTTCAGACCTCCTTCAGATCCGCCAGGGAACACGTACTGTGGGTCAGTATGTCATCCAGTTCCAGACATTGGCATCAGAGGTGAAGTGGAACAACCAGGCATTGGTTGCTGCCTTCTGGCATGGTCTTTCCGACCGCATAAAGGATGAGTTGACTACCCAAGATCTCCCAGAGCAACTGGAAGCCTTAATTTCCTTATGTGTCAAGTTGGATTTGCGTTTACGCGAGCGAGCCAGTGAACGCTCCCGAGGTGATCTTCGCAAGCACCGAGTTATGCCTCCTGTACAGTCTTTACCTATTACTGCTGATGAACCCATGCAGGTAAACAAGTTTCGTTTAACACCTATGGAGCGGTTCAGAAGGTTAAGGGAAAGACTGTGTCTCTATTGTGCTGCTGCTGGTCATCTGATTAGTTCCTGCCCTGCTCAGTCGGGAAACGCCAGGTCCTAACTTGTAAAGGAGGAGTCAAGTTAGGGACCTTAAATATTATATTGCCTCTTACCTTGGAAATCCAAAATGATCTTCAGTCTCTGTCTGCTTTATTGGATTGTGGCGCTACTGGGAACTTTATCACACAAACTGCAGTGGATAGATTCCATCTCCCAGTTTCAAAGCTGTCTCGTTCAGTTTATCTTACTGCCGTGGATGGAAGTCGTATTGCTGATGGTTCCATCACTTAGCAAACCAAGCTGGTAGTTCTGGGAGTGGGCTTTCTGCATTCCGAACTCATCGAATTCCTGGTCATACCAAAAGCTACCTATGAGATTGTACTGGGTATGCCCTGGCTCCAATTGCACAATCCACAATTCGACTGGTCTACATTACAGCTAACAGCATGGAGTTCTTCCTGTCCTGTCTTCATTCATGTCTAGCCCAAGTATATCCAATAAGATCCTCAGTCTGGTCTTCCAGAGGCCTATCAGGAATTCACTGATGTCTTCAGTGAGAAAGCTGCTGATATCATGCCTCCCCATCGAGAATGGGATTGCCTATCGATTTAGTTCCAGGGAGCAAGCCACCTAGAGGGCTCACATACCCTCTTTCAGTTCCTGAGACCCAAGCATTGAGTGAATATATAAAGGAGAATTTACAGAAGGGGTTTATCCATCCATCCTCTTCTACAGCCGGTGCAGGATTCATCTTCGTTAAGAAGAAAGATGGAGGATTACGCCCCTGTATCGATTATCGGGGTTTAAATGACATCACGATTAAAAACAGCCACCCATTACCCCTTATTACAGAGTTGTTCGACAGAGTCAGAGGTGCCTGCGTTTTCACAAAATTAGATCTTCGCGGGGTTTATAATCTCATCAGGATCCGAAGTGGTGACGAGTGGAAAACCGCCTTCAATACTCGTGATGGCCACTACGAATATCTAATGATTCCCTTCGGCTTGAGTAATGCCCCGGCTGTGTTCCAGAACTTTGTCAACGAAGTGTTTAGAGATCTCCTGTATAAGTGTGTGGTAGTTTACCTCGATGACATCTTGATATTTTCCTGTGACTTAGTTTCCCACCGCCAACAGGTGAAAGAGGTTCTGCGACATCTTCGACAAAATCATCTGTACGGTAAATTATCTAAGTGCACGTTTGAAGCTCCTTCATTATCTTTTTTGAGATATATTATTTCTGGAACAGACCTTCAAATGGATCCAGCTAAATTAGAAGCTATAGAGAACTGGTCTCTTCCAACAACACTCAAGTCAGTTCAACGTTTTATTGGCTTTATTAATTACTACAGAAAGTTTATTAAAGGCTTTTCCACATTAATAGCTCCAATTACTTGCCTTACTCGAAAGGGGGTAACCCTTCCCAATGGTCTGACGAAGCACTGTCTGCCTTTCATCAAATTAAACAGGCTTTTATTTCAGCTCCTGTGTTACAACAGGCAGAAGTCAACAAGGCCTTCGTTCTGGAAGTGGATGCCTTGACGGTTGGCGTGGGCGCAGTCCTGTCCCAGGTGGGCGCTGATGGTAAGACTCACCCTTGTGGGTTTTTCTCTCGCAGATTTTTGCCCGCTGAAATGAACTATGCCATCGGTGACCAGGAGCTGTTAGCAATCAAATTGGGTCTTGAAGAATGGAGGTATTTGCTGGAAGGTGCGAGATTCCCTATTACCGTCTACACGGATCACAAGAACCTTCTCTACTTAAAGGCAGCGCAATGTCTGAGTCCTCGGCAAGCAAGGTGGGCCCTATTTTTCTCTCGATTTGAATTTAAGTTAATGTTTAGACCTGGCTCACAAAATGTTAAGGCAGATGCATTATCTCGCTCTATGAGCTCAAGTAAGGAATCGTCAGGACAGACTTCTCGACCAGTACTAAATCCTGTGGTATTTGCAGCTACGGGTGTGTCTCAAGTTCCACCTCCAGGCAAGATGTTTGTTTCCCCTGAGCTTTGTCCAAATCTTCTGTCCTGGGCTCATACGTCCAAATTTACTGTTCACCCTGGAGTTTTAAAGACTTTCAAGTTCCTATCTCAAACTTATTGGTGGCCTCACATGAAAGCAGATATCCAAGAATTTATAGCCTCTTGTCCTAAGTGTGCTCAACACAAAGTTCCTCGTCAGGCTCCTGTGGGCCAGTTGCTACCAAATTCTATTCCAAGTCGTCCCTGGTCTCATCTGTCGATGGACTTTATTTTGGATCTTCATCCCGCCAAAGGGTATGATACCATCTGGGTAGTGGTCGACAGATTTTCAAAGATGGCTCACTTCGTTCCACTCATGGGGTTGCCTTCTGCTCCAAAGCTGGCACAGTTATTTCTGAATGAATTCTTTAGATTACATGGACTTCCAACAGAAATAATATCTGACCGAGGTGTACAGTTTGTGGCAAAATTTTGGAGGGCTCTGTGTTCTGCGCTGCAAGTTAAACTTAAATTCTCCACGGCCTATCATCCTCAAACAAATGGCCAGACAGAGAGGGTAAACCAAGAGCTTGAGACCTATCTAAGACTTTATATTTCTTCCTCACAAGATGACTGGGTAGATTTATTGCCTTGGGCGGAGTTCGCTCATAATTTCCATTATCATACCTCTACAGATACTACTCCTTTTTTTCGCAGTTTAGGGTCAACATCCTAGAGTACCGGATTTTCAAGATTTAACCATCATAGATGTGTATGCGGCTGCCTCAGCCCTTCAACAGTTTTCTCAGATTTGGAGAAAGATTCATTTATCTCTTAAGAAAGTATCTCATCGGTATAAGGTTTTTGCTGACCGAAAAAGACGAGTAGTTAGTAGTTTAAAACCGGTTGACAAAATCTGGCTATCTACCCGATATCTCCGCCTAAGAGTACCTTCAATGAAATTTGCTCCACGGTTTATTGGGCCGTTTCCAGTACAGTGTGTTATCAATCCAGTGGCTTATAGGTTGAAACTGCCTTCTTATTTGAAAGTTCCCAACTCATTTCATATTTCTCTCCTCAGACCATTAATTCTCAATCGTTTCCAGAGAGTTCTTCCAGCAGCTCCAAAGGTACAGACTCACCGGGGTGTGGAATACGAGGTAGAAAAGATCCTAGACTCTCGGCATCGTTATGGTCGTTTGCAATATTTGATTGACTGGTCCGGATATGGTCGTGAGGAGAGGAGTTGGATCAATGCCACAGATGTCACGCCCCACGGTTGGTGCAAGCTTTCCATAGACTCTTCCCTGCCAAGCCTCGAGGGTGTTCGGTGCCCACCCATAAAGGAGGGGGTACTATCAGGAATCGGCGTTCAGCAGGGTCTCACTTACCAGCGCGCTCGTGTGCAGGCCTCCGGAGGTCATGGCCCCAGTCGCGGCTGCATGGATGCGCTGACCGCGAGCATCATCTTCAGTGTCGCTAAGTACTCCTGAGTCAAGCTCCGTGTGTGCCTTGCTGTGCGCCGGCGTTCGGCCTGTATGGGCGCCGCCATGACACCTGCACTCAGCTGACCTAGGCATCCAATCCAGCGCTGTGCTTCCAGCCAGAGTTAGTGACCAATCACCGCAGAGCAAGGGTATAAGTTCCAGTCCGTGGCTCAGTCACATCGCCTCGGACAACGAGTCACATATGGTGTGCCTAGTTCTCCTGGTTCCCGTCTCCAGTGATTCACCGTGGTTACTCTCATTGTTCCATTCATCACTCTGCAGCTCTCCTGTTTGCTCCAAACTCCAGTCACAGCCTGCCACAGCTCATCAGCAGTAAGAGACTCTCCTCAGGTGTTATCAGTATATCAACCTGTGCATTCAGCAGTTAACCAGACTTGTTGTATTGGTACTGTCTCCTGCTTGGGCCTTGCGTGGCCATAAGGACTTGTGTCATACTGAGACTGTGTGTTTCCAAATAATACCGGAGTTCTGTTCACATATCCATTTGCATCCAGTTACCAAGTTGTTTCATATTGTGTTATACAGAGACTGTGTGCTTCTCAAGTAATACCGGAGTTCTGTTTATCAATCCATTTGCATTCAGTTACCAAGTTATTTCATATTTTGTTGCCAGCGACTTTCAGTTATTTCTGGGATTCAGTTATCAATCATCATTTGTTTCACTGCCGGTTCTAAGTTACCATCTATTGTTATATCATCGCTCTGTGACCTCTGTGCTTAATAAACATCAGCGCATATGCGCAGGACTTTTATTCTGCCTCCACGCTTTGTACATCGCACCAACACTGACCCACTAGTGCCCCCTCCGGGGACAAACAAAACCAGAGTCCTGACAGCATAGTTATACTGTATGTATTAAGTAGAGATGTGTAACATATTATGCTTTTGCTATACATATTTTACTAATAGTAAAGTAAACGTTTTATCATTAATTATCTGTGCATTGCTTACTAACACCACACACATTTTCAGACAATTAGCAAAAAGCGCAGGCTTAATTGGTGTGTTTGACATTAGTGATACATATATACAGTAATTCATTTCAGCTCCACTGAGCGCAGGAACTATCTTCCATTCATTCTTTTCACACCTGCTCTAATTAAACAGCCCCATGTGTTAAATTAGCCTGCTAATTGAACCGCCCCATTCTTTTCTCTCACCCTATTTTTGATATTGCCCGTTTTTTCTCTCTTCCCCTGATTTTCTTTCTATTTCCAACCTTTTTTTCTCTCTTGTCCTCTTTTCTCTCTCCTCCTCTTTTTATGTCTGTACCGTGTCCACCTGCCTTATCTGTCATTCTATACTTATGTACCGAATGCCCTCGTTCCTGGTTGTTACACCTATCTAGTCAGTCTTATCTGCCACAATCTCATGTGTAGGGATCCAGGCGCATTCATTGTTATATACGAGAGCCAGATTCCTCTCAAGTTTCTGCAGCTGGTAAATCAAGCCCCCTTGGGTGAGCGCATGCCTAATCAATTTTCATTGAGGCTTGAAAGGATATTTGCGTTAAAATAGCCTGTTTGCAAGTGCCGCAACCGTGTTGACCCATAGGTCCTGGAACTTATCCCAGATTGTTTGGGTTAAATTACCGGAGTAATTTATCAGGCGAGAAAAAGATTCTGTAATTGAATAGCCCCAGGCGTTAAAACCTGAGGCTACCACCCTTTTCCCCTGCAGTTAATTACTACATGTAATTGAATTCTCCCCTAGGTAAGAGATAAAAAAGGAGAGAATGAGATAGGGGAGGTGACAGAGAGAATGGGTGGGGGAGTAAAAGAAAGAGAAGGGGGCAGAGTCGGACTGGGGCATGAAGGGCCTACCGGGGGAATGCAGTAGTAGGGGCCCGTACATAGGGGTGTAGCCAGCCACCACATTGGTTTACAAAACCATTAGAGACTGCATGGGCTGGGGCCCTTGATATATATATATATATATATATATACTGTATAGTCAATATTGCTAGTGCATGCATGATAATGTAGCAGATTGCTAACAGCAATGCATGATAGAAAATACACCATAGTCCTGTGCATTATAATGGAACATATGCATAATGTATGATTCAAGTGCACAGTCTGGAACCTCTTCCCTAGAGGGGGAGGTGGGGGGGCCAGGTAGTGGGGTCCACCGGGGGATTCCCCTGTACCCCTGTGGGCCAGTCCGACCCTGGAAGGGGGGGAGGGAGAGAGAGTTGGGGAGAGAGGGAGACAGGGAACTAGGCAGAGGCATCTAGAATGATGGGGTGAGAGGGAGAGAGAGAGAGCTAGAACAAGAAAAGTGGACAGAGTGAGATGTAGGTGAAGAGTGGGAGACAGAAGGGGAGTGGACACTAGAGATGAGCGCCTGAAATTTTTCGGGTTTTGTGTTTTGGTTTTGGGTTCGGTTCCGCGGCCGTGTTTTGGGTTCGAACGCGTTTTGGCAAAACCTCACCAAATTTTTTTTGTCGGATTCGGGTGTGTTTTGGATTCGGGTGTTTTTTTCCAAAAACACTAAAAAACAGCTTAAATCATAGAATTTGGGGGTCATTTTGATCCCAAAGTATTATTAACCTCAAAAACCATAATTTACACTCATTTTCAGTCTATTCTGAATACCTCACACCTCACAATATTATTTTTAGTCCTAAAATTTGCACCGAGGTCGCTGTGTGAGTAAGATAAGCGACCCTAGTGGCCGACACAAACACCGGGCCCATCTAGGAGTGGCACTGCAGTGTCACGCAGGATGTCCCTTCCAAAAAACCCTCCCCAAACAGCACATGACGCAAAGAAAAAAAGAGGCGCAATGAGGTAGCTGTGTGAGTAAGATTAGCGACCCTAGTGGCCGACACAAACACCGGGCCCATCTAGGAGTGGCACTGCAGTGTCACGCAGGATGTCCCTTCCAAAAAACCCTCCCCAAACAGCACATGACGCAAAGAAAAAAAGAGGCGCAATGAGGTAGCTGTGTGAGTAAGATTAGCGACCCTAGTGGCCGACACAAACACCGGGCCCATCTAGGAGTGGCACTGCAGTGTCACGCAGGATGTCCCTTCCAAAAAACCCTCCCCAAACAGCACATGACGCAAAGAAAAAAAGAGGCGCAATGAGGTAGCTGTGTGAGTAAGATTAGCGACCCTAGTGGCCGACACAAACACCGGGCCCATCTAGGAGTGGCACTGCAGTGTCACGCAGGATGTCCCTTCCAAAAAACCCTCCCCAAACAGCACATGACGCAAAGAAAAAAAGAGGCGCAATGAGGTAGCTGACTGTGTGAGTAAGATTAGCGACCCTAGTGGCCGACACAAACACCGGACCCATTTAGGAGTGGCACTGCAGTGTCACGCAGGATGTCCCTTCCAAAAAACCCTCCCCAATCAGCACATGATGCAAAGAAAAAGGTTAGGTGGTATACAATTATGGACGGACTGCCTGCCGAGTGCAGACACAGAGGTAGCCACAGCCGTGAACTACCGTACTGTACTGTGTCTGCTGCTAATATAGACTGGTTGATAAAGAGATGTCGTAGTAGTATGTATGTATAAAGAAGAAAAAAAAACCACGGTTAGGTGGTATACAATTATGGACGGACTGCCTGCCGAGTGCAGACACAGAGGTAGCCACAGCCGTGAACTACCGTACTGTGTCTGCTGCGACTGGATGATAAATGATATAAAAAATATATATATATCACTACTGCAGCCGGACAGGTATATATTATATATTATATAATGACGGACCTGCTGGACACTGTCTGTCAGCAGAATGAGTTTTATTTTTATAGAATAAAAAAAACAACAACACACAAGTGAAGTCACACGACGAGTGTTTAACTTTTTCAGGCAATCACAATATAAGTATACTACTAACTATACTGGTGGTCAGTGTGGTCAGGTCACTGGTCAGTCACACTGGCAGTGGCACTCCTGCAGCAAAAGTGTGCACTGTTTAATTTTAATATAATATTATGTACTCCTGGCTCCTGCTATAACCTATAACTGGCACTGCAGTGCTCCCCAGTCTCCCCCACAATTATAAGCTGTGTGAGCTGAGCAGTCAGACAGATATATAACATATATAGATGATGCAGCACACTGGGCTGAGCCTGAGCAGTGCACACAGATATGGTATGTGACTGAGTCACTGTGTGTATCGCTTTTTTCAGGCAGAGAACGGATATATTAAATAAACTGCACTGTCTGGTGGTCACTCACTATATAATATTATGTACTCCTGGCTCCTGCTATAACCTATAACTGGCACTGCAGTGCTCCCCAGTCTCCCCCACAATTATAAGCTGTGTGAGCTGAGCAGTCAGACAGATATATAATATATATAGATGATGCAGCACACTGGGCTGAGCCTGAGCAGTGCACACAGATATGGTATGTGACTGAGTCACTGTGTGTATCGCTTTTTTCAGGCAGAGAACGGATATATTAAATAAACTGCACTGTCTGGTGGTCACTCACTAGTAAACTCTCTGCACTCTCTACACTTCTACAGTACTCCTCCTAGTCCTAAGCTCCAGTAAATCTCTCTCTCTTATAATCTAAATGGAGAGGACGCCAGCCACGTCCTCTCACTATCAATCTCAATGCACGTGTGTAAATGGCGGCGACGCGCGGCTCCTTATATAGAATCCGAGTCTCGCGAGAATCCGACAGCGTCATGATGACGTTCGGGCGCGCTCGGGTTAACCGAGCAAGGCGGGAGGATCCGAGTCTGCTCGGACCCGTGAAAAAAACCATGAAGTTCGGGCGGGTTCGGATTCAGAGAAACCGAACCCGCTCATCTCTAGTGGACACAGGCAAAATAAAGCCTATCACACACATCTACCAAGGTAAACCACAGCTTCTATGAGTTTTCAGTGCTTGCAACCAAGTGAATGAGTTATGGGTTATAATGTTATTATATATAAAAACTGTATTTATGTTTAAGGGAGGCAACAGCACCACAGGCACTCTTGGGAAGCATGTGGACAAGAACTAAGCTGGGCAAAAACACTTAAACATCTTGCCAGCAGTATACTTGCTTAATTTCTTGATTCAAAAACTGGTGGTGCCATGGGTAGATTGTAGCATACAGGCCTGATTCGGAGTAGGATGCAGCATTTATTGGCGTTTGGCAGATGGCGAGTTTATGCAAATGGTCAAAAAATCCAGTCCCTTGTGTACATCCATGCAGCGGAATGATGTGCAAGGACTGAGGGGTCCACTTTTAGCACCTACGCAAGCTGTAATAAAGATTGGTGAATTCTTACACTCCACCATCAGTCGCACCAACAAAACTTTGACCAGCCCTATGGCACGTACAGTTTCTCTGTCAAAAATGGCCTCTTATATGAGCAGTCAAGTGTCTGTTATGCAGCTGCTTGCATTGACACATCCACAACACTTCTATAATACGCCCACTGAACAGCCCATTTTTGCATGCACTACTAGGCACCTCCCACCACCAGGTACGCAGCTTCACTGGCTTCGGTAGCGTGATTTCACTGGACATCCGATGTAACATTAGGGATACTCAGATGTTCGATGATCATGCAGTTGATCCTATGCTGCATCTTCGGACGCAGAATTGGATCAGAGAAGCTCACGGCTGGCATCGTGCTACTTAAGACTCCTCCTGCAGTAATTGCATGATATAGCACAGTCGCTAAGCCATTGCACATATAGGGGATGGGAACTCCAGTCACGTAAAAAAAATAGGAATCAACTACAGTGGAAGGGGAGCCAGGGACGGACTGGGGGAGTGAATCAGCCCTGGCATGTGACTGACTGCGTGCACACGACAAGGGTGATGTTACAAGGGTCAGGGAAGCCTGGCCTCGCAGCACGCTCCCATTAATCTATATACCGGATGCAGGTGGGCAAAAGGGCGGTGAGTAAAGAGCCGGAAGGCGCTCTCTGTGTGGCCGGACCAGCCCATCCGGCCATCCGCCTTTCTGGCATTTGTTGCCTCCCCAGTCTGGCTCTGGAGGGGAACAAACTCACATCATCCTAGAATGGTGCATCCTGTTGCTGTCAAGTCCTCTAGGAAATCCAAATGTGAAATATATTGCATTACGGCAGGGTGTTTGCCTCCCCCGTTGGGAGGAAAAAGTTCTTACACTTTATATACTACTTGCCAAAGTCTATTTATCTAACTTCTTGAATGTGGGCTAGCAACGATTGCCACAATCATTAAATCATAATTAACCCAATAGTCACGTTGAACAGAGTGGTACAAATAGCTCTGTAAATCATCACAATAAATAAAGTTTGCAAAAGTTTTGTTCTCTCCGTTGGATTGCTTTAAGCTTTGTTGCAGGAAGACCGAGCTTTAAATGTGTTGACCATTTTAGTTGCTAAGAAACTGAATTATGGCAGACAGTTCAGTGGAGCAATATCTTCTAACCTCATTGGAAGTAAGTATTAGGAAGGGACATGCAAACTGCTAGATCTCAGATAACATAGTTTTAAAAGTTAAACAAAGAACTCATCTATTATTTCTGTCATCGTCTAATTTTCCAGCAGAAAATAATCAAAATGTGACAACTTTATTCCTCTGTTGGTTTCTTTCTCTCAAATGTGGCTTAAAGTTTTTCTTTGTTTTAAACAGTGTCATAATAGCGAAGTAATATTTGTTGCACACGTAATTACGGTGTAACACAATAAGGTTTATTTATGACCAGGGTGTAAAATTAAAAGATAACTTCGAGGGTAATCCAGAAAGTAAAGATCGTTTGAGTATTCCCACCGCACAGGTCATTTATCCTCCCCAATTCATGGTCGGATGCTCTCCCTAACCTGTTATCTAAGTGCTCTGTGAGTGGCGTACTGTTACAATTGTTTTTGGCAATGCTGTGCGTTGTTAAGATGAATCGTACAATTTAAAATCCCTCCGACTGTGAAGGGAAGAATGTTATTCCATTCTGGAATGCGCACAAAGTAACACCTGCTGAAATGTATCACCAATTAAAGTAGGTGTATGATGATGTGAGAAAGTGGTGTGAAACGTTAATTAATGGATGAACGAGCATAGCAAAGATTGACTGGAACGGGTTGGGTACGGAATCCCGGTGGTCGGAATCCCAACGGTCAAAATACGGACACCGGAATCCCAACCATCAGAATGCCGGTGGGTTCTATTCCCACTCCACGGGTGTCGTGGACCCCCAGGAGTGAGAATAGCTGTGGTGGCGCTGCCGGTATTCTGGCAGTCGGGATTCCGGTGTCTGTATTTTGACCGCCGGGATTCCAACTACATCCCACTGGGACGCCTATCACTTTTCACTGTTTGGATAGAAAGATTTTTTCGCTTAACCACCCTATAGTCTGGGCCTTGCTCCAAGCAATGTTGAAGCTTGCAGTCAACAACTGGTACAATGGACTGGCCACACCCCCTTTCCCATGAGGCAACACACCCTTTTTCAGTCGTCCGTGCCTTAGGTGTATGTGGAGTCCTGATTTGCATTGGGTGACTGTAACCCTAGTGACACTACTGCATGCACAGTCTACACATGGCCTACACATCCACACTACACTGAAGATGGTGTACAGTGCAGTACATAGGAAGTATTTTGAAGTTATTGGGACATTACCAATCAGCCAATCAGGAGGCAGGCCTGACAGTTGCCCTGCCAGGCATCAGAGGCATCTCTCTGACTGACTTGCAGATGCAATATGTATTTGGAATAAGTCACCCATACACACTCCATCCAAGATACTGTATCATATGAGACAGTGAAAATAGTAGTTTCTGGGGACGTTGGAATTGAAGAGGATTAAATCTGGACTTTGGGTAACCATGGGAGAGAGACCAGTAGATTAGTAGGGCTTACTGCTGCCCTGTGTCGGACCAACCCCCTAACACGTTATGTCACACAAGGGGGCAGGCTGATCTACCCCCATACTCCCATTGGTTGGTTTCACAGGAGTCTGGGGGCGGGCTAAATGACGAACAGGCTGAGCAGTGTAATCCTGAATCCCATGCTGCGGCAGCTGCTGATCCCAGGGGAAGAAAGTCAGGACATATGTTACATACAATTTCACATGTATGTTCATATGTGCTGGTCAGCTCCTGCCTGCACACTTTGGCTGGCGCTGCAGCCCAGGGACAGCCGCTGGACAGCATTCAAACAAATTGTCATTACAGGCCAATGTGATTAATTTTTATCACTCTTCAGGATTATATAAGTCATGACTATCTGCTTTTTTGCTGATATCAATAATTGTTACAGGTGGGCGGTTCAGGTTTACTTGATTATGTTTGGATCTCAAAACTGCAAATTATTAGCTATCCAGTTCACACATGTTTTGGATAGCCAATAAGATAAATCCAAACTTAGGACAGTTTGGCAAAAAGAACCGAGTGAATCTAAACCACTCGTTTTATATCTAAAATTAATTGGTTTCCTATCCAGTTACATCCCCACTGTAGATTCCACACATAGCCCTGACCCCAGGACAACATTGCTGTGTGACCATACCATACAGCCTACCAAGAACCTTTGCAATCTGGTAGACTTTTCTGAAATAGATAACACCTATGCTTGTGTATCAATGCCTACCTCCCTATATATTGTAAGCTTGCAGCCAGGGCCTTCCTACCCCCATGACTGTCTGTTGTTATCAAGTCTTTTTCACTGTTGTTTGAATTGCTTTGTTTTATGTTAACACTGTTTCCAATTGTAAAGCACAACAGAATTTTTGCGCTACATAAGAAACTGTTAATAAATAAAATTGGTTTGTTTGTTGTCTGTCCAGTTATGCATTCGGAACCTCCTCGATTGGAGTGAAACCAATGTGAGGAGGCCCAATTGTATCCTAACCAAATTTTAGGGGGGATAGGGTCCTGGATGGGCCTCCTGCTAGTGTATGGTGGGCAGAACTTTGACCTGGGGAGCTCGTTCTGAACTTTGAACTAGATGGATTTATAAAAAAACTTCACAGAGTGGTAACATTGGATCCCAGAACACATACTAGGGGGTTGAGGTCCTGGTCAGACCTTCCGTTGGTGTACACTGGGCAGAACTATGACCCAGGTGTTACGTGGACAATGGTGTTCTAAGGGTTACCAGGTGGTCCTTGGTGACGCTCATGCAATTACCATTGGCCAGCACTCTTTTAGCCTCCTGCAATGCTAGGCTTCACCTTTAGCCTAGTACCTCAGATGCACCCAGGTCTTTTGTAAGGACAAGGCGACTACTGGAGGCTGGGCAAGAGTAAATGCAGTATGGTAAGTCGTTCACTGAACACAACCTTGATAACACTGTTCAATGCACAGACTGAGATAATAAACGAATGCACGTGAGTGCAACAATGAACAGGTTGGAATAATAACTAACACAAACTGTATGTAAATGCAACAATGCACAGGGTGATATAAGCAACCAAACCGTATATAAATGCAATGATGCACAAGGTGATATAAATAACCAAACCATATATAAATGCAACAATGTACAAGGTGATATAAATAATGAAATAAGCGCGAAAGGCAAGAGCTTGTGTGGAAGTTCCACACAAACCTAAATTCTAGGCAAGCTGGATCCAACCAGGGAAACAATCTAGACAGGGTATCTGAATCTCAGGAGTTCACAGGGCTGACAGGTTCTCACATGTAGTAGGAACTATCACCAGCAGATTGGAAGTGACCAGGAAGGGAATTTATATGTGGCTGCTCCAATCAGCCCCAGGAATCTAGAGAGGTAATGATTAAAGTAAAGGACGTGCAGCTGGACAGCTAGACACACAGAGGCAAACTACTAATTATGCAGCAGCTGAGACTGAACACAGGGATACATGCAGGAATCCAGCTACCGGAGTGTAGTAATACAGACACGCTGCTAGCGGCTTGTAACACCAGGGAGCCTGTTCTGCACCTTTCAGTAGATGGATTTGGTCAAAAACTTCACAGAGTGGTAATATTAGATCCCAGAAGAGATTATAGGGGGTTAAAATCCTTGTTGGACTCCTGTTAGTGTTCACCAGGCAGAACTTTGAGCCTATTCTGGGCCTTCCACTGGATAGATTTGGATGAAACTTTAATAACTGCTAGAAATAGAGGTGGGAAGACAAAAATATTGTGTGCCCAAAAGCCTTGGAATAGCAATATTGATAACAGAAGGAAAACTTTAAACTCATCTTGCAATGCAAAAGTGATTAGAAAACTGAATAGAAAGGATAGTTGGGGATTAGGGATACTGGTGACACCCCCCCAAAAAATAAAGACACTGGCAGCTACCTCATGGGTGTGTTGGACGAGCTGCTAAGCTGCTAATTATTTTTAAAATGTTGGCAGTTACATCCAGCTCATTCATAACAATAACTTCAAGGTTTAAATCCAGGCAACGCCGGGTACTTCAGCTACTCTCTGATAATTGTCTTTACATACACTTCAATAAACACAAGGGGGCAAAATTACTTAACTGCATTTTTCAAATGCGGCTCATATTCATCAGTTTCAGCCGCTGGACTTAATATTACTGTATATAAAAAAACAGGCATATTTTGTATTTAATATCTTTGTCAATTTAAGTTCAACAGCCAAAGCCATTGAAGATGCAACGGCTTTGAAAAGCACTGCTTAGTAAATCTAACCTAAAGTCACTTTTCTGAACTAACTGCACATTTATTGTACCGCACAAGGGTTCTGCTTTGCTGAATCAGGAGAGGATGAAAGAGCACATCCATCTTGTTACCAACAAATTCAAGGATGTTTAATTAATGGCTGGGAAATCTGCTTTATCCTTATAAAGAATATATTTTAATTGCAGACTGAATTACACTGTTTAATAAGAGCCACCAGGCAATTGATCACAGCTAATAGTGGGAAAGTTGTAGTTGCACTTCAGCAAAGTAAAGCCAATGTCTGCCTATTTCGCTCTTGCGGAGCGGACTGCTTGCTGTTATTGATTTGCTATAGACTTTTTGCAGGAGTAAGGGGAATAAAAGTTTATTAAAAGATTGTTTTCTCCTTACCATGTGATCTGGCATTCATCTTCCAACTGCCTCTTCTACTGAGGAATTGCCTCCAAAGCATCATCAAGTACTGTTTAATATAATGATGCTTGCTTCACAGCCTATAACTTCAAGAAACAAATAATGCATTTTCAATACGTATAACTGCAGAGGAATTTTACTTTCAGATTTGTTTTCTTTTAAAGATTTTGAAAAGATAATTGGACCAATCAGCTACATAATGGAAGCAACTGTTTGGGGACTGGACCAATAATGACTGGCTAACTTGTAAAGACTGGACTGTTTTATACTGCATCTAACAAGTAATAATAAGAATTTACTTACCGATAATTCTATTTCTCGTAGTCCGTAGTGGATGCTGGGGACTCCGTCAGGACCATGGGGTTTAGCGGCTCCGCAGGAGACAGGGCACAATAATAAAAGCTTTAGGATCAGGTGGTGTGCACTGGCTCCTCCCCCTATGACCCTCCTCCAAGCCTCAGTTAGGATACTGTGCCCGGACGAGCGTGCATAATAAGGAAGGATATTGAATCCCGGGTAAGACTCATACCAGCCACACCAATCACACCGTACAACCTGTGATCTGAACCCAGTTAACAGTATGATAACAACGAAGGAGCCTCTGAAAAGATGGCTCACAACAAGAATAACCCGATTATTGTAACAATAACTATGTACAAGTATTGCAGACAATCCGCACTTGGGATGGGCGCCCAGCATCCACTACGGACTACGAGAAATAGAATTATCGGTAAGTAAATTCTTATTTTCTCTAACGTCCTAAGTGGATGCTGGGGACTCCGTCAGGACCATGGGGATTATACCAAAGCTCCCAAACGGGCGGGAGAGTGCGGATGACTCTGCAGCACCGAATGAGAGAACTCCAGGTCCTCCTCAGTCAGGGTGTGCCCCTGACCAAGTAGCAGCTCGGCAAAGTTGTAAAGCCGAGACCCCTCGGGCAGCCGCCCAAGATGAGCCCACTTCCTTGTGGAATGGGCTTTTACTGATTTTGGCTGTGGCAAGCCTGCCACAGAATGTGCAAGCTGAATTGTACTACAAATCCAGCGAGCAATCGTCTGCTTAGAAGCAGGAACATCCATCTTGTTGGGTGCATACAGGCTAAACAGCGAGTCAGATTTTCTGACTCCAGTCGTCCTGGAAACATATATTTTCAGGGCCCTGACAACGTCAAGTAACTTGGAGTCCTCCAAGTCCCTAGTAGCCGCAGGTACCACAATAGGTTGGTTCATGTGAAAAACAGAAAACACCTTAAGGAGAAATTGAGGACGAGTCCTCAATTCTGCCCTGTCAGAATGAAAAATTAAGTAAGGGCTTTTATATGATAAAGCCGCCCATTCTGACACACGCCTGGCTGAAGCCAGGGCTAATAGAATCTTCACCTTCCATGTGAAATATTTTAATTCCACAGTGGTGAGTGGATCACCAATGTGACTTTAGGAAACTCAAAACAACATTGCGATCCCAAGGTGCCACTGGGGGCACAAAAGGAGGCTGTATATGCAGTACCCCTTTTACAAACGTCTGAACTTCAGGCACTGAAGCCAGTTCTTTCTGGAAGAAATTTGACAGGGTCGAAATTTGAACCTTAATGGACCCTAATTTTAGGCCCATAGACAGTCCTGTTTTCAGGAAATGTAGGAAACGACCCAGTTGGAATTCCTCTGTAGGGACCTTCTTGGCCTCACACCACGCAACATATTTTTGCCAAATGCGGTGAAAATGTTTTGCGGTTACATCCTTCCTGGCTTCGACCAGGGTAGGGATGACTTCATCTGGAATGCCCCTTCAGGATCCGGCGTTCAACTGCCATGCCGTCAAACGCAGCCGCAGTAAGTCTTGGAACAGACAAGGCCCCTGCTGGAGCAGGTCCTTTCTTAAAGGTAGAGGCCACGGTTCTTCCGTGAGCATCTCTTGAAGTTCCGGGTACCAAGTCCTTCTTGACCCATCCGGAACCACGAGTATCGTTCTTACTCATCTCCTTCTTATGATTCTCAGTACTTTTGGTATGAGATGCATAGGAGGGAACACATACCCTGACTGGTACACGCACAGTGTTACCAGAGCGTCCACCGCTATTGCCTGAGGGTCCCTTGACCTGGCGCAATATTTGTCTAGTTTTTTGTTCAGGCGGGACGCCATCATGTCCACCTTTGGTTTTTCCCAACGGTTTACAATCATGTGGAAGACTTCCCGCTGAAGTCCCCACTCTCCCGGGTGGAGGTTATGCCTGCTGAGGAAGTTTGCTTCCCAGTTTTCCACTCCCGGAATTAACACTGCTGAGAGTGTTATCACATGATTTTTCGCCCAGCGAAGAATCCTTGCAGTTTCTGCCATTTCCCTCCTGCTTCATGTGCCGCCCTGTCTGTTTACGTGGGCGACTGCCGTGATGTTGTCCCACTGGATCAATACCGGCTGACCTTGAAGCAGAGGTCTTGCTAAGCTTAGAGCCTTGTAAATTGCCCTTAGCTCCAGTATATTTATGTGGAGAGAAGTCTCCAGACTTGATCACACTCCCTGGAAATTTTTTCCTTGTGTGACTGCTCCCCAGCCACTCAGGCTGGCATCCGTGGTCACCAGGACCCAGTCCTGAATGTCGAATCTGCGGCCCTTTCATAGATGAGCACTCTGCAGCCACCGCAGAAGAAAACACCCTTGTCCTTGGAGACAGGGTTGTCCGCTGATGCATCTGAAGATGCGATCCGGACCATTTTCCCAGCAGATTCCACTGAAAGGTTCTTGCGTGAAATCTACCGAATGGGATCGCTTTGTAAGAAACCACCATTTTTCACAGGACCCTTGTGCAATGATGCACTGATACTTTTCCTGGTTTTAGGAGGTTCCTGACTAGCTCGGATAACTCCCTGGTCTTCTTCTCCGGGAGAAAACATCCTTTTCTGGACTGTGTCCAGAATCATTCCTAGGAACATTAGACGTGTCGTCGGAAAAAGCTGCGATTTTGGAATATTTAGAATCCACTCGTGCTGTCGTAGAACTACTTGAGATAGTGCTACTCCGACCGCCAACTGTTCTCTGGACCTTGCCCTTATCAGGAAAGCGTCCATATTTCTTTTAGGAAGAATCATCATTTCGGCCATTACCATGGTAAAGACCCGGGGTGCCGTGGACAATCCAAACGGCAGCGTCTGAACTGATAGTGACAGTTCTGTACCACGAACCTGAGATACCCTTGGTGAGAAGGGCAAAATTTGGACATGTAGGTAAGCGTCCCTGATATCCAGTGACACCATATCGTCCTGGTTCGCTATCACTGCTCTGAGTGACTCCATCTTGATTTGAACCCTTGTATGTAATTGTTCAAATCTTTTAGATCTCACCGAGCCGTTTGGCTTCAGTACCACAATATAGTGTGGAATAATACCCCTTCCCTTGTTGTAGGAGGGGTACTTTGATTATCACCTGCTGGGAATACAGCCTGTGAATTTTTTTCCAATACTGCCTCCCTGTCGGAGGGAGACGTTGGTAAAGCAGACTTCAGGAACTTGTGAGGGGAAGACGTCTCGAATTTCCAATGTACACCTGGGATACTACGTGTAGGATCTAGAGATGAGCGCCTGAAATTTTTCGGGTTTTGTGTTTTGGTTTTGGGTTCGGTTCCGCGGCCGTGTTTTGGGTTCGAACGCGTTTTGGCAAAACCTCACCGAATTTTTTTTGTCGGATTCGGGTGTGTTTTGGATTCGGGTGTTTTTTTCCAAAAACACTAAAAAACAGCTTAAATCATAGAATTTGGGGGTCATTTTGATCCCAAAGTATTATTAACCTCAAAAACCATAATTTACACTCATTTTCAGTCTATTCTGAATACCTCACACCTCACAATATTATTTTTAGTCCTAAAATTTGCACCGAGGTCGCTGTGTGAGTAAGATAAGCGACCCTAGTGGCCGACACAAACACCGGGCCCATCTAGGAGTGGCACTGCAGTGTCACGCAGGATGTCCCTTCCAAAAAACCCTCCCCAAACAGCACATGACGCAAAGAAAAAAAGAGGCGCAATGAGGTAGCTGTGTGAGTAAGATTAGCGACCCTAGTGGCCGACACAAACACCGGGCCCATCTAGGAGTGGCACTGCAGTGTCACGCAGGATGTCCCTTCCAAAAAACCCTCCCCAAACAGCACATGACGCAAAGAAAAAAAGAGGCGCAATGAGGTAGCTGTGTGAGTAAGATTAGCGACCCTAGTGGCCGACACAAACACCGGGCCCATCTAGGAGTGGCACTGCAGTGTCACGCAGGATGGCCCTTCCAAAAAACCCTCCCCAAACAGCACATGACGCAAAGAAAAAAAGAGGCTTTTTACTGATATTTGGTGTTTTGGATTTGACATGCTCTGTACTATGACATTGGGCATCGGCCTTGGCAGACGACGTTGCTGGCATTTCATCGTCTCGGCCATGACTAGTGGCAGCAGCTTCAGCACGAGGTGGAAGTGGATCTTGATCTTTCCCTAATTTTGGAACCTCAACATTTTTGTTCTCCATATTTTAATAGGCACAACTAAAAGGCACCTCAGGTAAACAATGGAGATGGATGGATTGGATACTAGTATACAATTATGGACGGGCTGCCGAGTGCCGACACAGAGGTAGCCACAGCCGTGAACTACCGCACTGTACTGTGTCTGCTGCTAATATATAGACTGGTTGATAAAGAGATAGTATACTCGTAACTAGTATGTATGTATAAAGAAAGAAAAAAAAACCACGGTTAGGTGGTATATACAATTATGGACGGGCTGCCGAGTGCCGACACAGAGGTAGCCACAGCCGCGAACTACCGCACTGTACTGTGTCTGCTGCTAATATATAGACTGGTTGATAAAGAGATAGTATACTCGTAACTAGTATGTATGTATAAAGAAAGAAAAAAAAACCACGGTTAGGTGGTATATACAATTATGGACGGGCTGCCGAGTGCCGACACAGAGGTAGCCACAGCCGTGAACTACCGCACTGTACTGTGTCTGCTGCTAATATATAGACTGGTTGATAAAGAGATAGTATACTCGTAACTAGTATGTATGTATAAAGAAAGAAAAAAAAACCACGGTTAGGTGGTATATACAATTATGGACGGGCTGCCGAGTGCCGACACAGAGGTAGCCACAGCCGTGAACTACCGCACTGTACTGTGTCTGCTGCTAATATATAGACTGGTTGATAAAGAGATAGTATACTCGTAACTAGTATGTATGTATAAAGAAAGAAAAAAAAACCACGGTTAGGTCACTGGTATATACAATTATGGACGGGCTGCCGAGTGCCGACACAGAGGTAGCCACAGCCGTGAACTACCGCACTGTACTGTGTCTGCTGCTAATATAGACTGGTTGATAAAGAGATAGTATACTACTAATATTATATACTGGTGGTCAGGTCACTGGTCACTAGTCACACTGGCAGTGGCACTCCTGCAGCAAAAGTGTGCACTGTTTAATTTTAATATAATATTATGTACTCCTGGCTCCTGCTATAACCTATAACTGGCACTGCAGTAGTGCTCCCCAGTCTCCCCCACAATTATAAGCTGTGTGAGCTGAGCAGTCAGACAGATATATAATATATATAGATGATGCAGCACACTGGCCTGAGCCTGAGCAGTGCACACAGATATGGTATGTGACTGAGTCACTGTGTGCTGTGTATCGCTTTTTTCAGGCAGAGAACGGATTATAAATAAAAGTGGTGGTCACTGGTCACTATCAGCAAAACTCTGCACTGTACACTACTGAGTACTCCTAATGCTCCCCAAAATTAGTAAATCAAGTGTCTCTCTAATCTATTCTAATTCTAAACGGAGAGGACGCCAGCCACGTCCTCTCCCTATCAATCTCAATGCACGTGTGAAAATGGCGGCGACGCGCGGCTCCTTATATAGAATCCGAGTCTCGCGATAGAATCCGAGCCTCGCGAGAATCCGACAGCGTCATGATGACGTTCGGGCGCGCTCGGGTTAACCGAGCAAGGCGGGAAGATCCGAGTCGCTCGGACCCGTGAAAAAAAACATGAAGTTCTGGCGGGTTCGGATTCAGAGAAACCGAACCCGCTCATCTCTAGTAGGATCCAGGAGTCCACTTGCGAGTGAGCCCACTGCGTGATGAAACTCTTGAGATGACCCCCCACCGCACCTGAGTCCGCTTGTATGGCCCCAGCGTCATGCTGCGGACTTGGCAGAAGCTGTGGAGGACTTCTGTTCCTGGGAATGGGCTGCCTGCTGCAGTCTTCTTCCCTTCCTCTAACCCTGGGCAGATATGACTGGCCTTTTGCCCGCCTGCCTTTATGGGTACGAAAGGACTGAGACTGAAAAGACTGTGTCCTTTTCTGCTGAGATGTGACTTGGGGTAACAAAAGTGGATTTTCCAGCTGTTGCCATGGCCACCAGGTCCGATGGACCGCCCCTTTATACGGCAATACTTCCATGTGCCGTCTGGAATCTGCATCACCTGACCACTGTCGTGTCTATAAACATCGTCTGGCAGATATGGACATCACATCTACTCTTGATGCCAGAATGCAAATATCCCTCTGCGCATCTCGCATATATAGAAATGCATCCTTAAAATGCTCTATAGTCAATAAAATATTGTTCCTGTCAAGGGTATCAATATTTTCAGTCAGGAAATCCGACCAAGCCCCCCCAGCGCTGCACATCCAGGCTGAGGCGATTGCTGGTCGTAGTATAACACCAGTATGTGTGTATATACTTTTTAGGATATTTTTCAGCTTCCTATCAGCTGGCTCTTTGAGGGCGGCCGTATCTGGAGACGGTAACGCCACTTGTTTTTATAAGCGTGTGAGCGCCTTATCCACCCTAAGGTGTGTTTCCCAACTCGCCCTCACTTCTTGCGGGAAAGGGTATACCTCCAATAATTTTCTATCGGAGGAAACCCACGTATCATCACACACTTTAATTTATCTGATTCAGGAAAAACTACAAGTAGATTATTCCCACCCTACATAATACCCTTATTTGTGGTACTTGTAGTATCAGAAATATGTAACACCTCCTTCATTGCCCTTAACATGTAACGTGTGGCCCTAAAGGAAAATACGTTTGTTTCTTCACCGTCGACACTGAAGTCAGTGTCCGTGTCTGTGTCTGTGTCGACCAACTGAGGTAAATGGGCGTTTTTACAAGCCCCTGACGGTGTCTGAGACGCCTGGACAGGTACTAATTTGTTTGCCGGCCGTCTCATGTCGTCAACCGACCTTGCATCGTGTTGACATTATCACGTAATTCCTAAATAAGCCATCCATTCCGGTGTCGACTCCCTAGAGAGTGACATCACCAATACAGGCAATTTGCTCCGCCTCCTCACCAACATCGTCCTCCTACATGTCGACACACACGTACCGACACACACAGCACACACACAGGGAATGCTCTGATAGAGGACAGGACCCCACTAGCCCTTTGGGGAGACAGAGGGAGAGTTTGCCAGCACACACCAAAAACGCTATAATTATACAGGGACAACCCCTTATACAAGTGTTTTCCCTTATAGCATTTTCACATATGTAATCATATCGCCAAATAAGTGCCCCCCCTCTCTGTTTTAACCCTGTTTCTGTAGTGCAGTGCAGGGGAGAGCCTGGGAGCCTTCCTCACAGCAGAGCTGAGCAGGAAAATGGCGCCGTGTGCTGAGGAGAATAGGCCCCGCCCCCTAAAACGGCGGGCTCTTCTCCCGGAGTTTGTGAGATCTGGCAGGGGTTAAATACATCCGTATAGCCTCAAGGGCTATATGTGATGTATTTTAGCCATAAAAAAGGTATAATACATTGCTGCCCAGGGCGCCCCCCCCAGCGCCCTGCACCCTCAGTGACCGCTGGTATGAAGTGTGCTGACAACAATGGCGGACAGCTGCAGTGCTGTGCGCTACCTTATGAAGACTGAAAGTCTTCTGCCGCCTGTTTCTGGACCTCTGGACCTCTTCAACTTCGGCATCTGCAAGGGGGGTCGGCGGCACGGCTCCGGGACGAACCCCAGGGTGAGACCTGTGTTCCGACTCCCTCTGGAGCTAATGGTGTCCAGTAGCCTAAGAAGCAAATCCATCCTGCACGCAGGTGAGTTTACTTCTCTCCCCTAAGTCCCTCGTAGCAGTGAGCCTGTTGCCAGCAGGACTCACTGAAAATAAAAAACCTAACTTAAACTTTTATTCTAAGCAGCTCAGGAGAGCCACCTAGATTGCACCCTTCTCGGCCGGGCACAAAGATCTAACTGAGGCTTGGAGGAGGGTCATAGGGGGAGGAGCCAGTGCACACCACCTGATCCTAAAGCTTTTATTATTGTGCCCTGTCTCCTGCGGAGCCGCTAAACCCCATGGTCCTGATGGAGTCCCCAGCATCCACTTAGGACGTTAGAGAAAAATATATACAGGTAAGTACAGTAAATCCTGTGACTGGGAATTGTATAGTCAGACTTCACATATCACATTTTATATAAAAAAAATTTTTTAAAGGTTCTATTTTAAATTGATGCACAATACCTATTTTACAATGTTGTGAGATATTTTATTTATTATCAGTTATTTATATAGCGTACAGATTAGACAGCACTTTACAGAGAATATTTCAGTCTCGCAGGAGAGCTTCAAATCTATATTCCTTTAAACATGTGCACACATACAAATTATTGTTAGTTTGTCAGAAGCCGGAGTGTCGGAGGAAACCACAGGACACAGAGGAAATACATACGCGAGCGCAGCAAGAGGAAGGCGATGGGGAACCTGGTACTATTTACCCCTGGCTGATTGAAGGAGTGTGGGCCGGGACAGCGGTTTGTCTGCCCACTAACGCTGGCCGCTGTATAGTAGTGCATCAGCAGTGACACATCCAGCAGTGAGAGAGGAGACTGTTGCTGTCCAGCCAGAGCAGCCTCCCTCCCTAGCCCAGCACAGACTACTGTGTGCTGGGCTGGGGAGGGTTCAGAGAGGCTGCGGCTGTCTCCTCTCTCGCGCTGCTAGATGTGCTGATGCCACAGTGGTACTATGCAGTGGCCAGCAGTGAGGGCAGGAACTACGGGTGGGCCAAGATGGCACTCATCAAGAGCTCTGGTCGAAAGGGGGGCTCAGCCTGCCAACCCCTAAGGAGCTCACATGCTACCCTGAGGATACATTCTAATCCCTTTTTATTATTTATTACATTGAGCTTCATTTGCAATTTTCAGTGGTTTCTGGATTCTTAACAATCAGAGCTAGGTGACGGAGCGTCCATAAGTCACCCATGACTTTATTCTGACACACTTAACATTTATAACTTAGCTAGCTTATCAATATGAAATAACCACACAGACACCAACTGCTAGATTTAAAGGTCAAACTGGTATTTATTGTTTGATGACCTGTCATTTAAACTAAATATTGGAGGATGGCGAGAAAAGGCGCTACCAACTCACCAGCACCAGTCAACTATAATAAACCAATAAAACTAGGAGGGGACTCACAACCGCCTCCTTAACATAACCCGCACTGTGCAGGACTCACCCCCCTTACTCTAGCAGAGCCGTGGACGAACCCGCACGGGAACATCCGTAGTCCACCCGCAAGGGGAGGACACACTCGCTGTTCTATCAAAAGGGGGTGCCCCACAGTGACCACTTATGTAACTTTGACCGCTGGCTGGTAGCGACTTTCCGCCCATCTGGCTATCAAAGCCTGCTAGAAATGGAAAAGAGGTCCGAAAAGTGAACCGAAAGCAAATAAAAAAAGAATTAAAGGGCGGGTGGGAGGGCATCCGAAGAAAAACAGGCAAGAGGAAGATGGCTGCCTACACCAGGACTATATACCCCTGCATATACTCCTCCTACCCATCCCTAATAGTCACCCTAGGTCACCTGACCACAACTGTCCATCACTAAGGCTAGCCCTGCCTATCCTCACCAAATGTCACAAAAATTCCGGGTGCTTATGTGGCTTCGAGCCTATGCGGATCTCTGCCTGCCGTGTCTAGTGCCGGGCTGCAGCCTCTCGTCAGGTCTGGCGGCTGCACTCACAGAGCACATCAATGGGAGGTCAGACTCTGTCAGTGATGATGGAAGGGACATTGGCATTGTAGATTTAGAAGTGAGGTGCTCACATCTTGCTATCTGGGACAAGTGGCACTGCTAGAACTGTCAGAGCACACCAGGAGCTGCGCCCTGTCACCACATTAGGGATTAGTTTCCTTACTGACCTTTTTGCACTGGTATTGTAAGTATAGAGAACGCTCATCTCATTCTGGCCATACCCTGGAGAACATGGAGTATAAAATGGTATAATATCTGTTATCCTAGGTGGAGAAGGCATGACCAGGTCATGGAGGGATGTGACTTGTGCCTTAGAAGATCCCATCTCCCTCCAAAGCAATACTGTGTTTAGGACTGCTATGTGCGGCACTGCTTTCATGTTGTTTGGAGCTGATCCTGTGGTCATACTGTCTAACTTTATCCGGACCTCCTAAGCTGTACCAGTTGTGGATGTAGGAGTTGGACAGAGTGCAGCTGCAGCAATCGCCCGGAGCCGTCTCTCCGTACCAACTAGTGTGGTATGTGTGAAATGCTCCCACAGCAGTACTGTACAAACAATCAGTCTACACACACCACGCTAGGTGGTACAGCACAGCAGTGCCGAGCAATTGAAATGGCCCTGCACTCAGTCCAATTCTTGCTTCCAGAACGGGAACAACTCAGGAGATCTTGATAAAGGATGGACTATGTAGGGTTAGATAAGGACAGTTTGCTTCAATGTTACCTTCATTTACTGAACGCTCATCACCACACATTTCATGAAACATCTATAAAATATTTACCGGCTCAGCAAGGGGGGCGTGTTGCTGTTAATTGGGCGCAGTGGTGGATATAATGACACAATTGCATCATCATGACCTTAAATACAATAATTGTAAAGTGGCTGCAGGGGGCCACGATGATGTGATTCAGCGCATATTGCATTATCTGCCACCCAGACCACCCACTTTTGCTGGGTTAGTGGGTGGCTTGCAGGCAGCTGGCGGCCCTCTCGGGAGACTAACACTTTTCCGGGCGGCCAGGAGAGCCACCCTGATTTTCAGGAGCAGTCTGACCATTCTGGTAATGTAGGCAAGTATGGGCTATAAACATTTTTCTATTGTTTGACACTGTTTTGCTGCTGATATTTATATTAACAGATATTTTTTCAAGCTTTTCATATACATCAGCTAGTTAGGCACACACACACACGTTTATACTCAGGATTAGTGCTTTCATTTTGTGTTATATTGGCTTATCTTATTTGTGATAGTGAAAGCTACTTGTATTTCCTACAGTGGAAGCGATTAGTTTATCTAGTAATCAAGGAATCAGATATGCAGAAGTCAACCTTGTAAAGAGCAAGGGGCAGAGAAGTAAGCTGAAGGTGTCACAGAGAAGAGTTCTTACACGCTAGAAAACCCACGGGATATTAGTAAAATGAGGTAGGTTTTTCTTGGCAAGTAAGATAACAGTGTCGTAAAAAGAAAGAATGAGGAAGCATTTTAGCAGGTAGCTAGTCTGTTTGTTGTGCCACGGATCAGGTTTGGATCATTGGAATAAGTTTCTGCTGCCTGCAGTTGCTTTCTTTAGGCTTAAGTGAATGGGCTGCTGTACGTAGATCAAGACAGACAAATGAGAGCAGAGAAGTTACAACAAAGAAAAAATGTTTTAGTGTAGATAGAAGATGATTGGCTCAGTTGTATTTACAAAAAACAAATTAAAAATTAATACCTAAATGAATAATAGACAATAATAATAACAACTTATTAATTGCTAACACACTCATTACCTATTGGTGGTGTATAATGCAAGTTGTAAATTTTCCACAATTTTAACTCACTCAAATACATAGCATTTGTGACTACAAAGTACAGATGTTCTGAAAGGTATCTTTCAATGCAACATTCCTAAATATTGGTCTTGTAAAATGACAACCATAGACAGGCAGTCCTCACTCTCATGCTAATGCATCCCAACGAAAACTCAGAAATAGCTTAAGATGCAGATACTGTATCACACATCTCTTAAAACTACAGTGAGTATACAGGTCAATCTTTATATAAACATAAATATATCATCAATGTAACTGCATTGTACCACAAGTGTAGGCAATTTATTCAATCATACTTTCTCTTAGTTATTGTAAACATACAAACAAATGACAGAATTAAAGTAGAGCAGAGTTCAACAGGTAAGATAATATATTAACCACTCACAAAGGCAGTTTCCCGTTTACAAAGAAAAGTGTTTCCTTTTCTGCTTTGATATTCAAGCACTATTACTTACAGTCACATACACAGTACATACATTTTCCTTCCATCACCTAACAGATAGACATGTACTTATACACATTACAAATAGATACAAAGCTAAGCTTAGATACGCATAAGACATCACAGGGATAATGATACTTATATCATTGTCCTTTAACAATAACTAAGAGATAGTCAACTGCAGTAGAGAGCTGCTTGGGACATGGGGGATGTATCAAACCCCAAAGAGAGACAACGTAGAGAGAGATAGGGTGCCAGCCAATCAGTTCTAACTGTCATGTTACAGACTGTATGAAAAATGATTGGAGCTGCTTGGTTGATACTTTAGGGGAGATGTACTAAGCCTTGAAAAGTGATACATTTGACAGAGATAAAGTACCGGCCAACCAGCTCCTAACTGTCATGTTTCAAACTAAGCCTGTAACATGGCAGTTAGGAGCTGATTGGCTGGTACTTTAGCTCTGTCAATTTATCACTTTTCAAGATATAGTACATCTTCCCCTATATCTCTATACAAGGTTTGATACATCTGCCCCCTAAAATGTCAGAAGATGCAATACTATACAATATCAGGGACATTGAGGGATTTTAAAATGCATAGATCTGGAATAGAAGAAAGTTTGTTATAAGGAGTTATCAAGTGCACAGGAAAAGGGGAGGTAAAGATGGGAGTGGCACTCAATATACCGGCTGTCGGGATCCCGGCACTCAGCATACCGGCGCCAAGTTCCTGACCGCTGGGATACTGACAGCTCTTCTCCCTCTTGGGGTGTCCATGACACCCCTGGAGGGAGAATAAATAGTGTGGCACGTGTAACATGCCACCGAGCCCGCAAGGGTCTCTTTTGCGCTCGCCCCGCTGCCAGCATTCTAGCGGTTGGGTTTCCGGTATGCCGGGCACCGGGATCCCGACAGCTGGCGAGTCATGCTACACCCAGGGACAGAAATGGAGAAATGTAAGGTTGGTTGGATTGCACTTTTCAGGTAGGCAGGAAGTTTTTCTTTAAGCATAGAGTGGCTGCGTGTGACGTCACGCAGCCGTTGTGGCCTGCTCCCGCAACAGTCCGGACGCGCCTGTGTTGTCTGAACTGCTCCCCATGCCGTTGGCAATCCCCGCGATTGACAGGCAGAGGCGATCGCAGCCCTGAGATGCTTTTAGCATCTCTCTGGGCCTCCCAGGTTGCTCATGCGCACTCCCTAAAGGGTTTCAGGCCCTTTAGGGAGTGCGCTGCTGCTGCTGCGATCCAGTCTGAATTGGGCCCTATGTTTGGCTTCATCCCTGTCCGATATTACCTGCCTTCCCATGTCTCAGTCCTCTGAGCTTTTTATTGGACTATGCTTTGCCTAACACTCACCTGTCATTGTGTGATTAGCTATGAACCATTCCTAGGCTGACATTGAACTGCTTGCTCCTGATACTCCTAGACACATGATCAACATGTCTGTATTACCTATTATGTTGCTCCCCTCCTGTTGCCATATTCAAGTGTGTGTCTCCGCCACTGGAGTTCAGCACTAGAGAAAAGGGTAATATTATATTGTTACAGTATCTATGACATATAGGGTCTGATGTTGTGTGAGAAGTCACCAGAAACGATGAGAAGGAGCTGGGCAAGATAGAAAAAATGGTACGATAATATTTGGGTGTCAGGCAGTAGAGCAAGTCATGGTGCCAAGTAGAGATGGAACACTGGAAATAATGATATGAGAGAGAGAGAGAGAGAGAGAGAGAGAGAGAGAGAGAGAGAAATAGTATACTGGAGAGAGGAATTTGAAAAGAAGTGCAGTAGAGTTGCGTGTGAGAAATGAAAAAGGAAAATTAACTAGGTGCATATTGTAGTGATGTGATGTGAATGAATGGGATTCGGTCAGCATACTGGCATTCGGTATTGGGGTTGCATAGTATGCAAGACAGCATTGATGGTGTAATGGTTAGCATTACTGCATCACAGCACTGAGGTCATGGGTTCGATTCCCACCATGGCCCTAACTGTGTGGAGTTTGTATATTCTCCCCGTGCTTGTGTGGGTTTCCTCCCTGTACTCCGGTTTCCTCTAACAATCCAAAAATATACTGGTAGGTTGATTGGCTCCCAATAAAATTAACCATAGTGTGAATGTGTGTGGTGTACATGTGATAGGGAATATAGATTGTAAGCTCAGCTGGGGCAGGGACTAATGTGAATGGGCAAATATTCTCTGTAAAGCGCTGCGGAATATGTGTGCGCTATATAAATAACTGGTAGTAATGATAATAATAATAATAATAATAATAATAACAACAACAACACCACATGGGGGCTATATAATTATCTGACATTTGGGCTGATGTAAAATGTTAGTTATTGGGATGTTTAATATGTTATACATTGAGGTTAAATGGAAGGGAGCACAACAGGATCTGCAAGGAACATGACATTGGCACAACTATATAAAACGTTATGCACATCGCATGGATTTATCAATAACTGCATGAAGGGACAGACCTTGCGAGAAAGCTCTGTCCATGTGTGCTGTGCATGTACTGCCGCCTGACATCACTGAAGCTAATGCAGCACCTGCCTCCGTGTCACAATGACTCTTCTCGCGCCGCATCCCCCCTCACCGCTGATCATACTCACCAGCGATGATCAGTCTTCCAGTGTACGCTGCCGGTCCTCAGGGCTCACTGCTGCTCTGACCTCCGTTGCTGTAAAGTGAGCTGCCGCTTTGCAGCATCACTTTACTGCCTGACCTACGGAGGTCACAGGAGCAGCAGGGAGCCCCGTTGACCGGCAGGGCGCACCAGAGCACCAATCACTATACCCTGGGGAAGTGAGTGTGCTTTTATTTTTCCTACACTGTGATCAGCTTGTATGTCCATTGGTCACACAGAGCTGATCACACTGCCAGATGCCTACATATTGCATATTGCAGTGAGCCCAGTGATTACACCAGCTGAGGATGGGTTTATTATCACTGGGCTTACTGCAGTACTTTTTTATTTTATTTTTCAGTAAATTCGATAAGATCGCATTTCCCATTATAAGTATGGGAAACGCGATCTTGGTCACTAAATAAATGACAATTAAAGGGTTTGGAGCAGTTTTTCAAGAAACTGTAGTAATTGGAAATCTTATTTTAGTTTACATTTAATCTATTTTTACATTTTTATCAAGATGAAATAGGCCGATTTATATGGAAATAAGCAGCTTGGAGATGGTACATTTAAAACATTGTTGACTTCATTATTTTGTTTAAGCTCTAAGTATAACATATATTATTCAAAGAAAATTATTATTCAAAGGCAATTATTAATCCCAGAAAATAGTGTAGAGATCTAAGACTGGAATATATGATGTGTTTAATTTATACACATTCCGTTTTCAGGTACTGGATCACAGCTTACACAGTAGTTCATATTGGAAAACCCTCCTTAAAGATCCATGCCATCGGCATCCATGAGATTCCTCTGTTACTACTAAGCAGTGTTTAAAGTGGTCCTAGAGAGGTAATGGAACTCACCCCCTGGCACCTATGTAGTAAAGAGACCACGCGCACTTTGCAAAAAGGGGTGTAGTCTAAAAAGGGTGTGTTCTTAAAAAGAGGGGTGTGATCACGCAATAGTATCCCCAATTCAAATTACGGTGCACAGTAGCTCAAACTTATTCACATTATACCACATAGTAGTGTCCCTTATTCGTGTTGAGACACATTAGTATCCCTTATACACAAAGCCCACAGTAGTAGCACCCGTAATACACATAATGCCCACAGCAGTAGTGCCCCTTATACAATACCCACAGTAGTAGTGCCCCTTATGCAATGCCCACTGTAGTGGTAGTGACCCTTATGTAGTACCCATAGTAGTGGTGTCCCTTATGCAGCGCCCCTTATGTCCCCAGGAGTAATGCCCCCAGTAGTAGTGCCCCTTATGTCCCCAGAAGTAATGCCCCTTATGAAGTGCCTCTTGTGCAATACCCTCATTAGTAGTGCCCCCAGTAGTAATGTCCACAGTGGTAATGCCCCGTGTAGTATTGCCCCAGTGGTAATGCCCTGTGTAGTATTGCTCCAGTGGTAATGCCCCTGTGTAGTATTGCCCACTGTAGTAGTGCCCCCAGTAGTATTGCCACCAGTAGTAGTGCCCCCAGTGGTAATGCCCTCAGTAGTAATGCCCCCAGTCGTAATGCCACCTGTAGTAGTGCCCCTAGTGGTAATGCCATTGTGTAGTATTGCCCCCAGTAGTAATGCTCCTGTGGTTATACCCCTGTGTAGTATTGCCCCCAGTAGTTATATCCCCCTGTAGTAGTGCCCCCAGTGGTAATAGCTCCATGTAATATTGCCCCATGTAGTATTGCTCTCAATAGTTATGCCCCCAGTGGTAATGCCCCATGTAGTATTGCCCTCAGTAGTATTGCCCACGGGTAGTAATGCCCTTTAATAGTATTGCCCCTTTTAATAGTGCCGCTTACACACACACACACACACACACACACACACAAAAACAACTATACTTTCCATAAGTCCCGCTTCTGCGTCCAACCGCTACCATCCAGCTGGCCGCCCGCTCCTCGGAACTATGGGAAAGACATCATGACATCTCCTCCATAGCCCACACTGCCAGATCCGGAAACCGGAGCTCAGGAGTGAGCTCCTGCCTCCGGCTGCCGCTAAGAGGAAGGAGCCGGGCGCCCACTGGTAACAAAATCTCAGCAGGCACTCAGCATCTCCCTGTGGCTCCGGGCTGACTTTTTGGGTTAGGTGGGCTGGAGGAGGTGGAACTGGTGTGGCACTCCATCAACACTGCCAAAACTGTATATTCAACTTTATGTACAAATTAAGTCCTGCTGTGAACTTTAATCTTTTTATCGTGCCCCTTCCTATAGAAAATGTGTCTCTGGCCAGTGACAGACAAGCAGCACTGTGAGCTGCAGCATATAATAGGAAAGTGATAAATATAGTGAGGGGCAGAATGAGCTGCAGCCTGGCACAAAAGGCAGAGGTGATAAAATCCAAGCTCCCTGGGAGAGTCCTGAGGGGATTGCAGGAGAGTGGGCGGCGCTGGCTGGTTCTCCTGTCATAGAGGACAGATTGGAGGCAGCTTTTTGAAGAGACAAGCTGCACTGGGTGTTGCAAAGCCCTGTGTATTCTGCAGCTGAGGCTGCATGGACTGTAAGGCAGAACTGCACCCTATAAGGTGGTCAGTGGGCAGCAGCTTGAAGGAAAGACCACACAGAGGAGCACTTATAGTAAGAAGGCACAGCCTCCCTAACAGGCACTGAGGACATTGTTGGTATCTGGAGAGGTATTGCAGCTCTGTACCCATACACCACACTCTGCTGACAAACCTTATAGTTTAATAGAGACTGACTGTAACCAGTGCACATTAGCGGAAAAGACATTTGAATGAGAGTTCACTTTCTTCAGCTTCTTATTTCATCCAGTGATAGCTACCTAGGAACAGACTACTTTATCATGCACTCTCTGCTAAGTAGGTGCCACAATTATAGAGGATCTGCTAGACAATTAGAGCCTGCATCTTACTGTTACTCCAAGTTTAAGCAGTCACTGGTACCTTCAGAGATGGATTGCACTTAAGGGCTCAGTTACAGAGGAAAAGCAATTCTTTACATTTATTTGATCCCAGGCCACAATCTACAAACTATTAATACTCATCAGCTTCATATTACTGCTTGCTAGGCTGGACATCAGCTCACCTCAATATACAGTATGTGCACCACCTGTAAAGAATCAATTGAACTGAATTGAGTATTATCTATTGGATCCATAATAGAAAGTGATATAGATAACCGTTATTTTGCTATTTGCAACTACTATTGCACTGTTTCTGTTCTAGTATACAGTATATACTGTATGTACTTATATTTTGTATTTGCAATATAATATATTTTACTTGTATGTTTTGCTTGAGTATATTTATGTTGAAATATTGTGCACAATATCTGCATTCGGACCATACTCCTTACCTCTCTGTGGGAGTTAGAAAAACCTGTGTTTAACGAGCAAGCTACTAAAACCGGGTAAGGTGTTCAAACAGTACACCATGCAAAACCATCCATAATTACCTGGGTATCACATTTGGCGTCACAAACAGGATTCAGAATCTAATTCAAAGAAGGCTTGATCCTAAGCAACATGTCACAAGATCAACATTCATTCAGGGGACTCAGTTAACCTCAGTGATAACCGCTCAAGACAAGGCAGCCCCATTATGTCTCAACTTAACCCTATAATGTTACCCTATTACTTTGGGGCCCCATGGCTCCCATCCTACACTTGGGATGATCCCGATTCCAAGGGAAACTCTCTGAGAAAATTTAAGAACAAAATTAAGTCTATTTTTCACCTGTACCCACTATCAGAGCCACAGCAAGTGGAGATTCTGATTGGTCAGTTGAAAGGCACAGTCTTGATAAAGGTTATTTTATGGCCAGTAGATCAAAGGAAATCAGTAGGTCTCATCCTGAATCGACTAGCTAACACATTTCATACAAGAACGTTGTATGAGCTTAAAGTGAACTTTTACTCATGAAAGCAGCAACCAGGAGAAACGTTGCGTGACTTCGCACTCAGTCTACAGGAAGCACTTCGAGCACTGCAGGTCATTGACCCAACAGAAATCCGACCAACCGATGAAATATTGATTAATCGGTTTATAGAGGGATCTTATGGTGAGAAAGCGAAGGTGTATTTATGCCTACTTCAGCTACAGTTACCAAATAGCTTGTTTTTGTGCTTTAAAGAAGCTGCCATTAAAGTAGTAGGAACATTACAGAGGCAAGAAATGTCCTGTCTTGAGAGGTTGGGTTACCAAGAAAAGAAATACTCTCCAAAGACAGAACTCATGGATATACAGACATCGGAAGAAGTTGTTGTACAGGATGCTCAGGTCCCAAGTACCGATCTCTTAAGTACTATAGGAATGCAAGTTGCTGAACTGATCCACGAGATAACTGAAATGTCACAGCAATTGCGGAATGTCATGGACCAACAAGCTCAGTGCTGAGGAGAGACAGACTGGACCTTCAAGAGATGGCAGCAAAATGATTCTTCGTGGGACTACCCACAGAGCACCAAAAGATGCCTCATAAACCATGGCCATCCTGAATATAGGCATTGCAATAGAAGTGGTAATATGGAAAGTGTTGCAATCAGTTGGAGTCTGTAAATGCAGAGGTTCAGAAGTCATTCAATGAAGTACAGCCCAGAGATGTGTACCCTCCTCCGGTAGTCCAGACTCAAATTGGAGTAGTTGGCACCAGCTACAGACCAGGGCTTGAAGTCAGCTTAAGAAAAGTTATGGGTAGAGTTGTTTGGTTTAATGTGCAATATGGCTATGGTTTCATTAATCGGGATGACACCAAGAAAGATGTGTTCATACATTATACTGCCATAAAGAAGAACAATCCCAGAAAGTATCTCCGCAGCTTGGGAAATGGAGAGATTGTTGAGTTTAATGTGGTAAAGGGGGAAAAGGAGTGGAACCTGCCAATGTGACAGGTCCTGGTGGTGTTCCAGTTCAAGGAACAAAAATGCAACATATTGCAAGCGTTATTGGCACTATCCATGCCGCAGAGATATTTCATGTAATTACCAGCAATACTGTCAATATGATGGAGATGGAGAGGAGTCCGAAAAAATGAAAAGTATGACAGAAAGTAAAACCCAACAACAGCCTAATCAGATTGGCCACTACTCACCATTCTATTTAACTAGGTCATATTAATACAGTCAACTATATACTGATAGTCAAGTGAAGAGTGAACTATTGGGAAGAACAGACAACCAAAATGTGGTAGCACTGAATGGATGTATGCAACAGAACCTGCAAAAAATTGTTGGACCACAACTTCCTTCCATTGATTCCAGTACAACCTACTCCAATCAGGCAAGTACAAGTGCTGCTGACCAAAGAAGTGATGTTGAAGAAGTGACCCATATGTCCAAGTCAGAAGATTGAGACCCCCTAAACCTAGTTGCTTAGATTCAGTTATATTGAAGTCCGAATCTAGCACTCCTGTGTTAGCCCCTAGCGCAGCTAAAGAGGCCGTGACGTATCTTTTTCCAGAGTGGCATCGCCCAAACTGTGAGTGCATCATGATAGGCTCAAGAGAGGTAGCTTCAATATTGCATCAGGCATTGAGAAAGCCAGGAAAGAGGAACAAAGGAGACCTGCATATTCCGTGTAGACACTAGCCTGTGATGTAGCATGATCAAAAGTATCTAACTTGAAAGAAACTTTGTGTTAATGTAATATGTGACAAATGCAGTGATCTGTTATGCTAACTGTATAATTCATAAGAAAAATGTATCAAACAGGAACATTTTGTGCTGTCAAATTATACTAAGGTGCTAAAGTTTTCTAGAGTATCCTGGCAATTGTAACTACTACTGTAATTGTACTGTAATTAGAGATATAAGATGCGTGGGGACACGTAAAATTCTAGCGGGTTTGTATGTGCCACCCCATCAACACTGCCACAGCTGTATATTCAACTTTGTGTACATATTAAGTCCTGCTATGAACTTTAATCTTTATATTGTGCCCCTTCCTCTAGAAAATGTGTCTCTGGCCAGTGATAGACAAGCAGCACTCTGAGCTGCAGCATATAATAGGAAAGTGACAGTTACAGTGAGGGGCAGAGCGAGCTGCAGCCTGAAGGAGGAGGAAAGTGACACCTAAGCGTCCATTTTGAGAGTGGCACAAAAAGCAGAGGTGATAAAATCCCAGCTCCCTGATCATTGGGAGAGTCCTGAGGGGATTGCAGAAGAGTGGGCTACGCTGGCCGGTTCTCCTGTCAAAGAGGACAGATTGGAGGCAGCCTTTTGAAGAGACAGGCTGCACTGGGTGTTGCAAAGCATTGTGTATTCTGCAGCTGAGGCTGCATGGACTGTATGGCAGAACTGTACCATATAAGGTGGTCAGTGGGCAGCGGCTTGAAGGAAAGACCACACAGATGAGCACTTATAGTAAGAAGGCACAGCCTCCCTAACAGGCACTGAGGACATTGTCGGTATCTGGAGAGGTATTGCAGCTCTGTACCCATACACCACACTCTGCTGACAAACCTTATAGTTTAATAGAGACTGACTGTAACCAGTGCACATTAGCGGAAAAGACTTTTGAAATGAGAGTTTGCTTTCGTCAGCTTCTTATTTCATCCAGTGATAGCTACCTAGGAACAGACTACATTATCAAGCACTCTCTGCTAAGTAGGTGCCACAATTATTGAGGATATGCTAGACAATTAGAGCCTGCATCTTACTGTTACTCCAAGTTTAAGCAGTCACTGGTACCTTGAGAGATGGATTGCACTGAAGGGCTTAGTTACAGAGGAAAAGCAATTCTTTACATTTATTTGATCCCAGGCAACAATCCACAAACTATGAATATTCATCAGCTGCATATTACTGCTCGCTGGACATCAGCTCACCTCAATATACAGTATGTGCACCACCTGTAAAGAATCAATTGAACTGAATTGAGTATTAGCTATTGGATCCATAATAGAAAGTGATATAGATACAGCATGAGTTTCCCTTATCCAAAATTCAAAATCACACATTTTTGGTTCCCCCACTGAGATAATGACACAAATATATGTATATTATATTATATATCTATATAATGCATCTATATATACACATAGGGCCAAATGTTTCAAAGAGTGAGAGATTTGGTAAGGTTTTGCAGGTTTTTTTTAAAGTGGCAATCATTTACACAGCAATAGCAACCTGGTTTTGCAGTGTAAATGATTGCCACTTAAAAAAAAAAACCTTACCAAAGCTCTCACTTTCTGAAACTCTCACTCTATTACATAAGGCCCATAATATATAATATATATGTCACCATCTCAGTAGGGGACCCAAAAATGTGGAATTTTGGATAAGGGATACTCAACCTGTAACAGTTATTTTGCTATTTGCAGCCACTATTGTACTGTTTCTGTTCTAGTATACAGTATATTATTATGCTTATTATTATTATCCTTTATTTATATAGCACCACAAGGGTTCCGCAGCGCCCAATTACAGAGTATATAAATAATCAAACAGGAAAACAGCAACTTACAGTTGACGACAATATAGGACAAGTACAGGGTAAATAAACATAGCTACATCAGCAGATGACACTGGAATAAGTATCAGGTGGCAGAAGACTGCTGGATGTGGTACAGTTGAAGAATATTGAAGTAAGAAAAAGGATAAGCACATGAGGGAAGAGGGCCCTGCTCGTGAGAGCTTACAATCTAAAGGGGAGGGGAAGACAGACAGTGGTGACACAGGGATATATTGTATATACTGTATGTACTTATATTTTGTATTTGCAATATAATATATTTTACGTGTATGTTTTGCTTGAGTATATTGTGGCAGTCCAGTCCAGATGCCACCCTGGGTGTTTGCAGGACAGGGCACAACAGTTCGGGTTCCCCGAGCTAAGGGGACCTGGGTTTAGGGCGGGACCAACAGGAAGCCCAGGGAGGTGAAAGGACACAGCAGGTTTTCTCTTTAATGTTGTGTCAAAGATTATCTGGCAGTTGGAAATTATAGTATTGTATTGCTGTTGATACACAGAAATACCCTGCAATTTCATACATGAGATCCATGCAGGTCCGGTCTAGGTATTGGAGCAAGTGCTCCCAGCAATCAGGCACACCTGTACCACACTTTTATAAGGCTCGTTAGGGCAAGGGTTTAGGGCTCCTGATGCCAACAAGTGACCAGGCAATAGAGGGCGGGCCAGTGGGTTACAGACAGGGAGTCTGCTTACTATGCTGTGGAAGTAAACGGACTGCATTTCTTTCATACAACTGTGTCAGCGTCTTGTCTGGTGGAAGGTCGCTTGTTACAATATTTATGTTGAAATATTGTGCACAATGGGGGTCATTCCGAGTTGTTCGCTCGCAAGCTGCTTTTAGCAGCTTTGCACACGCTAAGCCGCCGCCTACTGGGAGTGAATCTTAGCTTATCAAAATTGCGAACGAAAGATTAGCAGAATTGCGAATAGACACTTAGCAGTTTCTGAGTAGCTCGAGACTTACTCTGCCAGTGCGATCAGTTCAGTGCTTGTCGTTCCTGGTTTGACGTCACAAACACACCCAGCGTTCGCCCAGACACTCCTCCGTTTCTCCAGCCACTCCCGCGTTTTTCCCAGAAACGGTAGCGTTTTTTCGCACACACCCATAAAACGTCCAGTTTCCGCCCAGAAACACCCACTTCCTGTCAATCACATTACGATCACCAGAACGAAGAAAAAACCTCGTAATGCCGTGAGTAAAATACCTAACTGCATAGCAAATTTACTTGGCGCAGTCGCACTGCGGACATTGCGCATTCGCATTAGCGACTAATCGCTCCGTTGCGAGAAAAAAATAACGAGCGAACAACTCGGAATGACCCCCAATATCTGCATTCGGACCATACTACTTACCTCTCTGTGGGAGTTAGAAAAACCTGTGTTTAAAGAGCAATCTACTAAAACCAGGTAAGGTGTTCAAACAGTACACCACGCAAAACCATGTATAATTACCTGGGTATCACACTGGTTCCGTCTCCAAATGGAACTGATGGAATACAGTTCCGCCCCGTTTCGGCTCACTTTAACCCCTGCTTCTAAGACCCAGGCTAGCTGTTTCATGCTTGTCAGATTACATGCCTTTCATATCTCTTAAATAGCATACTGTTGAAGGGCTATGTCAGATAGGTCCTCATTTATGAAGTGGAAGTGGTCAATTAAAAGTGCAAAATTTATGGTGTGCACCCTGACCTGTGTGGCAGATAGAAGCAGTATCCTGCCTTTGTAGAGGAGCAGTTAGATATTAGTAGTTGGGTAGGGTGAGGGAAATCCTGGCAAAGAACAGTATGGAGTGGGTCCACTCATGTCACATGTGCCAAACAAGATGCATTTTGCAGAGAGAGATGATTGAAATGAGATGAAGGTAAGGAGAATGCATATTTTAAAGGTTGATCCTCACTGTGTGGAAGTTCACATAACCACTAATTAATGTTATTGATGTTAATAATACTCTAGGAACAAAAAAAAAATAAGAATTTACTTACCGATAATTCTATTTCTCGTAGTCCGTAGTGGATGCTGGGAACTCCGTAAGGACCATGGGGAATAGCGGCTCCGCAGGAGACTGGGCACAAAAGTAAAGCTTTAGGACTACCTGGTGTGCACTGGCTCCTCCCCCTATGACCCTCCTCCAAGCCTCAGTTAGGATACTGTGCCCGGACGAGCGTACACAATAAGGAAGGATTTTGAATCCCGGGTAAGACTCATACCAGCCACACCAATCACACCGTACAACCTGTGATCTGAACCCAGATAACAGCATGATAACAGAGGAGCCTCTGAAAAGATGGCTCACAACAACAATAACCCGATTTTTGTAACAATAACTATGTACAAGTATTGCAGACAATCCGCACTTGGGATGGGCGCCCAGCATCCACTACGGACTACGAGAAATAGAATTATCGGTAAGTAAATTCTTATTTTCTCTGACGTCCTAGTGGATGCTGGGAACTCCGTAAGGACCATGGGGATTATACCAAAGCTCCCAAACGGGCGGGAGAGTGCGGATGACTCTGCAGCACCGAATGAGAGAACTCCAGGTCCTCCTCAGCCAGGGTATCAAATTTGTAGAATTTAGCAAACGTGTTTGCCCCTGACCAAGTAGCTGCTCGGCAAAGTTGTAAAGCCGAGACCCCTCGGGCAGCCGCCCAAGATGAGCCCACCTTCCTTGTGGAATGGGCTTTTACAGATTTTGGCTGTGGCAGGCCTGCCACAGAATGTGCAAGCTGAATTGTACTACAAATCCAACGAGCAATAGTCTGCTTAGAAGCAGGAGCACCCAACTTGTTGGGTGCATACAGGATAAACAGCGAGTCAGATTTTCTGACTCCAGCCGTCCTGGAAACATATATTTTCAGGGCCCTGACTACGTCCAGCAACTTGGAGTCCTCCAAGTCCCTAGTAGCCGCAGGTACCACAATAGGCTGGTTCAAGTGAAACGCTGAAACCACCTTAGGGAGAAATTGAGGACGAGTCCTCAATTCTGCCCTGTCCGTATGAAAAATTAGGTAAGGGCTTTTATAGGATAAAGCCGCCAATTCTGAGACACGCCTGGCTGAAGCCAGGGCCAACAGCATTACCACTTTCCATGTGAGATATTTTAAGTCCACAGTGGTGAGTGGTTCAAACCAATGTGATTTTAGGAACCCCAAAACTACATTGAGATCCCAAGGTGCCACTGGAGGCACAAAAGGAGGCTGTATATGCAGTACCCCCTTGACAAACGTCTGAACTTCAGGAACTGAAGCCAGTTCTTTCTGGAAGAAAATCGACAGGGCCGAAATTTGAACCTTAATGGACCCTAATTTTAGGCCCATAGACAGTCCTGTTTGCAGGAAATGCAGGAAACGACCCAGTTGAAATTCCTCTGTAGGGGCCTTCCTGGCCTCGCACCACGCAACATATTTACGCCAAATACGGTGATAATGCTGTACGGTTACATCCTTCCTGGCTTTGATCAGGGTAGGGATGACTTCATCCGGAATGCCTTTCTCCTTCAGGATCCGTCGTTCAACCGCCATGCCGTCAAACGCAGCCGCGGTAAGTCTTGGAACAGACAGGGTCCCTGCTGGAGCAGGTCCCTTCTTAGAGGTAGAGGCCACGGGTCCTCTGTGAGCATCTCTTGAAGTTCCGGGTACCAAGTCCTTCTTGGCCAATCCGGAGCCACGAGTATAGTCCTTACTCCTCTCCTTCTTATGATTCTCAGTACCTTGGGTATGAGAGGCAGAGGAGGGAACACATACACTGACTGGTACACCCACGGTGTTACCAGAGCGTCCACAGCTATTGCCTGAGGGTCCCTTGACCTGGCGCAATACCTGTCTAGTTTTTTGTTGAGGCGGGACGCCATCATGTCCACCTTTGGTTTTTCCCAACGGTTCACAATCATGTGGAAGACTTCTGGGTGAAGTCCCCACTCTCCCGGGTGGAGGTCGTGTCTGCTGAGGAAGTCTGCTTCCCAGTTGTCCACTCCCGGAATGAACACTGCTGACAGTGCTATCACATGATTTTCCGCCCAGCGAAGAATCCTTGCAGCTTCTGCCATTGCCCTCCTGCTTCTTGTGCCGCCCTGTCTGTTTACGTGGGCGACTGCCGTGATGTTGTCTGACTGGATCAGCACCGGCTGACCTTGAAGCAGAGGTCTTGCTAGGCTTAGAGCATTGTAGATGGCCCTTAGCTCCAGGATATTTATGTGAAGTGATGTCTCCAGGCTTGACCACAAGCCCTGGAAATTTCTTCCCTGTGTGACTGCTCCCCAGCCTCTCAGGCTGGCATCCGTGGTCACCAGGACCCAGTCCTGAATGCCGAATCTGCGGCCCTCTAGAAGATGAGCACTCTGCAACCACCACAGGAGAGACACCCTTGTCCTTGGTGACAAGATTATCCGCTGATGCATCTGAAGATGCGACCCGGACCATTTGTCTAGCAGATCCCACTGGAAGGTTCTTGCGTGGAATCTGCCGAATGGGATTGCTTCGTAAGAAGCCACCATCTTTCCCAGGACCCTTGTGCATTGATGCACTGAGACTTGGCCTGGTTTTAGGAGATTTCTGACTAGTTCGGATAACTCCCTGGCTTTCTCCTCCGGGAGAAACACCTTTTTCTGGACTGTGTCCAGGATCATCCCTAGGAATAGAAGTCGTGTCGTCGGGATCAGCTGCGATTTTGGAATATTGAGAATCCAACCGTGCTGGCGCAGCACTATCTGAGATAGTGCTACCCCGACTTCCAACTGTTCCCTGGATCTTGCCCTTATCAGGAGATCGTCCAAGTAAGGGATAACTAAAACTCCCTTCCTTCGAAGGAGTATCATCATTTCGGCCATTACCTTGGTAAAGACCCGGGGTGCCGTGGACAATCCAAACGGCAGCGTCTGAAACTGATAGTGACAGTTCTGTACCACAAACCTGAGGTACCCTTGGTGAGAAGGGTAAATTGGGACATGTAGGTAAGCATCTTTGATGTCCAGACACACCATATAGTCCCCTTCTTCCAGGTTTGCAATGTAAGTGTTCAAGGATTTTAGATTTAAAATTGGTCTCACCGAGCCGTCCGGCTTCGGTACCACAAATAGTGTGGAATAGTACCCCTTTCCTTGTTGTAGGAGGGGTACCTTGATTATCACCTGCTGGGAATACAGCTTGTGAATGGCTTCCAATACTGCCTCCCTGTCTGAGGGAGACGTCGGTAAAGCAGACTTTAGAAAACGGCGAGGGGGAGACGTCTCGAATTCCAATTTGTACCCCTGAGATACCACCTGAAGGATCCAGGGGTCCACTTGCGAGTGGGCCCACTGCGCACTGAACTTCTTGAGACGGGCCCCCACCGTGCCTGAGTCCGCTTGTAAAGCCCCAGCGTCATGCTGAGGACTTTGCGGAGGCGGGAGAGGGCTTTTGTTCCTGGGAACTGGCTGTTTGCTGCAGCCTTTTTCCTCTCCCTCTGCCACGGGGCAGAAATGAAGCGCCTTTTGCCCGCTTGCCCTTATGGGGCCGAAAGGACTGCGCCTGATAATACGGCGTCTTCTTAGGTTGAGAAGCTACCTGGGGTAAAAATGTGGATTTTCCAGCAGTTGCCGTGGCTACCAGGTCTGATAGACCTACCCCAAATAACTCCTCCCCCTTATAAGGCAATACTTCCATGTGCCTTTTAGAATCCGCATCACCTGACCACTGCCGCGTCCATGCATAAACCTCTTCTTGCAGAAATGGACAGCGCGCTAACTCTTGATGCCAGTCGGCAAATATCCCTCTGTGCATCACGCATATATAGAAATGCATCCTTCAAATGCTCTATAGTCAGTAATATACTGTCCCTATCTAGGGCATCAATATTTTCAGTCAGGGAATCCGACCACGCCACGCCCGCACTGCACATCCAGGCTGAGGCGATTGCTGGTCGCAGTATAACACCCGTGTGAGTGTATATACATTTTAGGATATTCTCCCGCTTTCTATCGGCAGGTTCCTTTAGGGCGGCCGTATCAGGAGAGGGTAGTGCTACCTGTTTAGACAAGCGTGTGAGCGCTTTATCCACCCTAGGGGTTGTTTCCCAACGTGCCCTATCCTCTGGCGGGAAAGGGTACGATGCCAATAACTTTTTAGGAATTATCAGTTTTTTATCGGGGGAAACCCACGCCTCATCACACACTTCATTTAATTCCTCGGACACAGGAAAAACTACAGGCAGTTTTTTCTCACCAAACATAATACCCATTTTAGTGGTACTTGTATTATCAGAGATATGCAATACATTTTTCATTGCTTCAATCATGTAACGTGTGGCCCTAGTGGAAGTCACGTTTGTCTCCTCATCATCGACACTGGAGTCAGTATCCGTGTCTGTGTCTGCCATTTGAGGTAACGGGCGTTTTAAAGCCCCTGATGGCGTTTGAGACCCCTGGACAGGCACAAGCTGAGTAGCCGGCTGTCTCATGTCGTCAACTGTCTTTCGTAAAGAGCTGACACTGTCACGCAATTCCTTCCATAAGCTCATCCACTCAGGTGTCGACTCCCTAGGGGGTGACAACTCTATAATAGGCAATTGCTCCGCCTCCATCTCATTTTCCTCCTCAAACATGTCGACACAATCGTACCGACACACCGCACACACACAGGGAATGCTCTGATAGAGGACAGGACCCCACTAGCCCTTTGGGGAGACAGAGGGAGAGTATGCCAGCACACACCAGAGCGCTATATATAGACAGGAATACCACTATAAAATGTGCTTTTCCCTTTATAGCTGCTGTTATTATTAAAACTGCGCCAAATTAGTGCCCCCCTCTCTTTTTTACCCTTTTCTGTAGTGCAGGACTGCAGGGGAGAGTCAGGGAGACGTCCTTCCAGCGGAGCTGTGATGGAAAATGGCGCCAGTGTGCTGAGGAGATAGGCTCCGCCCCCTTCTCGGCGGCCTTTTCTCCCGCTTTTTGGTGAGTTCTGGCAGGGGTTAAAATACATCCATATAGCCCTGGGGGTTATATGTGGTGTATTTTTGCCAGCCAAGGTGTTTACATTGCTGCTCAGGGCGCCCCCCCCTAGCGCCCTGCACCCTCAGTGACCGAAGTGTGAAGTGTGCCTGAGTAACAATGGCGCACAGCTGCAGTGCTGTGCGCTACCTTGTTGAAGACTGATGTCTTCTGCCGCCGATTTTTCCGGACCTCTTCTTGCTTCTGGCTCTGTAAGGGGGCCGGCGGCGCGGCTCTGGGACCGAGCTCCGAGGCGGGGCCTGTGTTCGGTCCCTCTGGAGCTAATGGTGTCCAGTAGCCTAAGAAGCCCAAGCTGGCTGCAAGCAGGCAGGTTCGCTTCTTCTCCCCTTAGTCCCTCGATGCAGTGAGCCTGTTGCCAGCAGGTCTCACTGAAAATAAAAAACCTAAAACTAAACTTTCACTAAGAAGCTCAGGAGAGCCCCTAGTGTGCACCCTTCTCGGCCGGGCACAAAAATCTAACTGAGGCTTGGAGGAGGGTCATAGGGGGAGGAGCCAGTGCACACCAGGTAGTCCTAAAGCTTTACTTTTGTGCCCAGTCTCCTGCGGAGCCGCTATTCCCCATGGTCCTTACGGAGTTCCCAGCATCCACTAGGACGTCAGAGAAAGGCCCAATTTATGTTATTTCAGCTTTTTGAAAAAATCTGGAGAACGGACTGAGGGGCAGGAGAGGAGCCTGCTGCGCTCTCCTCCCCTCACACACAGCAAGCAGCGGCAGCAGATCTCGGCGGGAGGCAGCGGTGGTGAGCAGAATTACGGGGGGCATACAGTATATGTATCTGGCACTATGGGGGCAGTATGTGTCTATAGCACTGTGGGGGCATATGTGTATCTGATCCTATTGGGGCCATATGTTTATCTGGCACTGTTGGGGGCATATGTGTATATGGTTCTAGTGGGGGAATATGTGTATCTGGCACTACTGGGGGCATTTGTGTATCTGGCACTATTTGGGGCATATGTGTATCTGGCCCTGCATTACTGGGGGCATATGTGTATATGGTTCTAGTGGGGGAATATGTGTATCTGGCACTACTGGGGGCATATGTGTATCTGGCACTATTTGGGGCATATGTGTATCTGGCCCTGCATTACTGGGGGCATATGTGTATCTGGCACTGGAGGGGGCACATGTGTATCTGGCACTGCTGGGGGCATATGTGTATCTGACACTATTGGGGCATATGTGTATCTGGCACTGCACAACTGGGGGCATATGTGTATCTGGCACTATTGGGGGAATATGTATATCTGGCACTGCACCACTGTGGGCATATGTGTATCTGGCACTGCTGGGGGCATATGTGTATCTGGCACTGTACTACTGGGGGCATATGTGTATTTGGCACAATTGGGGGCATATATGTATCTGGCACTGCACTACTGGGGGCATGTGTATCTGGCACAATTGGGGGCATATGTATATCTGGCACTGCACTATTGTGGGCATATGTGTATCTGGCACTGCTGGGGGTATACTGTATGTGTATCTGCAACTGCACTACTTGGGGGCATATGTGTATCTGGCACTGAACTACTGGGGCATATGTGTATCTGGCACTGCACTACTGGGGGGCATATGTGTAATAGGCACTGCACTATTGGGGGCATATGTGTATCTGGCACTATTTGGACCATATGTGTATCTGGCACCCTATATGTGTATTGAGCCCCATTTTCATTGCCCACGCATGTAGCCACACCCATTTTTTGACACGCGAACACAGAACCACTAAGAAATGTGATCTACTTGCACCACTGGCTATCACAGAAGAAGGTAAATTGGACTGGGGGCTGAATAGACAGGACAGGGGGCACAGAGGGCTTGTGGCTGGAGGGGACACAGGGAGCAAGAGGGGAGACAGGGTGCATGTGACAGGAGGGACTGAGGGGGCTGGAAGGGACACATGTTCCCCGTTGGAGAGACACCAACATATATATGTAAGCCATACATATATATGGTGGTTTCTCTCTAACATCTATCTGAGGTGACATTGGCAGAGATGGTAAAGGGAGGCAGTGTTAATTCAATTATCATCTCACATCACACATTGCTAAGCAGAGGCAGATTTAGACCTCATGGGGCCCTAGGCCAGACACTAATTTGGGGCCCCCCTATTCAAACAATCCATAGCACAATATCTAGTTATCACTGCTACTGGCAGTTCCTGCTGTGTTTATGCCCGTTCCCTCACATGTCCATGTGGCAGCAGCGCAGGTCCTATCTGCACACCTGGTGAGCTTGGGGTGGGAACAACATGCTGAGCGGGTGGGTTATCTGCCAGCCAGGCTAGGCTCATCAGGACCCGCTTTCCTTCTGGTACAGTCTCTGGTCCTGTAATACGGAAGGTATCAAACTCGCATTCACATATCAATGCCCTAATTGTGCTGGTCATACACTAAGTGTTTGATATGACAAGATTCATCTTAGAGAGGATTCAAACTAAGAATTCCTATACTGCTACCCAGAAGTGTAATGGGTCAATGGCGCCAAGGGCAAATAAAATAATGTTGCCCCTTGAAAAGGTGTCTTGTGTTGTGGTCCCCCTTGTATTTTCTGTATAACACCCATTTACAGTAATCCTCCTAGTGACCCATTGTCTGCATATCCCGCGTAGTGACCTCTCTGTCGCCATATTCCTCACAGTGACCCCCTTGTCAGCATATTCCCCGTAATGACCCCCTTGTCAGCATATTCGCCGCAATGACACCCTTGTCAGCATATTCCCTGTAGTGACCCCTTGTCTGCATATTCCCCATAGTGACCCCTGTCAGCAAATTCCCCGTAGTGACCCCTCTGTCACCATATTCCCCGCAGTGACCCCCTTTTCAGCATATTCCCCGTAATGACCCCCTTGTCAGTATATTCCCTGTAGTGACCCCTCTGTCAGTATATTCCCTGTAGTGACCCCTCTGTCAGCATATTCCCTGTAGAGATCCCTCTGTTAGTATATTCCCTGTAGTGACCCCTCTGTCAGTATATTCCCTGTAGTGACCCCTCTGTCAGTATATTCCCTGTAGTGACCCCTCTGTCAGCATATTCCCTGTAGTGACCCCTCTGTCAGCATATTCCCTGTAGTGACCCCTCTGTCAGTATATTCCCTGTAGTGACCCATCTGTCAGTATATTCCCTGTAGAGACCCCTCTGTCAGCATATTCCCTGTAGTAACCCCTCTGTCAGCATATTCCCTGTAGTGACCCCTCTGTCAGCATATTCCCTGTAGTGACCCCTCTGTCAGTATATTCCCTGTAGTGACCCCTCTGTCAGCATATTCCCTGTAGAGACCCCTCTGTCAGCATATTCCCTGTAGTGACCCCTCTGTCAGCATATTCCCTGTAGTAACCCCTTTGTCAGCATATTCCCTGTAGTGACCCCTCTGTCAGCATATTCCCTGTAGTGACCCCTCTGTCAGCATATTCCCTGTAGTGACCCCTCTGTCAGCATATTCCCTGTAGTGACCCCTCTGTCAGCATATTCCCCGTAGTGACCCCTCTGTCAGTATATTCCCTGTAGTGACCCCTCTGTCAGCATATTCCCTGTACTGACCCCTCTGTCAGTATATTCCCTGTAGTGACCCCTCTGTCAGCATATTCCCTGTAGTGACCCCTCTGTCAGCATATTCCCTGTAATGACCCCTCTGTCAGTATATTCCCTGTAGTGACCCCTCTGTCAGCATATTCCCTGTAGTGACCCCTCTGTCAGCATATTCCCCGTAGTGACCCCTCTGTCAGTATATACCCCGTAGTGACCCCTCTGTCAGCATATTCCCCGTAGAGACCGCTCTGTCAGTATATTCCCTGTAGAGACCCCTCTGTCAGCATATTCCCTGTAGTAACCCCTCTGTCAGCATATTCCCTGTAGTGACCCCTCTGTCAGTATATTCCCTGGAGAGACCCCTCTGTCAGTATATTCCCTGTAGTGACCCCTCTGTCAGCATATTCCCTGGAGAGACCCCTCTGTCAGTATATTCCCTGTAGTGACCCCTCTGTCAGTATATTCCCCGCAGTGACCCCTCTGTCAGCATATTACCTGAAGAGACCCCTCTGTCAGCATATTCCCTGTAGTGACCCCTCTGTCAGCATATTCCCTGTAGAGACCCCTCTGTCAGCATATTCCCTGTAGTGACCCCTCTGTCAGCATATTCTCTGTAGTGACCCCTCTGTCAGTATATTCCCTGTAGTGACCCCTCTGTCAGCATATTCCCTGTAGTGACCCCTCTGTCAGTATATTCCCTGTAGAGACCCCTCTGTCAGTATATTTCCTGTAGTGACCCCTCTGTCAGCATATTCCCCGTAGAGACCCCTCTGTCAGTATATTCCCTGTAGTGACCGCTCTGTCAGTATATTCCCTGTAGTGACCCCTCTGTCAGTATATTCCCTGTAGTGACCCCTCTGTCAGCATATTCCCTGTAGTGACCCCTCTGTCAGCATATTCCCTGTAGTGACACCTCTGTCAGTATATTCCCTGTAGTGACCCCTCTGTCAGTATATTCCCTGTAGTGACCCCTCTGTCAGCATATTCCCTGTAGAGACCCCTCTGTCAGTATATTCCCTGTAGTGACCCCTCTGTCAGTATATTCCCTGTAGTGACCCCTCTGTCAGCATATTCCCTGTAGTGACCCCTCTGTCAGCATATTCCCTGTAGTAACCCCTCTGTCACCATATTCCCCGCAGTGACCCCTCTGTCAGCATATTCCCTGTAGAGACCGCTCTGTCAGCATATTCCCTGTAGTGACCCCTCTGTCAGCATATTCCCTGTAGTGACCCCTCTGTCAGCATATTCCCTGTAGTAACCCCTCTGTCCGCATATTCCCTGTAGTAACCCCTCTGTCAGTATATTCCCTGTAGTAACCCCTCTGTCACCATATTCCCCGTAGAGACCCCTCTGTCAGCATATTCCCTGTAGAGACCGCTCTGTCAGCATATTCCCCGTAGTAACCCCTCTGTCACCATATTCCCCGTAGAGACCCCTCTGTCAGCATATTCCCTGTAGAGACCCCTCTGTCAGCATATTCCCTGTAGTGACCCCTCTGTCAGCATATTCCCTGTAGTGACCCCCCTGTCAGCATATTCCCTGTAGTAACCCCTCTGTCAGCATATTCCCTGTAGAGACCCCTCTGTCACCATATTCCCTGTAGTGACCCCTCTGTCAGCATATTCCCTGTAGAGACCCATCTGTCAGCATATTCCCTGTAGAGACCCCTCTGTCACCATATTCCCCGCAGTGACCCCTCTGTCAGCATACACCATGTAGTGACCGCTCTGTCAGTATATTCCCTGTAGTGACCCCTCTGTCAGCATATTCCCTGTAAAGACCAATCTGTCAGCATATTCCCTGTAGAGACCCCTCTGTCAGCATATTCCTCGTAGTGACCCCTCTGTCAGCATATTCCCCATAGTGACCCCTTTGTTACCATATTCCCCGCAGTGACCCCTCTGTCAGCATATTCCCCGTAGTGACCCCTCTGTCAGCATATTCCCTATAGAGACCCCTCTGTCAGTATATTCCCTGTAGAGACCCCTCTGTCAGCATATTCCCTGTAGTGACCCCTCTGTCAGCATATTCCCTGTAGTGACCCCTCTGTCAGCATATTCCCTGTAGTGACCCCTCTGTCAGCATATTCCCTGTAGTGACCCCCCTGTCAGCATATTCCCTGTAGTAACCCCTCTGTCAGCATATTCCCTGTAGAGACCCCTCTGTCACCATATTCCCTGTAGTGACCCCTCTGTCAGCATATTCCCTGTAGAGACCCATCTGTCAGCATATTCCCTGTAGAGACCCCTCTGTCACCATATTCCCCGCAGTGACCCCTCTGTCAGCATACACCATGTAGTGACCGCTCTGTCAGTATATTCCCTGTAGTGACCCCTCTGTCAGCATATTCCCTGTAAAGACCAATCTGTCAGCATATTCCCTGTAGAGACCCCTCTGTCAGCATATTCCTCGTAGTGACCCCTCTGTCAGCATATTCCCCATAGTGACCCCTTTGTTACCATATTCCCCGCAGTGACCCCTCTGTCAGCATATTCCCCGTAGTGACCCCTCTGTCAGCATATTCCCTATAGAGACCCCTCTGTCAGTATATTCCCTGTAGAGACCCCTCTGTCAGCATATTCCCTGTAGTGACCCCTCTGTCAGCATATTCCCTGTAGTGACCCCTCTGTCAGCATATTCCCTGTAGTAACCCCTCTGTCACCATATTCCCCGCAGTGACCCCTCTGTCAGCATATTCCCTGTAGAGACCGCTCTGTCAGCATATTCCCTGTAGTGACCCCTCTGTCAGCATATTCCCTGTAGTGACCCCTCTGTCAGTGTGAGGAGACCAGGGAAAGGGATGTCTAGGACATGCTTTCATGTTAAAAAGGATAGAGTTAATCCTATGGCCCAAGTTCTGAGTTCTTAAATTGAAGCCCTCAGTCTGCAGAAGTCACACACAGGAAGTATCCCAGAAGCATACAGCAGGGGAGTGTTTCTTTTAGAAAAGCCCTCCTCCTTTCCCTCTGGAAAGACTGACAGCATGATCCACCAATCAGAAAGGAGGAGAGAGAAGGAACCAGCAAGGGGGAATTGTGGGGAGAGGAAGTGGCTGGGAGAAGGAGACTGTGTGTGTGTGGAGGTGATGGTGCACAGCTAGAATCACTGGAGGTTGGGGTGTCGTCCCCTCTCAGTGTCATCAGTGACCAGCCACTCTGTGTGCCCTGCTACAGCTGTCATTACTGCCCAGGACTGGAGGAGATATACAGCAGCTGGTAAGGACTTTGCTGAACTCTGAGTGGACATTATTAGTATAACTCTGCTTGCTGTTCACTGGATTTCTGGGTCTCCCTGAATAAAGATCACCTTGATTTTCATTATAACTGGCTCCACAGTGTGATCCCTGAACCCCAGGATACCCAGGTCACCCGGTATCCTCACATTTGGCGGCAGCGGTGGGATATCACATAGTTCCTGTAGTGTTTCCAGGGAGAGAGTTTCCAGGGAGCTAATGCACAAAAGTATCAGCATGGAGAGTCAGCCAGCAGTTGTGGCCAGCAGTCAAGGGGAGAATGCAATGAGAGAGCAGGAGAAGTTTTACCGTACAGCTCGGAAACCTCACCTACAAGGATTTTGCAGGATGAAGGGAATTACTTATGATGGGACTGAGACCAGGGAAACTCTGGTACTTCGGTTGTTGGAGTGGGATCGGGGGCACCCAGAGGATCCTGACCACCTGAGTGATGATGAAGAGGGACCAACAGGCATTGGTAGTAATTCATCCAATAAGTTACCAGAGTTGACCGATGCCACTCCTGCCATACTGCAGAGCTTGCTGGGGGCGCTAGGCGAAGGTGCGACCCCACAGGAGAGAGCTGGAGTGATCCAAGCTATACTAGGAGTACAAATTCCTGCTGGCAGTGGAATTCCGGAGTCCCCCCGAAGTTTTGAACAAGAGAAGCGACGCTTGGGATTTAAGGATGTTCCCACATTTCGGGAAAATGAAACAGACATTGACACTCACCTCCAGATCTTTGAAAATCTCATGGGGGTGCATGGAATAGAGCCAGCTGACTGGCCAAAGTACTTGGGGCCAAGTCTCACTGGCAGGGCTCTGGAAGCCTATCGGGCCCTAACCCCCCAGGAATGTGGAGTCTATGCCTTTATAAAGAAAGCATTGCTTGCTAAGTTCCAGATAACTGCAGAATCTTATCGTCTTAAATTCAGGACACTGAATAAAGGTGGAACTGATTCCTACCAAGAGTTTGCTAGTCAGCTACGGCAAGCCTGTGGGAAATGGCTTGAAGGAAGACAGGCCTCCACTGTGGAGCAGATTGTCAACTTATTTGTGGTAGAACAGCTAATGATTAAGATGGCACCAGAGGTACGGGAGTGGGTCGCAGACAGGAAGCCCAGTACACCTGAACAAGCTGCGGAATGGGCTGATGAATATATAGCCAATCGTCCGCAATGGAGAATCTTCAGTGCAGCAGGCGGTACAAGAAACCCACGAGTGGAGAAGCTCTCTGATAAAGAACCGCAAGTCAAAGATAGTAATAAAGGAGGCCCTATCAAAAACATCACTTATCAGCCACCCAGATTCAGAGTGGCTAACCCAGAACCTCGGAAGTGTTATCGCTGCAATCAACCAGGACACGTGCTTAGGGACTGTCCACGCACAAGAGGGCCATTCCCTGGGGCTAGACCGGCTCCAGTCTCTGTGGTATGTTACCCCACGGAGGAGTATGGTGAAGAGGTCGTCTAGTCAGATATGGATGGGATGATGGGTGGGGTGTATATTGTGGACTTGGTTCTGGGGGAGGAGAAGGCGACTCCCTGGAATATGCGAGGGCACCTACAGACTGTGATAGCGGAGAACCAGCAGGTACAGGGCCTACGAGACTCTGGGGCCTCACTTACGTTGATTGAGCCAGACCTGATTCCTGCCTCCCAGGTGATACCTGGACAGTATGTGCGAATTGCCACTGCCGGGGGACAACAGGCCGATATTCCTGTTGCCAAGATACATCTGGACTGGGGAGCTGACCAAGGAATCGTGGAAGTCGGAGTACTCAAGGGGCTACCAGCCAAGGTAATCCTCGGGAATGATCTGGGACAAGGACTAGTGACACGCTTCGTCCAGGTGGTAACCAGAAGCCAAACACGAAGAGAGGTGACCCAGGCTACAGATATGGTCCAGAATCAGCCTACCCAGACAATGGTGAGTGACTCTAGTTCATTGTCCAGTACTTTAGAGGTAGACTTGGGGGAGGTGGACCGGAGTGAGTTCCGACAGGCCCAACGGACTGACCCCTCCCTGAGCAAATTGAGGAGTGCAGCCGAACTGGGGTTGGAAACAGCTGATAGAAGTAAGATAGTGTGGGAAGAGGAATTACTGTACCGAGTGGTCATCCCTCGGCCCGGACAGGAAGCAGTCATGCCTACTAAACAGTTGGTGGTACCTACACAATACAGAGCACAATTACTAGCTCTTGCCCACGACATCCCTGCAGCTGGCCATTTTGGCACCCGGAAAACATTGGCCCGACTGTTGCGGAATTTCTTCTGGCCACGGATTTCTAGAGATGTTAAGCAGTATCGGGACACCTGTGATACCTGTCAGAGACTGGGAAAGCCCCAACAGAAAGCTTTTCTGCACCCATTACCTATTATAGGGGAGCCATTTGCCCGTGTTGCCATAGACCTAGTTGGACCATTAGCTATTCCCAGTCACACGGGCAAGAAGTACATCTTGACCCTGGTGGACTTTACGACACGTTACCCTGAAGCCGTGGCCCTGTCATCCATTGACACGGAACATGTTGCGCAAGCACTGACGGACATATTCAGTCGGGTCGGATATCCACAGGAAGTCGTCACAGACCAAGGGCCTCAATTCCAAGGTGAACTAATGCAAACCCTGTGGGAAAAGTGGGGAGTTCGGCCTCTTCGGACCACCCCTTATCATCCGCAGACCAATGGACTTTGTGAAAGATTCAATGGAACGCTGAAAAGACTCCTACAAGCTTACGTACAGTCCGAGGGGAGGGACTGGGAGAGAGCCCTGTAACAGCTTCTATTTGCTTATCGGGAAGTTACACAAGCATCTACCGGATATTCCCCGTTTGAACTTCTGTACGGCCGGAAAGTGCGGGGGCCCCTAGACCTGGTCAAAGAGAGTTGGGAGGGAACTTTCCAAGAACACCAGCAGCCCATTTTACAATATGTAGAGAACATGCGGAATCGGATGAGAAGATTGCTACAGTTAACCCAAGAGCATCTCCGGGAATCACAAGAGAAACAAAGGGAATGGTACGATGCCCACGCTCAAGACCGTGAGTTGAATCCAGGGCAAAAGGTCATGGTGCTTATCCCAGTGCGTAGAAACAAACTGCAAGCCACCTGGGATGGACCGTATACAGTGGTAAGGCGTACCGGACCGGTCAATTATGTGATCGCCCTGGATAAGGGAGGGAAGCGCCTACGCACCTTCCATATAAATAGAATTAAAGCTTATAGAGATCGTCAAGTAGCGGCCATGATGGTATGTTGCCCTCCGATGGAGACACCAGAAACTGATCCATTGCCTGACCTTTTGGGAGCTGCTAAAGAGAATAAGGGAGTGGAATCAGTCCAGGTGGGACTACAATTGAATACGGCACAGCAGCAAGAGATGCAGAGGATCTTAGAGGCTGAACAAGCCCAGTTTTCATGTCAACCTGGTCGAACTCACCTGACCACTCACCATGTGGACACTGGGAACAGTAAGCCCATCCGACAAGTCGCTTACCGAATGACCCCAGATGTTATGAGACAGGTGAAGACTGAGATTAAAGAGATGCTAGCTTTGGGGGTCATTGTGCCATCTAAAAGCCCATGGGCCGCTGGGGTCGTGTTGGTTCCCAAGAAAGATGGGAGTACACGGTTTTGCGTGGACTATCGCAAATTGAATGAAGTAACCATAACTGATGCTTACCCTATGCCCCGTATTGACGAGCTACTGGACCGGATTGGAGGGGCCAAGTTCGTCTCAACGCTGGACTTAAGCAAGGGTTACTGGCAAATCCCACTTACCAAAGAAGCCCAGGAGCGTTCTGCCTTCATCACACCCATAGGACTCTTTGAGTGTACTACCATGCCTTTCGGGATGAAGAACGCCCCTGCCACCTTCCAGCGAATGGTGAATGACCTACTGGAGGGATGTCAAGACTTTGCACAAGCCTACCTTGATGATATCGCCATCTTCAGCCATACCTGGGCAGACCATTTAACTCATGTGGCAGAAGTGCTCAAAAGGATCAGACAGGCCGGGCTCACCATACGCCCAGATAAATGTCAGATGGGGATGGCTGAGGTTCAGTACCTAGGACATCGGGTTGGAGGAGGATCTATTAGACCAGAACCGGCAAAGGTGGAGGCTATTGTCAACTGGCCCCGACCTGTCAATCAGAAGCAAGTGCGGGCCTTCCTTGGGGTTGCTGGCTATTACAGAAAATTTATACCACATTACAGCACCGTGGCCAAGGCCCTAACGGACTTGACCAAAAAGAGATATGCTCGGAAGATCGAATGGACTGTTGAGTGTGAGCAAGCCTTCACCATCTTAAAAGACACGCTGACTCGAGCCCCAGTGTTGGCTGCCCCTGACTACCATAAAAAGTTTATTGTGCAGACAGACGCTTCGGGGTGTGGACTTGGGGCAGTGTTGTGCCAGGTGGGAGAAGATGGTAGGGAACACCCAATTGTGTATCTATCTCGTAAGTTAGCTGACCGAGAGATAGCCTATGCCACTATTGAGAAGGAGTGTCTAGCCATAGTCTGGGCCTTAAAGAAACTACAACCTTATCTCTATGGTAAAGAATTCACTGTTATTACTGACCATAACCCATTAAATTGGCTAAACAGAACCTCAGGGGAAAATGGGAGGTTGTTGAGGTGGAGTTTGGCGTTACAAGGTTTCAACTTTTCTATTTCTCACAAAAAGGGACGAGACCATCACAATGCTGACGGGTTATCCAGACGTGAGGAAACAAATGCCAGACTTCGCAGACCTTCGGGCCGAGACAACAGTCAGGACTCCAACATTGGCATCATGCCTGTCTCCTCGATTTAAGAAGGGGGAGGTATGTGAGGAGACCAGGGAAAGGGATGTCTAGGACATGCTTTCATGTTAAAAAGGATAGAGTTATTCCTTTGGCCCAAGTTCTGAGTTCTTAAATTGAAGCCCTCAGTCTGCAGAAGTCACACACAGGAAGTATCCCAGAAGCATACAGCAGGGGAGTGTTTCTTTTAGAAAAGCCCTCCTCCTTCCCCTCTGGAAAGACTGACAGCATGATCCACCAATCAGAAAGGAGGAGAGAGAAGGAACCAGCAAGGGGGAATTGTGGGGAGAGGAAGTGGCTGGGAGAAGGAGACTGTGTGTGTGTGGAGGTGATGGTGCACAGCTAGAATCACTGGAGGTTGGGGTGTCGTCCCCTCTCAGTGTCATCAGTGACCAGCCACTCTGTGTGCCCTGCTACAGCTGTCATTACTGCCCAGGACTGGAGGAGATATACAGCAGCTGGTAAGGACTTTGCTGAACTCTGAGTGGACATTATTAGTATAACTCTGCTTGCTGTTCACTGGATTTCTGGGTCTCCCTGAATAAAGATCACCTTGATTTTCATTATAACTGGCTCCACAGTGTGATCCCTGAACCCCAGGATACCCAGGTCACCCGGTATCCTCACAGTCAGCATATTCCCTGTAGTAACCCCTCTGTCAGCATATTCCCTGTAGTAACCCCTCTGTCAGTATATTCCCTGTAGTAACCCCTCTGTCACCATATTCCCCGTAGAGACCCCTCTGTCAGCATATTCCCTGTAGAGACCGCTCTGTCAGCATATTCCCTGTAGTAACCCCTCTGTCACCATATTCCCCGTAGAGACCCCTCTGTCAGCATATTCCCTGTAGTGACCCCTCTGTCAGCATATTCCCTGTAGTGACCCCTCTGTCAGCATATTCCCTGTAGTGACCCCTCTGTCAGCATATTCCCTGTAGTGACCCCTCTGTCAGCATATTCCCTGTAGTAACCCCTCTGTCAGCATATTCCCTGTAGAGACCCCTCTGTCACCATATTCCCTGTAGTGACCCCTCTGTCAGCATATTCCCTGTAGAGACCCATCTGTCAGCATATTCCCTGTAGAGACCCCTCTGTCACCATATTCCCCGCAGTGACCCCTCTGTCAGCATACACCATGTAGTGACCGCTCTGTCAGTATATTCCCTGTAGTGACCCCTCTGTCAGCATATTCCCTGTAAAGACCAATCTGTCAGCATATTCCCTGTAGAGACCCCTCTGTCAGCATATTCCTCGTAGTGACCCCTCTGTCAGCATATTCCCCATAGTGACCCCTTTGTTACCATATTCCCCGCAGTGACCCCTCTGTCAGCATATTCCCCGTAGTGACCCCTCTGTCAGCATATTCCCTATAGAGACCCCTCTGTCAGTATATTCCCTGTAGAGACCCCTCTGTCAGCATATTCCCTGTAGTAACCCCTCTGTCAGCATATTCCCTGTAGTAACCCCTCTGTCAGCATATTCCCTGTAGTGACCCCTCTGTCAGCATATTCCCTGTAGTGACCCCTCTGTCAGTATATTCCCTGTAGAGACCCCTCTGTCAGCATATTCCCTGTAGTAACCCCTCTGTCAGCATATTCCCCGTAGAGACCCCTCTGTCACCATATTCCCTGTAGTGACCCCTCTGTCAGCATATTCCCTGTAGAGACCCATCTGTCAGCATATTCCCTGTAGAGACCCCTCTGTCACCATATTCCCCGCAGTGACCCCTCTGTCAGCATACACCATGTAGTGACCCCTCTGTCAGCAATGCATATTCCCTGTAAAGACCAATCTGTCAGCATATTCCCTATAGAGACCCCTCTGTCAGCATATTCCTCGTAGTGACCCCTCTGTCAGCATATTCCCCATAGTGACCCCTTTGTTACCATATTCCCCGTAGTGACCCCTCTGTCAGCATATTCCCCGTAGTGACCCCTCTGTCAGCATATTCCCTATAGAGACCCCTCTGTCAGTATATTCCTCGTAGTGACCCCTCTGTCAGCATATTCCCCATAGTGACCCCTTTGTTACCATATTCCCCGCAGTGACCCCTCTGTCAGCATATCCCCTGTAGAGATCCCCTTGTCAGCATATTCCCCGTAGTGACCGCTCTGTCAGCATATCCCCTGTAGAGATCCCCTTGTCAGCATATTCCCCGTAGTGACCGCTCTGTCAGCATATTCCCTGTAGAGACCCCCTTATCTGTATGTTGCCTGCAGTTTTGCCCCCTTGCTTGCATTTGCCCTAGAGTGCCCTCCCCAACACCCCCCTCCCCCTCACCTTTATCATGGTTACTGAGCCTCCTCCTCCCAATCTGTATGTTCCTAACAGGGCTCCTATTCCCCTAATCTTAGTGCTCCCTGCTCCTCCCAGAAGTTAACGTACTCACCATAGTAGAAATTGTAGCGTCTAGTTTCTCTTCGTGGAGAGAACCTTTCCCATATCCTCCTGGGTCCATGTCACAATCTATTTGGAATAGAAAAGTGTGGCAAGCGAAGCGAGCCCGCGTGGGTCCAATGCTGCATAGACAAAAAAAATTACCCCAAACGAACGGAGAACAAAGAAAACATTTAGGAGCTGTAAGGGCGGAAGTTCTCTCCTGCCCTCTCGTTTTGTCATGTCCAGGTAACATAGACACAACCTTGTAGAAATACCTCCTTCCTTCCCTCCTTCGCACAGTCTCGGCTCCTCTCTGACAGGCAGCATGACTCATCTGCACTTCCTGTCCTGATGCTGCCGAGGGATGAGTCACTGCTGCAGCCGGGCAGCCTCGTCTATGTCTTCCTTCTTGTGTGCCTCCTACAGCCAGCCATGTACATGCAGAGCGCGGCTGCGGGTGGCCCTGGACCCCGTCCTGCCATTGCTGCTCACACTTGCTCTGAGTGCCAGCCACAGCAGGGTTCTGGGTAGCAGTGGCTAGCCTTTAAGGATTGGATTCCAGGCATTATTCATTGCGTCTCCCGTGCAGGCCCCGGCATGTAAGGACCCAGACATGCACAGTTTTCCATCCTGCCTATATATGCGTCCCCATTTCAGGGATGGATTTCGGGGCCCCTTGGCCCCCTGATGATGGTTATGTATTAATTTTTAGCTTTGCTTGCACTAGCGACCATGGGGTCATTCCGAGTTGATCGCTCGCTAGCAGTTTTTAGCAGCCATGCAAACGCTATGCCACCTACCACTGGGAGTGTATTTTAGCTTAGCAGAAGTGCGAACGAATGGATCGCAGAGCGGCTACAAAAAAATGTTGTGCAGTTTCAGAGTAGCTTCAGACCTACTTAGCGCTTGCGATCACTTCAGACCATTCAGTTCCTGATTTGACGTCAAGAACACGCCCTGCGTTCGCCCAGCCATGCCTGCATTTTTCCGATCACTCCCTGAAAATGGTCAGTTGACACCCAGAAATGCCCACTTCATGTCAATCACTCTGCGGCCGGCAGTGCGACTGAAATGCTTCGCTAGACACTGTGAAAAACTGCATAGTTCGTTGTAATAGTACTCCACGCGTGCGCATTGCGTCACATACGCATGTGCAGAAGTGCTGTTTCTCTAACGTCCTAAGTGGATGCTGGGGACTCCGTAAGGACCATGGGGAATAGCGGCTCCGCAGGAGACTGGGCACATCTAAAGAAAGCTTTAGGACTAACTGGTGTGCACTGGCTCCTCCCCCTATGACCCTCCTCCAAGCCCCAGTTAGATTTCTGTGCCCGACGAGAAGGGTGCACACTAGGGGCTCTCCTGAGCTTCTTAGTGAAAGTTTTAGTTTAGTTTTGTTATTTTCAGTGAGACCTGCTGGCAACAGGCTCACTGCATCGAGGGACTAAGGGGAGAAGAAGCGAACTCACCTGCGTGCAGAGTGGATTGGGCTTCTTGGCTACTGGACATTAGCTCCAGAGGGACGATCACAGGCCCAGCCTGGATGGGTCCCGGAGCCGCGCCGCCGGCCCCCTTACAGAGCCAGAAGAGCGAAGAGGTCCGGAAAAATCGGCGGCAGAAGACGTTCCTGTCTTCAATAAGGTAGCGCACAGCACTGCAGCTGTGCGCCATTGCTCTCAGCACACTTCATACTCCGGTCACTGAGGGTGCAGGGCACTGGGGGGGGGCGCCCTGAGACGCAATAAAACATGATAAAAATACCTTACATGGCAAAAAATACATCACATATAGCTCCTGGGCTATATGGATGCATTTAACCCCTGCCAGAATATACAGAAAAACGGGAGATAAGGCCGCCGAAAAGGGGGCGGAGCCTATCTCCTCAGCACACTGGCGCCATTTTCCCTCACAGCTCAGTTGGAGGGAAGCTCCCTGGCCCTTCCCTGCAGTCACTACACTACAGAAAGGGTTAAAAAAAGAGAGGGGGGCACTAATTAGGCGCAGTATTAAAACATACAGCAGCTATAAGGGGAAAAACACTTATATAAGGTTATCCCTGTATATATATATAGCGCTCTGGTGTGTGCTGGCATACTCTCCCTCTGTCTCCCCAAAGGGCTAGTGGGGTCCTGTCCTCTATCAGAGCATTCCCTGTGTGTGTGCTGTGTGTCGGTACGTTTGTGTCGACATGTATGAGGAGAAAAATGATGTGGAGACGGAGCAGAGTGTCTGTAACAGTGATGTCACCACCTAGGGGGTCGACACCTGAGTGGATGTACTGTTGAAAATTACGTGACAGTGTCAGCTCTGTATAAAAAAACAGTGGTTGACATGAGACAGCCGGCTACTCAGCTTGTGCCTGTCCAGACGTCTCATAGGCCGTCAGGGGCTCTAAAGCGCCCGTTACCTCAGATGGCAGATACAGACGCCGACACGGATACTGACTCCTGTGTCGACGGTGAAGAGACAACCGTGATTTCCAGTAGGGCCACACGTTACATGATTGAGACAATGGAAAATGTTTTATACATTTCTGATAATACGAGTACCACCAAAAAGGGGTATTATGTTCGGTGAGGAAAAAACTACCTGTAGTTTTCCTGAATCTGAGAAATAAAATGAGGTGTGTGATGATGCGTGGGTTTCCCCCCGATAACAATTGATAATTTCTTAAAAAGTATTGGTGTATACCCTTTCCCGCCAGAGGTTAGGGTGCGTTGGGAAACACCCCCTAGGGGGGATAAGGCGCTCACACGCTTGTAAGAACAAGGGCTCTACCCTCTCATGAGATGGCCGCCCTTAAGGATCCTGCTGATAGAAAGCAGGAGGGTATCCAAAAATGTATTCACACACATACTGGTGTTATACTGCGACCAGCAATCGCCTCAGCCTGGAGGTGCAGTGCTGGGTTGGCATGGTCGGATTCCCTGACTGGAAATATTGATATCCTAGATAAGGATAGTATATTATTGCCTATAGAGCATTTAAAAGATGCATTTCTATATATGCATGATGCACAGCGGAATATTTGCCGACTGGCATCAAGTATAAGTGCGTTGTCCAATTCTACCAGTAAAATGGTCAGGTGATGCGGATTCCAAACGGCATTGGGAAGTATTGCCTTTGAAAAGGGACATTTGGGGTCGGTCTTTTAGACCTGGTGGCCACGGCAACAACTGGGAAATCCACGTTTGTACCCCAGGTCGCCTCTCAAAATAAGACGCCGTATTATCAGGCGCAGTCCTTTGTTGGCAAGCGGACAAAAGGTTCCTCTTTTCTGCTCGTGACAGAGGGAGAGGAAAAAGGCTGAAGAGATTAGCCAGTTCCCAGGAACAGAAACCCTTTCCCGCCTCTGCCAAGCCCTCAGTATGACGCTAGGGCCTTACAAGCTCAGGCACGGTGGGGGCCCGTTCTCAATGAATTTCAGTGTGCAGTGGGCTCACTCGCAAGTAGACCCCTGGATCCTTCAGGTAATATCTCAAGGGTACATATTGGAATTCGAGACGTCTCCCCCTCGCCGTTTCCAAAAGTCGGCTTTACCGACGTCTCCCTCTGACAGGGAGGCAGTTTTGGAAGCCATTCACAAGCTGTATTCCCAGCAGGTGATAATCAAGGTACCCCTCCTGCAACAGGGAACGGGGTATTATTCCACACTATTGTGGTACCGAAGCCAGACGGCTCGGTGAGACCGATTCTAAATCTAAATCTAAAATCTAAAATCTTTGAACACTTACATACAGAGGTTCAAATTCAAGATTGAGTCACTCAGAGCAGTGATTGCGAACCTGGAAGAAGGGGACTACATGATGTCTCGGGACATCAAGGATGCTTACCTTCATGTCAAAATTTACCCTTCTCACCAAGGGTACCTCAGGTTATGGTACAGAACTGTCACTATCAGTTCAGACGCTGCCGTAGGGATGGTCCACGGCACCCCGGGTCTTTACCAAGGTAATGGCCGAAATGATATCCCTTCGAAGGAAGGGAATTTTAGTTATCCCTTACTTGGACGATTCCCTGATAAGGGTAAGATCCAGGGAACAGTTGGAAGTCGGTGTAGCACTATCTCAGGTAGTGTTGCGGCAGCACGATTGGATTCTCAATATTCCAAAATCGCAGCTGGTTCCGACGACTTGTCTTCTGTTTCCTAGGGATGTTCCTGGACACAGTCCAGAAAAAAGGTGTTTCTCCCGGAAGAGAAAGCCAGGGAGTTATCCGAGCTAGTCAGGAACCTCCTAAAACCGAACCAAGTCTCAGTGCATCAATGCACAAGGGTTCTGGGTAAAAATGGTGGCTTCCTACGAAGCAATCCCATTCGTTAGATTCCACGCAAGAACTATCCAGTGGAACCTACTGGACAAATGGTCCGGGTCGCATTTTCAGATGCATCAGCGGATAACCCTGTCACCAAGGACAAGGGTATCCATCCTGTGGTGGTTGCAGAGTGCTCATCTTCTAGAGGGCCGCAGATTCGGCATTCAGGACTGGGTCCTGGTGACCACGGATGCCAGCCTGCGAGGCTGGGGAGCAGTCACACAGGGAAGGAATATCCAGGGCTTAGGGTCAAGCCTGGATACATCACTTCACATAAATATCCTGAAGCTAAGGGCCATTTACAATGCTCTAAGCTTAGCAAGACCTCTGCTTCAAGGTCAGCCGGTGTTGATCCAGTCGGACAACATCATGGCAGTCACCCACGTAAACAGACAGGGTGGCACAAGAAGCAGGAGGGCAATGGCAGAAGCTGCAGGGATTCTTCGCTGGGCGGAAAATCATGTGATAGCACTGTCAACAGTATTCATTCCGGGAGTGGACAACTGGGAAGCAGACTTCCTCAGCACGACCTCCACCCGGGAGAGTTGGGACTTTACCCAGAAGTCGTCCACATGATTAAAAAACTCGACAGGTATTGCGCCAGGTCAAGAGACCCTCAGGCAATAGTTGTAGACGCTCTGGTAACACCGTGGGTGTACCAGTCAGTGTATGTGTTCCCTCCTCTGCCTCTCATACCCAAGGTACTGAGATTGATAAGATGGAGAGGAGAAAGCACTATATTCGTGGCTCCGGATTGGCCAAGAAGGACTTGGTAACCGGAACTTCAAGAGATGCTCACGGAGGATCCGTGGCCTCTACCTCTAAGAAGGGACCTGCTCCAGCAAGGACCCTGTCTGTTCCAAGACTTACCGCGGCTGCGTTTGACGGCATGCCGGTTGAACACCGGATCCTGAAGGAAAAAAGGCATTCCGGATGAAGTCATCCATATCCTGATCTAAAGCCAGGAAGGATGTAACCGCAAAAACATTATCACCGCAATTGGCGAAAATATGTTGCGTAGTGCGAGGCCAGTAAGGCCCGACGGAGGAAATTCAACTGGGTCGATTCCTACATTTCCTGCAAACAGGAGTGTCTATGGGCCTGAAATTGGGGTCCATTAAGGTTCAGATTTCGGCCCTGTCAATTTTCTTCCAAAAAAGAACTAGCTTCAGTCCCTGAAGTTTAGACGTTTGTAAAAGGGGTACTGCATATACAGCCTCCTTTTGTGCCTCCAGTGGCAATTTGGGATCTCAATGTAGTTTGGGTTCCAAAAGTCACATTGGTTTGAACCACTTAAATCTGTGGAGTTAAAATATCTCACATGGAAAGTGGTCATGCTGTTGGCCCTGGCCTGGGCCAGGCGCGTGTCAGAATTGGCGGCTTTATCCTGTAAAAGCCCTTATCTGATTTTCCATTCGGACAGGGCGGAATTGAGGACTCGTCCTCAGTTTCTCCCTAAGGTGGTTCCAGCGTTTTCACCTGAACCAACCTATTGTGGTGCCTGAGGCTACTAGGGACTTGGAGGAATCCAAGTTGCTGGATGTTGTCAGGGCCCTGAAAATATTCCAGGACGGCTGGAGTCAGGAAATCTGACTCGCTGTTTATCCTGTATGCACCCAACAAGCTGGGTGCTCCTGCTTCTAAGCAGACTATTGCTCGTTGGATTTGTAGTACAATTCAGCTTGCACATTCTGTGGCAGGCCTGCCACAGCTAAAATCTGTAAAAGCCCATTCCACAAGGAAAGTGGGCTCATCTTGGGCAGCTGCCCGAGGGGTCTCGGCTTTACAACTTTGCCGAGCAGCTACTTGGTCAGGGGCAAACACGTTTGCTAAATTCTACAAATTTGATACCCTGGCTGAGGAGGACCTGGAGTTCTCTCATTCGGTGCTGCAGAGTCATCCGCACTCTCCCGCCCGTTTGGGAGCTTTGGTATAATCCCCATGGTCCTTACGGAGTCCCCAGCATCCACTTAGGACGTTAGAGAACATAAGAATTTACTTACCGATAATTCTATTTCTCATAGTCCGTAGTGGATGCTGGGCGCCCATCCCAAGTGCGGATTGTCTGCAATACTTGTACATAGTTATTGTTACAAAAATCGGGTTATTATTGTTGGGAGCCATCTTTTCAGAGGCTCCTCTGTTATCATACTGTTAACTGGGTTCAGATCACAAGTTATACGGTGTGATTGGTGTGGCTGGTATGAGTCTTACCCGGGATTCAAAATCCTTCCTTATTGTGTACGCTCGTCCGGGCACAGTATCCTAACTGAGGCTTGGAGGAGGGTCATAGGGGGAGGAGCCAGTGCACACCAGTTAGTCCTAAAGCTTTCTTTAGATGTGCCCAGTCTCCTGCGGAGCCGCTATTCCCCATGGTCCTTACGGAGTCCCCAGCATCCACTACGGACTATGAGAAATAGAATTATCGGTAAGTAAATTCTTATTTTATTTTGCCTCATCGCTGCACAGCGAACGAATGCAGCTAGCGAACAACGCGGAATGACCACCCATGTCTCTATTAAAGCTTAAGTGGTAGTAAACTAAAAATTACAGATGAACATTGGATTTTTCAAGAGAAGTGGTAATTGGACTATTTTTGCTGTGAATTAAGAGATAAAGTGATTTGCTTAGTGTGGAATAATGCCATCTGTTTTCCAAAGCTGTATAACATCAGGCTTCACCACGAGCAACATAAACTAAAATATGCCCAGTCTAAAGGATTAATGAGACAAGATATGTTAAGAGTTAAAGTCAGGACTAAAACAACAGTTTATATTTACCAGATTAACATAAGAAACTGCTGTACGTGCAAGCTACAGATTGTTGGAGCTAATAGCCAAACACTCAAAACCTTTCACTGAAGGTGATTTTATAAAACATCTGATAAAAGCCGCAGAAATTGTTTCTCCGGGTAGTGTGAAGGCTTTTCTAGGTATTCTATTGTCTCAAAATACGGTTGCTGAAAGAGTAAAGCTGGCAATACACTAGGTCGACATTGCGTACGAATGTACAATTTAGATGCATCGTATGATGCATTGTGTGTTTTGTGTATAATTACGATGCATTGTTCGGCCCCGTGGGTCAAATGTCGCATCCACAGATCATACGTGCAGCACATATTGGGGGAAATTTTGAGTTGATCGCAGCAGCAAATTTGTTAGCAGTTGGGCAAAACCATGTGCACTGCAGGGGGGGGCAGATGTAACATGTGCAGAGAGAGTTAGATTTGGGTGGGGTGTCTTCAAACTGAAATCTAAATTTCAGTGTAAAAATAAAGCAGCCAGTATTTACCCTGCACAGAAACAAAATAACCCACCCAAATCTAACTCTCTCTGCAAATGTTATATCTGCCCCCCCTGCAGTGCACATGGTTTTACCGAACGGCTAACAAATTTGATGCTGCGATCAACTCAGAATTACCCCCATTATGCGCCGTCATTGTATGAACATCGTACCTTTTTTAATGCACATACAATGCCTCGTATACGATCAGCATCATATTTGAGTGGCATTTCCTTCTAGGTGATCACGTGCTTTTTGTTAGACACAAAATCATTTGATAGATTGTATGCTTCATCGTATGCACATAAAACTCCAAATCATGTGCTAGGTGCTCCCGGGGGTATTGAAGAGGAATCGTATGAGGAATTGGATCGAATGCTGGTCGTCCTAATATATGGCCAGCATAAATAATTTGGCCTGCAATATAAGTGAACAGATCGAAATAAAAGCATCATGCTTCAACGCTTTTTCGATTGCTTGTGACAAGAGTACAGACATTGGTTGCGCAGCTCAGTTAGCTGTGTTTCTTCCTGCTTGCGATGTGAAATTCAATATTTTTGAGGAATTATTAGAAATGGCACCACTGCATGACGCAACAACTGGAGATGTATTTAATTCTGTTTATGTTCTTCTGCAGAAATATGATCTAGCTTTATCAAAGCCTACTTCTGTCACGACGGATGGAGCCCTTCCATGATGGGAAAAAGCAATGGTTTTGTGAGAAAAGAAAGTGAATGAAACTTGTGACAGTCCTAATTTCCATCGCTTGTAACTTCATTACACACCAAGAAGGTTAATGCTCAAACGTTATTAAGATGGAAACTGTAATAAAACCCATAAAAACAGCTATTCATTTTATAAGATTACGTGGTTAAAACCAGCATCAATTTCCCGCTTTTTAAAAAGATTTAGAAAGCGAATAATAAGATTTTAAACCTACCGGTAAATCTTTTTCTCCTAGTCCGTAGAGGATGCTGGGGACTCCATAAGGACCATGGGGAATAGACGGGCTCCGCAGGAGACATGGGCACTAAAAAAGAACTTTAGGTATGGGTGTGCACTGGCTCCTCCCTCTATGCCCCTCCTCCAGACCTCAGTTAGAGAAACTGTGCCCAGAGGAGACGGACAGTACGAGGAAAGGATTTTGGAAATCCAAGGGCAAGATTCATACCAGCCACACCATTCACACCGTATAACATGGAATATACGAACCAGTCAACAGTATAAAACAAAAACAGTATCAGTCCGAGACTGATCCAAACTGCAACAGAACCCTTATATAAGCAACAACTATATACAAGTCTTGCAGGATGTTGTCCGCACTGGGACGGGCGCCCAGCATCCTCTATGGACTAGGAGAAAAAGATTTACCGGTAGGTTTAAAATCTTATTTTCTCTTACATCCTAGAGGATGCTGGGGACTCCGTAAGGACCATGGGGATTATACCAAAGCTCCAAAACGGGCGGGAGAGTGCGGATGACTCTGCAGCACCGAATGAGCAAACATGAGGTCCTCCTCAGCCAGGGTATCAAACTTGTAAAATTTTGCAAAAGTGTTTGAACCCGACCAAGTCGCCGCTCAACAAAGCTGTAATGCCGAGACACCTCGGGCAGCCGCCCAAGAAGAGCCCACCTTCCTAGTGGAATGGGCCTTTACCGAATTTGGTAACGGCAATCCAGCCGTAGAATGAGCCTGCTGAATCGTGTTACAGATCCAGCGAGCAATAGTCTGCTTAGAAGTAGGAGCGCCAACCTTGTTGGCTGCATACAGGATAAACAGGGCATCTGTTTTCCTAACCCGAGCCATTCTGGCCACATAAATTTTCAATGCCCTGACCACATCCAGGGACTCAGAATCCTCCACGTCCCTCGTAGCCACAGGCACCACAATAGGTTGGTTCATATGAAAAGAAGAAACCACCTTAGGCAAAAATTGCGGACGAGTCCGCAACTCAGCTCTATCCACATGGAAAATCAGATAAGGGCTTTTGTGAGACAAAGCCGCCAACTCCGACACTCGCTGCGCCGAAGCCAAGGCCAATAACATGACCACTTTCCAAGTGAGATACTTCAATTCAACTGTTTGAAGAGGTTCAAACCAGTGAGACTTAAGAAACCGTAACACCACGTTAAGGTCCCATGGTGCCACCGGAGGCACAAAAGGAGGCTGGATATGCAGCACCCCTTTCACAAAAGCCTGGACTTCCGGAAGAGAAGCCAATTCCTTTTGAAAGAAAATGGATCGAGCCGAAATCTGAACCTTAATGGAGCCTAATTTTAGGCCCAAATTCACTCCAGTTTGCAGGAAGTGGAGAAAACGGCCCAGATGGAATTCTTCCGGAGGAGCAGTCTTGGCTTCGCACCAAATACGGTGATAATGTTTCGGTGTCACCTCCTTCCTAGCCTACATCAGAGTAGGAATGACCTCATCCGGAATGCCCTTTTCCGCTAGGATCCTGCGTTCAACCGCATTTCCGTCAAACGCAGTCGCGGTAAGTTTTGGAACAGACAGGGCCCTTGTTGTAACAGGTCTTCCCTGAGAGAAAGAGGCCACGGATCTCCTGTGAGCATTTCCTGCAGATCTGGATACCAGGCCCTTCGAGGCCAATCTGGAACAATGAGAATTGTCTGAACCCCTCTTCGTCTTATGATTCTCAGTATCTTTGAGATGAGAGGAAGAGGAGGGAACACATAGACCGATTGAAAAACCCACGTTGTCACCAGTGCGTCCACTGCAACCGCCTGAGGGTCCCTTGACCTGGCGCAATATCTCGGAAGTTTCTTGTTGAGGGGTGAAGCCATCATGTCTATTTGAGGCAGTCCCCACTGACTTGCAATCTCTGCGAAGACTTCCTGATGAAGTCCCCACTCTCCTGGATGCAGATCGTGTCTGCTTAGGAAGTCTGCTTCCCAGTTGTCCACTCCCGGAATGAAGACCGCTGCCAGAGCGCTTACATGACTCGCGTCCGTGGTTACCAGAACCCAGTCCTGAATGCCGAACCTGCGACCCTCTAGAAGGTGAGCACTCTGCAGCCACCACAGGAGAGATACCCTGGCCCTGGGGGACAGGCGGATCATTTGATGAATCTGTAGATGTGACCCGGACCACTTGTCCAGAAGGTCCTACTGAAAAGTCCTTGCATGGAACCTGCCGAATGGAATGGCCTCGTAAGACGCCACCATTTTTCCCAGAACTCGAGTGCAGTGATGCACCGACACCCTGTCTGGCTTCAACAGGTCCCTGACCAAGCTCTGAAGTTCCTGGGCTTTTTCCATCAGGAGAAAAACCCTCTTTTGTTCCGTGTCCAGAATCATGCCTAAGAAAGGCAATCGGGTCGTTGGAACTAACTGTGACTTCGGTAGATTGAGAATCCAACCGTGCTGTTGCAACACCCTCAGGAGAGTGAAACGCTGTCCAGCAACTGTTCTCTCGATCTCGCTTTTATCAGGAGATCGTCCAAGTATGGGATAATTGTGACACCCTGCTTGCGCAGGAGCACCATCATTTCTGCCATTAATTTGGTAAAAATCCTCGGGGCCGTGGAAAGCCCAAACGGCAACGTCTGAAATTGGTAATGACAATCCTGTACAGCAAACCTCAGGAACGCCTGATGAGGAGGATATATGGGGACATGAAGGTATGCATCCTTTATGTCTAGAGACACCATATAATCTCCCCCTTCCAGGCTTGCGATGACCGCTCTGAGCGATTCCATCTTGAACTTGAACCTCTTTAAGTATAGGTTTAAGGATTTTAAATTCAGAATGGGTCTGACCGAACCGTCCAGTTTCGGGACCACAAACAGGGTTGAGTAATAGGCCATTCCCTGTTGAAGCAGGGGAACTTTGACCACCACTTGTTGAAGGCACAACTTTTGAATCGCTGCCAAAACTACCTCCCTCTCTGGGGAAGAAGCCGGCAGTGCCGATTTGAAAAACCGTCGAGGAGGCACCTCTTCGAATTCCAGCTTGTACACCTGGGAAACAATGTCTATTGCCCAGGGACCCACCTGAGAGTGAGCCCAGATTTGGCTGAAAAGTCGAAGACGTGCCCCCACCGGAGCGGACTCCCTCAGCGGAGCCCCAGCGTCATGCGGTGGATTTAGTAGAAGCCGGGGAGGACTTCTGTTCCTTGGAACTGGCTGTAGCTGGCAGCTTTTTCCCCTTGCCCTTACCTCTGGCAAGAAAGGAAGATCCCCGAGCTCTCTTGGATTTCTGCGACCGAAAGGACTGCATCTGATAATGTGACGCTTTCTTAGGCTGTGAGGAAACATAAGGTAAAAAAGTTGATTTACCCGCAGTAGCTGTGGAAACTAGGTCCGTGAGACCTTCCCCAAATAATTCGGATTCCTCACCCTTGTAAGGCAAAACCTCCATATGCCGTTTCGAGTCGGCATCACCCGTCCACTGTCGGGTCCACAGTGCTCGCCTGGCAGAAATCGCCATAGCGTTCGCTCTGGAACCCAGTATGCCCACATCCCTCTGAGCCTCTCTCATATAAAGGACCGCATCCTTAATATGACCCAGGGTCAATGAAATAGTTTCCTTATCCATCGTATCCATATCAACAGATAAGGTATCGGTCCACGCTATTACAGTGCTACAAACCCAAGCCGACGCTATTGCCGGCCTGAGTAATGTACCAGTATGTGTGTAAATTGACTTCAAGGTGGTCCCCTGCTTGCGATCAGCAGGATCCCTGAGGGTTGCGGTATCCTCAGACAGCAGCGCCACCTTTTTAGAAAGGCGCGTCAATGCTTTGTCCACCCTTGGGGAGGATTCCCACCGTATCCTGTCCTTGATCGGGAAAGGATACGCCATAAGAATCCTTTTGGGAATCTGCAGTTTTTTGTCTGGAGTTTCCCAAGCACTTTCAAATAACTCATTTAATTCATAAAGAAGGGGGAAAAGTAACCTCAGGCTTCTTTTCTTTAAACATGTGGACCCTTGGATTAGGTACAGCGGGATCATCTGTAATATGCAGCACATCCTTTATAGCAATAATCATATAATGAATACTCTTTGCCAATTTTGGCTGCAACCTCGCATCATCATAGTCGACAATGGATTCAGAATCCGTGTCGGTATCAGTGTCTACTACTGGAGAAAGTGGGCGTTTTTGAGACCCAGAAGGCCCCTGTGACATAGGGAAAGGCAGGGCATGACCCCCTGTACATTCCCTGGACTCTGCTTTGTCCAAACGTTTGTGCAATAATTTTACATTTGCATTTAAAACCTTCCACATATCCAACCAGTCATGTGTCTGCGTTGCCGACGGAGACACCACACTCATGCGCTCCACCTCATCCCTAGGAGAGCCTTCCACTTCAGACATGCCGACACGCACGTACCGACACTGCACACACTCAGGGAAATCTCTAATCTGGAGATAGATCCCCCACAAGGCCCTTTGGAGAGACAGAGAGAGAGTATGCCAGCACACACCCCGCGCCAATAACCCTGGAAAAAATTACCCAGATATAGCGCTCTTTATATTATATATGTACTGCGCCAAATATGTGCCCCCCCCCCCTTCTTTAAAACCCTCTGTCACCGGTGATCAGCAGGGGAGAGTCCGGGGAGCCAGCTTCTCAGCGTGTACTGTGGAGAAAAATGGCGCTGGTGAGTGCTGAGGGACAAGCTCCGCCCCCTCAGTGGCGGGCTTCGGTCCCGCTCTTTCAAACAAACTGGCGGGGATTCTCTTAAATAACACAAAATATAGTGTATACATACATAGCCAGTCCTAGAGGTATAACATTGCTGCCCAGGGCGCCCCCCCCCCCTGCGCCCTGCACCCAACAGTGTGCGCTGTGTGTGCCGTGTGGTAGCAATGGCACGCAGCGTTACCGCTGCGCATTACCGCTGCGCATTACCTCGGTGAAGCTCTGAAGTCTTCTGCCACCTCTGAAGTCTTCTGCCTTCCTATACTCACCCGGCTTCTATCTTCCGGCTCTGCGAGGAGGACGGCGGCGCGGCTCCGGGACGAACCGCAAGGGGAGACCTGCGTTCTGACTCCCTCTGGAGCTAATGGTGTCCAGTAGCCTAAGAAGCAGAGCCTAGCAGTTAAGTAGGTCTGCTTCTCTCTCCTCAGTCCCACGATGCAGGGAGCCTGTTGCCAGCAGGTCTCCCTGAAAATAAAAAACCTAACAAAATACTTTTCTCTAACGTCCTTGAGGATGCTGGGACTCCGTAAGGACCATGGGGAATAGACGGGCTCCGCAGGAGATAGGGCACTTTAAGAAAGCTTTGGATTCTGGGTGTGCACTGGCTCCTCCCTCTATGCCCCTCCTCCAGACCTCAGTTTTACACTGTGCCCAGAGCAAGATGGGTGCACTGCAGGGAGCTCCCCTGAGTTCTCTGCCTAGAAAGCATTTTTGTTTGGATTTTTTCTACATTTTTACAGGGAGCACTGCTGGCAACAGGCTCCCTGCATCGAGTGACTGAGGAGAGAGGGGCAGACCTTCTTCATTAAGATAGGCTCTGCTTCCTCGGCTACTGGACACCATTAGCGCCAGAGGGGGGGAACACAGGTTCTTACTGGGCGTCCACCCCCAGAGCCGCGCCGCCGTTCTCCTCACAGAGCCAGAAGAAACGAAGTCAGAAGACGTCTCAGGCGGCAGAAGCCTTCAGAGCTTCACTGAGGTAACGCACAGCACTGCAGCTGTGCGTCATTGCTCCCATACACCTCACATACTCCGGTCACTGTAAGGGTGCAGGGCGCAGGGGGGGGCGCCCTGGGCAGCAATATAACGCCTCTATTATGGCAAAAGACAATATACATGTACAGGTGGGCACTGTACATGTATATAAAAGAGCCCCCGCCATTTTTTAATAACTTTGAGCGGGACAGAAGCCCGCCGCCGAGGGGGCGGGGCTTCTCCCTCAGCACTCACCAGCGCCATTTTCTCTCCACAGCACCGCTGAGAGGAAGCTCCCCGGACTCTCCCCTGCTTACACACGGTGAAGGGGTGTTTAAAAGAGAGGGGGGGGGGGGCACATAATTGGCGGATAACATATTATACAGCGCGGCTGGGGAAAAACATTTTGTGTTGGTCTCCAGGGTCATTGCGCTGGGGTGTGTGCTGGCATACTCTCTCTCTGTCTCTCCAAAGGGCCTTAAAGGGGATACTGTCTTCAGAAAAGAGTATCCCTGTGTGTGTGAAGTGTGTCGGTACGCGTGTGTCGACATGTTTGACGAGGAAGGCTCGCTTAATGTGGAGGGGGAGTGCTTGAATGTCATGTCGCCGTTGGCAACGCCGACACCGGAATGGGTGGATATGCTGAATGTCTTGAATGCAAATGTCAATCTATTGCATAAAAGGTTAGACAAGGCTGAAGCTAGGGATCAGTCAGGTAGCCAGTCCATGCCTGTCCCTGTGGCGCCAGGACCTTTGGGGTCTCAGAAGCGCACCACATCCCAGATCGATGACACAGATACCGACACGGATACTGACTCTAGTGTCGACTATGAAGATGCAAAATTACAGCCCAGGGTTGCAAAAGGTATTCGGTACATGATTATTGCCATTAAAGAGGTTTTGCATATTACTGAGGAACCCCCTGTCCCTGACACGAGGGTACACATGTATAAAGGGAAAAAGCCTGAGGTCACCTTTCCGTCCTCATTTGAGCTGAGCGAATTGTGCGAAAAGGCTTGGGAATCTCCAGATAGGAGACCACAAGTTCCCAAAAGGATTCTTATGGCGTATCCTTTTCCACAAACGGATAGGATACGATGGGAATCTTCGCCTAAAGTAGACAAGGCGCTGACACGCTTATCCAAAAAGGTGGCACTGCCTTCTCAGGATACGTCTTCCCTCAAGGATCCTGCTGATCGCAGGCAGGAAATTACCATGAAGCACATTTACACTCATTCAGGTACTATTGTTAGACCGGCTATGGCGTCGGCCTGGGTTTGTAGTGCTGTTGTGGCATGGGCAGATTCCTTATCTACGGAGATTGACACCTTAGATAGGGATGCCATTCTAATGACCATATCAGAGATGCTGCCTTGTATATGAGAGATGCTCAAAGAGACATTTGTTTATTAAGCTCCAGAATAAACGCTATGTCTATTTCTGCTAGGCGGCTCTTGTAGACCCGACAGTGGACGGGAGACGCCGATTCAAAGCGGCATATGGAGTCCTTGCCTTACAAAGGGGAGGAGTTGTTTGGAGACGGCCTCTCGGACCTTGTCTCGACTGCTACGGCTGGTAAGTCGAATTTCTACCTTATGTCCCCCCGCAGCATACGAAAAAGGCACCTCATTATCAAATGCAGTCCTTTCGTTCCAATAAGAGCAAGAAGGTAAGGGGATCGTCCTTTGTTGCCAGAGGAAAAGGCAGGGGAAAAAAGCTGCACACAGCTAGTTCCCAGGAGCAGAAGTCCTCCCCTGCATCTGCAAAGTCCACCGCATGACGCTGGGGCTTCCCGGGGGGAAGCAGATCTAGTGGGGGCTCGTCTTCGGTTTTTCAGCCACGTCTGGGTTCACTCGCAGGTGGATCCCTGGGCATTAGAGATTGTTTTTCAGTGATACAGGCTGGAATTCGAAGACTTGCCTCCTCGCCAGTTTTTCAAATCGGCTCTGCCGGCTTCCCCGTCAGAGAGGGATCTAGTGTTGGCAGCGATCCAAAAATTGTATATTCAACAGGTGATTGTCACATTTCCTCATCTCCTGCAAGGAGAGGGATATTACTTAACCCTGTTTGTGGTCCCGAAACCAGACGGTTCGGTCAGACCCATTTTAAATCTAAAATCCCTGAACCTGTACTTGAAGAGGTTCAAGTTCAAAATGGAATCACTCAGGGCGGTCATCGCCAGCCTGGAAGGGGGGGATTGGATGGTGTCCCTGGACATTAAGGATGCTTACCTTCATGTTCCGATATTCCCCCCTCACCAGGCGTTCCTGAGATTTGCAGTGCAGGACTGTCACTACCAATTTCAGACGTTGCCGTTTAAGCTTTCCACGGCCCCGAGAATTTTCACCAAGGTAATTGCGGAAATGATGGTGCTCCTGCTCAGGCAGGGTGTCACAATTATCCCATACTTGGACGATCTCCTCATAAAAGCGAGATCTCGGGAGAAGTTGCTGGACAGCGTGTCTCTGTCCATGAAGACGTTGCAGTTACACGGCTGGATTCTCAATATACCGAAGTCCCAGCTAGTCCCTACAACGCGTCTGACCTTTTTGGGCCTGATTCTAGACACAGACCAGAAAAAGGTTTTTCTTCCGATCGAAAAGGTTCAGGAGCTCATAGCCCTGGTCAGGAACCTATTAAAGCCAAAAATAATTTCAGTGCATCATTGCACACGGGTTCTGGGGAAGATTGTGGCTTCATACGAGGCCATCCCCTTCGGCAGGTTCCATGCGAGGACCTTTCAATGGGACCTCTTGGACAGGTGTTCCGGGTCTCATTTACAAATGCATCAAAGGATCACCCTGTCTCCCAGGACCAGGGTATCTCTCCTGTGGTGGCTGCACAGTGCTCACCTACTAGAGGGTTGCAGGTTCGGCATTCAGGACTGGGTCCTGGTGACCACGGACGCAAGCCTCCGAGGCTGGGGAGCAGTCACACTGGGAAGAAATTTCCAGGTCTCTGGTCAAATCTAGAGACTTGTCTCCACATCAACGTCCTGGAGTTGAGGGCCATATACAACGCGTAGGAATTGCTTCGGGAAAAAACGGTTCTGATCCAGTCAGACAATGTCACGGCAGTGGCTCATATAAACTGCCAAGGCGGAACAAGGAGCAGAGTGGCCATGGCAGAAGCGACCAGGATTCTACGCTGGGCGGAAGGCCATGTAAGCGCACTATCAGCAGTGTTCATCCCGGGGGTGGACAACTGGGAGGCGGACTTCCTCAGCAGGCACGACCTGCATCCGGGAGAGTGGGGACTTCATCAAGAAGTCTTCGCACAGATCACGGGTCTGCCTCAAATAGACATGATGGCATCCCGTCTCAACAAAAAGCTAAAGCGGTATTGCGCCAGGTCAAGGGACCCTCTGGCGGTAGCGGTAGACGCTCTGGTGACACCTTGGGTGTTCAGATCGGTCTATGTGTTTCCTCCTCTTCCTCTCATACCCAAGGTGTTGAGAATAATAAGAATAAGCAGGGTCAGAACAATCCTCATTGTTCCAGATTGGCCACGGAGGACTTGGTATCCGGAGCTGCAAGAGTTGCTCACAGACGATCCGTGGCCTCTTCCTCTAAGGCAGGACCTGCTGCAGCAGGGGCCCTGTCTGTTCCAAGACTTACCGCGGCTGCGTTTGACGGCTTGGTGGTTGAACGCCGGATCCTAGCGGAAAAAGGGATTCCAGAGGAGGTCATTCCTACCTTGATCAAGGCTAGGAAAGACGTGACGTTGAAACATTATCACCGTATATCAGTGATTTTCAACCTTTTTTAACTCGTGGCACACCGAACAATATTTTTAAATTGCCAAGGCACACCATCAGTCCCCCCCGGGGAAAAAAACAAAGGCCCCCCACAGTAAAACAAAAAGCCTTCCCCCCCCACCACACACGCACACACACACACACACACACACCAACACACACACACACACACACACACACACACACACACACACACACACACACATTGGCCTCCACAGAAAAAAACGATTACATTATTCCCCATACAAAAAACAATCACATTGCACCCTACATAAACCATTTTGCTCCCCACATCAATTACATTGCTCCCTACATACAATATATTCCTCCCCAAATAAGTTACAGTGCCCCCCACATAAGTTACATTGGTCCCCCATACTTTATTCCCCACAAATATTAGCCCCTACCGTCATCTGTCCTCCTCCTTGTCTGTCCCTCAATGGCGGGGGGTTGCATACAGTGCTGTGAGCACTGAGCAGCAGGCGGACATCTGTGGTGCCTGCATGCGGGCGGCTGGTGCGGATGCGGGAGGGTCGCGGGCAGGAGGAAGGGCAGGAGTGGATGCGGGAGCGTGGCGGGCAGGAGGGAGGGTAGGTGTGGATGCGGGCAGGCTGCCTGGCTTGTGGAATGACCGATGATGCGGCGGGCGTGACCTATGATGTCACTGCTGCATCTCCATGGCATAGGTCACGGCCCATGCGCGCTTGAGTCTGTGCCTCCCAGAGGATCCCAGTGCTGCTGCTGCCTGGGCTCACAGTTTGTTTTGAAGGTACGGCAGCGGTACTAGCTCCGCGGCACACCTTACAACCAGTCACGGCACACTAGTGTGCCGCGGCACACCGGTTGAAAATGTCTGCCGTATATGGAGAAAATATGTTTCTTGGTGTGAGGCCAGGGCTGCTCCTACGGAGGAGTTCCATTTGGGCCGTCTACTTCACTTCCTTCAAACAGGAGTGAATTTGGGCCTAAAATTAGGGTCCATAAAGGTCCAAATTCCGGCCTTATCCATTTTCTTTCAAAGAGAATTGGCCTCTCTTCCTGAACTACAGACTTTTGTGAAGGGAGTGCTGCATATTCAGCCTCCCTTTGTACCACTGGTGGCGCCTTGGGATCTTAACGTGGTGTTACGTTTCCTCAAGTCACCTTGGTTTGAACCACTCAAAACTGTGTAGTTGAAATACCTCACGTGGAAAGTGGTCATGTTGTTGGCATTAGCTTCGGCAAGGCGTGTTTCAGAATTGGCGGCTTTATCACATAAAAGCCCATACTTGGTTTTTCACGTGCCAAAAGTGGTCTCATCTTTTCATGTGAACCAACCTATTGTCGTGCCTGTGGCTACACGGGACTTGGAGGATTCCGAATCCCTGGATGTGGTCAGGGCTTTAAAGATTTATGTGACAAGAACGGCTAGAATCAGGAAGACTGAAGCTCTGTTTGTTCTGTATGCGGCCAACAAGGTTGGCGCTCCTGCTTCAAAGCAGACTATTGCTCACTGGATCTGTAACACGATTCAGCAGGTGTATTCTACGGCAGGTTTACCATTGCCTAAATCGGTTAAGGCCCATTCCACTAGGAAAGTGGGCTCTTCTTGGGCGGCTGCCCGAGGGGTCTCGGCATTACAGTTGTGCCGAGCAGCTACTTGGTCGGGGTCAAACACCTTTGCAAAGTTCTATAAGTTTGATACCCTGGCTGAGGAGGACCTCCTGTTTGCTCAATCGGTGCTGCAGAGTCATCCGCACTCTCCCGCCCGTTTGGGAGCTTTGGTATAATCCCCATGGTCCTTATGGAGTCCCAGCATCCTCAAGGACGTTAGCGAAAATAAGATTTTACTTACCGGTAAATCTATTTCTCGTAGTCCGTAGAGGATGCTGGGCGCCCGTCCCAAGTGCGGACTTCTTCTGCAAGACTTGTATATAGTTATTGCTTACATAAGGGTTATGTTATAGTTTATCGGTTGAACCGAGGCTATGTTGTTGTTCATACTGTTGACTGGGTAGTGTATCCAGAGCCGGCCCTAACCAATATGATGCCCTAGGCAAGATTTTGGCTGGTGTCCCCTAGCACCGCCGCTAGTTCTGCAGGAGATACCTGGCATGAGTCAGCTGGCAGCTCTGCAAACGTCGGGCGCCTTTTGTTTATGAAAATGCATCTTATTTGCATTACTATGTGGCTAGGATGCACAAGCAGCTTATGCTTAGGGGCACCAGCAGCTTCTGCTGATTAAAATGATATGCAGCATGTCTATATTCTGGGTGCGACTGCGGCTGTATCTGCATACGAAATGCTACATTACAGTGATTTGCAGGAATACACTGCAACGTAGCATTTCATATGCAAATACAGCCGTAGTCACACACAGAATATAGGCATGCCGCATATCATTTTAATCAGCAGAAGCTGCTGGTGCCCCTAAGCATACCAAATGCCCTAGGCATTTGCCTAGTTTGCCTATGCCTAAGGCCGGCTCAAAGTGTATCACAAGTTGTACGGTGTGATTGGTGTGGCTGGTATGGATCTCGCCCTTAGATTTACAAAAATCTTTCCTCGTACTGTCCATCTCCTCTGGGCACAGTTTCCCTAACTGAGGTCTGGAGGAGGGGCATAGAGGGAGGAGCCAGTGCACACCCAGAATCCAAAGCTTTCTTAAAGTGCCCTATCTCCTGCGGAGCCCGTCTATTCCCCATGGTCCTTACGGAGTCCCAGCATCCTCTACGGACTACGAGAAATAGATTTACCGGTAAGTAAAATCTTATTTTATTCAGGAAACTCAGGAGAGCTCCCTGTAGTGCACCCAGTCTCCTCTGAGCACAGTATCAAACTGAGGTCTGGAGGAGGGGCATAGAGGGAGGAGCCAGTGCACACCCATACCTAAAGTTCTTTTTTAGTGCCCATGTCTCCTGCGGAGCCCGTCTATTCCCCATGGTCCTTACAGAGTCCCCAGCATCCTCTAGGACGTAAGAGAAATTCTGCTTTACTATACTATACAGAAGTGCACTGGATATCCTGCCCCAAGGTTCTTGAAAGATTCTGGAACTTGAAAGATGAAATACTTACATTTTTAGACCTAAAAAAACAAGACTTCAGCCTGTTATCTGATCCAATGTATTTAAAAGTAAAAGATCTATCCTTCATGGTTGATATAACAAAACACTTGTTGGATTTAAACCTGAAATTGCAAGGAAAAGATCAAATTATAATGAACATGTATGACCAAGTTAAAGCATTCATATATAAGTTACTTCTTTGGGAAAAACAGTTAAAAAATGATGACTCAATGCACTTTCCGACTTGTAAGTCTTACTAAACCAGTGAACCTGTTTTTTTGTTACAAAACGTACGCCGAAAAATTCAATGTATTAATGTGATACGCCGGTAAAACACTATGAATAATAGTAGGTATCACGTTTGTAAATGGACTTACTTGCTCTAGTACAGGGGTTAACAGTTCGGTAGATGCTAGAATCAAGTGGGCTAAGGGACCTTTTCCGTAAGGGGGAGGGGTTACGACGCAAGGGGGAGGAGCTGGGCCAGCGGGATAGTTCCTCTACTATCCACTAGTGATGAGCGGGTTCGGTTCCTCGGAATCCGAACCCCCCCCGAACTTCAGCCTTTTTACACGGATCCGAGGCAGACTCGGATCTTCCCGCCTTGCTCGGCTAACCCGAGCGCGCCCGAACGTCATCATCCCGCTGTCGGATTCTCGCGAGGCTCGGATTCTATCGCGAGACTCGGATTCTATATAAGGAGCCGCGCGTTGCCGCCATTTTCACACGTGCATTGAGATTCATAGGGAGAGGACGTGGCTGGCGTCCTCTCCATTTAGATTAGAAGAGAGAGAGTGAGAGTGAGACACTTGATTTACTGGAGCTTAGGAGTACTCAGAGAGTGCAGAGTTTACTAGTGACTGACCAGTGACCACCAGTGCAGTTTTATTATATTATTATTTAATATAATCCGTTCTCTGCCTGAAAAAAAACGATACACAGTGACACAGTAACAGTATACCATATCTGTGCTCAGCCTCAGTGTGCTGCATCATCTATGTATATCTGACTGTGCTGAGTGCTCAGTGCTCACACAGCTTAATTGTGGGGGAGACTGGGGAGCAGTAGCAGGAGTACATATTATTTAACAGTGCACACTTTTGCTGCCAGAGTGCCACTGCCAGTGTGACTGACCAGTGACCACTGTCTGACCACCAGTATATTGTGATTGTCTGCCTGAAAAAGTTAAACACTCGTCGTGTGGTGTTTTTATTCTATAAACGCATTCTGCTGACAGTGTCCAGCAGGTCCGTCATTAATTATATAATATATACCTGTCCAGCTGCAGTAGTGATATATATATATTTTTTATATCATTATCATCCAGTCTATATTAGCAGCAGACGCAGTACGGTAGTCCACGGCTGTAGCTACCTCTGTGTCGGCAGTCGCTCGTCCATCCATAATTGTATACCACCTACCTGTGGTGTTTTTTTTTTTTTCTATCTTCTTGATACTAGTAGCTTACTTTAGGAGTCTGCAGTGCTGACAGTGTCCAGCAGGTCCGTCATTATAATATATACCTGTCCGGCTGCAGTAGTGATATATATATATTTTTTATATCATTATCATCCAGTCTATATTAGCAGCAGACGCAGTACGGTAGTCCACGGCTGTAGCTACCTCTGTGTCGGCAGTCGCTCGTCCATCCATAATTGTATACCACCTACCTGTGGTGTTTTTTTTTTTTTTTCTATCTTCTTGATACTACTAGTAGCTTACTTTAGGAGTCTGCAGTGCTGCTGACAGTGTCCAGCAGGTCCGTCATTATATAATATATACCTGTCCGGCTGCAGTAGTGATATATATATATTTTTTATATCATTATCATCCAGTCTATATTAGCAGCAGACGCAGTACGGTAGTCCACGGCTGTAGCTACCTCTGTGTCGGCAGTCGCTCGTCCATCCATAATTGTATACCACCTACCTGTGGTGTTTTTTTTTTTTCTATCTTCTTGATACTACTAGTAGCTTACTTTAGGAGTCTGCAGTGCTGCTGACAGTGTCCAGCAGGTCCGTCATTATATAATATATACCTGTCCGGCTGCAGTAGTGATATATATATATTTTATATCATTATCATCCAGTCTTTATTAGCAGCAGACGCAGTACGGTAGTCCACGGCTGTAGCTACCTCTGTGTCGGCAGTCGCTCGTCCATCCATAATTGTATACCACCTACCTGTTGTGTTTTTTTTTTTCTATCTTCTTGATACTAGTAGCTTACTTTAGGAGTCTGCAGTGCTGACAGTTCCAGCAGGTCCGTCATTATATAATATATACCTGTCCGGCTGCAGTAGTGATATATATATATTTTTATATCATTATCATCCAGTCTATATTAGCAGCAGACGCAGTACGGTAGTCCACGGCTGTAGCTACCTCTGTGTCGGCAGTCGCTCGTCCATCCATAAGTATACTAGTATCCATCCATCTCCATTGTTTACCTGAGGTGCCTTTTAGTTGTGCCTATTAAAATATGGAGAACAAAAATGTTGAGGTTCCAAAAATAGGGAAAGATCAAGATCGACTTCCACCTCGTGCTGAAGCTGCTGCCACTAGTCATGGCCGAGACGATGAAATGCCAGCAACGTCGTCTGCCAAGGCCGATGCCCAATGTCATAGTACAGAGCATGTAAAATCCAAAACACCAAATATCAGTAAAAAAAGGACTCAAAAATCTAAAATAAAATTGTCGGAGGAGAAGCGTAAACTTGCCAATATGCCATTTACCACACGGAGTGGCAAGGAACGGCTGAGGCCCTGGCCTATGTTCATGGCTAGTGGTTCAGCTTCACATGAGGATGGAAGCACTCAGCCTCTCGCTAGAAAAATGAAAAGACTCAAGCTGGCAAAAGCACAGCAAAGAACTGTGCGTTCTTCGAAATCACAAATCCACAAGGAGAGTCCAATTGTGTCGGTTGCGATGCCTGACCTTCCCAACACTGGACGTGAAGAGCATGCGCCTTCCACCATTTGCACGCCCCCTGCAAGTGCTGGAAGGAGCACCCGCAGTCCAGTTCCTGATAGTCAGATTGAAGATGTCAGTGTTGAAGTACACCAGGATGAGGAGGATATGGGTGTTGCTGGCGCTGGGGAGGAAATTGACCAGGAGGATTCTGATGGTGAGGTGGTTTGTTTAAGTCAGGCACCCGGGGAGACACCTGTTGTCCGTGGGAGGAATAGGGCCATTGACATGCCTGGTGAAAATACCAAAAAAATCAGCTCTTCGGTGTGGAAGTATTTCAACAGAAATGCGGACAACATTTGTCAAGCCGTGTGTTGCCTTTGTCAAGCTGTAATAAGTAGGGGTAAGGACGTTAACCACCTCGGAACATCCTCCCTTATACGTCACCTGCAGCGCATTCATCATAAGTCAGTGACAAGTTCAAAAACTTTGGGCGACAGCGGAAGCAGTCCACTGACCAGTAAATCCCTTCCTCTTGTAACCAAGCTCACGCAAACCACCCCACCAACTCCCTCAGTGTCAATTTCCTCCTTCCCCAGGAATGCCAATAGTCCTGCAGGCCATGTCACTGGCAATTCTGACGAGTCCTCTCCTGCCTGGGATTCCTCCGATGCATCCTTGCGTGTAACGCCTACTGCTGCTGGCGCTGCTGTTGTTGCTGCTGGGAGTCGATGGTCATCCCAGAGGGGAAGTCGTACTCGTAAGACCACTTTTACTACTTCCACCAAGCAATTGACTGTCCAACAGTCCTTTGCGAGGAAGATGAAATATCACAGCAGTCATCCTGCTGCAAAGCGGATAACTGAGGCCTTGGCATCCTGGGCGGTGAGAAACGTGGTTCCGGTATCCATCATTACTGCAGAGCCAACTATAGACTTGTTGGAGGTACTGTGTCCCCGGTACCAAATACCATCTAGGTTCCATTTCTCTAGGCAGGCGATACCGAAAATGTACACAGACCTCAGAAATAGACTCACCAGTGTCCTAAAAAATGCAGTTGTACCCAATGTCCACTTAACCACGGACATGTGGACAAGTGGAGCAGGGCAGGCTCAGGACTATATGACTGTGACAGCCCACTGGGTAGATGTATGGACTCCCGCCGCAAGAACAGCAGCGGCGGCACCAGTAGCAGCATCTCGCAAACGCCAACTCTTTCCTAGGCAGGCTACGCTTTGTATCACCGCTTTCCAGAATACGCACACAGCTAAAAACCTCTTACGGCAACTGAGGAAGATCATCGCAGAATGGCTTACCCCAATTGGACTCTCCTGTGGATTTGTGGCATCGGACAACGCCAGCAATATTGTGTGTGCATTAAATCTGGGCAAATTCCAGCACGTCCCATGTTTTGCACATACCTTGAATTTGGTGGTGCAGAATTATTTAAAAAACGAGAGGGGCGTGCAAGAGATGCTGTCGGTGGCCAGAAGAATTGCGGGACACTTTCGGCGTACAGGCACCACGTACAGAAGACTGGAGCACCACCAAAAACGCCTGAACCTGCCCTGCCATCATCTGAAGCAAGAAGTGGTAACGAGGTGGAATTCAACCCTCTATATGCTTCAGAGGTTGGAGGAGCAGCAAAAGGCCATTCAAGCCTATACAACTGAGCACGATATAGGAGGTGGAATGCACCTGTCTCAAGCGCAGTGGAGAATGATTTCAACGTTGTGCAAGGTTCTGCAACCTTTTGAACTTGCCACACGTGAAGTCAGTTCAGACACTGCCAGCCTGAGTCAGGTCATTCCCCTCATCAGGCTTTTGCAGAAGAAGCTGGAGACATTGAAGGAGGAGCTAACACAGAGCGATTCCGCTAGGCATGTGGGACTTGTGGATGGAGCCCTTAATTCGCTTAACAAGGATTCACGGGTGGTCAATCTGTTGAAATCAGAGCACTACATTTTGGCCACCGTGCTCGATCCTAGATTTAAAACCTACCTTGGATCTCTCTTTCCGGCAGACACAAGTCTGCTGGGGTTCAAAGAACTGCTGGTGACAAAATTGTCAAGTCAAGCGGAACGCGACCTGTCAACATCTCCTCCTTCACATTCTCCCGCAACTGGGGGTGCGAGGAAAAGGCTCAGAATTCCGAGCCCACCCGCTGGCGGTGATGCAGGGCAGTCTGGAGCGACTGCTGATGCTGACACCTGGTCCGGACTGAAGGACCTGACAACGATTACGGACATGTCGTCTACTGTCACTGCATATGATTCTCTCCCCATTGAAAGAATGGTGGAGGATTATATGAGTGACCGCATCCAAGTAGGCACGTCAGACAGTCCGTACTTATACTGGCAGGAAAAAGAGGCAATTTGGAGGCCCTTGCACAAACTGGCTTTATTCTACCTAAGTTGCCCTGCCACAAGTGTGTACTCCGAAAGAGTGTTTAGTGCCGCCGCTCACCTTGTCAGCAATCGGCGTACGAGGCTACATCCAGAAAATGTGGAGAAGATGATGTTCATTAAAATGAATTATAATCAATTCCTCCGTGGAGACATTCACCAGCAGCAATTGCCTCCACGAAGTACACAGGGAGCTGAGATGGTGGATTCCAGTGGGGACGAATTGATAATCCTGTGAGGAGGGGGATGTACACGGTGATATATCGGAGGATGATGATGAGGTGGACATCTTGCCTCTGTAGAGCCAGTTTGTGCAAGGAGAGATTAATTGCTTCTTTTTTGGTGGGGGTCCAAACCAACCCGTCATTTCAGTCACAGTCGTGTGGCAGACCCTGTCACTGAAATGATGGGTTGGTTAAAGTGTGCATGTCCTGTTTATACAACATAAGGGTGGGTGGGAGGGCCCAAGGACAATTCCATCTTGCACCTCTTTTTTTCTTTCATTTTTCTTTGCGTCATGTGCTGTTTGGGGAGTGTTTTTTGGAAGGGCCATCCTGCGTGACACTGCAGTGCCACTCCTAGATGGGCCAGGTGTTTGTGTCGGCCACTTGGGTCGCTTATCTTACTCACACAGCTACCTCATTGCGCCTCTTTTTTTTCTTCTTTGCGTCATGTGCTGTTTGGGGAGTGTTTTTTGGAAGGGCCATCCTGCGTGACACTGCAGTGCCACTCCTAGATGGGCCAGGTGTTTGTGTCGGCCACTTGGGTCGCTTATCTTACTCACACAGTTACCTAATTGCGCCTCTTTTTTTCTTCGCGTCATGTGCTGTTTGGGGAGTGTTTTTTGGAAGGGCCATCCTGCGTGACACTGCAGTGCCACTCCTAGATGGGCCAGGTGTTTGTGTCGGCCACTTGGGTCGCTTATCTTACTCACACAGCTACCTAATTGCGCCTCTTTTTTTCTTTGCGTCATGTGCTGTTTGGGGAGTGTTTTTTGGAAGGGCCATCCTGCGTGACACTGCAGTGCCACTCCTAGATGGGCCAGGTGTTTGTGTCGGCCACTTGGGTCGCTTATCTTACTCACACAGCTACCTCATTGCGCCTCTTTTTTTCTTTGCGTCATGTGCTGTTTGGGGAGTGTTTTTTGGAAGGGCCATCCTGCGTGACACTGCAGTGCCACTCCTAGATGGGCCAGGTGTTTGTGTCGGCCACTTGGGTCGCTGAGCTTAGTCATCCAGCGACCTCGGTGCAAATTTTAGGACTAAAAATAATATTGTGAGGTGTGAAGTGTTCAGAATAGACTGAAAATGAGTGGAAATAATGGTTATTGAGGTTAATAATACTTTGGGATCAAAATGACCCCCAAATTCTATGATTTAAGCTGTTTTTTAGGGTTTTTTGAAAAAAAAAAACCGAATCCAAAACACACCCGAATCCGACAAAAAAAATTCGGTGAGGTTTTGCCAAAACGCGTTCGAACCCAAAACACGGCCGCGGAACCGAACCCAAAACCAAAACACAAAACCCGAAAAATTTCCGGTGCTCATCACTACTATCCACGCCACCAACTATTACCTTTAGTAATTAGGTGGTGAGCGAAGCGGAGCGGAGCGAGCCACCGTGCCCGAAGCGTGGCGAGCGAAGCGAGCCCGCGGGGTACTTTTCGGGTACCCTGTTCGCCCGTAGCTCCTCCCCCTGGTGACATAGCTCCTCCCCTAGGTACGTCACTAGGTCCCTTCAGCCACTCCGATATTGAACCAACCTTAACAGTTCCCCTACTGGATGATGCCAGCAGCTAGCAGGGAAACACTAGGACCCAGAAGGATGACAGCCACAGCACCTGGAGAGTGGAAAGATCCAGAGCCCCAGCAACAGGCTGACCTGTGAACTGAGGAAGGAGAGGAGCCTGTGGGGAGGGAAGAGAATGCTGAGTGAGGAGACAGAGCCAAGCTGAGTAGAGCTGCCTGGGAGCTGGCTTGTACCTGAGAGTGCTGACTAGAGGAGTGGGGTGCAGCTGTGGAAGGACAGCAGGAAGCTCCAGTGACTGGAGAGATCCCCTTAGCCACCAGGAGCTGCAACACAGGGACAGAGAGTGGTGCAGACATCACAGTGTGACCAGCCAGGCACTAACACCCCAGGGTAAGCTCCTGTAAAATCAGAGGGAGGAGAGAGCCAGCAACAGACAGACCCTCAGAGAATCCCCAGCCTGATACCTGACAGCCAACCTCCTATGTGCCCAGTCAGTCAGTGTGAGCCAGAAGGAGAGAGAGGCCAGATAGAGCAGGAGCCAGAGACTCTGTGGTGAACTGTTACTAAGGGCAGCTGGGTAACCCCCACATTGGAAGAAAGGCATTCAGCCAAGTGTGATACAACAGACTGTCAGTGGGAAGTATAGTCACTCTACTACAACTGACATCCAGCTGCTATTCAGAGTAAGAAACCAACAACCCATCCCTTATCACACAAAGTAAGAGACTTGGACAGTGATATAGTTATTGTCACACCCTGCAGGTTGCATTACAGACTGCAGTGAGGGGACATGAACTCGCCAAACCAGGAATTGTACTACTTCTATTTGGCTTTCCTAACAAAGAGAGACATATTGCTTTGCTAACTAAAAATGCAACTGCCACCTGGAGGACACTAGAAATATTGCCAAGGTTCATTTCTCTAATGTCCTAGTGGATGCTGGGGACTCCGTAAGGACCATGGGGAATAGCGGCTCTGCAGGAGACTGGGCACAACTATAAAGAAAGCTTTAGACTACTGGTGTGCACTGGCTCCTCCCACTATGACCCTCCTCCAGACTTCAGTTAGATTCTTGTGCCCGGCTGAGCTGGATGCACACTAGGGGCTCTCCTGAGCTCCTAGAAAGAAAGTATATTTAGGTTTTTTATTTTACAGTGAGATCTGCTGGCAACAGACTCACTGCAACGAGGGACTAAGGGGAGAAGAAGCGAACCTACCTAAAGGTGGTAGTTTGGGCTTCTTAGGCTACTGGACACCATTAGCTCCAGAGGGATCGACCGCAGGACCCGACCTTGGTGTTCGTTCCCGGAGCCGCGCCGCCGTCCCCCTTACAGAGCCAGAAGCGTGAAGAGGTCCGGAAAATCGTCGGCAGAAGACTTCGGTCTTCACCAAGGTAGCGCACAGCACTGCAGCTGTGCGCCATTGCTCCTCATGTACACCTCACACTCCGGTCACTGATGGGTGCAGGGCGCTGGGGGGGGGCGCCCTGAGGGCAATATAAGACACCTTGGCTGGCAAATCTACATCATATATAGTCCTAGAGGCTATATAGATGTAAAAATACCCCTGCCAGTATTCCAGAAAAAGCGGGAGAAGTCCGCCGGAAAAGGGGCGGGGCCATCTCCCTCAGCACACTGGCGCCATTTTTTCCTCACAGCTCCGCTGGAAGGAAGCTCCCTGGCTCTCCCCTGCAGTCTGCAAGCTACAGAAGGGTAAAAAAGAGAGGGGGGGGGCACTAAATTTAGGCGCAGGATATATATATATATATATATATATATATATATAAAAAGCAGCTATAAGGGAAAACACTCATTTATAGTGGGATCCCTGTGTTATATAGCGCTCTGGTGTGTGCTGGCATACTCTCTCTCTGTCTCCCCAAAGGGCTTTGTGGGGTCCTGTCCTCTGTCAGAGCATTCCCTGTGTGTTTGCGGTGTGTCGGTACGGCTGTGTCGACATGTTTGATGAGGATGCTTATATGGAGGCGGAGCAGATGCCTGTAAATGTGACACCTGAGTGGATGGTGCTGTGGAAGGAATTACGCGACAGTGTCGACTCCTTGCATAAAAGGTTTGACGACATACCAAATGTGGGACAGCCCGCTTCTCAGCCTGTGCCTGCCCAGGCGTCTCAAAAGCCATCAGGGGCTCTAAAACGCCCGCTACCTCAGATGGCAGACACAGATGTCGACACGGATACTGACTCCAGTGTCGACGACGATGAGACTAATGTAACTTCCAGTAGGGCCACACGTTACATGATTGAGGCAATGAAAAATGTGTTGCACATTTCTGATGTTACCCCCGGTACCACAAAAAAGGGTATTATGTTTGGAGAGAAAAAACTACCAGTAGCTTTTCCTCCATCTGAGTTAAATGAAGTGTGTGAAGAAGCGTGGGCTTCCCCTGATAAGAAGCTGGTAATTTCTAAGAGGTTACTAATGGCGTACCCTTTCCCGCCAGAGGATAGGTCACGTTGGGAAACATCCCCTAGAGTGGATAAAGCGCTCACACGCTTGTCAAAGAAGGTGGCACTACCGTCTCCGGATACGGCCGCCCTGAAGGAATCTGCTGATAGAAAGCAGGAGGCTATCCTGAAATCTATATATACACACACAGGTGTTATACTGAGACCGGCTATTGCTTCAGCATGGATGTGCAGTGCTGCAGCTGCATGGTCAGATTCCCTGTCAGAAAATATTGATACCCTAGACAGGGACACTATATTGCTAACCGTAGAGCATATAAAAGACGCACATTTATACATGAGGGATGCACAGAGGGATATTTGCCGGCTGGCATCCAAAATTAGTGCAATGTCCAATTCTGCCTGGAGAGGGTTATGGACTCGGCAGTGGACAGGAGATGCAGATTCCAAAAGGCACATGGAAGTTCTGAGGAGTTGTTCGGGGATGGTCTCTCGGACCTCGTTTCCACAGCAACAGCTGGGAAGTCTACATTTTTACCCCATGTTCCCTCACAGCCAAAGAAAGCACCGTATTATCAGGTACAGTCCTTTCGGCCCAATAGGGGCAAGCGGGTTAAAGGCGCGTCCTTTCTGCCCAGAGGCAGAGGTAGGGGAAAAAAGCTGCAGCATACAGCCAGTTCCCAGGAGCAAAAGTCCTCCCCCGCTTCCTCTAAGTCCACAGCATGACGCTGGGGCTCCACAGGCGGAGCCAGGTACGGTGGGGGCCCGTGTCAAATATTTCAGCAATCAGTGGGCTCGCTCACGGGTGGATCCCTGGATTTTTCAGATAGTATCTCAGGGGTACAAGCTGGAATTCGAGACGTCTCCCCCCCGCCGTTTCCTCAAATCTGCCTTGCCAACCACTCCCTCAGGGAGGGAGGCAGTGTTACAGGCAATTCACAAGCTGTATTCACAACAGGTGATAGTAAAGGTACCCCTACTTCAACAAGGACGGGGTTACTATTCCACAATGTTTGTGGTACCGAAACCGGACGGTTCGGTGAGACCCATTTTAAATTTGAAATCCTTGAACACATATATAAAAAAATTCAAGTTCAAGATGGAATCGCTCAGGGCGGTTATTGCAAGCCTGGACGAGGGGGATTACATGGTATCACTGGACATCAAGGATGCTTACCTGCATGTCCCCATTTACCATCCTCACCAGGAGTACCTCAGATTTGTGGTACAGGATTGTCATTACCAATTCCAGACGTTGCCGTTCGGTCTATCCACGGCTCCGAGGGTCTTTACCAAGGTAATGGCCGAAATGATGATACTCCTTCGAAAGAAGGGAGTTTTAATTATCCCGTACTTGGACGATCTCCTGATAAAGGCGAGGTCCAGGGAGCAGTTGTTGGTCGGGGTAGCACTATCTCGGGAGGTGCTACAACAGCACGGCTGGATTCTAAACATTCCAAAGTCACAGCTGGTCCCTACGACACGTCTACTGTTCCTGGGGATGGTTCTGGACACAGAACAGAAAAAAGTGTTTCTCCCGGAGGAGAAGGCCAAGGAGCTGTCATCTCTAGTCAGAGGCCTCCTAAAACCAAAACAGGTGTCGGTGCATCACTGCACGCGGATCCTGGGAAAGATGGTAGCTTCCTACGAAGCGATTCCATTCGGCAGGTTTCATGCAAGAACCTTTCAGTGGGACCTGTTGGACAAGTGGTCCGGATCGCATCTTCAGATGCATCGGCTGATAACCCTGTCTCCAAGGACAAGGGTGTCTCTGCTGTGGTGGCTGCAGAGTGCTCATCTTCAAGAGGCCCGCAGATTCGGCATACAGGACTGGGTCCTGGTGACCACGGATGCCAGCCTTCGAGGCTGGGGGGCAGTCACACTGGGAAGAAACTTCCAAGGACTATGGTCAAGTCAGGAGACTTCCCTGCACATAAATATTCTGGAACTGAGGGCCATTTACAATGCCCTAAGTCAGGCAAAACCCCTGCTTCAAAACCAGCCGGTACTGATCCAGTCAGACAACATCACGGCGGTTGCCCATGTAAATCGACAGGGCGGCACGAGAAGCAGGACGGCAATGGCAGAAGCCACAAGGATTCTCCGATGGGCGGAAAATCACGTGTTAGCACTGTCAGCAGTGTTCATTCCGGGAGTGGACAACTGGGAAGCAGACTTCCTCAGCAGGCACGACCTCCAACCGGGAGAGTGGGGACTTCATCCAGAAGTCTTTCAAATGATTGTAAATCGGTGGGAACGGCCACAGGTGGACATGATGGCGTCCCGCCTAAACAAAAAGCTAGAAAAGTATTGCGCCAGGTCGAGAGACCCGCAGGCGATAGCTGTGGACGCTCTAGTGACACCGTGGGTGTACCGGTCGGTTTATGTGTTCCCTCCTCTTCCTCTCATACCAAAGGTACTGAGGATAATAAGGAGAAGAGGAGTAAGAACTATACTCATTGTTCCGGATTGGCCAAGAAGAGCTTGGTACCCGGAACTTCAAGAAATGATGTCAGAGGACCCATGGCCTCTACCGCTCAGACAAGACCTGCTGCAGCAGGGGCCCTGTCTGTTCCAAGACTTACCGTGGCTGCATTTGACGGCATGGCGGTTGAACACCGGATCCTGAAGGAAAAGGGCATTCCGGAGGAAGTCATTCCTACGCTGATTAAAGCTAGGAAAGAAGTAACCGCAAACCATTATCACCGCATATGGCGAAAATATGTTGCGTGGTGTGAGGCCAGGAAGGCCCCAACGGAGGAATTTCAGCTGGGCCGTTTCCTGCACTTCCTACAGTCAGGGTTGACTATGGGCCTTAAATTGGGTTCCATTAAGGTCCAGATTTCGGCTCTATCGATTTTCTTCGAGAGAGAACTGGCTTCACTGCCTGAAGTTCAGACTTTTGTTAAGGGAGTGCTGCATATTCAGCCCCCTTTTGTGCCTCGAGTGGCACCTTGGGATCTCAACGTGGTGTTGGATTTCCTAAAGTCACATTGGTTTGAGCCACTGAAAACCGTGGATTTGAAATATCTCACGTGGAAAGTGGTCATGTTGTTGGCCTTAGCTTCGGCCAGGCGTGTATCAGAATTGGCGGCTTTGTCATGTAAAAGCCCTTATCTGATTTTCCATATGGATAGGGCAGAATTGAGGACTCGTCCCCAGTTTCTCCCCAAAGTGGTATCAGCTTTTCATCTGAACCAACCTATCGTGGTGCCTGCGGCTACAAATGACTTGGAGGCTTCCAAGTTGTTGGACGTAGTCAGGGCCCTGAAAATCTATGTTTCCAGGACAGCTGGAGTCAGAAAGACTGACTCGCTCTTTATCCTGTATGCGCCCAACAAGTTGGGTGCACCTGCTTTAAAGCAGACTATTGCTCGCTGGATCTGTAGTACGATTCAGCTTGCACATTCTGCGGCTGGACTGCCGCATCCTAAATCAGTGAAAGCCCATTCCACGAGGAAGGTGGGCTCTTCTTGGGCGGCTGCCCGAGGGGTCTCGGCTCTTCAACTTTGCCGAGCAGCTACTTGGTCGGGGTCAAACACGTTTGCTAAATTCTACAAGTTTGACATCCTGGCTGAGGAGGACCTAGAGTTTGCCCATTCGGTGCTGCAGAGTCATCCGCACTCTCCCGCTCGTTTGGGAGCTTTGGTATAATCCCCATGGTCCTTACGGAGTCCCCAGCATCCACTAGGACGTTAGAGAAAATAAGAATTTACTCACCGGTAATTCTATTTCTCGTAGTCCGTAGTGGATGCTGGGCGCCCATCCCAAGTGCGGATTGTCTGCAATACGTGTATATAGTTATTACTTAACTAAAGGGTTATTGTTGAGCCCTCTGTTGAGAGGCTCAGTTGTTATCATACTGTTAACTGGGTAATGTATCACGAGTTATACGGTGTGATGGGTGTGGCTGGTATGAGTCTTACCCGGGATTCAAAATCCTTCCTTATTATTGTCAGCTCTTCCGGGCACAGTATCCTAACTGAAGTCTGGAGGAGGGTCATAGTGGGAGGAGCCAGTGCACACCAGTAGTCTAAAGCTTTCTTTATAGTTGTGCCCAGTCTCCTGCGGAGCCGCTATTCCCCATGGTCCTTACGGAGTCCCCAGCATCCACTACGGACTACGAGAAATAGAATTACCGGTGAGTAAATTCTTATTTTAATTAATATTGTACTACATGCAAAAGGGGAGTACTACATTTGCAAAGGTGTGCTTAACCGTGAAGTGTGATGTAACTAACTGGCGTTACTTGAAAAATATTACTGTAGCAGTTAGGATTGTCATGTGTTTTACCTGATTTGGTGCCATTGTGTATGTTAAACCATTTTCTTTCAAAAACAGCAGTGACACCCTTGTTCCTTATAATAAAATACCAGTCACTGTCCTAACGCGTGGTGACATGTTTGTTGGGATGTTTGGGGGTCCTTGTCTCTCTGCCTAGTCCCCGAGGAAGCCTGAAGAGAGAGTGTACAGACAGCCAAGGAAGAAGATCAGGAAACGCAGGTACCACTCGATCCACTCATACACCGCCACTCCATCACTAGTGGCGTATCACATTAAGACTGAAGAAAAATTTGAACATATCAAATCTTTTGAATACTAGTTTTATTTGTTTTCAGACATTTCTCTTACGTCCTAGAGGATGCTGGGGACTCCGTAAGGACCATGGGGTATAGACGGGCTCCGCAGGAGATAGGGCACCTAAAAAGAACTTTGACTATGGGTGTGCACTGGCTCCTCCCTCTATGCCCCTCCTCCAGACCACAGTTAGATTCTGTGCCCAGAGGAGAAAGGGTACACTGCAGAGAGCTCTCCAGAGTTTTCTGTTTTAAAAGAATTTTGTTAGGTTTTTTATTTTCAGGGAGTCCTGTTGGCAACAGGCTCCCTGCATCGTGGGACTGAGGAGAGAGAAGCAGGGCTGGCTTGTCAAGTTGGGCACTGTTTCTAAGGCTACTGGACACCATTAGCTTCAGAGGGAGTCGGAACACAGGTCTCACCTGGGGTTCGTCCCGGAGCCGCGCCGCCGTCCTCCTCACAGATGCCGAAGATAGAAGCCGGGTGAGTATGAGAAGGCAGAAGACATCAGGCGGCAGAAGACATCAGATCTTCATGAGGTAAGGCGCGCAGCGGTAAGCTGCACGCCATTGCTCCAACTATACACACACAGAGCAGCACTGAAGGGTGCAGGGCGCTGGGGGGGGGCGCCCTGGGCAGCAATATTCCTCACTTCTGGGCATGTTAAGATGGATTAGGCTGCGGAGACAGTAAATCAAAGAATCCCCCGCCATTTTAATAAAAAAAGCACTGGGACCGTAGCCCGCCGTCGGGTGGGCGGGGCTTGATCCTCAGCACTAACCAGCGCCATTTTCTCCACAGAAGCTGCATGCTGAACGCTGGCTCCCTGTTCTCCTCCCTGCTGAACTTCACAGGCTGGAAAAAAGAGGAGGGGGGCACATTGGCGACGCAGTGAGTGGGAATTGGAATATTATTATATAAAAAAGCGCTATCTGGTCATATTTTTCCCCAGTGTTATTAAGCGCTGGGTGTGTGCTGGCATACTCTCTCTCTGTCTCTCCTAAGGGTCTGGTTGGGGTTTTGTCCCCTTGTAGGTTAATCCCTGTGTGTGTGGGGTGTCGGTACGTGGTGTCGACATGTCTGAAGCGGAAGGCTTCTCCAAGGAGGAGGTGGAGCAAATGAGTGGTGTGTCCCCGTCGGTTGTGCCGACTCCGGAATGGATGGACATGTGGCATATGTTGAATGCAAGTGTGGCATCTTTACATAAAAGGCTTGATAAGGCTGAATTAGGGGGGACATCAGGGGGTCAATCCTCGGATTGGACCGACTCACAGGGCCCGTCGGGGTCTCAAAAGCGTCCCTTAACACAAGACACTACTACCGACACGGATTCTGATTCCAGTGTCGACTATGATGAAGTAAAATTGCACCCTAGGGTGACTAAAACCATTCAGTGTATGATTGTGGCAATAAGGGATGTGTTGCATATTGAGGATGAACCCTCGGTCCCCGACACAAGGGTACACATGTTTAAGGAAAAGAAACAGATTATTAATTTTCCCACATCTCATGAATTAAATGATTTCTTTGGAAAAGCTTGGGAGACTCCGGAAAAGAGACCGCAGATCCCCAAAAGAATTTATATGGCATACCCCTTCCCCAAGCAGGACAGGGAGATTTGGGAATCACCCCCCACTGTGGACAAGGCCCTGACGCGCTTGTCCAAGAAAGTGGCGCTACCGTCTCCTGACACAGCGGCCCTTAAGGACCCTGCAAATCGCAGGCAAGAAACTACCTTAAAGTGTATTTATTCTCATACGGGTGCTGTGCTAAGACCGACAATTGCGTCGGCATGGGTGTGTAGCGCAATTGCAGCTTGGACAGATGAGCTGACAGATCAATTTGATAATAAGGATACTATATTCTTAACTCTAGCCCATATTAAAGACGCAGTCTTATTTATGAGGGATGCTCAAAGGGACATTGGACTGCTAGCTTCTAAGGCCAATGCCATGTCTATCTCGGCGAGAAGATCCTTATGGACTCGCCAATGGACGGGTGATGCGGATTCCAAAAAACATATGGAAGTACTACCCTATAAGGGTGAGGTATTGTTTGGGGATGGGCTGACGGACCTGGTTTCCACAGCTACAGCAGGTAAATCAAATTTTTTACCATATATTCCCCAATAGCAAAAGAAAGTAACACCCTATCAGATGCAGTCCTTTCGGTCGCACAAGTCCAGAAGAGGTCGGGGATCCTCTTTCCTCGGCAGAGGCAAAAGAGCACCTGCTTCGGCAGGTGCCCAGGACCAAAAGTCCTCCACGGCTGCTCCAAAACCCACAGCATGACGCTGGGGCTCCCCTGAGGGAGTCCGCACCGGTGGGGGCACGTCTTCGACTTTTCAGTCAGACCTGGGTCAGATCAGACCTGAATCCCTGGGTGTTGGAAATAGTTTCCCAGGGGTACAAACTGGAATTCGAGGAGGTGCCCCCGCGCCCTACCAGCTTCCACATCGGAAAGGGATGTAGTGTTAGCTGCAATTCAAACGCTGTGTATACAGCAAGTGATAATCAAGGTTCCCCTGCACCAGCAGGGAAGAGGTTACTACTCAACCCTATTTGTGGTCCCGAAACCGGACGGTTCGGTCAGACCTATTTTGAATCTGAAATCCCTAAACCTGTACATAAAAAGATTCAAATTCAAAATGAAATCACTCAGAGCGATAATAGCCAACATGGAGGAGGGGGAGTTTATGCTATCTCTGGACATAAAGGATGCGTACCTTCATGTCCCCATATATGCCCCCCATCAGGAATACCTGAGATTCGCTGTACAGGATTGTCATTACCAATTTCAGACGTTGCCGTTTGGACTTTCCACGGCCCCGAGGATTTTCACCAAGATAATGGCGGAAATGATGGTGGTCCTGCGCAAGCATGGAGTCACAATGATCTCATACTTGGACGATCTCCTGATAAAAGCGAGATCAAGGGAGAAATTGCTGAGCAGTGTGGCGCTCTCTCTGAGAGTGCTCCAGCAACACGGTTGGATTTTAAATCTACCAAAGTCACAGTTGATTCCGACAACTCGACTACCGTTCCTAGGTATGATACTGGATACGGAACAAATGAAGGTCTTCCTCCCAATAGAGAAAGCCCAGGACATCCAGAACATGGTCAGAGACCTGCTAAAACCGAAAAGGGTGTCAGTTCACCAATGCACTCGAGTTCTGGGAAAAATGATGGCGGCCTACGAGGCCATTCCCTTCGGAAGGTTCCATGCAAGAACTTTTCAATGGGACCTTCTGGACAAGTGGTCCGGGTCCCATCTGCACTTACATCGGAAAATAACTCTGTCCCCAGGGGCCAGAGTGTCTCGCCTGTGGTGGTTGCAAAGTGCTCACCTGCTGGAGGGTCGCCGGTTCGGAATTCAGGACTGGATCCTGGTTACCACGGACGCGAGCCTCCGAGGATGGGGAGCGGTCACACAGGGAAAAAATTTTCAGGGACTTTGGTCAGACCAGGAGTCCTGTCTACACATCAATGTGTTGGAACTCAGGGCCATTTACAACGGCCTTCGACAAGCGGAGAGTCTTCTTCGAAACCTACCTGTTCTGATTCAATCAGACAATGTCACAGCAGTGACTCATGTGAACCACCAAGGCGGGACAAGAAGCAGAGTCGTGATGGCGGAAGCCACCAGGATTCTTCGCTGGGCGGAAAATCATGTAAGCGCTCTGTCGGCTGTCTTCATTCCGGGAGTGGACAACTGGGAAGCAGACTTCCTCAGCAGACACGATCTCCATCCAGGAGAGTGGGGACTTCATCAAGAAGTCTTTGCAGATATAACACGTCTTTGGGGAACTCCTCAAATAGACATGATGGCGTCACGCCTCAACAAAAAGCTTCGGAGGTATTGTGCCAGGTCTCTGGACCCTCAGGCAGTGGCAGTAGACGCTCTGATAACACCATGGGTGTTCAAATCGGTCTACGTGTTTCCTCCTCTTCCTCTCATCACAAAAGTGTTGAGGATCATAAGGCAAAGAAGAGTACAGACGATACTCATTGTCCCAGACTGGCCTCGAAGGGCCTGGTACTCAGATCTACAAGAGATGCTCACAGGAGATCCCTGGCCTCTTCCTCTGAGGGAAGACCTGTTGCAACAGGGGCCCTGTGTATTTCAGGACTTACCGCGGTTACGTTTGACGGCATGGCGGTTGAACGCCGAATCCTAGCGAAAAAGGGGATTCAGGAAGAGGTCATCCCTACTTTAATAAAGGCTAGGAAGGAGGTGATGGTTAAGCATTATCACCGTATCTGGCGAAAGTATGTGTCTTGGTGTGAGACCAAGAATGCACCTACAGAAGATTTTCATCTGGGTCGTTTTCTCTACTTCCTACAGACAGGAGTGGATATGGGCCTGAAATTAGGCTCTGTTAAGGTTCAGATTTTGGCCCTCTCGATTTTCTTTCAGAAGGAATTGGCTTCTCTTCCATAAGTCCAGACGTTTGTAAAAGGAGTGCTACACATCCAGCCTCCTTTTGTGCCTCCAGTGGCACCGTGGGACCTCAACGTGGTGTTGCAGTTCCTAAAATCACACTGGTTTGAACCGCTTAACAAGGTTGAGTTGAAATTTCTTACTTGGAAGGTGGTCATGTTGTTGGCCTTGGCATCAGCAAGGCGAGTGTCAGAATTGGCGGCTTTGTCACACAAAAGCCCCTACTTGATTTTTCATGTGGATCGAGCTGAATTGAGGACACGTCCGCAATTTTTGCTTAAGGTGGTTTCTTCATTCCATGTGAATCAACCTATTGTGGTGCCTGTGGCTACAAGTGACCTGGAGGATTCCAGATCCCTGGACGTAGTCAGGGCCTTAAAGATTTATGTAGCCAGGACGGCTAGAATTAGGAAAACAGAGGCTCTGTTTGTCCTGTATGCGGCCAATAAGATTGGCACACCTGCTTTGAAGCAGACTATTGCTCGCTGGATCTGTAATACGATTCAGCAGGCTCACTCTATGGCTGGATTGCCGGTACCAAATTCGGTTAAGGCCCATTCCACTAGGAAGGTGGGCTCTTCTTGGGCGGCTGCCCGAGGCGTCTTGGCATTACAACTTTGCCGAGCAGCGACTTGGTCGGGGTCAAACACTTTTGCTAAATTCTACAAGTTTGACACCCTGGCTGATGAGGACCTAGCGTTTGCTCAGTCGGTGCTGCAGAGTCATACGCACTCTCCCGCCTGATTGGATGCTTTGGTATAAACCCCATGGTCCTTACAGAGTCCCCAGCATCCTCTAGGACGTAAGAGAAAATAAGATTTTAAACCTACCGGTAAATCTATTTCTCCTAGTCCGTAGAGGATGCTGGGCGCCCGTCCCAGTGCGGAAACTCTGCAAGACTTGTATATAGTTGTTGCTTACATAAGGGTTATGTTACAGTTGAAATCGGTCTTGGACCGTTACTGTTGTTGTTCATACTGTTAACTGGTTATGTATGATCCAGGTTACACGGTATGATTGGTGTGGGCTGGTATGAATCTTGCCCTTGGATTTCTAAATCCTGCCTTGTATTGTCCATCTCCTCTGGGCACAGTTCTCTAACTGAGGTCTGGAGGAGGGGCATAGAGGGAGGAGCCAGTGCACACCCATAGTCAAAGTTCTTTTTAGGTGCCCTATCTCCTGCGGAGCCCGTCTATACCCCATGGTCCTTACGGAGTCACCAGCATCCTCTACGGACTAGGAGAAATAGATTTACCGGTAGGTTTCAAATCTTATTTTTTCAATTTAAATAGCAAAAGTGCCAACTCATATGCAAATGGAAGTAATTGGGATTCAATGCGATTCAAATATGAAGCTCAAATTCAATAAAGCTGATTTACCTGACCTTTATAAGTATTTGCCAGCACGAAACTCGCAAGTTTGCATGTTAGATTATTTCCATGGGGGTAATTCTGAGTTGATCGCAGCTTCAAGTTTGTTAGCAATTGGGCAAAACCATGGCCCTCATTCCGAGTTGTTCGCTCGGTAAATTTCATCGCATCGCAGCGATTTTCCGCTTAGTGCGCATGCGCAATGTTCGCACTGCGACTGCGCCAAGTAAATTTGCTATGTAGATAGTATTTTTACTCACGGCTTTTTCATCGGTCTGGCGATCGTAATGTGATTGACAGGAAATGGGTGTTACTGGGCGGAAACAGGCCGTTTTATGGGCGTGTGGGAAAAAACGCTACCGTTTCCGGAAAAAACGCAGGAGTGGCCGGAGAAACGGAGGAGTGTCTGGGCGAACGCTGGGTGTGTTTGTGACGTCAAACCAGGAACGACAAGCACTGAACTGATCGCAGATGCCGAGTAAGTCTGGAGCTACTCAGAAACTGCTACGAGGTGTGTAATCGCAATATTGCGATTACTTCGGTCGCAATTTTAAGATGCTAAGATTCACTCCCAGTAGGCGGCGGCTTAGCATGAGCAACTCTGCTAAAATCGCCTTGCGAACGATCAACTCGGAATGAGGGCCCATGTGCACTGCAGGTGATGCAGATATAACATGTGCAGAGAGATATAGATTTGGGTGGGGTGTGTTCAATCTGCAATCTAAATTGCAGTGTAAAAATAAAGCAACCAGTATTTACCCTGCATAGAAACAATATAACCCACCCAAATCTAACTCTCTCTGCAAATGTTATATCTGCCCCTCCTGCAGTGCACATGGTTTTGCCCAACTGCTAAAAAATTTCCTGCTGCGATCAACTTGGAATTACCCCCCATGTTCAGAAAAACCTACCAGTGTGAGCAATTATTCTCATTAATGAAAGGAAACAAGTCTTCTGCTAGGTCCAGATTGTCAGACTTTCATCTTTCATCTTATTACATCCAATAAGAAACTGGAAAATTGGTGACAACAAAGAGGTGTCAAATATCAGGAAGAGAACATTAAAGTCAATGTATTCTTCCTGATACTTGACTTCTCTTAGATTATACTTTATTGTTGGTTTTTATAATAAACCTTTCAAACTTGCATATAAGACTTTTTCTTGTGGCCCAAACAAATCTTAGACTTTGTTTATTCTGCCCAGTTGAGATTTTGAGTTTGCCCTAGGAGCAGAGAATAGGCATGCACCATCCTGTCTGTTTGCCCCTTCCCTTCAGAATGTAAGCTCTCACGAGCAGGGTCCTCTCCCCTCATGTGCTTTTCCCTTTTTTAGACTATCTTCTACTCCAACCCTCAGTTTCTGCCACCCTGATGGTTATTTAAGTGTCTTCTGCCTAGAGATGTGCACCGGACATTTTTCGGGTTTTGGTTTTGGATTCGGTTCCGCGGCCGTGTTTTGGATTCGGAAGCGTTTTGGCAAAACCTCCCTGAAAATTTTTTGTCGGATTCGGGTGGGTTTTTTTTCAAAAACCCCTCAAAAACAGCTTAAATCATAGAATTTGGGGGTCATTTTGATCCCATAGTATTATTAACCTCAATAACCATAATTTCCACTCTTTTCCAGTCTATTCTGAACACCTCACAATATTATTTTTAGTCCTAAAATTTGCACCAAGGTCGCTGGATGACTAAGCTAAGCGACCCAAGTGGCCGGCACAAACACCTGGCCCATCTAGGAGTGGCACTGCAGTGTCAGACAGGATGGCAGTTAAAAAAAATTGGCCCCAAACATCACATGATGCAAAGATAAATAAAAGAAAAAAGAGCTGCAAGATGGAATTGTCCTTGGGCCCTCCCACCCACCCGTATGTTGTATAAACAGGACATGCACACTTTAACAAACCCATCATTTCAGCGACAGGGTCTGCCACACGACTGTGACTGAAATGACTGGTTGGTTTGGGCCCCCACCAAAAAAGAAGCAATCAATCTCTCCTTGCACAAACTGGCTCTACAGAGGCAAGATGTCCACCTCCTCCTCATCATCTGATTCCTTACCCCTTTCACTGTGTACATCCCCCTCCTCACAGATTATTAATTCGTCCCCACTGGAATCCACCATCTCAGGTCCCTGTGTACTTTCTGGAGGCAATTGATTTTTGATGAACATCATCTCCACATTTTGAAGTAACCTCGTACGCCGATTGCTGACAAGGTGAGCGGCTGCACTAAACACTCTTTCAGAGTACACACTGGAGGGGGGCAACTTAGGTAAAATGAAGCCAGTTTTGTGCAAGGGCCTTCAAATTGCCTCTTTTTCCTGCCAGTATACGTACTGACTGTCTGACGTGCCTACATGGATGCGGTCACTAATATAATCCTCCACCATTCTTTCAATGGTGACAGAATCATATGCAGTGACAGTAGATGACATGTCAGTAATCGTTGGCAGGTCCTTCAGTCCGGACAAGATGTCAGCACTCGCTCCAGACTGCCCTGTATCACCGCCAGCGGATGGGCTCGGAATTCTTAGCCTTTTCCTCGCAGCCCCAGTTGCGGGAGAATGTGAAGGAGGAGCTGTTGACGGGTCACGTTCCGCTTGACTTGACAAGTGTCTCACCAGCAGGTCTTTGCACCTCTACAGACTTGTGTCTGCCGGAAAGAGAGATACAACGTAAGCTTTAAACCTAGGATCGAGTACGGTGGCCAAAATGTAGTGCTTTCAACAGATTGACCACCCGTGAATCCTGGTTAAGCGAATTAAGGGCTCCATCCACAAGTTCCACATGCCTAGCGGAATCGCTCCATTTTAGCTCCTCCTTCAATCTCTCCAGCTTCTTCTGCAAAAGCCTGATGAGGGGAATGACCTGACTAAGGCTGGCAGTGTCTGAACTGACTTCACGTGTGGCAAGTTCAAAGGGTTGCAGAACCTTGCACAACGTTGAATTCATTCTCCACTGCGCTTGAGTCAGGTGCATTCCCCCTCCTTTGCCTATATCGTAGGCAGATATATAGGCTTGAATGGCCATTTACTGCTCCTCCATCCTCTGAAGCATATAGAGGGTTGAATTCCACCTCGTTACCACCTCTTGCTTCAGATGATGGCGGGGCAGGTTCAGGAGTGTTTGCTGGTGCTCCAGTCTTCGGCACGCGGTGGCTGAATGCCGAAAGTGGCCCGCAATTCTTCGGGCCACCCACAGCATCTCTTGCACACCCCTGTCATTTTAAAAAAAAATTCTGCACCACCAAATTCAATGTATGTGCAAAACATGGGACGTGCTGGAATTTGCCCACATGTAATGCACACACAATATTGGTGGCATTGTCCGATGTCACAAATCCCCAGGAGAGTCCAATTGGGGTAAGCCATTCTGCGATGATGTTACTCAGTTTCCGTAAGAGGTTGTCAGCTGTGTGCCTCTTATGGAAAGCGGTGATACAAAGCGTAGCCTGCCTAGTAACGAGTTGGCGTTTGCTAGATGCTGCTACTAGTGCCGCTGCTGCTGTTCTTGCTGCGGGAGGCAATACATCTACCCAGTGGGCTGTCACAGTCATATAGTCCTGAGTCTGCCCTGCTCCACTTGTCCACATGACCGTGGTTAAGTGGACATTGGGTACAACTGCATTTTTTAGGACACTGGTGACTCTTTCTGACGTCTGTGTACATTCTCGGTATCGCCTGCCTAGAGAAATGGAACCTAGATGGTATTTGGTACCGGGGACACAGTACCTCAATCAATTCTCTAATTCCCTGTGAATTAATGGTGGATACCGGACACACGTTTAACACCACCGCAGCTGCCAAGACCTGAGTTATCCGCTTTGCAGCAGGATGACTGCTGTGATATTTCATCTTCCTCGCAAAGGACTGTTGGACAGTCAATTGCTTACTGGAAGTAGTGCAAGTGGTCTTCGACTTCCCCTCTGGGATGACGATCGACTCCCAGCAGCAACAACAGCAGCGCCAGCAGCAGTAGGCGTTACACTCAAGGATGCATTGGAGGAATCCCAGGCAGAGGACTCGTCAGACTTGCCAGTGACATGGCCTGCAGGACTATTGACTTTCCTGTCTAAGGAGGAAATTGACAGAGGGAGTTGGTGGTGTGGTTTGCAGGAGCTTGGTTACAAGAGTAAGGGATTTAGTTGTCAGTGGACTGCTTCCGCTGTCACATAAGGTTTTTGAACTTGTCAATGACTTCTGATGAATGCGCTCCAGGTGACGTATAAGGGAGGATGTTCCTAGGTGGTTAACATCCTTACCCCTACTTATTACAGCTTGACACAGGCAACACACGGCTTGACACCTGTTGTCTGCATTTCTGTTTAAAATAATTCCACACCGAAGAGGTGATTTTTTTTTTTGTAATTTGACCAGGCATGTCAATGGCCATATTCGTCCCACGGACAACAGGTGTCTCCCTGGGTGCCTGACTTAAACAAACCACCTCACCATCAGAATCCTCCTTGTCAATTTCCTCCTCAGCGCCAGCAACACTCATATCCTCATCCTGGTGTACTTCAACAGTGACATCTTCAATTTGACTATCAGGAACTGGACTGCGGGTGCTCCTTCCAGCACTTGCAGGTGGCGTGCAAATGGTGGAAGGCACCACCTCTTCCCGTCCAGTGTTGGGAAGGTCAGGCATCGCAACCGACACAATTGGACTCTCCGTGGGGATTTGTGATTTAGACGAACGTACATTTCTTTGCTGGGCTTTTGCCAGCTTAAGTCTTTTCATTTTTCTAGCAGGAGGATGAGTGCTTCCATCCTCATGTGAAGCTGAACCACTAGCCATGAACACAGGGCCTCAGCCGTTCCTTGCCACTCCGTGTCGTAAATGGCATATTGGCAAGTTTACGCTTCTCATCAGACGCTTTTAATTTTGATTTTTGGGTCATTTTACTGAACTTTTGTTTTTTGGATTTTACATGCTCTCTACTATGACATAGGGCATCGGCCTTGGCAGACGACGTTGATGGCATTTCATCATCTCGGCCATAACTAGTGGCAGCAGCTTCAGCACGAGATGGAAGTGGATCTTGATCTTTCCCTATTTCTCTGACGTCCTAGTAGATGCTGGGAACTCCGTAAGGACCATGGGGAATAGACGGGCTCCGCAGGAGACTGGGCACTCTAAAAAAAAGATTAGGTACTATCTGGTGTGCACTGGCTCCTCCCTCTATGCCCCTCCTCCAGACCTCAGTTAGAATCTGTGCCCGGCCAGAGCTGGGTGCTCCTAGTGGGCTCTCCTGAGCTTACTAGAAAAGAAAGTATTTATTAGGTTTTTTATTTTCAGTGAGCTTCTGCTGGCAACAGACTCACTGCTACGTGGGACTAAGGGGAGAGAAGCAAACCTACCTGCTTGCAGCTAGCTTGTGCTTCTTAGGCTACTGGACACCATTAGCTCCAGAGGGTTCGAACACAGGCACCTGTCCTCGATCGTCCGTTCCCAGAGCCGCGCCGCCGTCCCCCTTGCCGAGCCAGAAGAACAGAAGCTGGAAGACGACGAAATCGGCGGCTGAAGACTCCTGTCTTCATTAAGGTAGCGCACAGCACCGCAGCTGTGCGCCATTGCTCCCAGCACACTTACACACTCCGGTCACTGTAGGGTGCAGGGCGCTGGGGGGGGGGGGGGGCGCCCTGGGCTGCAATTGAGGTATCTTTGGCACAAAAACATACATATATACAGTCTAGCACTGTATATATGTAAAAAACCCCGCCATTATTTTACACTGAAAGCAGGACAGAAGCCCGCCACTGAGGGGGCGGGGCCTTCTTCCTCAGCACACCAGCTCCATTTTCCCTTCACAGCTCCGCTGGAAGCACGCTCCCGAGGCTCTCCCCTGCAGTATCCAGGTACAAGACGGGTTAAAAAGAGAGGGGGGGCACATAAATTTAGGCGCAAATCAATACAAACAAGCAGCTATTGGGAAAATCACTTATTAGCAGTGTAAATCCCTGTGTTATATAGCGCTGTGGTGTGTGCTGGCATACTCTCTCTCTGTCTCCCCAAAGGACTTTGTGGGGTCCTGTCCTCAGTCTGAGCATTCCCTGTGTGTGTGCGGTGTGTCGGTACGGCTGTGTCGACATGTTTGATGAGGAAGGTTACGTGGAGGCGGAGCAAGGGCAGATAAGTGTGGTATCGCCCCCGTCGGGGCCGACACCAGATTGGATGGATATGTGGAAGATCTTAAATGACAATGTAAACTCCTTACATAAAAGGTTTGATGACGCTGCAGCCTTGGGACAGCCGGGGCCTCAGTCCGCGCCTGCCCAGGCGACTCAGAAACCGTCAGGGGCTCATAAACGCCCTCTGGCTCAGATGGTTGACACTGATGCCGACACGGAGTCCGACTCCAGTGTCGACGATGATGAGGCACATTTACAGTCTAAAATGACTAAGGCCATCCGATACATGATTATTGCAATGAAAGATGTATTACACATTTCTGAGAGTAACCCGGTTAATACCAAGAGGGTTTATATGTTTGGGGAGAAAAAGCAGCCAGTGACTTTTCCCCCATCTGATAAATTAAATGAATTGTGTGAAGAAGCGTGGAGTTCCCCTGATAAGAAATTAGTGAATTCTAAGAGGTTACTGATGGCGTACCCTTTCCCGCCAACGGACAGGTTACGTTGGGAAACATCCCCTAGGGTGGACAAGGCGCTGACACGCTTATCTAAAAAGGTGGCCCTGCCGTCTCAGGATACGGCCGCCCTAAAGGAGCCTGCGGATAGAAAGCAGGAAGCTATCCTGAAGTCAGTGTATACACACTCTGGTACTCTACTGAGACCTGCTATTGCTTCAGCCTGGATGTGTAGTGCTGTAGCAGCGTGGACAGATACTCTGTTAGACGACATAGATTCCCTCGACAGAGATACTGTTTTGCTAACCCTGGGCCATATCAAATACGTCGTCTTATATATGCGAGATGCTCAGAGGGACATTTGCCTGCTGGGCTCTAGAATTAATGCTATGTCCATTTCTTACAGGAGGGTCTTATGGACTCGGCAATGGACAGGAGATGCTGATTCTAAAAAACACATGGAGGTTTTGCCTTATAAGGGTGAGGAATTGTTTGGGTACGGTCTGTCGGACCTCGTGTCTACAGCGACAGCTGGAAAGTCCACTTTCTTGCCTCAGGTTTCCTCACAGCCTAAGAAAGCACCGTATTATCAAATGCAGTCCTTTCGTTCCCAAAAAGGCAAGAGGGTCAGGGGTGCATCCTTTCTTGCCAGAGGCAGGGGTAGAGGTAAGAAGCTGCACCATGCAGCCAGTTCCCAGGAACAAAAGTCCTCCCCTGCTTCCACTAAGTCCATCGCATGACGTTGGGGCTCCACAGGCGGAGCCGGGTGCGGTGGGGGCGCGTCTCCGAAACTTCAGCAGCCAGTGGGTTCGTTCACAGGTGGATCTCTGGGCTATACAAATTGTATCTCAGGGATACAAGCTGGAATTCGAAGCGACTCCCCCCCGCCGTTACCTCAAATCAGCCTTGCCAGCTTCCCCCATGGAAAGGGAGGTAGTGCTGGCGGCAATTCACAAGCTGTACCTCCAGCAGGTGATTGTCAGGGTGCCCATCCTTCAACAGGGAAGGGGTTACTATTCCACAATGTTTGTGGTACCGAAACCGGACGGTTCGGTGAGACCCATTCTGAATCTAAAGTCCTTGAACACGTATATAAAGAAATTCAAGTTCAAGATGGAATCGCTCAGAGCTGTTATTGCAAGCCTGGAAGAGGGGGATTTTATGGTGTCGCTGGACATCAAAGATGCTTACTTGCATGTCCCCATTTACCCACCTCACCAGGAGTACCTCAGATTTGTGGTACAGGACTGTCATTACCAGTTCCAGACGTTGCCGTTTGGCCTGTCCACGGCACCGAGAATATCTACTAAGGTAATGGCCGAAATGATGATACTCCTTCGGCAGAAGGGAGTTATAATTATTCCGTACTTGGACGATCTCCTCATAAAGGCGAGGTCCAGGGAGCAGTTGTTGATCAGCGTAACACTCTCTCAGGAAGTGTTACTATAGCACGGCTGGATTCTGAATGTTCCAAAGTCGCAGCTGATTCCTACGACGCGTCTGCTTTTCCTGGGCATGATTCTGGACACAGAACAGAAGAAGGTGTTTCTCCCGGTGGAGAAGGCCCAGGAATTAGCATCTCTGGTCAGGGACCTCCTGAAACCAAAACAGGTATCGGTGCATCACTGCACGCGAGTCCTGGGAAAGATGGTGGCTTCATACGAAGCCATTCCCTTCGGCAGGTTCCATGCAAGGATCTTTCAGTGGGATCTGTTGGACAAGTGGTCCGGATCGCATCTTCAGAAGCATCGACTGATCACCCTGTCCCCCAGGGCCAGGGTGTCTCTTCTGTGGTGGCTGCAGAATGCTCACCTTCTCGAGGGCCGCAGGTTCGGCATACAGGACTGGGTCCTGGTGACCACGGATGCAAGCCTCCGAGGGTGGGGGGCAGTCGCTCAGGGAAGAAACTTCCAAGGGCTGTGGTCAAGTCTGGAGACTTCTCTACACATAAATATACTGGAATTAAGGGCCATTTACAACGCCCTGAGTCAAGCAGAGCCCCTGCTTCGAAACCGGCCAGTACTGATTCAGTCAGACAACATCACGGCGGTCGCCCATGTAAACCGCCAGGGCGGCACAAGAAGCAGGATGGCAATGGCGGAAGCCACAACGATTCTTCGATGGGCGGAGAATCACGTGCAAGCACTGTCAGCAGTGTTCATTCCGGGAGTGGACAACTGGGAAGCAGACTTCCTCAGCAGACACGACCTCCACCCGGGAGAGTGGGGACTTCATCAGGAAGTCTTCCAACTGATTGCAAACCGTTGGGAACTGCCACAGGTGGACATGATGGCGTCCCGCCTCAACAAAAAGCTAAAAAGATATTGCGCCAGGTCAAGGGACCCTCAGGCGGTAGCTGTGGACGCCCTAGTGACACCGTGGGTGTACCAGTTGGTATATGTGTTTCCTCCTCTTCCTCTCATACCAAAAGTAATGAGAATAGTAAGAAAGAGAGGAATAAGAACAATACTCATTGTTCCGGACTTGCCAAGAAGGACTTGGTACCCGGAACTGCAAGAAATGCGCACAGAGGACCCATGGCCTCTGCCTCTCAGACAGGACTTGCTGCAACAAGGGCCCTGTCTGTTCCAAGACTTACCGCGGCTGCGTTTGACGGCATGGTGGTTGAACGCTGGATCCTGAAGGAAAAGGGCATTCCGGAGGAAGTTATTCCTACGCTGATAAAAGCTAGGAAAGACGTGACAGCAAAACATTATCACCGTATATGGCGGAAGTATGTTGCTTGGTGCGAGGCCAGGAAGGCCCCTACGGAGGAATTACAGCTGGGTCGATTCCTGCACTTCCTACAGTCAGGGGTGACTATGGGCCTAAAATTGGGGTCCATAAAGGTCCAGATTTCGGCCCTATCCATTTTCTTTCAAAGAGAACTGGCTTCACTGCCTGAGGTTCAGACATTTGTTAAGGGGGGAGTGCTGCATATTCAGCCCCCTTTTGTGCCACCAGTGGCACCCTGGGATCTTAACGTTGTGTTGGATTTCCTGAAATCCCACTGGTTTGAGCCACTTAAGACCGTGGAACTAAAGTATCTCACGTGGAAAGTGGTCATGCTGTTGGCCTTAGCATCGGCTAGGCGTGTGTCGGAATTGGCGGCTTTGTCATGTAAAAGCCCATATCTGATCTTCCATATGGACAGGGCAGAATTGAGGACTCGTCCCCAATTTCTCCCAAAAGTGGTGTCATCGTTTCATTTGAACCAACCTATTGTGGTGCCTGCGGCTACTAGGGACTTGGAGGACTCCAAGTTGCTGGACGTAGTCAGGGCTTTGAAAATATATGTTTCCAGAACGGCTGGAGTCAGGAAGACTGACTCGCTGTTTATCTTGCATGCACCCAACAAGCTGGGTGCTCCTGCTTCAAAGCAAACTATTGCTCGCTGGACCTGTAGCACGATTCAGCAGGCTCCTTCTGCGGCTGGATTGCCGCATCCAAAATCGGTAAAAGCCCATTCCACAAGGAAGGTGGGCTCTTCTTGGGCGGCTGCCCGAGGGGTCTCGGCATTACAGCTTTGCCGAGCTGCTACTTGGTCGGGTTCAAACACATTTGCAAAGTTCTACAAGTTTGATACCCTGGCTGAGGAGGACCTTGTGTTTGCTCATTCGGTGCTGCAGAGTCATCCGCACTCTCCCGCCCGTTTGGGAGCTTTGGTATAATCCCCATGGTCCTTACGGAGTTCCCAGCATCCACTAGGACGTCAGAGAAAATAAGAATTTACTCACCGGTAATTCTATTTCTCGTAGTCCGTAGTGGATGCTGGGCGCCCGTCCCAAGTACGGACTCTCTGCAATACGTGTATATAGTTATTGCTTAACTAAGGGTTATTGTTATGAGCCATCCCGTTAGTGAGGCTCAGTTGTTGTTCATACTGTTAACTGGGTAAGGTTATCACAAGTTGTACGGTGTGATTGGTGTGGCTGGTATGAGTCTTACCCTGGATTCAAAATTTCCTTTCCTTGTAATGTCAGCTCTTCCGGGCACAGTTTCCCTAACTGAGGTCTGGAGGAGGGGCATAGAGGGAGGAGCCAGTGCACACCAGATAGTACCTAATCTTTTTTTAGAGTGCCCAGTCTCCTGCGGAGCCCGTCTATTCCCCATGGTCCTTACGGAGTTCCCAGCATCCACTACGGACTACGAGAAATAGAATTACCGGTGAGTAAATTCTTATTTTTACCCTCCACATTTTTGTTCTCCATTTTTTAATGTGTGGAATTATATGCCAGTAATATATCAATAGCAATGGCCTACTGTACCGTACTGCTATATATATATATATATATATATATATATACTGGTGGTCAGCAAAATTCTGCACTGTCCTCCTACTATATACTGCGCACAACTACAATGCAGCACAGATGTGGATAGTATACTTGATGACACAGAGGTATAGCAATGGACTACTGTACCGTACTGCTATATATATACTGGTGGTCAGCAAAATTCTGCACTGTCCTCCTACTATAAACTGCGCACAACTACAATGCAGCACAGATATGGATAGTATACTTGACGACACAGAAGTAGAGCAATGGACTACTGTACCGTACTGCTATATATATACTGGTAGTCAGCAAAATTCTGCACTGTCCTCCTACTATATACTGCGCACAACTACAATGCAGCACAGATATGGAGCGTTTTCAGGCAGAGAACGTAGATATTTGCAGCACACTGAGCACAGATATTTGCAGCACACTGAGCACAGATATTTGCAGCACACTGAAAACAGAAACTGAGAGAACGCAGCCACGTCCTCTCGCTATCATCTCCAATGCACGAGTGAAAATGGCTGCGACGCACGGCTCTTTATATGCAATACGAATCTCGCAAGAATACGACAGCGGGATGATGACGTTCGGGCGCGTTCGTGTTAACCGAGCAAGGCGGGAAGATCCAAGGCTGCCTCGGAACCGTGTAAAATAGGTGAAGTTCGGGGGGGTTCGGATCTTGAGGAACCGAACCCGCTCATCTCTACTTCTGCCCTGATGCAGCAATGTTACTATACCATGTATTTGTCCTACATTGCCTTGTACTGTAAGTAATTGTTTTTTTGTTTCGCTCATTTGTTTATGTACTTTGTTAGGCGCTGCAGAACCTTTGTGGCACCAAATAAATAAACAACAATAATAAGCATTGGGCAGTTTGTGCATGTACAGTGCCAATTTGTTTTGCACTGTTTGTGTAGTCTGCTTTGTAAATGAGCTCCACTGGGGAGCAGACTCTTTCAATGACTGAGGGTTTTCCAGTAGGAACTATGCAACAGATAGCACCTACAGTATTATTATTATCCTTTATTTATATGGCGCCACAAGGGTTCCGCAGTGCCCAATTACAGAGTACATAAACAAATAATCAAACAGGAAAACAGCAACTTACAGTTGATAACAGTATAGGACAAGTACAGGGTAAATAAACATAGTTACATCAGCAGATGACACTGGAATAAGTATCAGGTGGCAGAAGACTGCTGGATTTGGTGCAGTTGAAGATTATTAAAGTAAGAAAGGATAAGCACATGAGGCAAGAGGGCCCTGCTCATGAGAGCTTACATTCTATAGGGGAGGGGTAGACAGACATGGGTGACACAGATGGGGTACATAGAGAGCATTGAACAGAGGGTTAGGAATAGGATGAGATTTGGCTGGATTTGGTGAAGAAGTGGGTCTTGAGAGCCCGTTTGAAGTTTTGTGGAGAGTCTGAGGGGGAGAGGTAGGGAATTCCAGAGAAGTGGTGCAGCACGTGAAAAATCTTGGATGTAGGAGTGGGAGGAAGTATTCCGTAGGCAGGAGAGTCGGTGTGCATTAGCAGAGCGAAGAGGACGGGTGGGAGTGTAAAGGGAGATAAGGTCAGAGATGTAGATGGGAGAGGAATGGGTGAGGGCTTTGTAAGTATCCTTGTGTATCAATGCCCCATAGATTGTAAGCTTGCGAGCTGGGCCCTCCTACCTCTATGACTGTTTGTTTTTACCCAGTTTTGTCTTCTAATTGTGTCCAGTTGTAAAGCACAATAGAATTTGCTGCGCTATATAAGAAACTGTTAATAAATAATAAATAGGAAACTTTGTGTTAGCTATATGTATGACATATTCGATTAAGGAAGAGATGTCCAAAGTGAGATATAACAGACCTGGCAAGATCATACACAAGCAACCTTGCCATGCCCAGCCTATTGGACTGTGTACTATCTCTTCTCCTCACATGGTTCACAGGAGAAAGGCGGAAAGAAGGGTCCTCACACAGAAATGTATGACACCTATGGAGAGATGTTGGTGCAGTTGGCATAACATTTAAAACAAGTTGGGTGGAAAATGTAGACTGTATATCATCTGTCTTCATAAGGTGGTTGTGTGCATTGCACCTTTATCTCTCCATAGAGATCAATGACGTGTGTCCTGTATAACTGTCCTCAAATTCCGAGAAAGAACTCTATGCTGTATGAGACAAAGATTGATCATTTTGTGAATTTTTCTGTCATCTCTCTGACAGGAGCCAATACATAACTCACCTGCTAGATGGCATGTGTATTTGTTTTGGAACAATGTAAGCCACATTACTTTGCCCCTCGTGGATTTTGACAATAGGCATATTGCCCTTTATAATACATTTTGGGTTTGTTACAGTGCACTATTTGTGTGGGACACATTTGTTTGTTGCAGTTTTGCACATCATTTGGGTTACTGCTTTTTCATTTTCAGCTGGCATGCCCATAACCACAATAGGGTTACAACCATTTCTCTAACGTCCTAGTGGATGCTGGGGACTCCGTAAGGACCATGGGGAATAGACGGGCTCCGCAGGAGACTGGGCACTCTAAGAAAGATTTAGTACTACTGGTGTGCACTGGCTCCTCCCTCTATGCCCCTCCTCCAGACCTCAGTTAGAATCTGTGCCCGGACAGAGCTGGGTGCATTTTAGTGAGCTCTCCTGAGCTTGCTAATAAGAAAGTATTTTAGTTAGGTTTTTTATTTTCAGAGAGCTTCTGCTGGCAACAGACTCTCTGCTACGTGGGACTGAGGGGAGAGAAGCAAATCTACTAACTGCGGCTAGGTTGCGCTTCTTAGGCTACTGGACACCATTAGCTCCAGAGGGATCGAACACAGGAACCTAACCTTGGTCGTCCGTTCCCGGAGCCGCGCCGCCGTCCCCCTCGCAGAGCCAGAAGACAGAAGCCGGCGGGTTGAAGCAAGTAGACGTCAAAATCGGCGGCAGAAGACTCCTGTCTTCATATGAGGTAGCGCACAGCACTGCAGCTGTGCGCCATTGCGCCCACACTAACCCACACACTCCGGTCACTGTAGGGTGCAGGGGGGGGGGGGGGCGCCCTGGGCAGCAATTGAGTACCTCCTGGCAAACAAGCAGCATATATACAGCTGGGCACTGTATTATGCTTGAGCCCCCGCCATTAATTTTACACAAAATCGCGGGACAGAAGCCCGCCGCTGAGGGGGCAGGGCCTTCTTCCTCAGCACTCACCAGCGCCATTTTCTCTCCACAGCTCCGCTGAGAGGAAGCTCCCCAGGCTCTCCCCTGCAAACTCACGGTAGAAAGAGGGTAAAAAGAGAGGGGGGGGCACATAAATTTAGCGCATTAATCATATATACAGCAGCTACTGGGTAAACACTAAGTTACTGTGTGATTCCTTGGTCATATAGCGCTGGGGTGTGTGCTGGCATACTCTCTCTCTGTCTCTCCAAAGGGCCTTGTGGGGGTCCTGTCCTCATAGAGCATCCCCTGTGTGTGTGGTGTGTCGGTACGCGTGTGTCGACATGTTTGACGAGGAGGGCTATGTGGAGGCAGAGCAGGTGCAGATGAATGACGTGTCTCCGCCGACGGCGCCGACACCTGATTGGATGGATATGTGGAAGGTGTTAAATGATAATGTAAACTCCTTGCATAAAAGGTTGGATAAAGCTGATGCCTTGGGACAGTCGGGGTCTCAGCCCATGCCTGATCCTACAGCGCAGAGGCCGTCAGGGTCTCAGAAGCGCCCACTATCCAAAATTGTTGACACAGATATCGACACGGATTCTGACTCCAGTGTCGATGACGATGATGCAAAATTGCAGCCTAAAATGGCTAAAGCCATCCGCTACATGATTATAGCAATGAAGGATGTATTGCACATACAGGTTGAGTATCCCTTATCCAAAACGCTTGGGACCAGAGGTATTTTGGATATCGGGTTTTTCCATATTTTGGAATAATTACATACCATAATGAGATATGGTGATGGGACCTAAATCTAAGCACAGAATGCATTTATGTTTCCTATACACCTTATACACACAGCCTGAAGGTTATTTTAGCCAATATTTTTAATAACTTTGTGCATTAAACAAAGTGTGTGTACATTCACACAATTCATTTATGTTTCATATACACCTTATACACACAGCCTGAAGGTCATTTAATACAATATTTTTAATAACTTTGTGTATTAAACAAAGTTTGAGTACATTGAGCCACAGAAAACAAAGATTTCACTATCTCACTCTCACTCAAAAAAGTCCGTATTTCGGAATATTCCGTATTTCGGAATATTTGGATATGGGATACTCAACCTGTATCAGAGGTAAACCCTGTCCCTGACAAGAGGGTTTATATGTATGGGGAGAAAAAGCAAGAGGTGACTTTTCCCCCTTCACATGAGTTAAATGAGTTATGTGAAAAAGCGTGGGATTCCCCCGATAGGAAAGTGCTGATTTCCGAAAGGTTACTTATGGCGTACCCTTTCCCGCCAACGGGCAGGATGCGCTGGGAATCCTCCTCTAGGGTAGATAAAGCTCTGACACGCTTATCTAAGAAGGTGGCCCTGCCGTCACAGGATACGGCCTCCCTAAAGGATCCTGCCGATAGGAAGCAGGAAAGTATCCTGAAGTCTGTTTATAGACATTCAGGTACTCTACTGAGGCCGGCAATTGCGTCGGCCTGGATGTGTAGTGCTGTAGCAGCATGGACAGATAATCTGTCTGAGGAACTGGAAACCTTAGACAAGGATACCATTTTACTGACCCTGGGGCATATAAAAGACGCTGTCCTATATATGAGGGATGCCCAGAGGGACATTTGCCTACTGGGCTCTAGAATAAATGCAATGCAATTTCTGCCAGAAGGGTCACAATGGACAGGTGATGCCGACTCCAAAAAGCACATGGAGGTTTTACCTTACAAGGGTGAGGAATTGTTTGGGGACGGTCTCTCGGACCTAGTTTCCACAGCTACGGCTGGGAAGTCAATTTTTTTGCCATATATTCCCTCACAGCCTAAGAAAGCACCGGATTACCAAATGCAGTCCTTTCGATCACAAAGAAGCAAGAAAGTCAGAGGTGCATCCTTTCTTGCCAGAGGCAGGGGTAGAGGAAAGAAGCTGCACCATACAGCTAGTTCCCAGGAACAGAAGTCCTCCCCGGTTCCACTAAATCCACCGCAGGACGCTGGGGCTCCACAGGTGGAGCCAGGAACGGTGGGGGCGATTCTCCGAAATTTCAGCCACCAGTGGGTTTGCTCACAGGTGGATCCCTGGGCTATACAGATTGTGTCTCAGGGATACAAGCTGGAATTCTAAGTGATGCCCCCTCACCGTTACCTCAAATCGGCCCTGCCAGCTTCCCCCATGGAAAGGGAAGTAGTGTTAGCGGCAATTCACAAGTTATATCTCCAGCAGGTGGTGGTAAAGGTTCCCCTCCTTCAACAGGGAAGGGGATACTATTCCACAATGTTTGTGGTACCGAAACCGGACGGTTCGGTCAGACCCATATTGAATTTAAAGTCCCTGAACATTTATCTGAAAAGATTCAAGTTCAAAATGGAATCGCTCAGAGCGGTCATTGCAAGCCTGGAAGAGGGGGATTTTATGGTGTCTCTGGACATCAAGGATGCTTACTTGCATGTCCCCATTTATCCACCTCATCAGGAGTACCTCAGATTTGTGGTACAGGACTGTCATTACCAATTCCAGACGTTGCCGTTTGGGCTCTCCACGGCACCGAGAATATTTACCAAGGTAATGGCAGAAATGATGGTGATCCTGAGAAAGCAAGGAGTCACAGTTATCCCATACTTGGACGATCTCCTCATAAAGGTGAGGTCCAGAGAGCAGTTGCTGATCAGCGTAGCACACTCTCAGGTGGGATCTGTTGGACAAGTGATCCGGATCGCATCTTCAGATGCATCGGCTGATCACCCTGTCCCCGAGGGCCAGGGTGTCTCTTCTGTGGTGGCTGCAGAGTGCCCACCTTCTTGAGGGCCGCAGGCTCGGCATACAGGACTGGGTCCTGGTGACCACGGATGCGAGCCTCCGTGGATGGGGGGCAGTCACTCAGGGAAGAAACTTTCAAGGGTTGTGGTCACGTCAGGAGGCTTGTCTGCACATAAATATCCTGGAACTAAGGGCCATATACAACGCCTTGAGTCAAGTGGAGCCTCTGCTTCGCAACCAACCGGTGCTGATCCAGTCAGACAACATCACCGCAGTGGCTTATGTAAACCGCCAGGGCGGCACAAGAAGCAGAGTGGCGATGGCAGAAGCCACCAGGATTCTTCGTTGGGCGGAGAATCACGTGCAAGCACTGTCAGCAGTGTTCATTCCGGGAGTGGACAACTGGGAAGCAGACTTCCTCAGCAGGCACGACCTCCACCCGGGAGAGTGGGGACTTCATCACGAAGCCTTCACTCAGATTACAAATCGATGGGAACTGCCACAGGTGGACATGATGGCATCCCGTCTCAACAAAAAGCTACAAAGGTATTGCGCCAGGTCAACAGACCCTCAGGCGATAGCTGTGGACGCACTAGTAACACTGTGGGTGTTCCAGTCAGTCTATGTGTTTCCTCCTCTTCCTCTCATACCCAAGGTGCTGAGAATCGTAAGAAAAAGAGGAGTGAGAACAATACTCATTGTTCCGGATTGGCCAAGAAGGACTTGGTACCCGGAACTGCAAGAAATGCTCACAGAGGACCCATGGCCTCTGCCTCTCAGACAGGACCTGTTGCAACAGGGGCCCTGTCTGTTCCAAGACTTACCGCGGCTGCGTTTGACGGCATGGCGGTTGAACTCAGGATCCTAGCGGAAAAAGGCATTCCGGATGAAGTTATTCCTACGCTGATAAAGGCTAGGAAGGACGTGACAGCAAAACACTATCACCGTATATGGCGAAAATATGTTGCCTGGTGTGAGGCCAGGAAGGCCCCTACAGAGGAATTCCAGCTGGGCCGGTTCCTGCACTTCCTACAGTCTGGAGTGACTATGGGCATGAAGTTGGGGTCCATAAAGGTCCAGATTTCGGCCCTATCCATTTTCTTTCAAAAGGAACTGGCTTCTCTTCCTGAAGTTCAGACGTTTGTTAAGGGAGTGCTGCATATTCAGCCCCCTTTTGTGCCACCAGTGGCACCTTGGGATCTCAACGTGGTGTTGGGTTTCCTGAAATCCCACTGGTTTGAGCCACTTAAGACCGTGGAGCTAAAGTATCTCACGTGGAAGGTGGTCATGCTATTGGCCTTAGCTTCGGCTAGGCGTGTGTCAGAATTGGCGGCTTTGTCATGTAAAAGCCCCTATCTGGTTTTCCATATGGACAGGGCAGAATTACGGACTCGTCCGCAATTTCTGCCGAAGGTGGTGTCATCTTTTCATTTGAACCAACCTATTGTGGTGCCTGCGGCTACTCGTGACTTGGAGGATTCCAAGTTGCTTGATGTGGTCAGGGCTTTGAAGATCTATGTAGCCCGGACAGCTGGAGTCAGAAAAACTGACTCGCTGTTTATCCTGTATGCATCCAACAAGCTGGGTGCTCCTGCTTCAAAGCAAACCATTACTCGCTGGATCTGTAACACGATTCAGCAGGCTCATTCTGCGGCTGGATTGCAGCATCCAAAATCAGTGAAAGCCCATTCCACAAGGAAAGTGGGCTCTTCTTGGGCGGCTGCCCGAGGGGTCTCGGCATTACAGCTTTGCCGAGCAGCTACTTGGTCGGGTTCAAACACATTTGCTAAGTTCTACAAGTTTGATACCCTGGCTGAGGAGGACCTTGTGTTTGCCCATTCGGTGCTGCAGAGTCATCCGCACTCTCCCGCCCGTTTGGGAGCTTTGGTATAATCCCCATGGTCCTTACGGAGTCCCCAGCATCCACTAGGACGTTAGAGAAAATAAGATTTTACTCACCGGTAATTCTATTTCTCGTAGTCCGTAGTGGATGCTGGGCGCCCGTCCCAAGTGCGGACTTTCTGCAATACGTGTATATAGTTATTGCTTAATAAAGGGTTATGTTGTGTTGGCATCCATTGTTTGATGCTCTGTTGTTGTTCATACTGTTGACTGGGTAAGTTTATCACAAGTTATACGGTGTGATTGGTGTGGCTGGTATGAGTCTTACCCTGGATTCCAAAATCCTTTCCTTGTAATGTCTGCTCTTTCGGGCCCAGTTTCCTTAACTGAGGTCTGGAGGAGGGGCATAGAGGGAGGAGCCAGTGCACACCAGTAGTACTAAATCTTTCTTAGAGTGCCCAGTCTCCTGCGGAGCCCGTCTATTCCCCATGGTCCTTACGGAGTCCCCAGCATCCACTACGGACTACGAGAAATAGATTTACCGGTGAGTAAAATCTTATTTTTATTTGTCATATTTCAAGCCATTTTCTTAGCACTCTCCCTTTATATGCATCAGAGATCCATTATGCCTCTTTTATACTTCAGAGTCCCATCATGCCTGTTTATATGTCTTAGAGCCCCAGCATGCCCATTTATATGACTCAGAACCACATTATGCCCTTTTCTATATCTCCGAATCCCACCATGCCCCTTTATATACCTCAGAGCCCCTCATGCCTTCTTATATGCCTCAGAGCTCCAAAATGCCCTTTTACATGCCTTAGGGCTCCATCCTATCCTTTTATGTGCCTCAGAACCTCCTGATGTCCCTGTGTATGTCTCAGATTCCCATCCTTACTCGTTATATGCCTCAGAGCCCCACCCTACCCCTTTGTATGCCTCAGAGCCCACTCATGTTCCTTTATATGCCTCAGAATCCACTCATGCCCCTTTATATGCCTCAGAGCTCCCTCGTGCTCCTTTAAATGCCTCAGAACCCCATCATGCCCCTTTATATGCATCAGAACCCCTTAATGTCCCTTTATATGCCTCAGGCAATCATCCTGCACCTTATTATGCCATAGTGCCCTATCTCTTCCCTTTTTTACGTTTCAGAGCCCCCTTATGTACCTCAGTGTACCATCGTGTTCCTTTATATGTATAAGTACCCCTTCATGCCCCTGGGGCAAAACCACAAGCCCCTGGGGAAGGGGACATTAATGGTACACTGGAGACAGGGGGATGAGGACATGGAGACATACACACTGGTGATTGAGGGTGGGGGAGGAGGACATGGAGACTTTCACACTGCTGACTGGAGGGGGGGTAGGGTTATGGAGACACACATTGGTGACTTGGAGGGAGAAGCTTATGGAGACATACACACTGCTGCTGGTGGGGGTCATGGAGACATATACACTGCTGACTGGGGGAGCAAGGAGACATACACATTGGTGGCTGGGGGGCATGAAGGCATACACAAAGCTAGAAATGGACGAATGAAAAAGATGACACTACTGTGCCTATATGAATGAAAGTATGGTGAATGATAGGAAAAAATTATTGTAGTTGATACTTATCCTAAATTAATTAGTACAACTGGGACTCCTTGATCAAAGCAGGTATCCTATTTTTGTGCTGTCACACAGTAAGCTCATAGGTACATAGAAAACATAATAGAAAAACAATTATGTATAGAAAATTCCAATGAATTGTATGGATGTTCAAAACTATTCCCAATATTAGATTATATGTAATACTCCTTATGAAAGTCGATAATCTTTTTTCTGGCGGATTAGAGGTGGCGTACCTCACTTACACAATATAGTGTGTTATAACTCTTATAACGGTTTCTTTATCTCTTAACCCCACAAGTGATAAAATATGTAGGTGATCCTAGGAACAGCATACCTCACTTACATAGTGAGGAACGGTGTGACACGCATCAAGGTTTCTGCTGCGGGGTACACTGGGTTCCACAGGGAATGAAATTGGGGTGTCGAGGAGGATCTTGATCCGAGGCACCAACAGGCTAAAAGCTTTGACTGTTCCCAGAATGCATAGCGCCGCCTCCTCTATAACCCCGCCTCCGTGCACAGGAGCTCAGTTTTGTAGTTGGTGCCATGCAGTGCAGACATACAACAGGGGGGCTGCTCCAGCAGGCCTGAGAAGAGCTTTTAAAGTGAAAAATGAAGACTTCAAGGGCTGCAGCAGAGGTACTGTAAGTGTTAGATGTCAGTCAGCTCCATCACCTCCCCCAGCGGCACTGTACACTCCCGCGCCCTGGTTGCCGGGTCCCTACAGTGGAGGCTCCGGTTTCTCTCAAGTTAGTCACACACACCCAGCTGAGACTATAAAAAATGCATGGTGCCGGCGATACCAAGTCGCAGAGGGGGAGGACACAATGCTCTGTTCCTGGATTTCCTTGCAGGGCAGTTGCACAGCAGTCCATTATTCAAATAGGGGAGCCACATCAACTGCCACCGCTAAACACTGTCAAACATCGCTTAGTGTGGCTCCCCTATTTGAATAATGGACTGCTCTGCACCTGCCACTGGCAAGGAAGTGCAGCTTTATGGTTCAGGAGATTTTCTGATGAGTCAGTGGTATTTGCCTTTTATATATATATATATATAGATTTCAGATATAAATACTTCACCAAACTATTTCCAATCAGGAGAGGATATTGTCTCAATTATCAGAGGTTAACCTGTCACTTGAACTAAACATTGCAGAACATCTCAGAGAGCAATAGGAGGAAAGGGGAGATAGATATTTTAACTCTTAACTTCATAAAAGGAAAGCTTCATAGTCACCAACTGCTTATCTGCTGTGTAAAGGGCACCAACAGCTCTCCCAGTGCCCTCAAGTGTTATGCAAAAATCTTTACCTTTTTACCTCAAAGGTGGAGCCCTAAGGAGAGTGAGAAGCTTAGCAAGGAGACCTAGGGCCCTTTAGAATAGAGTCAGCCTATCCCTGCAAACTTTACATATTTAACATACAGCGAGCGGAGCTTGGCCTGACGTCCCAGCATTTACAGAACTGAGAAGGGCAGCATCAGAGGCGGGACGGGGCAGAGAAGCAGGTGGATTATTCTCCTTAGAGCCAGCCTTTTGACAGCATTAATCTGGGGAAGGCCCGCCCTAAGGTGCATCCTGACAAAGATTGGCAGTGGCAGGCGGAGCATGTCCTGTTATAAATCTTATTAGTTTACCAGGAAGTCCTTCAAAATGTAAGTTATATGCACATAAATACTTGTAATTCCATAGCAAAGCAGGGGTATTCAGCTAATATATATATATATATATATATATATATATATATATATATATACACTGCTCAAAAAAATAAAGGGACCACTTAAACAACACAATGTAACTCCAAGTCAATCACACTTCTGTGAAATCAAACTGTCCACTTAGGAAGCAACACTGATTGACAATCAATTTCACATGCTGTTGTGCAAATGGAATAGACAACAGGTGGAAATTCTAGGCAATTAGCAAGACACCCCCAATAAAGGAGTTTTTTTGCAGGTGGTGACCACAGACCACTTCTCAGCTCCTATGCTTTCTGGCTGATGTTTTGGTCACTTTTCTAAGCTGGCGGTGCTTTCACTCTAGTGGTAGCATGAGAAGGAGTATACAACCCACACAAGTGGCTCAGGTAGTGCAGCTCATCCAGGATGGCACATCAATGCGAGCTGTGGAAAGTAGGTTTGCTGTGTCTGTCAGCGTAGTGTCCAGAGCATGGAGGCGCTACCAGGAGACAGGCCAGTACATCAGGAGATGTGGAGGAGGCTGCAGGAGGGCAACAACCCAGCAGCAGGACCGCTACCTCCGCCTTTGTGCAAGGAGGAACAGGAGGAGCACTACCAGAGCCCTGCAAAATGACCTCCAGCAAGCCACAAATGTGCATGTGTCTACTCAAACGATCAGAAACAGACTCCATGAGGGTGGTATGAGGGCCCGACGTCCACAGGTGGGGGTTGCGCTTACAGCCCAACACCATGCAGGACGTTTGGCATTTGCCAGAGAACACCAAGATTGGCAAATTCGCCACTGGCGCCCAGTGCTCTTCACAGATGAAAGCAGGTTCTCACTGAGCACATGTGACAGACGTGACAGAGTCTGGAGATGCCAAGGAGAACGTTCTGCTGCCTGCAACATCCTCCAGCATGACCGGTTTGGTAGTGGGTCAGTAATGGTGTGGGGTGGCATTTCTTTGGGGGGCCGCATAGCCCTCCATGTGCTCGCCAGATGTAGCCTGACTGCCATTAGGTACCGAGATGAGATCCTCAGACCCCTTGTTAGACCATATGCTGGTGCGGTTGGCCCTGGGTTCCTCCTAATGCAAGACAATGCTAGACCTCATGTGACTGGAGTGTGTCAGCAGTTCCTGCAAGACGAAGGCATTGATGCTATGGACTGGCCCGCACGTTCCCCAGACCTGAATCCAATTGAGCACATCTGGGACAACATGTCTCACTCCATCCACCAACGCCACGTTGCATCACAGACTGTCCAGGAGTTGGCGGATGCTTTAGTCCAGGTCTGGGAGGAGATCCCTCAGGAGACCATCGTGGAGGCCACACACACTACTGAGCCTCATTTTGACTTGTTTTAAGGACATTACATCAAAGTTGGATCAGCCTGTAGTGTGTTTTCCACTTTAATTTTGAGTGTGACTCCAAATCCAGACCTCCATGGGTTAATAAATTTGATTTCCATTGATAATTTTTGTGTGATTTTGTTGCCAGCACATTCAACTATGTAAAGAACAAAGTATTTAATAAGAATATTTCATTTATTCAGATCTAGGATGTGTTATTTTAGTGTTCCCTTTATTTTTTTGAGCAGTGTATATATATAAATATATGTATATATATATATATATATATATATATGTATATATATATATATATATATATGTAATACACATACCACTATTGAGTGTGCAGTCGCAGTCTCTGATATATGCACGACTTGGTGTGTGTTGTGGCATGCGACTGCACACCCAAAAGTGGTATATCTACCTTATAAAATGGTCTTTATTGTGACAAACAAGTTCTATATGGAGATAATGTAGGGCGAAACAGGTGTTTGCTGATTCTGAAGGACCTGCTCAGTGATGTCCTCTTCAAATTTTTGAATAGATCATCATTGTACAGGTCATGTGTGATGAGGTCTGATGTGAAATCATTTGAGTTATTTGCTAAATTTGACATTTTGGGAAATGTTTCTGTAAGAAGTATCAGTGATGTGCTGCTTTCCTGTGATCAGTGTCTCTGTGAAAGCTGTTACTGTTTAAACTTGTGGAGTGATACAGCTGTGGCTTTGTGAGGGGGATCAAATGTAGAGATGTGCGGCTGGCACTTTTCGTGTTTTGTTTTGGTTCTAATTCCACTTTCGTGTTTTGGTTTTGGCTTGGTTATGCCAAAACCATCCTTTCGTGTTTTGGTTTTGGTTTTGGTTTCTGATCTGGATGATTTTTGAAAAAAACATAAAAACATCTAAAATCACAGAATTTGGGGATAATTTTGCTCCTACAGTATTATTAACCTCAATAACAATCATTTCCACTAATTTCCAGTCTATTCTGAACACCTCACACCTCACAATATTGTTTTTAGGCCAAAAGGTTGCACCGAGGTTGCTGGATGACTAAGCTAAGCGACACAAGTGAACAACACAAACACCTGGCCCATCTAGGAGTGGCATTGCAGTGTCAGATAGGAGGGCAGATATAAAAAAAAGGCCCCAAACAGCACATGATGCAAAGACGAAAAAAAGGTGCACCAATGTTGCTGTATGACTAAGCTAAGCGACACAACCACCTGACCCATCTAGTAGTGTCACGCAATGGCTGAATGTTGAGAGTGGGCTGCAATTATTCGGTCCACTGACAGCATCTCCAGCACGTTCCAGTCACTTTAAAAAAAATCTGCAATTGGTGGACTTGTACGGCAGTACCCCAGGACTAACACAGCAGTAACCCTGGACTCAAACGGCAGTGTCACACAGGTGGCACTTTTCAAAAACTAGGACAAACAGCACCTCATGCAAAGATGTTGAAGAGGTGCAATGAGGTAGCTGTATGACTAAGCCAAGCGACACAAACAATTCCAACTGGAATTATACATCCAAATCACTGGAATTATACGTCCAAATCACTGGAATTAATTGGCAAAATCAGTAATTATACGTCCAAAACACTGGAATTAATTGGCAAGATCACTGTAATTAATAATTATACGTCCAAATCACTGGAATTAATTGGCAAAATCACTGTAATTATATGTCCAACTCACTGGAATTAATTGGCAAAATCACTGGAATTAATAATAATTAATTATTAATAATTATACGTCCAAATCACTGGAATTAAATGGCAAAATCTCGTTATCGACTGCCTAGTGAAGTGGAATCTAGATGGGATTTGGTACCGGGGACACAATACCTCCATCAATTGTCTAAATCCCACTGCACTAATGGCGAATACCGGGCGCACGTCTAGCACCAACATAAGTGTCAAGTCCTCAGTTATGAGGGCTTCCATTGTCATGTGAAGCTGAATCACTAGTCCTGAATATAGGCCAGGGCCTCAGCCGTTCCTTGCCACTCCGTGTCATAAATGGCATATTGGCAAGTTTATGTTTCTCCTCAGACCATTTCAATTTCTTTTTTTGGGTCTTTTTACTGAACTTTAGCTATTTGAATTTTACATGCCCTCTACTATCGCATTGGGCATCGGCCTTGGCAGACAATGATGGCCTTTCATCGCCTATGTCATGGCTAGTGGCAGCAGCTTCAGCACTAGGAGGATGTGGTTCTTGATCTTTTCCTATTTTATCCTCCAAATTTTTTTTCTCCATTATGTTTCTGGAGTTATATAACACAATATGCGGCACATGAATGACTGATGGCTGATGGCCAGGACACTACCACTGGTCTGATGCAGCACAAAACAGCAACACTGTGAGGGACTTGTTGTTGTTATTATTATTATAATACTGTAGCAGTGGACATATAGCAGCAGCGTATACCACTGTGACTGCCTGGTCACTGGAATGACTGATGGCCAGGACACTACCACTGGTCTGATGCAGCACAACACAGCAACACTGTGAGGGACTTGTGCTTGGTATTATTATTATAATACTGCAGCAGTGGACATATAGCAGCAGCGTATACCACTGTGACTGCCTGGTCACTGGAATGACTGATGGCCAGGACACTACCACTAGTCTGATGCAGCACAACACAGCAACACTGTGAGGGACTTGTGCTTGGTATTATTATTATAATAATACTGTAGCAGTGGACATATAGCAGCAGCGTATACCACTGTGACTGCTTGCTTACTGGAATGACTGATGGCCAGGACACTACCACTGGTCTGATGCACAGAGCCAGCCATAGGCATAGGAAAACTAGGCAATTGCCTAGGGCATTTGATATGCCTAGGGGCATCAGCAGCTTCTGCTTATTAAAATGATATGTGGCATGCCTATATTCTGTGTGTAGCATTTCAAATGCAGATACAGCCACAGTCTCACACAGTATATAGGCATGCTACATATCATTTTAACCAGCAGAAGCTGCTTGTGCATCCTAGCCAATAGCAATGCAAATAAGATGCATTTTCATAAAAAAAGATGCCCGATGTTAGCATTGAGGCAACATTTATGAGGACACATCTGTATCCAATCAGAGGCAGAGGTCACAGTGTTCATGGCAGTGTGAGTGCTGTGTGCATGTGAGTGGGTTGGTTGTGCAGTAGCGTTTGGAATATGTGTAAGGGGCACTATGTGTGTCATTATGTGTATAAGGGCATTAATAATGTGCGGCATATGTGTAACAGGGTACTACTGTATGTGTGTCATTATGTGTATAGGGGCACTAATAATGTGCAGCAAATGTGTAAGGGACATTATGTGTAAAAGGGCATTAATAAAGGTTGTCATAATGTGTAAGGTGCATTATGTTTATAAGGACATTAATAATGTGTCATATGTGTAAGGGGCATTACTGTGGTATTATGTGTATAACGGCATTAATAATGTGTGCCATTATGTGTATAAGGTGCTCTACTATGTGGCATTGCTTATAGAAAGGGCACTACTGTGTCGTCTAATGTGAATAAAGAGCAATAGGGTGTGGTGTAATGTGAATAAGGAGCAATTCAGTGTGATGTATTGTGAAAAAGGGGCACTACTGCGAGGAGTAACATATATAAGGTAAAGTGGTACTGCTGTCGGATGTAATATGAATTATAGACACTATCGCATGATCAAATGTGAATAAAGTTGCAGTACTGTGTGGCGTAATTGGAATTGGGGTTACTATTGTGTGGCCATGCCCCTTGCCAGCAAAAACACACCACTTTTTGGGCTGTGCACCAAATGTGAAAACTGTTCCTATTTAAAATATAGGGGTACAAATACCAAAATAAGGACTGCTATGGGTGAGGGGTGATGGTGCTGGGAAAGAGGTGTCAGGTCAGAGGCGGAACCAGCGGTGGTGCTAGGGGGCACCAGCCAAAATCTTGCCTAGGGCATCATATTGGTTAGGGCCGGCTCTGCTGAGGCAGCACAACACAGCAACACTGTAAGGGACTTATTATGCAGCAGCACTGGTCATATGGCAGCAGAGGACACCACCACTGTGAATGGTCACTGGACTGACTGATGCACAGGACACTACCACTGGTCTGATGCAGGACAACACAGCAACACTGTAAGGGACTTATTATACAGCAGCACTGGTCATATGGCAGCAGAGGACACCACCACTGTGAATGGTCACTGGACTGACTGATGCACAGGACACTACCACTGGTCTGATGCAGGACAACACAGCAACACTGTAAGGGACTTATTATACTGCAGCACTGGACACATATTGCAGCAGAGGACACCACCCCTGTGACTGATGCAGCACAACACACCACCACTGGTCTGATGCAGCACAACACAGCACCACTGGACAGCACTGGACATATGACAGCAGAGGACACCACCACTGAACTGATGCAGCACAACACAGAACCACTGGACAGCACTGGACATAGGGCAGCAGAGGACACAAGCACTGTGACTGGACAGATTCAGCACAAGCCACGGACACTAAGAGAATGGAGACATGTCCTCTCTGTACACTCTCCAATGCCGGAGTGAAAATGGTGGGACGCGCGGCTCCTTATATGAAATTTAAATCCCGCGAGAATCCGACAGCGGGATGATGACGTTTTGCCTCGTTCTGGTTTCCGAGTCAGGCGGGAAAACCCGAGCTTGGCTTGGAACCGAACTTGAATGGTGAAGTTCGGTACGGACCCGAACCCGCTCATCTCTAAATTTAAGTTGGAAGTAGATCAGGCCTGAGGGGTGCAGCTCTTGGGAAATAATGCACCGTCATGTGATCTAATGTGTCCAATCATGTCGATGAAATCTGTCTCAGAATACTACAAATATGAGACTAGTAATAGTAAATCTACCTTGAGCCTTTTTAAGGTACAGATGGGTCCACGGTTATCTTGGCTAGTTTGCTGTGCCTAGGCACAACATGGTTTATTAACATAAACCCTTCATCTAATATTCTCAGATGCAATACAATACAGAGAACAATACAGCAGGGGATTAAGTCATTAAAGGAGGGGATTAAGTCCGACTGGCCAGTCTCAGTTAATCCTATTAAAGGTCAAGATAAACATGGACCATCTGTATGTACTGTATGATTCTTGCAAAGCGAATGGAGAAAACATTTACATAAGTGTCTGTTCTTCTTCAATGTAGCTCGCCTTTTATGCAATGTTTCGCTATTGTTGCCTTAAAATATCTTCAGATATCAGCTGTAAGACTACATGGAGCGATAAGTAATGCCGCACAGGCAGGAGCCTTTCTTATAACACTCAGTCGCTGCTGAGTCAGCGTTTGAAAAGCTGAGATAGAAGGCAGAAATTCTTTAATTAGTTTTAATACTTGCTGGAAGCCACCAAAACAGCAAAAGAGATAAATGAACATATACTTTTCTCCCATAATTAAGACAGAGCTGTGTTTCAGTACTGGGATAGAACATTATATTTTACTTGCATACAAGTAAGGAAACAAACTGTTTCAATTCAGTTTAAATTACATTGGGAATTTTTTATAATACTATTACCATTCAGTAATCCTATGGTCCTTAAATTCTGCAATTAGCATGAAATGCATACTCACTTGTGCAAGAGAGAATTTAACAGGGATGCATTGAAATGTATTTTTCTATGTACTGGATGTGGTTTCAATTCAATTAATAGTATGACTTGTACTGTAGTACAACAGTCATCCATTGTATGCGTTGTATGAAGTTCACAGACATAATATGAATATATAAGAAAACTAATATATCTCAAATCTAAATTCTTCTCATCACAATAGTAGCAAACGTAGCGAAACTACATAAGGGGGAATTCAATTAGCCGTGGTAAATTACCACACCTAATTGATTGCTGGGGGGGTGATTCAATTATACCCAAAAGCCAGCACTATTGAGGATTTTGTTTCACCTGTCCCTGTTGACATCGACATGCCGGCATTGCTAGAATGTTGACATTTAACATACACAATGACTTTATACCAAGAATGGCAATAATCGAGTGTAGACATTGTGCCGCTCACCATTTACAATGTAGACATTCTGTTATTGTTGACACTGTGGATGTTATCATGTTCACTCTCAAGCTCCTGTCCATGTATACCTTACAAAGAAGGTGGTATTGCAGTGGTAACCAGTGACAGAAGTACCAGAGACAATGGAGTTAGTTGCCGCCGGACGCCAGTTCTGAAGGAGCCCCCGGATAACTTACTCCATTATCTCGGGTGTTCTAGCCCAGTGGTTCCCAAACTGTGTGCCGTGGCACCCTGGGGTGCCTCGGGACACTTGCAGGGGTGCCACGGGTTGGTGATCCAGAACCAATTCAAATTCTGCATGGTCAATGTAAAAAGCAAAACCAGTGTTAATGGCTGCCAATCATAAAATATATTGACAATCAGAAGCAAATCTTGTCCCTCACCACATAAGTTACCCTAAGGATGACATATAAAGACAATTTACTTAATTTCTCTGACGTCCTAAGTGGATGCTGGGGACTCCGTCAGGACCATGGGGAATAGCGGCTCCGCAGGAGACAGGGCACAAAAGTAAAAGCTTTAGGATCAGGTGGTGTGCACTGGCTCCTCCCCCTATGACCCTCCTCCAAGCCTCAGTTAGGTTTTTGTGCCCGGCCGAGAAGGGTGCAATCTAGGTGGCTCTCCTAAAGAGCTGCTTAGAGTAAAAGTTTTGTTAGGTTTTTTATTTTCAGTGAGTCCTGCTGGCAACAGGCTCACTGCAACGTGGGACTTAGGGGAGAAGAAGTGAACTCACCTGCGTGCAGGATGGATTGGCTTCTTAGGCTACTGGACACTAGCTCCAGAGGGACGATCACAGGTACAGCCTGGATGGGTCACCGGAGCCGCGCCGCCGACCCCCTTGCAGATGCTGAAGAGAGAAGAGGTCCAGAAATCGGCGGCTGAAGACTTCTCAGTCTTCATGAGGTAGCGCACAGCACTGCAGCTGTGCGCCATTGCTCTCAGCACACTTCACACCAACGGTCACTGAGGGTGCAGGGCGCTTGGGGGGGCGCCCTGGGCAGCAATGAAAGTACCTATGCTGGCTAAAAATACATCACATATAGCCCCTGGGGCTATATGGATGTATTTAACCCCTGCCAGGTTGTCAGAAAAACGGGAGAAGAAGCCCGCCGAAAAGGGGGCGGGGCCTATTCTCCTCAGCACACAGCGCCATTTTCCTACACAGCTCCGCTGCTAGGAAGGCTCCCAGGCTCTCCCCTGCACTGCACTACAGAAACAGGGTTAAAACAGAGAGGGGGGGGCACTTATTTGGCGATATTATTATATATTAAGATGCTATAAGGGAAAACACTTATATAAGGTTGTCCCTGTATAATATAGCGTTTTGGTGTGTGCTGGCAAACTCTCCCTCTGTCTCCCCAAAGGGCTAGTGGGGTCCTGTCCTCTATCAGAGCATTCCCTGTGTGTGTGCTGTGTGTCGGTACGTGTGTGTCGACATGTATGAGGACGATGTTGGTGAGGAGGCGGAGCAATTGCCTGTAATGGTGATGTCACTCTCTAGGGAGTCGACACCGGAATGGATGGCTTATTTAGGGAATTACGTGATAATGTCAACACGCTGCAAGGTCGGTTGACGACACGAGACGGCCGGCAAACCAATTAGTACCTGTCCAGGCGTCTCAAACACCGTCAGGGGCTTTAAAACGCCCATTTACCTCAGTCGGTCGACACAGACACGGACACTGACTCCAGTGTCGACGGTGAAGAAACAAACGTATTTTCCATTTGGGCCACACGTTACATGTTAAGGGCAATGAAGGAGGTGTTACATATTTCTGATACTACAAGTACCACAAAAGAGGGTATTATGTGAAAAAACTACCTGTAGTTTTTCCTGAATCAGATAAATTAAATGAAGTGTGTGATGATGCGTGGGTTTCCCCCGATAGAAAATTATTGGCGTTATACCCTTTCCCGCCAGAAGTTAGGGCGCGTTGGGAAACACCCCTTCGGGTGGATAAGGCGCTCACACGCTTATCAAAACAAGTGGCGTTACACTTACCGTCTCCAGATACGGCCGCCCTCAAGGAGCCAGCTGATAGGAGGCTGGAAAATATCCTAAGAAGTATATACACACATACTGGTGTTATACTGCGACCAGCGATCGCCTCAGCCTGGATGTGCAGCGCTGGGGTGGCTTGGTCGGATTCCCTGACTGAAAATATTGATACCCTTGACAGGGACAGTATTTTATTGACTATAGAGCATTTAAAGGATGCATTCCTATATATGCGAGATGCACAGAGGGATATTTGCACTCTGGCATCAAGAGTAAGTGCGATGTCCATATCTGCCAGAAGATGTTTATGGACACGACAGTGGTCAGGTGATGCAGATTCCAAACGGCACATGGAAGTATTGCCGTATAAAGGGGAGGAGTTATTTGGGGTCGGTCCATCGGACCTGGTGGCCACGGCAACAGCTGGAAAATCCACCTTTTTTACCCCAAGTCACATCTCAGCAGAAAAAGACACCGTCTTTTCAGCCTCAGTCCTTTCGTCCCCATAAGGGCAAGCAGGCAAAAGGCCAGTCATATCTGCCCAGGGATAGAGGAAAGGGAAGAAGACTGCAGCAGGCAGCCCATTCCCAGGAACAGAAGCCCTCCACCGCTTTTGCCAAGTCCTCAGCATGACGCTGGGGCCGTACAAGCGGACTCAGGTGCGGTGGGGGGTCGTCTCAAGAGTTTCAGCGCGCAGTGGGCTCACTCGCAAGTGGACCCCTGGATCCTACAAGTAGTATCCCAGGGGTACAGATTGGAAATTCGAGACGTCTCCCCCTCGCAGGTTCCTGAAGTCTGCTTTACCAACGTCTCCCTCCGACAGGGAGGGAGTATTGGAAACAATTCACAAGCTGTATTCCCAGCAGGTGATAATCAAAGTACCCCTCCTACAACAAGGAAAGGGGTATTATTCCACACTATATTGTGGTACTGAAGCCAGACGGCTCGGTGAGACCTATTCTAAATCTGAAATATTTGAACACTTACATACAAAGGTTCAAATCAAGATGGAGTCACTCAGAGCAGTGATAGCGAACCAGGAAGAAGGGGACTATATGGTGTCCCTGGACATCAAGGATGCTTACCTCCATGTCCCAATTTGTCCTTCTCACCAAGGGTACCTCAGGTTCGTGGTACAAAACTGTCACTATCAGTTTCAGACGCTGCCGTTTGGATTGTCCACGGCACCCCGGGTCTTTACCAAGGTAATGGCCGAAATGATGATTCTTCTTCAAAGAAAAGGCGTCTTAATTATCCCTTACTTGGACGATCTCCTGATAAGGGCAAGGTCCAGAGAACAGTTGGAGGTCGGAGTAGCACTATCTCAAGTAGTTCTACGACAGCACGGGTGGATTCTAAATATTCCAAAATCGCAGCTGTCTCCGACGACACGTCTGCTGTTCCTAGGGATGATTCTGGACACAGTCCAGAAAAAGGTGTTTCTCCCGGAGGAGAAAGCCAGGGAGTTATCCGTGCTAGTCAGGAACCTCCTAAAACCAGGAAAAGTGTCAGTGCATCATTGCACAAGGGTCCTGGGAAAAATGGTGGCTTCTTACGAAGCGATTCCATTCGGCAGATTTCACGCAAGAACTTTTCAGTGGGATCTGCTGGAAAAATGGTCCGGATCGCATCTTCAGATGCATCAGCGGATAACCCTGTCTCCAAGGACAAGGGTGTCTCTTCTGTGGTGGCTGCAGAGTGCTCATCTACTAAAGGGCCACAGATTCGGCATTCAGGACTGGGTCCTGGTGACCACGGATGCCAGCCTGAAAGGCTGGGGAGCAGTCACACAAGGAAAAAATTTCCAGGGAGTGTGATCAAGTCTGGAGACTTCTCTCCACATAAATATACTGGAGCTAAGAGCAATTTACAATGCTCTAAGCTTAGCAAGACCTCTGCTTCAAGGTCAGCCGGTATTGATCCAGTGGGACAACATCACGGCAGTCGCCCACGTAAACAGACAGGGCGGCACAAGAAGCAGGAGGGCAATGGCAGAAACTGCAAGGATTCTTCGCTGGGCGGAAAATCATGTGATAGCACTGTCAGCAGTGTTCATTCCGGGAGTGGACAACTGGGAAGCAGACTTCCTCAGCACGACCTCCACCCGGGAGAGTGGGGACTTCATCGGGAAGTCTTCCACATGATTGTGAACCGTTGGGAAAGACCAAAGGTGGACATGATGGCGTCCCGCCTGAACAAAAAACTGGACAGGTATTGCGCCAGGTCAAGAGACCCTCAGGCAATAGCTGTGGACGTTCTGGTAACACTGTGGGTGTACCAGTCGGTGTATGTGTTCCCTCCTCTGCTTCTCATACCTAAGGTACTGAGAATTATAAGACGTAGAGGAGTAAGAACTATACTCGTGGCTCCGGATTGGCCAAGAAGGACTTGGTACCCGGAACTTCAAGAGATGCTCACAGAGGACTCATGGCCTCTGCCGCTAAGAAGGGACTTGCTTCAGCAAGTACCATGTCTGTTCCAAGACTTACCGCGGCTGCGTTTGACGGCATGGCGGTTGAACGCCGGATCCTAAGGGAAAAAGGCATTCCGGAAGAGGTCATTCCTACCCTGGTCAAAGCCAGGAAGGAGGTGACCGCACAACATTATCACCACATGTGGCGAAAATATGTTGCGTGGTGTGAGGCCAGGAAGGCCCCACGAAGAAATTTCAACTCGGTCGATTCCTGCATTTCCTGCAAACAGGAGTGTCTATGGGCCTCAAATTGGGGGTCCATTAAGGTTCAAATTTCGGCCCTGTCGATTTTCTTCCAGAAAGAATTGGCTTCAGTTCCTGAAGTCCAGAAGTTTGTCAAGGGAGTACTGCATATACAACCCCCTTTTGTGCCTCCAGTGGCACTGTGGGATCTCAACGTAGTTCTGGGATTCCTCAAATCACATTGGTTTAAACCGCTCAAATCTGTGGATTTGAAATATCTCACATGGAAAGATGACCATGATGTTGGCCCTGGCCTCGGCCAGGCGAGTGTCAGAATTGGCGGCTTTGTCTCACAAAAGCCCATATCTGATTGTCCATTCGGACAGGGCAGAGCTGCGGACTCGTCCCCAGTTTCTCCCTAAGGTGGTGTCAGCGTTTCACCTGAACCAGCTTATTGTGGTACCTGCGGCTACTAGGGACTTGGAGGACTCCAAGTTGCTAGATGTTGTCAGGGCCCTGAAAATATAGGTTTCCAGGACGGCTGGAGTCAGGAAAACTGACTTGCTGTTATCCTGTATGCACCCAACAAACTGGGTGCTCTTGCTTCTAAGCAGACGATTGCTAGTTGGATGTGTAGTACAATTCAGCTTGCACATTCTGTGGCAGGCCTGCCACAGCCAAAATATGTAAATGCCCATTCCACAAGGAAGGTGGGCTCATCTTGGGCGGCTGCCCGAGGGGTCTCGGCTTTACAACTTTGCCGAGCTTCTACTTGGTCAGGGGCACACCCTGGCTGAGGAGGACCTGGAGTTCTCTCACTCGGTGCTGCAGAGTCATCCGCACTCTCCCGCCCGTTTGGGAGCTTTGGTATAATCCCCATGGTCCTGACGGAGTCCCCAGCATCCACTTAGGACGTCAGAGAAAATAAGAATTTACTTACCGATAATTCTATTTCTCGTAGTCCGTAGTGGATGCTGGGCGCCCATCCCAAGTGCGGATTGTCTGCAATACTTGTACATAGTTATTGTTACAAAAATCGGGTTATTATTGTTGTGAGCCATCTTTTCAGAGGCTCCGCTGTTATCATGCTGTTAACTGGGTTCAGATCACAGGTTGTACAGTGTGATTGGTGTGGCTGGTATGAGTCTTACCCGGGATTCAAAATCCTTCCTTATTGTGTACGCTCGTCCGGGCACAGTATCCTAACTGAGGCTTGGAGGAGGGTCATAGGGGGAGGAGCCAGTGCACACCACCTGATCCTAAAGCTTTTACTTTTGTGCCCTGTCTCCTGCGGAGCCGCTATTCCCCATGGTCCTGACGGAGTCCCCAGCATCCACTACGGACTACGAGAAATAGAATTATCGGTAAGTAAATTCTTATTTTAATATTTCTTTCTACATTTTTCAATAAGAAACTATTGGCCTAGGGGTGCCGTGAAAAAAATTCTGACACTCTAGAGTGCCGTGATTCCAAAAAGTTTGGGAACCACTGTTCTAGCCACTTATATGAAATGCGCTGCACAGAGGCAGCGTGACTTGCCCCGCTCTTGGAGGTTTAGTAAGGGGTATGTGCCGGACTAGCTGCAGCCGCTAATTCGTTGAAACCAGCCACAGCCGCACCGTCAGTGATGGCACCCGAAGACACCAGCCACAGCTACCCTGAGGGCTGATTCAGAGATGGACGCAGCTGTGCATCCATATGCAGTGGCCACGTCCATCTGGTCTGCGCACGCGCACTGGCCACAGTGCGCAAGCGAGACCCTTCTCCTTACGACCACATCCAGGAAGAATTCAGCTGCAAGATGATTCGCGAGGCAGCGACGCGGCATTGAGGGCTGGGGCAGGTGAAACAGGGGTGTACTGCGACCGTTTTTGGGGCGGTTGTGTGACATCACACTAAGCTGCTCTGATTTAAAAAGTGGCTGCCGACCGCCTGACAGTGCAGTCAGGCTGCGCTACCAGTGGTACACATTAGTTTGATGCGTCTGTAATCTAATTGTGGACGCACCAGGAGGCGGACCGTCACACATGCTGGACGGCCTTGCTCTGTGCTCCAGCATGTAAGGAGATGGACGCAGATATGGCTGCATATGCAGCGATCTGCATCCATCTCTGTATCAGACCCTGACTGAGGAGCAGCCAGAGGACACCAGCAGCAACCACAGCTGCACTGTCCGTGACGGCAGCCGGACACCAGCAAAAGTCGCAGTGAGTGAGGGGCAGCCAGCAGACATCAACAGCAGCTGCAGCACAGATGGAACAGTACACCCAGCCCACCCAGAATCATCTGTACTACTGCCAGGGTCACAGGGTCAACTATTAAGCGAACCTAGTATCACAAGTATAGGCTGCTTACTCCCCTCCCTGCAGCCTCCATCCCCTTGTCTTGTGTAGTGAATGAGGGGTGGGGGGGGGGTGCTGTTGGTAGTGATAAGGGGGGTGTCAGTACTGCTGGGGTGCTAGTAGGGAAAGAGGGGATGATGCCTTTCACTTCTAGAGTCCAAGCACTACTCTGAATTCCCCCACCCCCACCCCTTTACATACTAAGTGGGTGTTGAAGGTGAATGAGGGGGAGGTGTCTGGGTTCTGCAGGGCTCTTGAAGGTGAATGGGGGGAGGATTTGTGTGGGTGCTGCTGGGCTGTTGGTGGTGAGGGGGGGCACCACCATCTATTTCGCCTCCGGGCACTTGGCATGAACTTACGCCCCTGGTGGTAACAAATCTTTTGTAGAGTGTACAAAATGTGTTACCATTGCATTTCACCAAAGGATACTCTTATTGTGGTGTTCTGAAAACCCCTCACGAAAGACGCGCAATGCTATGCACCAGGAGTGTAAGTGGTAATTTGAAGACCCCATAGCAACATTTGTAAGGGCCCCAAAAATAGCTCACATAGACAGACAATGAAGTCAGGTCCCTCTTCAGCTGTGGACCCCTAAGCACTGCACCTTTAGTAGTTATGCCCTTCTCTGTGCCTGTCTTCTGTGCAAATCATCATTTGAACCCACACTGTGCTCAAGTGTAGCATCACTACCAACATCATGACAAGGCAGGTACTGACATTTTTCACTTACCTCCTCTCTGGCAGCTAGTGTAATTTTACCACAAGAGCTGAGAAAATGCAGGCGGTAAATCACAAACTGCCGTCCCCGGTAACCTGTACTACTGATGGGACCACATGAGAAATGTAAGATTTTTTTTTAAAATTAACTAAACAAGTGATAAACCTTTTTTCGATAAAAAAAAAAAAAGTTATCACTCCTTCGAAAACTACCCCTAAAGAGGTAGGAGCACCATAAGATGTTATGATCTCCGGCAAATATCCCCGGTAGGCCGATGTGCGTGCTGGGCATGTTTTGTTTGTTGATATGTGAGTCTTGGTGATGCCATCATGATCACATGGTATATCTCTTGTGCTGACAATGTGAAGCCACTTCTACAGATTTTTCCAGGGCCACGTTTAGTTCCCAATCCACCCCTCTCTGCACCTCCCTGAAAGGTACAAGCCTCTATACAGGTAGGTCTACCTTCTCATGGGCATATTAACATATTATCATATTACCTATTACATCTTATTAGACCACTTCACCGGGCATGCCATATATTCTGTTTATTACTTCAAAGTATATTATATAGTTGACTATAATTACATCTTACTGGCTATCATCTACTACTGGAATTATATCTTGTTGGGAATCGTTACTGGAGAGGAGCAATAAAAGAAAAAACAGACGCTTGATACCCGACACACTGAAAGTTGGTGTTCCGATCATGTTTCTGCGGAACTTAACTCCCAAGTTATGCAACGGAACCCAACCTAAAGTGACTGCTCTGCAGAGGAACCTAATTGAGGCAGGAATTGTAAAGGGATATTCCCTTATCCCCAACAATTTTCCTTTTCAATCCAAGCGCCTGCAGTTTCCTGTAAGCGTCTGCTTTGCTATGACGATCAACAAGTCGCAGGGGCAAACGCTCTGGGCTGCAGGTGTAGATCTCAGGACCAGCTTTTTCTCACATGGGCAGCTTTACGTGGCTTGCTCATGAGTTAGTATCCCCAAGCATCCTTATGTGTTAATCCCTGAAGGAAAAACTGCAAATATTGTTTTCAAACAGATATTGTGATCAATGTGTACAATATAAAATATACATCAAGTATTAAATGGCACAACTGTCTTTGTAAAATTACTGTAGTTCCGCTGAGGGGTGGTCTTCAGGTTGCTGACTGTCGGGATCCCGGCGCACAGTATACCAGCGCCGGAATCCCAACAGCCGGCATACAGACAGTTTATCTCCCTCGTGGGGGTCCACAACCCCCCTCTAGGGAGAATAAATAGCGTGGGGCGCGTAGCGCGCCACCGTGCCTGCAAGGGGCTCATTTGCGCTCGCCACGCTGTCGGTATGCCGGCAGTCGGGCTTCCGGCGCCGGTATGCTGGTCGCCGGGAGCCTGGCAGCCGGCATACCATACCACACCCCTGCTGAGCAATAACAGAAATCCACATGAGCAAAGCCGTTGGAAAACACTAGTTATGAATTAGTATTTTGCATCTTATTGAATCAGAATCAGCTTTATTGGCCAGGTATACTTGTGTATACTAGGAATTTGCCTTCGGTTTGCTATACAACAGCCAAGTAGGTAACAGATAATCAAATGGGGGGTGGGGGGGGGAGTACAGTCATACAGATAAGCATACCGTAGGGACACGTTAGTTACATGTACGTCTAGTCAGTCAATGTTCAGCAGTTCAGCAGGCGGACCGCTTGGGAAAAAAACTTTTGAGGCTTCTGGTGGATCTGGCAGGGACGGCCCTGTATCACCTGCCTGAAGGAAGCAAGTTAAACATGCTGTGGCCGGGGTGTAGCTGGTCTTTTACTATCTGCGTTGCCCGCTTTTTAGCTCTAGACAGGTACGCGCTGGTGGAGCTGTACCATACCAGTGTCGAGGAGCACAGTACCGACTCCACAATCGCGGAGTAGAAGAGGAGCAGAAGCTTCTGTGGGATGTTGAACTTCCTTAGTTGCCTGTTGCGCTTTCCCAACAGTGGCATCAGCGTTGGACCCCCATTTAAGGTCCCGGGAGATGACCTAGAAACTTGAAGGAGTCCACTAGCGATACCACACTGTCAGCAATCATTAGCGGAGGTGCACTAGATGACTTTTTCCTGAAGTCCACTATCATCTCGACAGTTTTGAGGGGGTTGAGCTCAAGGTTGTTGTGGATGCACCACTGGGCCAACCGGTCTACTTCCTGTCTATAGGCCGATTCGTCCCCGTCCTTGATGAGGCCGATGACGGTGGTGTCATCTGGGAATTTGATGATCTTTACTGATTGCGCCTCTGAGGTGCAGTCATTTGTGTACAGGGAGAAGAGCAGGGTTTAGAGGACACAGCCCTGAGGGGCCCCTGTACGAATGGACCGCGCTTGAGAGGTGAATTCCCCCGCTTTCACCACCTGTGTCCTATCTATCAGGAAGTCTACTATCCAGGAACAGGTAGCTTCTGGGACCCCTAGGCAAAGTAATTTGGGGTGGAGGATACTGGGGACGATTGTATTGAAGGCCGAGCTGAAATCGACAAACAGGACCCTCGCGTAGGTACCGGGAATGTCTAGGTGCTGTAGAATGTAGTGCAGGCCCAGGTTGACTGCATCCTCGACACACCGATTCGATCGATAGGCGAACTGTAGGGGGTCCAGTTGGGTGCCATTCACAGTTTTCAGGTGATTCAAAACCAGACGCTCGAACATTTTCATGACCACAGACGTCAGTGCTATCGGCCTGTAGTCGTTCAGGTTCGTGATAGAGGGTTTCTTGGGGACCGGGACAATAGTAGACCTTTTGAGGCAGGAAGGGACTTTCTGTAGCTCCAGCGATTTGTTGAAGACCTTGGTGAATATGGGGGCGAGCTGACCCGCACATGCTCTTAGGGCAGATGGTGACACTCCGTCAGGAAATGGAGCTTTCCTGGGTTTGGCCCGTTTGAACAATGCCTCCACCTCTTCTTGGGTGACTTGCAATGCCTGGGGTTGGCCGTCGGTGTTTGCGGCATCGTATAGGTGATTGTTTGGGTTGCAGGGGACTTCTTTTGCGAACCTGCAATAACAGTGGTTCAGTTCCTCTGCTAGGCCTTGGTGCATGGTGGTGGACTTTGATGTTTTCTTATGTTTGGTTATGGATTGCATTCTTTTTCATACAGATACAGGGTCATTGGGGGAGAGATCGTTTGTCAGCTTGTCCGAGAACCGCTTTTTTGCTAGCCTTATTCCTTTAGTCAGAGAGTTCCTACTTCGGTTGTATAGTGCTCTGTCACTGCTGCTATAGGCCTCCTCTTTGGCCCGATGAAGTTGCCTGAGGTGGGCGTTGAACTAGAGATGAGCGGGTTCGGTTCCTCGGAATCCGAACCCCCCCGAACTTCAGCCTTTTTACACGGGTCCGAGGCAGACTCGGATCTTCCCGCCTTGATCGGCTAACCCGAGCGCGCCCGAACGTCATCATCCCGCTGTCGGATTCTCGCGAGGCTCGTATTCTATCGCGAGACTCGGATTCTATATAAGGAGCCGCGCGTCGCCGCCATTTTCACACGTGCATTGAGATTGATAGGGAGAGGACGTGGCTGGCGTCCTCTCCGTTAGAATAGATAGAGACACTTGAGTTGATTACTTAGTAATTTTGGGGAGCATTAGGAGTACTCAGAGTGCAGAGTTTTGCTGATAGTTAGTTACTAGTGACTGACCACCACCAGTTTTATTTATTATTTAATATAATCCGTTCTCTGCCTGAAAAAAAATGATACACCGTCACATACCATATCTGTGCTCAGCCTCAGTGTGCTGCATGATAATATCATCTATGTATATCTGACTGTGCTGAGTGCTCACTGCTCACACAGCCGAATTGTGGGGGAGACTGGGGTGCAGTTATAGCAGGAGTACAGTGCACACTTTTGCTGCCAGTGTGACTGACCAGTGACCACCAGTATATTGTCTGCCTGAAAAAGTTAAACACTCCTGTGGTGTTTTTTTTATTTATTCTATAAACGCATTCTGCTGACAGTGTCCAGCAGGTCCGTCATTCATTATATTATATAAATATTTACCTGCAGTAGTGTTATATTTTTTTTGTTCATCTCTATCATCTTTATCATCTCTATATTAGCAGACGCAGTACGGTAGTCCACGGCTGTGGCTACCTCTGTGTCGTCAGTGCTCGTCCATAATTGTATACCTACCTGTGGTGGGGTTTTTTTTTCTATCTTCTTCATACTAGTAGTTTAGGAGTCTGCTGACAGTGTCCAGCAGGTCCGTCATTATATTATATATACCTGCAGTAGTGATATATATATATTTTTATATCATTATCATCTCTATACTAGCAGACGCAGTACGGTAGTCCACGGCTGTAGCTACCTCTGTGTCGTCAGTGCTCGTCCATAATTGTATACCTACCTGTGGTGGGGTTTTTTTTTCTATCTTCTTCATACTAGTAGTTTAGGAGTCTGCTGACAGTGTCCAGCAGGTCCGTCATTATATTATATATACCTGCAGTAGTGATATATATATATATTTTTTATATCATTATCATCTCTATACTAGCAGACGCAGTACGGTAGTCCACGGCTGTAGCTACCTCTGTGTCGTCAGTGCTCGTCCATAATTGTATACCTACCTGTGGTGGGGTTTTTTTTTCTATCTTCTTCATACTAGTAGTTTAGGAGTCTGCTGACAGTGTCCAGCAGGTCCGTCATTATATTATATATACCTGCAGTAGTGATATATATATATTTTTTATATCATTATCATCTCTATACTAGCAGACGCAGTACGGTAGTCCACGGCTGTAGCTACCTCTGTGTCGTCAGTCACTCGTCATCCATAAGTATACTAGTATCCATCCATCTCCATTGTTTACCTGAGGTGCCTTTTAGTTGTGCCTATTAAAATATGGAGAACAAAAATGTTGAGGTTCCAAAAATAGGGAAAGATCAAGATCCACTTCCACCTCGTGCTGAAGCTGCTGCCACTAGTCATGGCCGAGACGATGAAATTCCATCAACGTCGTCTGCCAAGGCCGATGCCCAACGTCATAGTACAGAGCATGTAAAATCCAAAACACAAAATATCAGTAAAAAAAGGACTCAAAAATCTAAAATAAAATCGTCGGAGGAGAAGCATAAACTTGCCAATATGCCATTTACCACACGGAGTGGCAAGGAACGGCTGAGGCCCTGGCCTATGTTCATGGCTAGTGGTTCAGCTTCACATGAGGATGGAAGCACTCAGCCTCTCGCTAGAAAAATGAAAAGACTCAAGCTGGCAAAAGCACAGCAAAGAACTGTGCGTTCTTCGAAATAAAAAATCCACAAGCAGAGTCCAATTGTGTCGGTTGCGATGCCTGACCTTCCCAACACTGGACGTGAAGAGCATGCGCCTTCCACCATTTGCACGCCCCCTGCAAGTGCTGGAAGGAGCACCCGCAGTCCAGTTCCTGATAGTCAGATTGAAGATGTCAGTGTTGAAGTACACCAGGATGAGGAGGATATGGGTGTTGCTGGCGCTGGGGAGGAAATTGACAAGGAGGATTCTGATGGTGAGGTGGTTTGTTTAAGTCAGGCACCCGGGGAGACACCTGTTGTCCGTGGGAGGAATATGGCCATTGACATGCCTGGTGAAAATACCAAAAAAATCAGCTCTTCTGTGTGGAAGTATTTCAACAGAAATGCGGACAACAGGTGTCAAGCCGTGTGTTGCCTTTGTCAAGCTGTAATAAGTAGGGGTAAGGACGTTAACCACCTCGGAACATCCTCCCTTATACGTCACCTGCAGCGCATTCATCATAAGTCAGTGACAAGTTCAAAAACTTTGGGCGACAGCGGAAGCAGTCCACTGACCAGTAAATCCCTTCCTCTTGTAACCAAGCTCACGCAAACCACCCCACCAACTCCCTCAGTGTCAATTTCCTCCTTCCCCAGGAATGCCAATAGTCCTGCAGGCCATGTCACTGGCAATTCTGACGAGTCCTCTCCTGCCTGGGATTCCTCCGATGCATCCTTGAGTGTAACGCCTACTGCTGCTGGCGCTGCTGTTGTTGCTGCTGGGAGTCGATGGTCATCCCAGAGGGGAAGTCGTAAGACCACTTTTACTACTTCCACCAAGCAATTGACTGTCCAACAGTCCTTTGCGAGGAAGATGAAATATCACAGCAGTCATCCTGCTGCAAAGCGGATAACTGAGGCCTTGGCATCCTGGGCGGTGAGAAACGTGGTTCCGGTATCCATCATTACTGCAGAGCCAACTATAGACTTGATTGAGGTACTGTGTCCCCAGTACCAAATACCATCTAGGTTCCATTTCTCTAGGCAGGCGATACCGAAAATGTACACAGACCTCAGAAAAAGACTCACCAGTGTCCTAAAAAATGCAGTTGTACCCAATGTCCACTTAACCACGGACATGTGGACAAATGGAGCAGGGCAGACTCAGGACTATATGACTGTGACAGCCCACTGGGTAGATGTATTGACTCCCGCCGCAAGAACAGCAGCGGCGGCACCAGTAGCAGCATCTCGCAAACGCCAACTCTTTCCTAGGCAAGCTACGCTTTGTATCAACGCTTTCCAGAATACGCACACAGCTAAAAACCTCTTACGGCAACTGAGGAAGATCATCGCAGAATGGCTTACCCCAATTGGACTCTCCTGTGGATTTGTGGCATCGGACAACGCCAGCAATATTGTGTGTGCATTAAATATGGGCAAATTCCAGCACGTCCCATGTTTTGCACATACCTTGAATTTGGTGGTGCAGAATTATTTAAAAAACGAGAGGGGCGTGCAAGAGATGCTGTCGGTGGACAGAAGAATTGCGGGACACTTTCGGCGTACAGGCACCACGTACAGAAGACTGGAGCAACACCAAAAACGCCTGAACCTGCCCTGCCATCATCTGAAGCAAGAAGTGGTAACGAGGTGGAATTCAACCCTCTATATGCTTCAGAGGTTGGAGGAGCAGCAAAAGGCCATTCAAGCCTATACAACTGACCACGATATAGGAGGTGGAATGCACCTGTCTCAAGCGCAGTGGAGAATGATTTCAACGTTGTGCAAGGTTCTGCAACCTTTTGAACTTGCCACACGTGAAGTCAGTTCAGACACTGCCAGCCTGAGTCAGGTCATTCCCCTCATCAGGCTTTTGCAGAAGAAGCTGGAGACATTGAAGGAGGAGCTAACACTGAGCGATTCCGCTAGGCATGTGGGACTTGTGGATGGAGCCCTTAATTCGCTTAACAAGGATTCACGGGTGGTCAATCTGTTGAAGAGCACTACATTTTGGCCACTGTGCTCGATCCTAGATTTAAAACCTACGTTGTATCTCTCTTTCCGGCAGACACAAGTCTGCAGGGGTTCAAAGAACTGCTTGTGAGAAAATTGTCAAGTCAAGCGGAACGCGACCTGTCAACATCTCCTCCTTCACATTCTCCCGCAACTGGGGGTGCGAGGAAAAGGCTCAGAATTCCGAGCCCACCCGCTGGCGGTGATGCAGGGCAGTCTGGAGCGACTGCTGATGCTGACATCTGGTCCGGACTGAAGGACCTGACAACGATTACGGACATGTCGTCTACTGTCACTGCATATGATTCTCTCACCATTGAAAGAATGGTGGAGGATTATATGAGTGACCGCATCCAAGTAGGCACGTCAGACAGTCCGTACGTATACTGGCAGGAAAAAGAGGCAATTTGGAGGCCCTTGCACAAACTGGCTTTATTCTACCTAAGTTGCCCTCCCACAAGTGTGTACTCCGAAAGAGTGTTTAGTGCTGCCGCTCACCTTGTCAGCAATCGGCGTACGAGGTTACTTCCAGAAAATGTGGAGAAGATGATGTTCATTAAAATGAATTATAATCAATTCCTCCATGGAGACATTCACCAGCAGCAATTGCCTCCACAAAGTACACAGGGAGCTGTGATGGTGGATTCCAGTGGGGACGAATTGATAATCTGTGAGGAGGGGGATGTACACGGTGATGAATCGGAGGATGATGATGAAGTGGACATCTTGCCTCTGTAGAGCCAGTTTGTGCAAGGAGAGATTAATTGCTTCTTTTTTGGTGGGGGTCCAAACCAACCCGTCATTTCAGTCACAGTCGTGTGGCAGACCCTGTCACTGAAATGATGGGTTGGTTAAAGTGTGCATGTCCTGTTTATACAACATAAGGGTGGGTGGGAGGGCCCAAGGACAATTCCATCTTGCACCTCTTTTTTCTTTCATTTTTCTTTGCGTCATGTGCTGTTTGGGGAGTGTTTTTTGGAAGGCCCATCCTGCGTGACACTGCAGTGCCACTCCTAGATGGGCCAGGTGTTTGTGTCGGCCACTAGGGTCGCTGAGCTTAGTCACACAGCTACCTCATTGCGCCTCTTTTTTTCTTTGCGTCATGTGCTGTTTGGGGAGTGTTTTTTGGAAGGGCCATCCTGCGTGACACTGCAGTGCCACTCCTAGATGGGCCAGGTGTTTGTGTCGGCCACTTGGGTCGCTGAGCTTAGTCATCCAGCGACCTCGGTGCAAATTTTAGGACTAAAAATAATATTGTGAGGTGTGAGGTGTTCAGAATAGACTGAAAATGAGTGGAAATTATGGTTATTGAGGTTAATAATACTTTGGGATCAAAATGACCCCCAAATTCTATGATTTAAGCTGTTTTTTAGGGTTTTTTGAAAAAAACACCCGAATCCAAAACACACCCGAATCCGACAAATAAAATTCGGTGAGGTTTTGCCAAAACGCGTTCGAACCCAAGACACGGCCACGGAACCGAACCCAAAACCAAAACACAAAACCCGAAAAATTTCCGGTGCACATCTCTACGTTGAACCAGGGCTTGTTGTTGTTGTAAATGCGGTAAGTCTTGGTAGGTACACACATGTCCTCACAGTAGCTGATGTAGGATGTGACAGTGTCTGTCAGGTTGTTCAGGTTGCTTGCCGAGGCTTCGAAGATCCCCCATTCTGTGCAGTCAAAGCAGGCCTGGAGCTTCATCTTAGCCTCACTGGTCCATTTCTTAACAGTCTTGATGACAGGCTTAACCGCTCTCAGCTTCTGTGTATAGGTAGGGAGTAGGTGGACGAGGCAGTGGTCAGATAGGCCGAGTGCAGCATGCGGGATAGACCGGAAGGCAGGCTTGAGGATAGTGTAGCAGTGATCAAGGGTGCGCCCTTCCCTAGTGGGACACGTGACTTGTTGTTTGTACTTAGGTAGCTCCTTGCTCGGGTTAGTTCTGTTGAAGTCGCCCAGTACAATAAGCAGAGAGTCTGAGTGTTTTTGTTCTATGACGGATATGCATACGACCAGGTGGTGCAGGGCTTCGTTCGCGCAGGCGAGGGTGGGATGTACACTCCCACAAAGACAATTGAGGCAAATTCCCAGGGGGAATAGAAGGGGTTAGAGTTGATACTTAGTATCTCCAGGTGAGGGCTACATGATTTGCCTAGGATTGTGACATTGGTGCACCATCCATCATTGATGTAGAAGCAGATGCCACCACCCTTTGTTTTTCCTGAGAACCTTGGAGCGATCGGCCCTGAAGAGAGTGAAGCCCGGCAGAGACTTCGGGTTGTCCGCAATATATTCGTCCAGCCACGTCTCCATAAAGCAGAGGATGGACGACCCTGTAATGCCTGACCCTGTGCTGCCCAGAAGGAGATTATTACCTCTAACTAGCTATTATTACCGTCCACATCCAGGGGCGCCAACAGCTGTGCTGGGCCCAGGTAATGGGACAGGGCATGGCCAATGCAAGGAAGTGTAGCCAGCCCCCCTTATTAAATATAAAAAAATATTAGTATGTTGGCGCTATCTACAACGGGGAAGGGGGGGCAGTGGGTCCCGGGCACCTCCAACATATTACATCTTGTTACTGGTTACTGGGCATATGACTTCTTTGTAGACTCTAGTAATGCTCATATTACATTTTCCTGGGCATATTCAATTTTCTGACCATGTTATCGTGAGTATTACAACCTGTATAGCATTAGTATCGGGCATATGACATCTTTCCTGGGTATTTATTTTGGTCCTATTATACGGGGGGTTGTTACTTGAGCAACTTACAGGGAACTTGAATGCTGTTGTCAGTAGAAGTTGAGTATAGCGAAATAACGTTTTCCCTACAAGACTCATTTTTCTTCTTTCTTTTTTTTTAAATGTCCAGTGCAATCTCCAGATATACCAGGAGCATCAGCAAACCTCCGCCATGAGTGGCACTTGCCCTTAAGCTCTGTCAGATCCTGCACATTTGTTTGGCTGAGCATTACGGAAACAAACACATATTACAGCACAATCTGCGAGCTGAGAGGAGATGATATTGGTTGACGGCTTTTGATATTATGAAAAAATAATAATTAGCATCAACTGACATGCCAGAGCAACAACATGAAATCCCGTTACGTAAATAAATCTTTTTTTCTACTGAAAGGGCAGATAGAATGAAATAAACTTCTGGTAAGCGACAGAGTTTTATTTTTATTTCTAAGAACAGTTCTCTCAGGCTCCTAGTGTCTATCATAGCAGCTAATATATACATTGCAATATGGACTCCCATATGACTAACCTGTCCCATCATGTTATGTTTAGCAGATCCAGGCTTGTGCTATGGTACAGCAGAGGATACGAACTAGATAGCATTATGTTCACTACATGTCTAAGCTAAAATAACAAACTAAATAGTATAAAGGGGTTGGAAAAGACAAAATGTGCTGTAATGAAAACTGAAAATCAAGAGATCAATAAGAATTTCCATTTACGTTTCAGCAGATTCTCGGCAGTTTGACCATAACATTTAAAACAACAATAATATAAAAGGAAAAAGTTGGACTCTGTAAGAGTATGTTTTTAATTACTAAAACTTCTAAAAATGAAAAAGGGGTGATATTGTCTATAGCAACCAATCAGATTCTATCTATAATTTCTATATTGCGTCCTTGAAAATGATAGACAGAATCTGATTGGTTGCTATGCCACTTTTCATATTTTTAGAAGCTTTAGTAATACGGATACAGAGCAGACAAAACTTTATTAATGTTTTGTATTAGTTGCCACTACTTTTTTTTTATTTTTTTTTAAATCTTTTTATTGAATGAGAAAGGCATATGAAGGTACAATAGCCAACATTGAGCCAGTCAATTGCATAAATGGAACAAGCGATGCATATTAGCAGAAAAGAACATGTAATAAACAGCACGTAGCAGGAGACAGCTAATACAAAAAGCCTTCATATATCTAACGTATGTAACATCAGAAAGAGAACTAAATAAGATAGAGAAGAAAAAGTCAGAAAGTGGGGAAGGGTGTGTGTGGGGAAGGGGGAAACAGTAGGGGTGAAGCAGGAGTGTGTGGGTCAAACGCCAATATTATAAAGGACATACTGGAGCAGAGGCAACAAATAAAACAAAAACTAGGTTAATACAGGTTGAGTATCCAATATCCAAAATGCTTGGACCAAAGGTATTTTGGATATGGGATTTTTCCGTATTTTGGAATAATTGCATACCATAATGAGATATCATGGCGATGGGACCTAAGTCTAAGCACAGATTGCATTTATGTTACATATACACCTTATACACACAGCCTGAAGGTCATTTTAGCCAATATGTTTTGTAACTTTGTGCATTGAACAAAGTGTATCTACATTCACACAATTCATTTATGTTTCATATACACCTTATACACACAGCCTGAAGGTAATTTAATACAATATTTTTAATAACTTTGTGTATTAAACAAAGTTTGTGTATATTGAGCCATCAAAAAACAAAGGTTACACTATCTCAGTCTCACTCAAAAAATTCAGTATTTCGGAATATTCCGTATTTCGGAATATTTGGATATGGGATACTCAGCCTGTACTGTACATTAGCTTAGGACAAATTACGACATAAGTACCAGGAGGTGGTTTCAAACACTTCAAGTTTGTTACAGTATCTTGGGTGGAGGAGTTGAGGGAGTCAACAAGAGTACCCTATTTTTTAATAAAAGGAGATCACCCCCGTCTCCAATGCAGGAAAAATAGATTGGCAGTCATAATACAAGGTCTTAAGTAATAAGGATTTCACCGCAGTCAAAAAGGGTGGCGAGGAGGATGTCCAATTACAAAGAATAACTTTCTTTGCAATAGTGACAATGACTGTCAATAAGGATAAAATTGAGGCTTTATGGGCCCCCAAATCCCAAGCCCTAAAGTTTGCACAGAGCAAAGCAAGCGGATCCATTCTAAAGTTTCAAATGAAATATAGAGTTAATGTAAGTGACAAGTTTACCTCAAAACTTGTATATTTTAGGACATTGCCAGAAGTTATGGGAGAAGGTAGCAATAGGGCGTTTGCATTTAAGATAATTCCCTGACACCTCCATAACCATACGACGATGCCTAGCTTGAGAAATATATACACTGTTCAACATTTTAATACGAACTTCTTGTAGCCAAGAGCAACGCAGGTATCTCAGCGTGGAGTCGTAGTGACAAATCAGATATAATAGAGGGGACATCATGACCCCAAGATATCACCATATGTTTCTAAACTTAGGCAGGGGTGTGAGACATCAGATCAGAGCTGAGATATGTCTTTTAAGGTTGTAATACTAAAAATGCCATTAAGGAATGGAAGGTATGACCTAGCATAATTTACAACCTGTAGTGTAAATACATAAAGAATTGTGAGTGGGGGATCAGAAATTTATCATGAAGCACACTAAAGGGGAGCACAGTCCCACCCGGGTCAAATACATTCTTAATCATAGCAATACCACTATCCCTCCAGAGCAAGTATGTAGTGTTGTCAAGCTCAGGGAAAAAAAGGGGATTGCCCCAAAATGGTAAATTCTGTATTTGGAAGCGGTATAAGGGCGAGATAGAGTTGCCACTAGAGATGAGCGGGTTCGGTTTCTCTGAAACCGAACCCGCACGAACTTCATGTTTTTTTTACGGGTCCGAGCAGACTCGGATCCTCCCGCCTTGCTCGGTTAACCCGAGCGCGCCCGAACGTCATCATGACGCTGTCGGATTCTCGCGAGACTCGGATTCTATATAAGGAGCCGCGCGTCGCCGCCATTTTCACACGTGCATTGAGATTGATAGGGAGAGGACGTGGCTGGCGTCCTCTCCATTAGAAATTAGATTAGAAGAGAGAGAGAGATTGTGCAGAGTCAGACAGAGTTTACCACAGTGACCAGTGCAGTTGTTGTTAGTTAACTTTTATTTATTTTAATATAATATATCCGTTCTCTGCTATATCCGTTCTCTGCCTGAAAAAAAACGATACACAGCAGCAGCCAGTCACACAGTGTGACTCAGTCTGTGTGCACTCAGCTCAGCCCAGTGTGCTGCACATCAATGTATAAAAGGCAAAGCTTATAATAATTGTGGGGGAGACTGGGGAGCACTGCAGGTTGTTATAGCAGGAGCCCCCAGGAGTACATAATATTATATTAATTTAAAATTAAACAGTGCACACTTTTGCTGCAGGAGTGCCACTGCCAGTGTGACTAGTGGTGACCAGTGCCTGACCACCAGTATAGTAGTATATTGTTGTATGTATTGTATACTATCTCTTTATCAACCAGTCTATATTAGCAGCAGACACAGTACAGTGCGGTAGTTCGCGGCTGTGGCTACCTCTGTGTCGGCAGTCGGAACTCGGCAGGCAGTCCGTCCATCCATAATTGTATTACAATATATACCACCTAACCGTGGTATTTTTTTTTCTTTCTTTATACCGTCGTCATAGTGTCATACTAGTTGTTACGAGTATACTACTATCTCTTTATCAACCAGTGTACAGTGCGGTAGTTCACGGCTGTGGCTACCTCTGTGTCGGCAGTCGGCAGGCAGTCCGTCCATCCATAATTGTATTATTATTATAATATATACCACCTAACCGTGGGTTTTTTTTCATTCTTTATACCGTCATAGTGTCATACTAGTTGTTACGAGTATACTACTATCTCTTTATCAACCAGTGTACAGTGCGGTAGTTCACGGCTGTGGCTACCTCTGTGTCGGCAGTCGGCAGGCAGTCCGTCCATCCATAATTGTATTATTATTATAATATATACCACCTAACCGTGGTTTTTTTTTTCATTCTTTATACCGTCGTCATAGTGTCATACTAGTTGTTACGAGTATACTACTATCTCTTTATCAACCAGTGTACAGTGCGGTAGTTCACGGCTGTGGCTACCTCTGTGTCGGCAGTCGGCAGGCAGTCCGTCCATCCATAATTGTATTATTATTATAATATATACCACCTAACCGTGGTTTTTTTTTCATTCTTTATACCGTCGTCATAGTGTCATACTAGTTGTTACGAATATACTACTATCTCTTTATCAACCAGTGTACAGTGCGGTAGTTCACGGCTGTGGCTACCTCTGTGTCGGCAGTCGGCAGGCAGTCCGTCCATCCATAATTGTATTATTATTATAATATATACCACCTAACTGTGGTATTTTTTTTTCTTTCTTTATACCGTCGTCATAGTGTCATACTAGTTGTTACGAGTATACTACTATCTCTTTATCAACCAGTGTACAGTGCGGTAGTTCATGGCTGTGGCTACCTCTGTGTCGGCAGTCAGTCCGTCCATCCATAATTGTATTATTATTATAATATATACCACCTAACCGTGGTATTTTTTTTTCTTTCTTTATACCGTCGTCATAGTGTCATACTAGTTGTTACGAGTATACTACTATCTCTTTATCAACCAGTGTACAGTGCGGTAGTTCACGGCTGTGGCTACCTCTGTGTCGGCAGTCGGCAGGCAGTCCGTCCATCCATAATTGTATTATTATTATAATATATACCACCTAACCGTGGTATTTTTTTTTCTTTCTTTATACCGTCGTCATAGTGTCATACTAGTTGTTACGAGTATACTACTATCTCTTTATCAACCAGTGTACAGTGCGGTAGTTCACGGCTGTGGCTACCTCTGTGTCGGCAGTCGGCAGGCAGTCCGTCCATCCATAATTGTATTATTATTATAATATATACCACCTAACCGTGGTTTTTTTTTCATTCTTTATACCGTCGTCATAGTGTCATACTAGTTGTTACGAGTATACTACTATCTCTTTATCAACCAGTGTACAGTGCGGTAGTTCACGGCTGTGGCTACCTCTGTGTCGGCAGTCGGCAGGCAGTCCGTCCATCCATAATTGTATTATTATTATAATATATACCACCTAACCGTGGTTTTTTTTCCATTCTTTATACCGTCGTCATAGTGTCATACTAGTTGTTACGAGTATACTACTATCTCTTTATCAACCAGTGTACAGTGCGGTAGTTCACGGCTGTGGCTACCTCTGTGTCGGCAGTCGGCAGGCAGTCCGTCCATCCATAATTGTATTATTATTATAATATATACCACCTAACCGTGGTTTTTTTTTCATTCTTTATACCGTCGTCATAGTGTCATACTAGTTGTTACGAGTATACTACTATCTCTTTATCAACCAGTGTACAGTGCGGTAGTTCACGGCTGTGGCTACCTCTGTGTCGGCAGTCGGCAGGCAGTCCGTCCATCCATAATTGTATTATTATTATAATATATACCACCTAACCGTGGTATTTTTTTTTCTTTCTTTATACCGTCGTCATAGTGTCATACTAGTTGTTACGAGTATACTACTATCTCTTTATCAACCAGTGTACAGTGCGGTAGTTCACGGCTGTGGCTACCTCTGTGTCGGCAGTCGGCAGGCAGTCCGTCCATCCATAATTGTATTATTATTATAATATATACCACCTAACCGTGGTTTTTTTTTCATTCTTTATACCGTCGTCATAGTGTCATACTAGTTGTTACGAGTATACTACTATCTCTTTATCAACCAGTGTACAGTGCGGTAGTTCACGGCTGTGGCTACCTCTGTGTCGGCAGTCGGCAGGCAGTCCGTCCATCCATAATTGTATTATTATTATAATATATACCACCTAACCGTGGTTTTTTTTTCATTCTTTATACCGTCGTCATAGTGTCATACTAGTTGTTACGAGTATACTACTATCTCTTTATCAACCAGTGTACAGTGCGGTAGTTCACGGCTGTGGCTACCTCTGTGTCGGAACTCGGCAGGCAGTCCGTCCATCCATAATTGTATTATATACCACCTAACCGTGGTTTTTTTATACCACCTAACCGTGGCAGTCCGTCCATAATTGTATACTAGTATCCAATCCATCCATCTCCATTGTTTACCTGAGGTGCCTTTTAGTTCTGCCTATAAAATATGGAGAACAAAAAAGTTGAGGTTCCAAAATTAGGGAAAGATCAAGATCCACTTCCACCTCGTGCTGAAGCTGCTGCCACTAGTCATGGCCGAGACGATGAAATGCCAGCAACGTCGTCTGCCAAGGCCGATGCCCAATGTCATAGTACAGAGCATGTCAAATCCAAAACACCAAATATCAGAAAAAAAAGGACTCCAAAACCTAAAATAAAATTGTCGGAGGAGAAGCGTAAACTTGCCAATATGCCATTTACCACACGGAGTGGCAAGGAACGGCTGAGGCCCTGGCCTATGTTCATGGCTAGTGGTTCAGCTTCACATGAGGATGGAAGCACTCAGCCTCTCGCTAGAAAAATGAAAAGACTCAAGCTGGCAAAAGCAGCACAGCAAAGAACTGTGCATTCTTCGAAATCCCAAATCCGAATTCCGAGCCCACCCGCTGGCGGTGATGCAGGGCAGTCTGGAGCGACTGCTGATGCTGACATCTGGTCCGGACTGAAGGACCTGACAACCATTACGGACATGTCGTCTACTGTCACTGCATATGATTCTCTCACCATTGATAGAATGGTGGAGGATTATATGAGTGACCGCATCCAAGTAGGCACGTCACACAGTCCGTACTTATACTGGCAGGAAAAAGAGGCAATTTGGAGGCCCTTGCACAAACTGGCTTTATTCTACCTAAGTTGCCCTCCCACAAGTGTGTACTCCGAAAGAGTGTTTAGTGCCGCCGCTCACCTTGTCAGCAATCGGCGTACGAGGTTACATCCAGAAAATGTGGAGAAGATGATGTTCATTAAAATGAATTATAATCAATTCCTCCGCGGAGACATTGACCAGCAGCAATTGCCTCCACAAAGTACACAGGGAGCTGACATGGTGGATTCCAGTGGGGACGAATTGATAATCTGTGAGGAGGGGGATGTACACGGTGATATATCGGAGGATGATGATGAGGTGGACATCTTGCCTCTGTAGAGCCAGTTTGTGCAAGGAGAGATTAATTGCTTCTTTTTTGGTGGGGGTCCAAACCAACCCGTCATTTCAGTCACAGTCGTGTGGCAGACCCTGTCACTGAAATGATGGGTTGGTTAAAGTGTGCATGTCCTGTTTTGTTTATACAACATAAGGGTGGGTGGGAAGGGCCCAAGGACAATTCCATCTTGCACCTCTTTTTTCTTTTATTTTTCTTTGCGTCATGTGCTGTTTGGGGAGGGTTTTTTGGAAGGGACATCCTGCGTGACACTGCAGTGCCACTCCTAGATGGGCCCGGTGTTTGTGTCGGCCACTAGGGTCGCTTATCTTTCTCACACAGTCAGCTACCTCATTGCGCCTCTTTTTTTCTTTGCGTCATGTGCTGTTTGGGGAGGGTTTTTTGGAAGGGACATCCTGCGTGACACTGCAGTGCCACTCCTAGATGGGCCAGGTGTTTGTGTCGGCCACTAGGGTCGCTAATCTTACTCACACAGCTACCTCATTGCGCCTCTTTTTTTCTTTGCGTCATGTGCTGTTTGGGGAGGGTTTTTTGGAAGGGACATCCTGCGTGACACTGCAGTGCCACTCCTAGATGGGCCCGGTGTTTGTGTCGGCCACTAGGGTCGCTAATCTTACTCACACAGCTACCTCATTGCGCCTCTTTTTTTCTTTGCGTCATGTGCTGTTTGGGGAGGGTTTTTTGGAAGGGACATCCTGCGTGACACTGCAGTGCCACTCCTAGATGGGCCCGGTGTTTGTGTCGGCCACTAGGGTCGCTGAGCTTAGTCATCCAGCGACCTCGGTGCAAATTTTAGGACTAAAAATAATATTGTGAGGTGTAAGGTGTTCAGAATAGACTGAAAATGAGTGTTAATTATGGTTATTGAGGTTAATAATACTATGGGATCAAAATGACCCCCAAATTCAATGTTTTAAGATGTTTTTTAGGGTTTTTTGAAAAAACCACCCGAATCCAAAACACACCCGAATCCGACAAAAAAAATTCGGTGAGGTTTTGCCAAAACGCGGTCGAACCCAAAACACGGCCGCGGAACCGAACCCAAAACCAAAACACAAAACCCGAAAAATTTCAGGCGCTCATCTCTAGTTGCCACTACTTTTATCTCTAATTCTGTCCACTGAACTGTTGGAAATATGTGTGTACAGGCTAGAAGATGTAGTGGAGTTTCTGTGCACACCAGCTGATGCCTTATAACAATGAACAGCCCAGTTACTTATCCAGTAGAGTGGTTTTATCGCAGATAAAGCAGGTACAGCCGTACTCACTGTTATACACACTGGAAGATGGAGAGGAGCTTGAACAAAGCGTGGTGTCATTCAGCTCACCAGCCAGTAGTGGTGAAGGCTGCAGGAAAAGTGGTTTTATCGCAGGTCTCACTGAAGCTAAGTGGAAGCAGTGGTGTATTTATAATGCGTGCAGTGTGTGCAGTGCACATGGATCCCCAGGGTCCAGGGGGCCCAAACCGCACACCCTGCACCCATTATTTTTAATACTTACTCTCTGGTGTCCAGTGCTGCAGAAATCACTGGGAAAATGGTGCGGCAACACTTTCCTGGTGTTTCACGCATGTGCTCTAGACTCTGGGTCAGCGCTAGGGTCCCCTAGGGACTCTAGTGCACAGAGCTCTGCAGCGCTCTAAGGCTAGAGAGGAGGGGGGCCAGACGGAGCCTGCACACGGGCCTCCTCCTCCATAGATTCACCCCTGAATGGAAGACTACTGTCTTCCACTGTGACACTCTAACACAGCCTCAAGATGGCGCCACACACATTCAGTAGTATATGGCTATATTGGTCTGCGTAGTCGAGCACTCTACTTTTAACATGAACCTCGTTTAGGGGAATATTTATTGAACACATTTTCTGGGAAATCTGAAATCACCAGCAAAATGTAAGCATCCCCTGGATGTGTTACAGTTCCCCTGTTTCTGATCGCTATGGGGGCTGCTATATTGTGAAGCTCCATAATGGAAGCAGCAATAAGGAATTCTAATTGTCAGGCCTAAAACCAGATAATTAATAAATGGAACCCATTGTTGAATAAAAAAGTTAAAAAAATCACAATCTTTATTTACAGTATATGCATCTCAAAATACATCCAACAGGACGGCAGTATTTCTGCGTCAGATATGTTATACGTATAAATGCATATACTTACCCCTAGTGTAGAGATGCAGCTTGGGGGTATTAGTATAAAATGCGAAGGTCTCATTACCCTATTCATACATAATATATTGTAGTGCCGTATAACATACACAAGAGAAAAGCACCTTTACAAAGTAATTAATGAACATGAGTCACATTTTCCATATGCAATATAATGACAAACGATCCTGTTAATTTAACTATGTGACATAAAGATTATTACCTTCCCAATGTACAGAGTTGTGAGACTCCCAATTCCAACTGAATGAATAAAATACATTATCAAGAAAATTAGTTGAGCCCACAAAATTGTTGCCTCCAATGTGTGTCATGTAGACAGAAAGTACGTGTGCTGGACTGGGGAAAGAGGCTGATGCCAGCTGACAGGTTAGGGGGGGTACTACGGACCCGTGGCTCCTGCCGGGCCCCTCTAAGAAGCTCAGGTAATTAGTACTGCCCCCCCCCCCCCCCCCTCTTCTTGGTGCCATGCTACACATCCATACGTGTGTGGTGTAATCTGGAAGATGCAGGTGATTAGGTTCCTGGCCTGGTGGCTATTAAGATGGTGATCTCACACACATGATCTTTGCTGATGACTGATCAAATTTTGATAGACATTAACAGTCCCAGACATATTGCAGTTTGGGGCCAATTAGGTATCAAACAGCTTAATTGGTTGTCAAAATCACAATGTGGATGAGCACCTTACTATAAGTTATACATCCAATTATAATGAATATACTGTAGTCTCTTCCTTTAATACATGATTTCTCTTCTGATATATCCTAATTCTATGTAGGATATAAGTTCAGCAGCCCTACAAACACCCAGAGAAATCTGCTTCATAATCAGCATCTCTGACCTTATACGTACACTGAACCAATAATATTTTATGCTACCAGTGCCAACATATATATTCAGGCAGCAAAACGCCGCCTCATCTGTATTCAATGCAGGCAAATGTTTGCAATAAAGGGCAATTTTCTGTTCTTGTTTGTTTTGTTTTTTTAGCAGAAAATAAGAAATATCTATATCCCAGAGATGTCCATTTGGTGAAATAGAGATTGGAAAAATATATATGCATTGTTGATTCAATGTCATTTTTTTCCCGTCAGTGGAAATAGAGAATATTATCTGTTATATGTGAATAGTTGTGGGTGCTTTTATAGGTGTCTTTACATGATCAGGGTTGTTTGTAATAGAAAAGAAAATATAGGAGATACAACAGTTGCATAATGCAATCATTTCATCCTCTCATCAGCATAGCCCGAGGAATGTGTAAGGAACCAAGGTGAAATACGGGCTGACCTTTCTAAAGCTGTCTCTCTTGACATTTTCTTTCATGTACACTTGTTTTCTAGTTGGAGAAATGAGGAGCATTGATCCTGATTTTGGAAATCAGTCACAGTGGTAAACAGGAGCCGCCGTGATTTATGGCTGGCATGCTGGTAGTAGCATGGCCGAGCCACTTGCAGATTGAAAACCTTCCCAGAGACAGAGGTCAACCAAGTCTTATGAGTATCAGCGTTGTCCACTTTCATTTAACATGATACATTTGCACTTAATTGGAGTGTGCAATGTAAAGCAGACGTGATAAAAATACTGTAATACTCAAGCAGCTCATTGCTAGGCTCAGGACTGGAGCAAGCCCACGGGGTGCCCCTTGTATTGTGCCCACCCTCTTGGTGTTTAGCTTAGCAGGTGGGAGGAGGAGGTGACATCCTTTCCACCAGGGACTGGAGTGTGATTGTGCCACCGTAGGTAAACGCCACACGCCCAGGGTAACACTGACATGGAAGAGCAGCAACCGAGCAACACATATAAGAAGCAGGGGCTTTAAAATCACTGGATGAGTGACAGCTCACTCATATAGGTGCAGATGTATTAACCTGAAGAAGGCATAAGGAAGTGATAAACCAGTGATATGTGCAAGGTCATAAATACACCAGCCAATCAGTTCTAATATGTAAATTAACAGTTAGGAGCTGATTGGCTGGTGTGTTTATCACCTTGCACATATCACTGGTTTATCACTTCCTTATGCCTTCTCCAGGCTTAATACATCTTCCCCTCAGTGTTTTATGGGCCTACTATCCAACGGCAGTATTGTGGGAGGGATGTACTAAAGCCAAAAATGTGTCCAAAGCTCAGAAAATCCAATTTTCTGAGTTTTGGCCACATTTCTATGTGTACCAACTAAGCTTCGGAAAGCAATACATTTTGGAGCTTGGACCCAATGTGTAAAACCATCTTCGTGTGGTGTTACCATTTACATGCTTGTAGGCTTCTTTTAGCATTTTCCCCTGAGAGGGATCCAATCAGATTCCTCCTAGCACTCCCGCGGGGGTAGGGTTACGAGCTCATCCCTTTAATTCTGGACACATATTAATTACACGGGTTCTGGTATGTACCCCATAAGAGGTGGGATGTGTCACATTGCAGATGTGATGCTTAGTACAGCCCGCCCTGCATATTCAATCAATTACTTAGGTATACCCATACTAGACATTTTCACCCATTCAATGGATTGCTAGCTCTAGTGCCCAGCAGATTTGCAGGCAATTATTTTACTATCTAATTAGAGGCCATTTTGATTGGCCGAAATTGGACCTGTGATTACATGAAAGCACATGGGATCAGGGATAAGTCCCTGATCCCATGTGTTATCACAGCTCCAGCAGCTGCTTATTGATGAGGCACCCGAAGCATAATCCCCGATAAGTGCCGGCATTGGGGGAAAAGGATGTCAGCATCGGGGCTAATAGGATCGCCCCCAGCGATTCTATTAGCAGTGGTAAAGTACCGCTGCTAATAGGATACCGCCCTATGTACAGATGGGGTTGCCACCTCTCCCGGATTTCCTGGATTCTCCAGGATTTGGTGGCAACCCTCCAGGAGACTTTTCCTCTCTACTGGATTCCGAAAATTCTCCCGGAAAAAGAGGACCTGCCCCGCCCCCTCCCATGCGTCACCAACTCATTGTACAGTGCCGGTGCCCTTTGCGCTGCGGCCGCCAGCCGATAACAGGAGAGGAGGTCCCCCCTCCCCCCCACACACACACACACACTTTGTTGACATAATCGCGCGGACGTCAGAGAAAGGGATGGTGCGGCCACGGTGGATCCAGCAGGAGAGGTGAGTATGAGTGTTTTATACTGTCTGTGTGTTTGTTTGTTTGTTCGCCCTAACCTTCCTTTCTGAGTCCACTTGTTTATGCCTATTACCCAGCGAGGGTGTGTTGGCCAGTGGTGAAATGGTCCAACATACAATAAGGAGTTTATTTATTAAACTGAAATCTGTCAAAACTCTGGAGAAAACAGCAGTTCTCTCCATAGGTGAGCTATAGCAGCTTGTTATTTGCTGCAAAGTAACATCATCTCAGGATGGAGTGACTTACCTGCACCATGGCTGTACACTTATGATGCGGTTTAGCCTCACATGTGTAGCGTAAACATGGAAGTGAAGAATTACTGTCTAGTGTTGCTGGTAGAACTAGGCCTGAAAACACTTGAGCCTGCTTGCGTTTTTCCGGACACTCCCTGAAAACGGTCAGTTGCCACCCACAAACGGCCTCTTCCTGTCAATCTCCTTGCGAACACCCGTGTGAATGTATCATTTGCACCACCCCGTTCGCTGACCGGCGATGCAAGTTGGAGCCGTCCGACGTGCCTGCGCATTGTGGTGCATATGAATACGCAGTTTGGATCTGATCGCCTGCTGTGCGAAAACGCACAGCAGCGATCAAATCTGAAATAGGCCCTTAATTTCCACAGGGCTATTGCAAATATTAATGAATAGGCCTCATAGAAAGGCTCCATACAGATGTTTCCTCATACATTGTGGCTTCAGTTGTGCCAAACAGCCATTCTTGGCATGCCAGGTTCTGAGCATTTCAATTCGATGTGCAACATTTGTACATTTGTATGCAAATTAGTCTGAATCTGTTCTGACAAGTTCCGCTGTCCTTCATCTGCGACTTTGGGCTGGATGTAATGACTTGTGAGACGACCGGAGCTCCGGGACTCCGGACGAACTGGTACGTTTTTTTAAAGCAGCAAACATTTAGGCAAAAGGCAAAACTAACCAATGTTTGGTGCTTTAAAAAAACTTACGAGTTCGGCCGGAGTCTCGGAGCTCCGGCCATCTCACAAGCCATTACATCCGGCCCTTTATATGTTTCTAAACTGAATTCCTGTGCAGATACAGTTGCAGCCCAGCCTCTCTAGTACACTTTGGGGGTCATTCAGAGTTGATCGCAGCAGCAAAACCATGTGCACTGCAGGTGGGGCAGATATAACATGTGCAGAGAGAGTTAGATTTGGGTGGGGTGTGTTCAAACTGAAATCTAAATTGCAGTGTAAAAATAAAGCAGCCAGTATTTACCCTGCACAGAAACAAAATAACCCACCCAAATCTAACTCTCTCTGCACATGCTATATCTGCCCCACCTGCAGTGCACATGGTTTTGCCCAACTGCTAACAAATTTGCTGCTGCGATCAACTCTGAATTACCCCCTTTGAGTGGTGTGTTGCATCTGCAATGCGAATAAGAAGCATAAATATGACACACCTCTCTGAGCTGCTCAGTGGCGTTGGACATCTCAGGCCATATGGCGTAGAGAGAAAAGGTATATCAGGACACATCTGTAGCTGTTTAGGAGCTATAACTAACCTGTACATCATTTTCTTTTTATCAGATCATCCAGTAACAGTCACATATAAATATTCATGATGCTTGCTTTATTCCTGCACAGTAGGTTTACATATTGCAATTCAGCCATGCAATATGTGTTGTTCCTACTTGGTCATTGTTAGATGGTCACCGTGGCAATCCACTAACTAACCATCACACTTAGAATAAGGCGTATCAGACCCTAATGAGTTCTTGCGGTCTCGGTGATGTGCCTGGAAGTGCCGAGGCGTTGCAAGCTTGCCTCTTTATTATCAGCAGCTGTCACTGTGTGCAAGACTTGGAGTACTGTGACAGATGAAACATCGTTACTGAATATTAGCTTGACAACTATATTTCCATCAAAATTAACAGTACTTATCTAGTCATGCAACAAATGATACGGTGCATTAGGCCATTCTATAATTCGTCTTATCTCAATTAAAGTATACAGGGGATATGTATCAAGGCTTGATGAGAGATATAAAATACTAACCAATCAGTTCCTGACAGTTTAGAGGCTGTGTTTGAAATATGACAGTTAGAAGCTGATTCATTTATACTCTGGGGAATATTTATCAAAATTTGGCAAGAGATATAGGGGGTCATTACGAGTTGATCGTAGCTGTGCTAAATTTAGCACAGCTACGATCATTCACAATGACATGCGGGGGGATGCCCACCACAGGGATAGTCCTCCCCGCATGTCAGTGTCGGCTCCCCCCCGCAGAAGTGCAAAGGCATCGCACAGCAGCGATGCCTTTGCACTTCAAGAGTAGCTCCCGACCAGCGCAGCTTTAGCGTGCTGGCTGGGAGCTACTTGTCGCTCCCCGGGCAGCAGCGGCTGCGTGTGGCGTCACGCAGCCGCTGCGGCCTGCCCCCCCCCCCACAACGATCCGGCCACGCCTGCATTGGCCGGACTGCTCCCCCTAAACGGCGGCTTAACGCCGCCTTCCAGGCCCCTCCCGCCCAGCGACCGCCTTTGCCTCAGAGGCGATCACTAGGCAACGACGGTTGCCATGCGCCGGCGCACTATGGCACCGGCGCAAGCGCAGTTCCGACCCGATCGCTGCACTGCGACAAACTGCAGCAAGCGATCGGGTCGGAATGACCCCCAAAGTGTAAAGAGATAAAACACTAATCAATCAGCTTCTAACTGTTATTTTACAGGCTGTGGGGTCAATCCAATTCCCTGTGAATATATATCGCAGGTGCCCCCATAGAGCTGTGAGCATTAGTATGAATTCAGGATAAAATCGAGCTGCGAGGGATGAGAGAATCTGAGCCATTGTGGGCACTAAAACTGCATTCTTCGCCCAGAATTGAATTGACTCCTGTGTATGAAAAATGTCAGTTAGGAGCTGACTGATTGGTACTTTGGGGGTCATTCAGACCTGATCGCACGCTATGTTTTTTCGCTGCGCTGCGATCAGATCAAAACTGCGCATGCACCGCAATGCACAGGCGCGTCGTACAGGTACAAAGCAGATCATTGCACAGCGATGGATTGTACGAAGAATCCGTTCGCACAGCCGATCACAAGGAGATTGACAGGAAGAAGGCATTTGTGGGTGTCAACTGACCATTTTATGGGAGTGTTTGGAAAAACGCAGTCGTGTCCAAGCGTCTGCAGGGCGGATGTCTGACGTCAGTTCCTGCCTCGAACAGGCTGAAGTGATCGCATCGGCTGAGTAAGTGGTGGGCTACTCAGAAACTGCACACAACTTTTTTGTACCGCTCGGCTGTACATGCGTTCGCACACTTGCAAAGCAAAAATACACTCACCTATGGGCGGCGACTATCTGATCGCAGCAGTGCAAGAAAAAACCCTAGCGAGCGATCAGGTCTGAATTAGGCTCTTTATCTCTCCAATTTATCTCTCTCCAAGCTTTGACAAATATAGCACTCTATGGGGTATATTCAATGGCGGTCGAATTGCCGAAAATTTAAAAAAACGGGTCATTTTCGACACAAAAAACCTGTCGAATTTGATTCGACAATTCAATACAGTACTTTTCGACAAAAAACCTGCCGTTTCATTTTCGACTTTTTGCAATTCAACATTCCAGCTTGCGGGGAGGCTTGCTGGGACTTGTAGTACTGCTACTAAAAACAATATTCACATTTTTTACACATGGCTATCAGCTCCCCATCCGCCGCCCTTGGATGGGGGGGACAGCCTCGGGCTTCACCCCTGGCCTTTGGGTGGCTGGAGGGGGGGACCCCTTGATTTAAGGGGTTCCCACTCCTCCTGGGTACCCCGGCCAGGGGTGACTAGTTGGGTATGTAATGCCAGGGCCGCAGGGACCAGTATAAAAGTGTCCCCCGGCTGTAGCATTATGTACCTGGCTAGTGGAGCCCGGTGCTGGTTTCAAAAATACGGGGGACCCCTACGCTTTTTGTCCCCCGTATTTTTGGAACCAGGGCCAGGCACAGAGCCCGGTGCTGGTTGATGAAATATGGAGGAACCCCTGTCATTTCCCCCCCCATATTTTTTCAACCAGGACCGGCTCAAAGAGCCCGAGGCTGGTTATGCTTAGGAGGGGGGACCCCACGCAATTTTTTTTTCTTTTTTACACTAAACAGACCCTTTCCCATAGATAACCATGCACAGATCTCACTGATCCGTGCATGGTTATCCAAACTCGAATGGAAAAGCAGGTCTATTTTTTTGCTGCTTTTTTTAACGAATCGAAAAAAAACAGACCCACACTTGAGCACTCAGAGACTAACACCCAAATCCGAATGAATAGTGAATGCCCGTATTGTATGAAATAACAGCCGTGTTTGACCGATGGTCTATTTATTCGTATTTCTGAACTTTGCCAATCAAACCATTACAAATAGACCAGACACTGCCGAGTTTTCTGCTTAGTGAATTCCCGGATTGGGACTTAGAAAAAAAAACACAAATCGGACAAACTCGAATTCATAGTAAATTTTGGCCCTGGTTTGTCTATTTAGGAGCCACAAGTATTATTTAATAGATTTTTTAAAAGAATATTTTTTTTTTACTAACTACAATAATATGGAGAGATTTTCAGTTGGAAGGGGTGTGAAAGTGTTAAAATTCCTGAAAATAAATGCGTGGGGTCCCCCCTACTAAGCATAACCAGCCTCGGGCTCTTTGAGCCGGTCCTGGTTGTAAAAATACGGGGGGAAATTTGCTGGGACTTGTAGTTCTGCTATAAAAAACAATATATTTTTTTTACACAAAAGGCTATCAGCTCCCCATCCGCCACCCTTGGATGGGGGGGACAGCCTCGGGTTTCACCCTTGGGTGGCTGGAGGGGGGGACCCCTTGATTTAATGGGTCCCCACTCCTCCAGGGTACCCCGGCCAGGGGTGACTAGTTGGGGATTTAATGCCAGGGCCGCAGGGACCGGTATAAAAGTGTCCCCCAGCTGTGGCATTATCTCTCTGCCTAGTGGAGCCCGGTGCTGGTGTTAAAAATACGGGGGAACCCCTGTCATTTCCCCCCCCCCCCCGTATTTTTACAACCAGGACCGGCTCAAAGAGCCCGAGGCTGGTTATGCTTAGGAGGGGGGACCCCACGCATGTTTTTTCAGGATATATTGAACACTTTTGTGAGGTCCATGAAGTCGAATCCAGGCCGCCCACTATTCGTCAATTGGTCCATTTTTCGACAGCGGGACTGTCGAATCCGTTATTTATTGAATATGTCGAATTCAGGTCCCGGCGGGAGGGTTTCGCCTTTCGAATTGTGTCAAATCCAAAAACGGTCGAATTCACGCCGGAATTCGACCGCAATTGAATATACCCCTATGTCTACTTTAGCTCCAAGGCTTCATACATCTTCATACATTTTTACCTTATGTCTCTAATAAAAATAGAAGGCAGCCACTGTGCGTGCAAAATCCATGCTCCGAAAAGCAGCTGTCTCCACGATCAGTAAAACTGCAACCGAATTAGCATTGTCACTTACCCCCCCCCTCCCCGTGCCATCCTTGTACGCATGCATGGCAATCACTGCAGAGACAGCGGAGGGATATGCTCGGATCCTCCTTTGCAACCCAGGACCTCCTTCACATAGCAAGGAGCTGGGCTCAGGGAATCAAATTCATCTGAAGGTAAGTAGAGTATGCCCCTGGGGCCGGGGGTTGGTAGGGCAGATATTGTATAGCTATATACTGGGAGTTAGCTGTATGTCTAGGGGGCTGGTGAATGTATGTCCCTGTGTTGGGAGGTGGTAAAGTGGGTAATGTATGTGTTCCTGGGGCCCGGGAAAAGGGGGCAGTTAGGGTGGGCACTGTATGTCCAGGAGGTAGGGCAATGCTGGTTAACCCACTGGAGTCAGTTCCTTCAATGATATGTTGGTGCTAGCCAGAGCATATGACAGCTTGGCAGCAGTGGCGTCACAAAGGGGGCGCGGGGGGTGTGGCCCACAACCGGGTGTCACTCGCCGAGGGGTGACACCAAAATGCCGGCTCCTGCTCAGTGACAGAAGCCGAGTGCTGCACTGTTACATTTTGTGCAGCACTCAGCTCCTGTCACTGAGCAGGAGCCTGCACTGCAGAAACAGTACGCCGCGGGAGGCAGCCCGCACCTCCCAAACCCCGCTACTGACGAAAAATAGAGGTCGGTATGCAAAGCCCCTCCCCCCTAAGCCACACCCACTTTCTGGGAAGCCATACCCCCTTACTGCCGGTGGTGCACACAAAGAAAGTGTCGCCTCTGCTTTATAGTCATATAACAATGGGAACACAAATCCCGAAAGCGCGGCAGCCAGCACTGGCAAACATAGAATTAGACAGAGCTGGCAAGCTGTGTCAGCCGGCCCTGGCAGGCAGCAGAGGGAAGCGTGGAACTTGCCAATAGGGGCACAGGGAAAATCCCCAGGGGGGGCCCTAGTGTCTGTAGGCCCCAACTTCTCCTCTAATGTCAGGTTCTAGACTTTGCACTTGCATATACAGTACATTGTTACTATATTAAAGGGTTAGTTATCTGGTAGACCAGGATCATGGATGAACATAGCTGCTTGGTTTGTTTCTACAGAAACTGCACCAAGATACACCCTCCTGCCAATCAAATATAGTGGTTGTGTATTGTGTTACCATATATATGGGTACAGGCACTGTTGTCTGCAGGTTATGTCCTCTGTAATGGTTGGTCAAGTCTCTTAAGCTTGGGACCCTACTACTGCATTCCACCGGTGGGCTTTTCATGCCCCAGTCCGTCACTGGCAGCTGATAATACATTATTATTATTATTATTATTATTATTATTATTATCCTTTATTTATATGGCGCCACATGGGATCCGCAGTGCGCAATTACAGAGTAAACAAATAAGCAAAACATGAAGACAGTGACTTACAATTCAATACAATATCCGACAAGTACAGGAATAGTCTGTCATTGTACTGTATATGAATACTTTCACACACTGCACCCATTATAGATACGCCACTGATACAGTACCTCGTGCGCAATTTTGGATTACCGCGGGTATGCGTGCTCCCGATACCTGTGGTATCCAAAAAGAAAAAGTAGTATGAAAACCCTGTGAATACCAAAACCCTGCGGCTGTGTGGTTTTTCAAATTTCCTGCCCTCAGTTGGATTCCGCTTATACTGCACTATTTTAAAGTAAAATACAGCTTTGGGGGTATCCAATTGCACATGAAAATTTAAAAAACCCTGCAGCACAAATCTTTTCCCATGGCCGTGGGGTTTTTGGTATTCAATTAGTACCCAGAAAATTGGATGCAGTGACTGCGTCTTTTTTCTCGCACCTCCAGAACAAGTCTGATTTTTCCTGAAATCTTTGTTTTTAGGAAAAATTACCAGGACTTGCTCTGGAACCCCAGCAGCACCCCGAAGCTCCCCCGGGACTAATTAAGCAATTGGAAGTTTCCAATTAGCTTAATTAGTCAGAAACCCCACACCTTCCGAAGCGGTGTCTTCTTCGTCCAGCATCGGGAGCTGGTCCTCTGCAATAGTGGTGAGTATGTGAGGTGTGTGGATTGTGTGCAGTGTGTGTGAGTGTTTGCAAGTGTGTGTATACTGTATATACAGTACTGTATGCACAAGTGTCCCTCCCCAGTGGCAAGATGGAGGGGAGACCACTGGGAGCCCAGGAGACCACCGGAAAACATCGGTCAGGTGAGTATCTTTTTTTTTTCACGCGCCACAGGGTTTTCAGCGCTGAAAATCCTGCAACCATTTTTTTTTCATTGGATACCACGGGTATTGGGAGCGATCAAACCTGCGGTACTCCAAAATTGGGTGCGAGGTACGCAAGGTTTTTTTCTCCTCACTAAACCTCGCGCTCAGCTGGATTCCCCCCATTGCGTCTGAAAGTACACTATACAGCACAGCTCAAAATATCAGTCTAACAATTGTTTTTGATGTTGCAGCTGCTAGTTAATTTAAATAAATAAATAACTTTTTTAATGTGCCCCACCCAAAAACACTGCTTGGGACAAAGAATGTGAGCCCTCCCAGCAGCCAGCATGATACTACAGTGAAGTCATAATATGTCCACTCCCAGGCAGAGGTGTAGCTAGGGTTTTTGGAGCCCAGGGCAAGATGGAAAATGGTGCACCCCCCCAAAAAAAAAAAAAAAAAAAAAAACACAGCAAAAGAAGCATGAGCGAATATGGGCGTGACCACACACCAGAAGGGGTGTGGCCACTGAAAATGGCCCACAGTGCCAGTTACATATCCCCACAGTGCCAGATACATGCCCCACAGTGCCAGATACATGCCCCACAGTGCGAGATACATTGCCCCACAGTGCCATTTACATTGCCAGATACATTTCCCCACAGTGCCAGTTACATTGCCAGATACATTGCCCCACAGTGCCAGTTACATTGCCCCACAGTGCCAGATACATTGCCCCACAGTGCCAGATACATGCCCCACAGTGCCAGTTACATGCCCCACAGTGCCGGATACATGCCCCACAGTGCCAGATACATGCCCCACAGTGCCAGATACATTTCCCCACTGTGCCAGATACATGCCCCACTGTGCCAGATACATGCCCCACTGTGCCAGATACATGCCCCACTGTGCCAGATACATGCCCCACTGTGCCAGATACATGCCCCACTGTGCCCCACTGTGCCAGATACATGCCCCACTGTGCGCCCCCCCCCCCCGCCCGGTCACTCACCGCCTGTTGTGTCTGTGAGGGGAGGAGAGCGCAGCGCCTCTCCTTCCCCTCACCGCTCCCGGTCTCCGGCGGCTGTGTGGTGCCGGTTCGCCAGCCAATGAGAGCTCGCGGACCGGCAGCCAATCAGGAGCCAGTCCGCAAGCTCTGATTGGCTAACGTCGGAGACCGGACACATGCAGCGCTGCTAGTGCTCTGGCGGCGGTGAGGGGAGGGAGAGACGCTGCGCTCTCCTCCCCTCACATTTCGGCGTGATGGGGGCGAGTGGGGCATGATGCCCTAGCCGCCGGCGGCGCCCCCCTCTCCTGGGCCTGCCCCACTCGCCCTACCCTTGTTACGCCTCTGCTCCCAGGGTGCTGTTCCTGGGGGTATCACATAAGTATCCTGGCTCTGATGGCTTCCAGCTTCTTTTAGTTACCTGCATTGCCAAGCACATTCTGCTTCTGTCTCAGGACCTAATTTAGCATGGATTGCAACTGCAGGTGTATATACACCTCCTTGCTGTATTTGCAACCACAGCGCTGCGAACGCATTGCAGCCTGTCCCTCACAAACTGCCAAAGGCTGGCCATCGCAGGGCGGCTTGCAAAGCCAAGGAAACTGCATTTGGACTAGAGATGAGCGCCGGAAATTTTTCGGGTTTTGTGTTTTGGTTTTGGGTTCGGTTCCGCGGCCGTGTTTTGGGTTCGACCGCGTTTTGGCAAAACCTCACCGAATTTTTTTTGTCGGATTCGGGTGTGTTTTGGATTCGGGTGTTTTTTTCAAAAAACCCTAAAAAACAGCTTAAATCATAGAATTTGGGGGTCATTTTGATCCCAAAGTATTATTAACCTCAAAAACCATAATTTACACTCATTTTCAGTCTATTCTGAATACCTCACACCTCACAATATTATTTTTAGTCCTAAAATTTGCACCGAGGTCGCTGTGTGAGTAAGATAAGCGACCCTAGTGGCCGACACAAACACCGGGCCCATCTAGGAGTGGCACTGCAGTGTCACGCAGGATGTCCCTTCCAAAAAACCCTCCCCAAACAGCACATGACGCAAAGAAAAAAAGAGGCGCAATGAGGTAGCTGACTGTGTGAGTAAGATAAGCGACCCTAGTGGCCGACACAAACACCGGGCCCATCTAGGAGTGGCACTGCAGTGTCACGCAGGATGGCCCTTCCAAAAAACCCTCCCCAAACAGCACATGACGCAAAGAAAAAAAGAGGCGCAATGAGGTAGCTGACTGTGTGAGTAAGATAAGCGACCCTAGTGGCCGACACAAACACCGGGCCCATCTAGGAGTGGCACTGCAGTGTCACGCAGGATGTCCCTTCCAAAAAACCCTCCCCAAACAGCACATGACGCAAAGAAAAAAAGAGGCGCAATGAGGTAGCTGACTGTGTGAGTAAGATAAGCGACCCTAGTGGCCGACACAAACACCGGGCCCATCTAGGAGTGGCACTGCAGTGTCACGCAGGATGTCCCTTCCAAAAAACCCTCCCCAAACAGCACATGACGCAAAGAAAAAAAGAGGCGCAATGAGGTAGCTGACTGTGTGAGTAAGATAAGCGACCCTAGTGGCCGACACAAACACCGGGCCCATCTAGGAGTGGCACTGCAGTGTCACGCAGGATGGCCCTTCCAAAAAACCCTCCCCAAACAGCACATGACGCAAAGAAAAAAAGAGGCGCAATGAGGTAGCTGACTGTGTGAGTAAGATAAGCGACCCTAGTGGCCGACACAAACACCGGGCCCATCTAGGAGTGGCACTGCAGTGTCACGCAGGATGTCCCTTCCAAAAAACCCTCCCCAAACAGCACATGACGCAAAGAAAAAAAGAGGCGCAATGAGGTAGCTGACTGTGTGAGTAAGATAAGCGACCCTAGTGGACGACACAAACACCGGGCCCATCTAGGAGTGGCACTGCAGTGTCACGCAGGATGGCCCTTCCAAAAAACCCTCCCCAAACAGCACATGACGCAAAGAAAAAGAAAAGAAAAAAGAGGTGCAAGATGGAATTGTCCTTGGGCCCTCCCACCCACCCTTATGTTGTATAAACAGGACATGCACACTTTAACCAACCCATCATTTCAGTGACAGGGTCTGCCACACGACTGTGACTGATATGACGGGTTGGTTTGGACCCCCCCCAAAAAAGAAGCAATTAATCTCTCCTTGCACAAACTGGCTCTACAGAGGCAAGATGTCCACCTCATCATCATCCTCCGATATATCACCGTGTACATCCCCCTCCTCACAGATTATCAATTCGTCCCCACTGGAATCCACCATCTCAGCTCCCTGTGTACTTTGTGGAGGCAATTGCTGCTGGTCAATGTCTCCGCGGAGGAATTGATTATAATTCATTTTAATGAACATCATCTTCTCCACATTTTCTGGATGTAACCTCGTACGCCGATTGCTGACAAGGTGAGCGGCGGCACTAAACACTCTTTCGGAGTACACACTTGTGGGAGGGCAACTTAGGTAGAATAAAGCCAGTTTGTGCAAGGGCCTCCAAATTGACTCTTTTTCCTGCCAGTATAAGTACGGACTGTGTGACGTGCCTACTTGGATGCGGTCACTCATATAATCCTCCACCATTCTTTCAATGTTGAGAGAATCATATGCAGTGACAGTAGACGACATGTCCGTAATCGTTGTCAGGTCCTTCAGTCCGGACCAGATGTCAGCATCAGCAGTCGCTCCAGACTGCCCTGCATCACCGCCAGCGGGTGGGCTCGGAATTCTGAGCCTTTTCCTCGCACCCCCAGTTGCGGAAGAATGTGAAGGAGGAGATGTTGACAGGTCGCGTTCCGCTTGACTTGACAATTTTCTCACCAGCAGGTCTTTCAACCCCAGCAGACTTGTGTCTGCCGGAAAGAGAGATCCAAGGTAGGTTTTAAATCTAGGATCGAGCACGGTGGCCAAAATGTAGTGCTCTGATTTCAACAGATTGACCACCCGTGAATCCTTGTTAAGCGAATTAAGGGCTCCATCCACAAGTCCCACATGCCTAGCGGAATCGCTCCGTGTTAGCTCCTCCTTCAATGTCTCCAGCTTCTTCTGCAAAAGCCTGATGAGGGGAATGACCTGACTCAGGCTGGCAGTGTCTGAACTGACTTCACGTGTGGCAAGTTCAAAGGGCATCAGAACCTTGCACAACGTTGAAATCATTCTCCACTGCACTTGAGACAGGTGCATTCCACCTCCTATATCGTGCTCAATTGTATAGGCTTGAATGGCCTTTTGCTGCTCCTCCAACCTCTGAAGCATATAGAGGGTTGAATTCCACCTCGTTACCACTTCTTGCTTCAGATGATGGCAGGGCAGGTTCAGTAGTTTTTGGTGGTGCTCCAGTCTTCTGTACGTGGTGCCTGTACGCCGAAAGTGTCCCGCAATTCTTCTGGCCACCGACAGCATCTCTTGCACGCCCCTGTCGTTTTTTAAAAAATTCTGCACCACCAAATTCAAGGTATGTGCAAAACATGGGACGTGCTGGAATTTGCCCATATTTAATGCACACACAATATTGCTGGCGTTGTCCGATGCCACAAATCCACAGGAGAGTCCAATTGGGGTAAGCCATTCCGCGATGATCTTCCTCAGTTGCCGTAAGAGGTTTTCAGCTGTGTGCGTATTCTGGAAAGCGGTGATACAAAGCGTAGCCTGCCTAGGAAAGAGTTGGCGTTTGCGAGATGCTGCTACTGGTGCCGCCGCTGCTGTTCTTGCGGCGGGAGTCCATACATCTACCCAGTGGGCTGTCACAGTCATATAGTCCTGACCCTGCCCTGCTCCACTTGTCCACATGTCCGTGGTTAAGTGGACATTGGGTACAACTGCATTTTTTAGGACACTGGTGAGTCTTTTTCTGACGTCCGTGTACATTCTCGGTATCGCCTGCCTAGAGAAGTGGAACCTAGATGGTATTTGGTAACGGGGGCACACTGCCTCAATAAATTGTCTAGTTCCCTGTGAACTAACGGCGGATACCGGACGCACGTCTAACACCAACATAGTTGTCAAGGCCTCAGTTATCCGCTTTGCAGCAGGATGACTGCTGTGATATTTCATCTTCCTCGCAAAGGACTGTTGGACAGTCAATTGCTTACTGGAAGTAGTACAAGTGGGCTTACGACTTCCCCTCTGGGATGACCATCGACTCCCAGCAGCAACAACAGCAGCGCCAGCAGCAGTAGGCGTTACACGCAAGGATGCATCGGAGGAATCCCAGGCAGGAGAGGACTCGTCAGAATTGCCAGTGACATGGCCTGCAGGACTATTGGCATTCCTGGGGAAGGAGGAAATTGACACTGAGGGAGTTGGTGGGGTGGTTTGCGTGAGCTTGGTTACAAGAGGAAGGGATTTACTGGTCAGTGGACTGCTTCCGCTGTCGGCCAAAGTTTTTGAACTTGTCACTGACTTATTATGAATGCGCTGCAGGTGACGTATAAGGGAGGATGTTCCGAGGTGGTTAACGTCCTTACCCCTACTTATTACAGCTTGACAAAGGGAACACACGGCTTGACAAATGTTGTCCGCATTTCTGGTGAAATACTTCCACACCGAAGAGCTGATTTTTTTGGTATTTTCACCAGGCATGTCAACGGCCATATTCCTCCCACGGACAACAGGTGTCTCCCCGGGTGCCTGACTTAAACAAACCACCTCACCATCAGAATCCTCCTGGTCAATTTCCTCCCCAGCGCCAGCAACACCCATATCCTCCTCATCCTGGTGTACTTCAACACTGACATCTTCAATCTGACTATCAGGAACTGGACTGCGGGTGCTCCTTCCAGCACTTGCAGGGGGCGTGCAAATGGTGGAAGGCGCATGCTCTTCACGTCCAGTGTTGGGAAGGTCAGGCATCGCAACCGACACAATTGGACTCTCCTTGTGGATTTGGGATTTCGAAGAACGCACAGTTCTTTGCGGTGCTACTGCTTTTGCCAGCTTGAGTCTTTTCATTTTTCTAGCGAGAGGCTGAGTGCCTCCATCCTCATGTGAAGCTGAACCACTAGCCATGAACATAGGCCAGGGCCTCAGCCGTTCCTTGCCACTCCGTGTGGTAAATGGCATATTGGCAAGTTTACGCTTCTCCTCCGACAATTTTATTTTAGGTTTTGGAGTCCTTTTTTTACTGATATTTGGTGTTTTGGATTTGACATGCTCTGTACTATGCCATTGGGCATCGGCCTTGGCAGACGACGTTGCTGGCATTTCATCGTCTCGGCCATGACTAGTAACAGCAGCTTCAGCACGAGGTGGAAGTGGATCTTGATCTTTCCCTAATTTTGGAACCTCAACATTTTTGTTCTCCATATTTTAATAGGCACAACTAAAAGGCACCTCAGGTAAACAATGGAGATGGATGGATACTAGTATACAATTATGGATGGACTGCCGAGTGCCGACACAGAGGTAGCTACAGCCGTGGACTACCGTACTGTACTGTGTCTGCTGCTAATATAGACTGGATGATAAAGAGATGTAGTATGTATGTATAAAGAAGAAAGAAAAAAAAAACACGGGTAGGTGGTATACAATTATGGATGGACTGCCGAGTGCCGACACAGAGGTAGCTACAGCCGTGGACTACCGTACTGAGTCTGCTGCTAATATAGACTGGTTGATAAAGAGATGTAGTATGTATGTATAAAGAAGAAAGAAAAAAAAACCACGGGTAGGTGGTATACAATTATGGACGGACTGCCGAGTGCCGACACAGAGGTAGCTACAGCCGTGGACTACCGTACTGTGTCTGCTGCTAATATAGACTGGTTGATAAAGAGATGTAGTATGTATGTATAAAGAAGAAAGAAAAAAAACCACGGGTAGGTGGTATACAATTATGGATGGACTGCCGAGTGCCGACACAGAGGTAGCTACAGCCGTGGACTACCGTACTGTACTGTGTCTGCTGCTAATATAGACTGGATGATAATGAGATGTAGTATGTATAAAGAAGAAAGAAAAAAAAAACCACGGGTAGGTGGTATACAATTATGGATGGACTGCCGAGTGCCGACACAGAGGTAGCTACAGCCGTGGACTACCGTACTGTGTCTGCTGCTAATATAGACTGGTTAATAAAGAGATGTAGTATGTATGTATAAAGAAGAAAGAAAAAAAAACCACGGGTAGGTGGTATACAATTATGGACGGACTGCCGAGTGCCGACACAGAGGTAGCTACAGCCGTGGACTACCGTACTGTGTCTGCTGCTAATATAGACTGGTTGATAAAGAGATGTAGTATGTATGTATAAAGAAGAAAGAAAAAAAAACCACGGGTAGGTGGTATACAATTATGGATGGACTGCCGAGTGCCGACACAGAGGTAGCTACAGCCGTGGACTACCGTACTGTGTCTGCTGCTAATATAGACTGGTTGATAAAGAGATGTAGTATGTATGTATAAAGAAGAAAGAAAAAAAAACCACGGGTAGGTGGTATACAATTATGGATGGACTGCCGAGTGCCGACACAGAGGTAGCTACAGCCGTGGACTACCGTACTGTACTGTGTCTGCTGCTAATATAGACTGGATGATAATGAGATGTAGTATGTATAAAGAAGAAAGAAAAAAAAACCACGGGTAGGTGGTATACAATTATGGATGGACTGCCGAGTGCCGACACAGAGGTAGCTACAGCCGTGGACTACCGTACTGTGTCTGCTGCTAATATAGACTGGTTGATAATGAGATGTAGTATGTATAAAGAAGAAAGAAAAAAAAACCACGGGTAGGTGGTATACAATTATGGACGGACTGCTGAGTGCCGACACAGAGGTAGCTACAGCCGTGGACTACCGTACTGTACTGTGTCTGCTGCTAATATAGACTGGATGATAATGAGATGTAGTATGTATAAAGAAGAAAGGAAAAAAAAACCACGGGTAGGTGGTATACAATTATGGATGGACTGCCGAGTGCCGACACAGAGGCAGCTACAGCCGTGAACTACCGTACTGTGTCTGCTGCGACTGGATGATAAATAATGATATAAAATATATATATATATCACTACTGCAGCCGGACAGGTATATATTATATAATGACGGACCTGCTGGACACGGTCTGTCAGCAGAATGAGTTTTTTATTTTATAGAATAAAAAAACACCACACAAGTCACACGACGTGTGTTTAACTTTTACAGGCAGACATTCACAATACAATATAGTATACTATATACTGGTGGTCAGGTCACTGGTCAGTCACACTGGCAGTGGCACTCCTGCAGAAAAAAAGTGTGCACTGTTTAATTTTAATATGTACTCCTGGCTCCTGCTATAACCTAACTGCTCCCCAGTCTCCCCCACAATTAAGCTGTGTGAGCACAGTCAGATATTATACATAGATGATGCAGCAGCACACTGGGCTGAGCACAGATATGGTATGTGACTGAGTCACTGTGTATCGTTTTTTCAGGCAGAGAACGGATTATATTAAATAATATAAAACTGCACTGGTGGTCACTGGTCAGTCACTAGTATAACTAACTAATACTATCAGCAAAATTCTGCACTCTCTGTCTGAGTACTCCTCCTAAGCTCCAGTAAATGAAGTGTCACTGTCTCACTCTGTCACTAGTATAACTAACTAATACTATCAGCAAAATTCTGCACTCTCTGTCTGAGTACTCCTCCTAAGCTCCAGTAAATGAAGTGTCACTGTCTCACTCTCACTCTCCTATCTATTTCTTCTCTAAACGGAGAGGACGCCAGCCACGTCCTCTCACTATCAATCTCAATGCACGTGTAAAATGGCGGCGACGCGCGGCTCCTTATATAGAATCCGAGTCTCGCGATAGAATCCGAGCCTCGCGAGAATCCGACAGCGTCATGATGACGTTCGGGCGCGCTCGGGTTAACCGAGCAAGGCGGGAAGATCCGAGTCGCTCGGATCCGTGTAAAAAAAGCTGAAGTTCGGGCGGGTTCGGATTCCGAGGAACCGAACCCGCTCATCACTAATTTGGACGGTATGTTATTGCCCACCTTAAGTTGGGGTGGTATGGTATAGCCCACCTTAAGTTGGGGTGGTATCGTATTGCCCACCTTTAGTTGGGTTGGTACGGTATTGCTCACCCCTTTCATATTCAGATACATTTTGATTGTCACCAACTTTATGGAAGTGATCAATAAAATATAGACCTGCCTGTTATTGTGTTATGTATTTATGTCATATTTATTTAAGGTGCTTATCATTTAAGTGTAGTCATAAGGCTTAGTGAATCATTTAGACACAAGGTGAACCATTAGCCTTCAGCTGCTTAATGGTGCTTCATCATGAAGATTTGTACTTTGTAGCTGGGACCTGAGAGATTTGTGATGAGCAAGAAAATATAAAATATATGTGGCGCTACAGTGGTAAATTTACTAAAGGTTCTAAAATTGGTAATGTTGCCCATACCAACCAATCAGATTCTGTCTATCATTTCTCTGTTGTAGCCTAGAAAATGATAGACAGAATCTGATTGAGTTTAATAAGAGAGAGAATAGAGTAAAAAAATAGCAATATAGGTTAGGGATGTCAGAGAGAGAGAGAGAGAGAGAGAGAGAGACTGAGAGAGAGACGGGCAGATAGACATACAGCATGTACCCCTCTAATTGTTTATTAATTGTCCACTCCCAGGGTGCTGTCCCTGGCAGTATCACATAAGTATCCTGGCTCTGATGGCTTCCAGCTTGTTTTAGTTTCTTAACAGTTTCTTATATAGCGCAGCATATTCCGTTGCACTTTACAATTAGAACAACAGTAATAGAACAAAACTGGGTAAAAACAGACAGACATAAAGGTAGGAAGGCCCTGCACGCAAGCTTACAATCTATAGGGAAATAGGCATTGATACACAAGGATGGATGCCACCTATTGCATAATGGTCCCCCAGATTGCTGGGTTCTTAATGGGTTGTATGATATGATATAGAGATGTGCAGCGGGAATTTTTCGGGTTTTGTGCTTTGGTTTTGGATTCGGTTCCGTGGCCGTGTTTTGGATTCAGACGCGTTTTGGCAAAACCTCCCTTTCAATTTTTTGTTGGATTCGGGTGCGTTTTGGAGTCGGGTGTTTTTTTTAAAAAAAACCTCAAAAACAGCTTAAATCATAGAATTTGGGGGTAATTTTGATCCTATAGTATTATTAACCTCAATAACCATAATTTCCACTCATTTCCAGTCTATTCTGAACATCTCACACCTCACAATATTATTTTTAGTCCTAAAATTTGCACCGAGGTCGCTGGATGACTAAGCTAAGCGACCCAAGTGGGTGGCACAAACACCTGGCCCATCTAGGAGTGGCACTGCAATGTCAGACAGGAGGGCAGATATAAAAAAAAAAGGCCCCTAACAGCACATGATGCAAAGAAGAAAAAAAGGTGCACCGAGGTTGCTGTAGGCCTAAGCTAAGCGCCACAACCACCTGACCCATCTAGTAGTGTCACACAGTGGCTGAATGTCAAGAGCGGGCCGCAATTGTTCGGTCCACTGACAGAATCTCCAGCACGCTCCAGTCACTTTTAAAAAAATCTGCAATTGGTGGACTTATACGGCAGTACCCCAGGACTAATACAGCAGTACCCCTGGACTTGTACGGCAGTGTCACACAGGATGGCACTTTTCAAAAACTAGGCCCCAAACAGCACCTCATGCAAAGATGTTGAAGAGGTGCAATGAGGTAGCTGTATGACTAAGCCAAGCGACACAAACAATTCCAACTGGAATTATACGTCCAAATCACTGGAAGTAAATGGCAAGATCACTGTAATTAATAATTATAAATTACTGGAATTAATTGGCAAGGTCACTGTAATTGATAATTATAAATCACTGGAATTAATTGGCAAAATCACTGTAATTATACGTCCAAATCACTGGAATTAAATGGCAAGATCACTGTAATTAATAATTATAAATCACTGGAATTAATTGGCAAGATCACTGTAATTAATAATTAGAAATCACTGGAAGTAATTGGCAAAATCTCGCTATCGCCTGCCTAGTAAAGTGGAATCTAGATGGGATTTGGTACCGGGGACACAATAACTTCATTAATTGTCTAAATCCCACTGCACTATTGGCGGATAACAGGCGCACATCTAACAGCGCACTGATTATACTGAGCACTGATTATACTGAGCACTGATTTTACTGAGCACTGATTATACTGAGCACTGATGATACTACGGAGAACTGACACTGAGCAGCACGATGCAGCACAAGACACTGTACTAGTATTAGTGAGCAGCAAAAAAGCCCTCTGGAAATGTTACCCCCCAGATACCACTGTGACTGGAATGATGATGACCTATGCACAGTGACAGGACACTAACACAGAACCCTACAGCAGCAAGATGCAGCACAAGACACTGGACTATTAGTAATGTACTGTAGTATACTGGTCACCACAATGCAGCCCAAGACAATGAGCAGTGATACTGAGTACTGATGAGGATACCAGAACTGACACTGAGCAGCAAGATGCAGCACTGGACTATTGTACTGTAGTATACTGGTCACCACAATGCAGCCCAAGACAATGAGCAGTGATACTGAGCACTGGTGAGGATACTAGAACTGACACTGAGTAGCAAGATGCAGCAATGGACTATTGTACTGTAGTATACTGGTCACCACAATGCAGCTCAAGAAAATGAGCAGTGATACTGAGCACTGATGAGGATACTAGAACTGACACTGAGTAGCAAGATGCAGCACTGGACTATTGTACTGTAGTATACTGAGCACCACAATGCAGTCCAAGACAATGAGCAGTGATACTGAGCACTGATGAGGATACTAGAACTGACACTGAGCAGCAAGATGCAGCACTGGACTATTGTACTGTAGTTTACTGGTCACCACAATGCAGCCCAAGACAATGAGCAGTGATACTGAGCACTGATGAGGATACTAGAACTGACACTGAGCAGCAAGATGCAGCACTGGACTATTGTACAGTAGTGTACTGGTCACCGCAATGCAGCCCAAGACAATGAGTAGTGATACTGAGCACTGATGAGGATACTAGAACTGACACTGAGCAGCAAGATGCAGCACTGGACTATTGTACAGTAGTGTACTGGTCACCGCAATGCAGCCCAAGACAATGAGTAGTGATACTGAGCACTGATGAGGATACTAGAACTGACACTGAGCAGCAAGATGCAGCACTGGACTATTGTACTGTAGTATACTGGTCAACACAATGCAGCACAAGACAATGAGCAGTGATACTGAGCACTGATGAGGATACTAGAACTGACACTGAGCAGCAAGATGCAGCACTGGACTATTGTACTGTAGTATACTGGTCAACACAATGCAGCACAAGACAATGAGCAGTGATACTGAGCACTGATGAGGATACTAGAACTGACACTGAGCAGCAAGATGCAGCACTGGACTATTGTACTGTAGTATACTGGTCACCACAATGCAGCACAAGACAATGAGCAATGATACTGAGCACTGATGAGGATACTAGAACTGACACTGAGCAGCAAGATGCAGCACTGGACTATTGTACTGTAGTATACTGGTCACCACAATGCAGCAGCAAGACAATGAGTAGTGATACTGAGCACTGAGGAGGATACTAGAACTGATACCGAGCAGCAAGATGCAGCACTGGACTATTGTACTGTAGTATACTGGTCACCACAATGCAGCACAAGACAATGAGCACTGATAAGGATACTTGAACTGACACTGAGCAGCAAGATGAAGCACTGGACTATTGTACTGTAGTATACTGATCACCACAATGCAGCACAAGACAATGAGCAGTGATACTGAGCACTGATGAGGATCATAGAACTGACACTGAGCAGGAGAGACACACTACTAGTATTACTGAGCAGGAATAAGTAAGCACTGAGACTGAGCACTGATATTGAGATTTCCACTGAGAGAACGTAGCCACGTCCTCTCCGCTCTCTCTACAATGCACGAGTGAAAATGGTGGCGATGCGCGGCTCTTTATATGGAATCCGAATCTTGCGAGAATCCGACAGCGGGATGATGACGTTTTGCCTCGTTCGGGTTTTCCGAGTCAGGCGGGAAGAATCGAGTCTGGCTTGGACCCGTGTAAACCACGTGGAGTTCAGGAGGGTTCGGTTCTCGGAGAACCGAACCCGCTCATCTCTAATATGATCACCCCGCAATGTTGCCAAGCATCAGGAGGGTGTGAGAGAAAAGAAAGACAAGATTTGCGATGTTATTTGTACTGTACAGAGAGGATGTAATTAGATAGGGAAGCATTGAAGGTTATGTGGGTGGGTCTGGAATTTGATAGGCTTGTCTATAGAGGTGAGTTTTCAGGGAACGTTTAAAGGTTTGGAGACTAGAGGCGAGTCTTATTGTGCGTGGGAGGGCATTCCACAGAGTGGGTGAAGCCCGGATAAAGTCCTGTAATTTTGAGTATGAACAAGTAATGTGTGTGGATGAGAGATGCAAATCTTGCGTAGAGCGGAGAAGTCGGGTAGGGAGATATTTTGAGATGAATGAAGAGATGTATGTTGGTGCAGTTTGGTTAATAGCCTTGTATGTCAGTAAAAGTATTGACAGAGCGGATCTGCAGACAATGAACGTTTAGCGAGAAAGATTAGCCTCACAGCTGCATTCAAAATGGATTGTAGTGGTGAGAGCCTATGTTTGGGAAGACCGGTCAGGAGACTATAACAATAATCAATGCGGGAGATAATGAGAGCATGGATTAGGGTTTTTGCTGTGTCTTGTGTAAGGTACGGTCGTATTTTGGATATGTTTCTTGGATGTCTGTAACATGATCTTGAGACAGATTGAATGTGGGGAACAAAGGACAGCTCAGAGTCAAGAATGACACCTAGGCAGAGAGCTTGTGGGGTAGTTCTCAACAGTGATAGAGATATATATATATGGCCGGTGAAAATATAATTAATTCTGTTTTGGAAATATTAAGTTTGAGGTGGCGAGATGTCATCCAAGATGAAATGGCAGAAAGGCATTCAGTGACACGGACCAATACAGATTGTGACAAATCTGGGGAGGATAGGTAGATTTGAGTATCATCCGCATACAGATGGTACTGAAATCTGAAAGAGTTGATTAGTTTGCCAAGAGATGTAGCAAACTAATCAACTCATTTCTAATAAACTCATTTCTCTTTTTGAAAGTGTCCTGTTCTCTCGGGTATCTTCGCCGTAGATCTCTTGGGGCATTCTATCTTAAGCTAAGCAATGTCCTCTCTAGAGGAGGTAAGATCTTGGTCCTCCATAATACAATGGTCCTCCACAATACAAATAGTTAATGACAGATTTCAACGGAGAGTCAGGGTTTATATGAAACTGTATTATCTCTCTGTTATCACTGCATGCTGGACAGAAGTAATTGAATAGCTACATACGTCTACTAACATATTGATATATATATGAATATTCATGAACATTGTTGATTAATCTGAACTTAAACACCACCTGCTCTATTTCTGGTCTGACTTAATTTCTTAATTGTGCTTCAAATAAGTATTCTCAATATGTTTTTTCATATGTTATCCAGCAGTGCAGCCAGATCACATACAGAATTGTAGAATATTACCTCAGACTATTAATTATTGTATTTTTGCATGGTTAACATTTAAACATCCAGTATGTTGGTCATCTTGAAAGATGCTCATCTGTGATGAGAAAAAGCTAAGAGCAAGTCCCCTTTCTCTACAGCCAGCGGGTGTGGGTTATTATTACCTACGGGGATATTCAATTTGCCCCGAAGAGACAATGGGAGTAAACACCCACAATATTTCATTGGGTGTTGCGGTCGGGCTATTCGATTAGCTCAGCCGGTAAAAAGTGCATTTACACCCGTAAACACTAGAGATGAGCGGGTTCGGTTTCTCTGAATCCGAACCCGCCAGAACTTCATGTTTTTTTTCACGGGTCCGAGCGACTCGGATCTTCCCGCCTTGCTCGGTTAACCCGAGCGCGCCCGAACGTCATCATGACGCTGTCGGATTCTCGCGAGGCTCGGATTCTATCGCGAGACTCGGATTCTATATAAGGAGCCGCGCGTCGCCGCCATTTTCACACGTGCATTGAGATTGATAGGGAGAGGACGTGGCTGGCGTCCTCTCCGTTTAGAATTAGAATAGATTAGAGAGACACTTGATTTACTAATTTTGGGGAGCATTAGGAGTACTCAGTAGTGTACAGTGCAGAGTTTTGCTGATAGTGACCAGTGACCACCACTTTTATTTATAATCCGTTCTCTGCCTGAAAAAAGCGATACACAGCACACAGTGACTCAGTCACATACCATATCTGTGTGCACTGCTCAGGCTCAGGCCAGTGTGCTGCATCATCTATATAAATTATATATCTGTCTGACTGCTCAGTTCACACAGCTTATAATTGTGGGGGAGACTGGGGAGCACTACTGCAGTGCCAGTTATAGGTTATAGCAGGAGCCAGGAGTACATAATATTATATTAAAATTAAACAGTGCACACTTTTGCTGCAGGAGTGCCACTGCCAGTGTGACTAGTGACCAGTGACCTGACCACCAGTATATAATATTAGTATTATACTATCTCTTTATCAACCAGTCTATATTAGCAGCAGACACAGTACAGTGCGGTAGTTCACGGCTGTGGCTACCTCTGTGTCGGCACTCGGCAGCCCGTCCATAATTGTATATACCACCTAACCGTGGTTTTTTTTTCTTTCTTTATACATACATACTAGTTACGAGTATACTATCTCTTTATCAACCAGTCTATATATTAGCAGCAGACACAGTACAGTGCGGTAGTTCACAGCTGTGGCTACCTCTGTGTCGGCACTCGGCAGCCCGTCCATAATTGTATATACCACCTAACCGTGGTTTTTTTTTCTTTCTTTATACATACATACTAGTTACGAGTATACTATCTCTTTATCAACCAGTCTATATATTAGCAGCAGACACAGTACAGTGCGGTAGTTCACGGCTGTGGCTACCTCTGTGTCGGCACTCGGCAGCCCGTCCATAATTGTATATACCACCTAACCGTGGTTTTTTTTTCTTTCTTTATACATACATACTAGTTACGAGTATACTATCTCTTTATCAACCAGTCTATATATTAGCAGCAGACACAGTACAGTGCGGTAGTTCACGGCTGTGGCTACCTCTGTGTCGGCACTCGGCAGCCCGTCCATAATTGTATATACCAGTGACCTAACCGTGGTTTTTTTTTCTTTCTTTATACATACATACTAGTTACGAGTATACTATCTCTTTATCAACCAGTCTATATATTAGCAGCAGACACAGTACAGTGCGGTAGTTCACGGCTGTGGCTACCTCTGTGTCGGCACTCGGCAGCCCGTCCATAATTGTATATACCACCTAACCGTGGTTTTTTTTTCTTTCTTTATACATACATACTAGTTACGAGTATACTATCTCTTTATCAACCAGTCTATATATTAGCAGCAGACACAGTACAGTGCGGTAGTTCACGGCTGTGGCTACCTCTGTGTCGGCACTCGGCAGCCCGTCCATAATTGTATATACCACCTAACCGTGGTTTTTTTTTCTTTCTTTATACATACATACTAGTTACGAGTATACTATCTCTTTATCAACCAGTCTATATATTAGCAGCAGACACAGTACAGTGCGGTAGTTCACGGCTGTGGCTACCTCTGTGTCGGCACTCGGCAGCCCGTCCATAATTGTATATACCACCTAACCGTGGTTTTTTTTTCTTTCTTTATACATACATACTAGTTACGAGTATACTATCTCTTTATCAACCAGTCTATATATTAGCAGCAGACACAGTACAGTGCGGTAGTTCACGGCTGTGGCTACCTCTGTGTCGGCACTCGGCAGCCCGTCCATAATTGTATATACCACCTAACCGTGGTTTTTTTTTCTTTCTTTATACATACATACTAGTTACGAGTATACTATCTCTTTATCAACCAGTCTATATATTAGCAGCAGACACAGTACAGTGCGGTAGTTCACGGCTGTGGCTACCTCTGTGTCGGCACTCGGCAGCCCGTCCATAATTGTATATACCACCTAACTGTGGTTTTTTTTTCTTTCTTTATACATACATACTAGTTACGAGTATACTATCTCTTTATCAACCAGTCTATATATTAGCAGCAGACACAGTACAGTGCGGTAGTTCACGGCTGTGGCTACCTCTGTGTCGGCACTCGGCAGCCCGTCCATAATTGTATATACCACCTAACCGTGGTTTTTTTTTCTTTCTTTATACATACATACTAGTTACGAGTATACTATCTCTTTATCAACCAGTCTATATATTAGCAGCAGACACAGTACAGTGCGGTAGTTCACGGCTGTGGCTACCTCTGTGTCGGCACTCGGCAGCCCGTCCATAATTGTATATACCACCTAACCGTGGTTTTTTTTTCTTTCTTTATACATACATACTAGTTACGAGTATACTATCTCTTTATCAACCAGTCTATATATTAGCAGCAGACACAGTACAGTGCGGTAGTTCACGGCTGTGGCTACCTCTGTGTCGGCACTCGGCAGCCCGTCCATAATTGTATATACCACCTAACCGTGGTTTTTTTTTCTTTCTTTATACATACATACTAGTTACGAGTATACTATCTCTTTATCAACCAGTCTATATATTAGCAGCAGACACAGTACAGTGCGGTAGTTCACGGCTGTGGCTACCTCTGTGTCGGCACTCGGCAGCCCGTCCATAATTGTATATACCACCTAACCGTGGTTTTTTTTTCTTTCTTTATACATACATACTAGTTACGAGTATACTATCTCTTTATCAACCAGTCTATATATTAGCAGCAGACACAGTACAGTGCGGTAGTTCACGGCTGTGGCTACCTCTGTGTCAGCACTCGGCAGCCCGTCCATAATTGTATACTAGTATCCAATCCATCCATCTCCATTGTTTACCTGAGGTGCCTTTTAGTTGTGCCTATTAAAATATGGAGAACAAAAATGTTGAGGTTCCAAAATTAGGGAAAGATCAAGATCCACTTCCACCTCGTGCTGAAGCTGCTGCCACTAGTCATGGCCGAGACGATGAAATGCCAGCAACGTCGTCTGCCAAGGCCGATGCCCAATGGCATAGTACAGAGCATGTCAAAACCAAAACACCAAATATCAGTAAAAAAAGGACTCCAAAACCTAAAATAAAATTGTCGGAGGAGAAGCGTAAACTTGCCAATATGCCATTTACCACACGGAGTGGCAAGGAACGGCTGAGGCCCTGGCCTATGTTCATGGCTAGTGGTTCAGCTTCACATGAGGATGGAAGCACTCAGCCTCTCGCTAGAAAACTGAAAAGACTCAAGCTGGCAAAAGCACCGCAAAGAACTGTGCGTTCTTTGAAATCCCAAATCCACAAGGAGAGTCCAATTGTGTCGGTTGCGATGCCTGACCTTCCCAACACTGGACGTGAAGAGCATGCGCCTTCCACCATTTGCACGCCCCCTGCAAGTGCTGGAAGGAGCACCCGCAGTCCAGTTCCTGATAGTCAGATTGAAGATGTCAGTGTTGAAGTACACCAGGATGAGGAGGATATGGGTGTTGCTGGCGCTGGGGAGGAAATTGACCAGGAGGATTCTGATGGTGAGGTGGTTTGTTTAAGTCAGGCACCCGGGGAGACACCTGTTGTCCGTGGGAGGAATATGGCCGTTGACATGCCAGGTGAAAATACCAAAAAAATCAGCTCTTCGGTGTGGAGGTATTTCACCAGAAATGCGGACAACAGGTGTCAAGCCGTGTGTTCCCTTTGTCAAGCTGTAATAAGTAGGGGTAAGGATTTTAACCACCTCGGAACATCCTCCCTTATACGTCACCTGCAGCGCATTCATAATAAGTCAGTGACAAGTTCAAAAACTTTGGGTGACAGCGGAAGCAGTCCACTGACCAGTAAATCCCTTCCTCTTGTAACCAAGCTCACGCAAACCACCCCACCAACTCCCTCAGTGTCAATTTCCTCCTTCCCCAGGAATGCCAATAGTCCTGCAGGCCATGTCACTGGCAAGTCTGACGAGTCCTCTCCTGCCTGGGATTCCTCCGATGCATCCTTGCGTGTAACGCCTACTGCTGCTGGCGCTGCTGTTGTTGCCGCTGGGAGTCGATGGTCATCCCAGAGGGGAAGTCGTAAGCCCACTTGTACTACTTCCAGTAAGCAATTGACTGTTCAACAGTCCTTTGCGAGGAAGATGAAATATCACAGCAGTCATCCTACTGCAAAGCGGATAACTGAGTCCTTGACAACTATGTTGGTGTTAGACGTGCGTCCGGTATCCGCCGTTAGTTCACAGGGAACTAGACAATTTATTGAGGCAGTGTGCCCCCGTTACCAAATACCATCTAGGTTCCACTTCTCTAGGCAGGCGATACCGAGAATGTACACGGACGTCAGAAAAAGACTCACCAGTCTCCTAAAAAATGCAGTTGTACCCAATGTCCACTTAACCACGGACATGTGGACAAGTGGAGCAGGGCAGGGTCAGGACTATATGACTGTGACAGCCCACTGGGTAGATGTATGGACTCCCGCCGCAAGAACAGCAGCGGCGGCACCAGTAGCAGCATCTCGCAAACGCCAACTCTTTCCTAGGCAGGCTACGCTTTGTATCACCGCTTTCCAGAATACGCACACAGCTGAAAACCTCTTACGGCAACTGAGGAAGATCATCGCGGAATGGCTTACCCCAATTGGACTCTCCTGTGGATTTGTGGCATCGGACAACGCCAGCAATATTGTGTGTGCATTAAATATGGGCAAATTCCAGCACGTCCCATGTTTTGCACATACCTTGAATTTGGTGGTGCAGAATTTTTTAAAAAACGACAGGGGCGTGCAAGAGATGCTGTCGGTGGCCAGAAAAATTGCGGGACACTTTCGGCGTACAGGCACCACGTACAGAAGACTGGAGCACCACCAAAAACTACTGAACCTGCCCTGCCATCATCTGAAGCAAGAAGTGGTAACGAGGTGGAATTCAACCCTCTATATGCTTCAGAGGTTGGAGGAGCAGCAAAAGGCCATTCAAGCCTATACAATTGAGCACGATATAGGAGATGGAATGCACCTGTCTCAAGTGCAGTGGAGAATGATTTCAACGTTGTGCAAGGTTCTGATGCCCTTTGAACTTGCCACACGTGAAGTCAGTTCAGACACTGCCAGCCTGAGTCAGGTCATTCCCCTCATCAGGCTTTTGCAGAAGAAGCTGGAGGCATTGAAGAAGGAGCTAAAAGGGAGCGATTCCGCTAGGCATGTGGGACTTGTGGATGCAGCCCTTAATTCGCTTAACAAGGATTCACGGGTGGTCAATCTGTTGAAATCAGAGCACTACATTTTGGCCACCGTGCTCGATCCTAGATTTAAAGCCTACCTTGGATCTCTCTTTCCGGCAGACACAGGTCTGCTGGGGTTGAAAGACCTGCTGGTGAGAAAATTGTCAAGTCAAGCGGAACGCGACCTGTCAACATCTCCTCCTTCACATTCTCCCGCAACTGGGGGTGCGAGGAAAAGGCTCAGAATTCCGAGCCCACCCGCTGGCGGTGATGCAGGGCAGTCTGGAGCGACTGCTGATGCTGACATCTGGTCCGGACTGAAGGACCTGACAACGATTACGGACATGTCGTCTACTGTCACTGCATATGATTCTCTCAACATTGATAGAATGGTGGAGGATTATATGAGTGACCGCATCCAAGTAGGCACGTCACACAGTCCGTACTTATACTGGCAGGAAAAAGAGGCAATTTGGAGGCCCTTGCACAAACTGGCTTTATTCTACCTAAGTTGCCCTCCCACAAGTGTGTACTCCGAAAGAGTGTTTAGTGCCGCCGCTCACCTTGTCAGCAATCGGCGTACGAGGTTACATCCAGAAAATGTGGAGAAGATGATGTTCATTAAAATGAATTATAATCAATTCCTCCGCGGAGACATTGACCAGCAGCAATTGCCTCCACAAAGTACACAGGGAGCTGAGATGGTGGATTCCAGTGGGGACGAATTGATAATCTGTGAGGAGTGGGATGTACACGGTGATATATCGGAGGGTGAAGATGAGGTGGACATCTTGCCTCTGTAGAGCCAGTTTGTGCAAGGAGAGATTAATTGCTTCTTTTTTGGGGGGGGTCCAAACCAACCCGTCATATCAGTCACAGTCGTGTGGCAGACCCTGTCACTGAAATGATGGGTTGGTTAAAGTGTGCATGTCCTGTTTTGTTTATACAACATAAGGGTGGGTGGGAGGGCCCAAGGACAATTCCATCTTGCACCTCTTTTTTCTTTTCTTTTTCTTTGCATCATGTGCTGATTGGGGAGGGTTTTTTTGGAAGGGACATCCTGCGTGACACTGCAGTGCCACTCCTAGATGGGCCTGGTGTTTGTGACGGCCACTAGGGTCGCTAATCTTACTCACACAGTCAGCTACCTCATTGCGCCTCTTTTTTTCTTTGCGTCATGTGCTGTTTGGGGAGGGTTTTTTGGAAGGGACATCCTGCGTGACACTGCAGTGCCACTCCTAGATGGGCCCGGTGTTTGTGTCGGCCACTAGGGTCGCTAATCTTACTCACACAGCTACCTCATTGCGCCTCTTTTTTTCTTTGCGTCATGTGCTGTTTGGGGAGGGTTTTTTGGAAGGGCCATCCTGCGTGACACTGCAGTGCCACTCCTAGATGGGCCCGGTGTTTGTGTCGGCCACTAGGGTCGCTAATCTTACTCACACAGCTACCTCATTGCGCCTCTTTTTTTCTTTGCGTCATGTGCTGTTTGGGGAGGGTTTTTTGGAAGGGACATCCTGCGTGACACTGCAGTGCCACTCCTAGATGGGCCCGGTGTTTGTGTCGGCCACTAGGGTCGCTTATCTTACTCACACAGCGACCTCGGTGCAAATTTTAGGACTAAAAATAATATTGTGAGGTGTGAGGTATTCAGAATAGACTGAAAATGAGTGTAAATTATGTTTTTTGAGGTTAATAATACTTTGGGATCAAAATGACCCCCAAATTCTATGATTTAAGCTGTTTTTTAGTGTTTTTGGAAAAAAACACCCGAATCCAAAACACACCCGAATCCGACAAAAAAAATTCGGTGAGGTTTTGCCAAAACGCGTTCGAACCCAAAACACGGCCGCGGAACCGAACCCAAAACCAAAACACAAAACCCGAAAAATTTCAGGCGCTCATCTCTAGTAAACACACAGGTTCAGTGAAACCTGTGTGTTTTAGGGTAGGATAGCCCCGTTTGCTGTTATCTGGGATTATGCTTTGCCTGCCGGAGGCAGGTGAAACAAAATTCCCAATAAGCCGCGGCATGTGCCGGTTTATCGAGGCTCATTAGATAGCCCCCCCGGCGATACATTACACCCGACAGCAAGTCGAAGTAATTGAATATCCCTGCTACACTAAAAAGATCTACAGTTAGTAGGTTGACCACTAATGGTCAAAATGCATTAGGGTGACAGGGTCAAAAGGTCAACATGGAATAGGTAGACAACAGAAAAAGTCAAAAGGGCAACAGGGTCAAAATGTCGACATGGATATGGTCGACACGGAAAAGGTAGACACTTTTGGGGGGCTGTTTTGACACTTTTTGTGCTACAAACAAGCCCCATTAGTGTACCACGTCTCCTTGCATGGCACATTTTGCACGCATTCTTCGGGCAAGGTGCCTTGCTCCACTACCACTGCACTCGGCATCAAGTTACTATTCTCAATCGTAGTCCACATGATGGTAAAGTTTTAAAAATTTTTTAAAAATAAACTTTTGTCGACCTTATGTGTCTCGACCATTTTTTATGTCGACCTTTAGACCCTGTTGACCTTTTGAATTACATTTTCAATGTCGACATTTTGGCCCTGTCGACTTAATTCATGTCGACCATTAGTGGTTGAGCTATTAACTATAGACTTTTTTTAGTGTAGATCTATAGACTGGATACCACATCAAGCAGAACAGCAGGCCAGGTATAAGATGTCCGGTGTCTCCAACATTCGGGAGATGCCCCCCTCTCAAAATAACACTACATGGGGCCAATGCAATTCCCTTTTTTTCACATGAGTTACTAGTTTGCCAATGCAAAAGCAAAACATTATTCCTTTACCACTATATAAGTCCAAGCAGAGTGGGATTTTTGGACAGTATAGATGGTGTAATGGTTAGCATTACTGCCTCACAGCGCTGAGGTCATGGGTTTGATTCCCACTATGGCCCTAACTGTGTGGAGTTTGTATATTCTACCTAAACTAGCGTGGGTTTTCTCTGGGTTTCTTTCCACAATTCAAAAATATACTGGTAGGTTAATTGGCTCCCAACAAAATTAACCCAAGCGTGAATGTGTGTGCGTGTACATGTGATAGGGAATATAGATTGTAAGCTCCACTGGGGCAGGGACTGATGTGAATGGCCAAATATTCTCTGTAAAAGCGCTGCAGAATATGTTTGTGCTATATAAATAACTGATAATAATACTTATAGGAGGTCATTCCGAGTCGTTCGCTCGGAAAATTTCTTCGCATCGCAGCGTTTTTCCGCTTAGTGCGCATGCGCAATGTCCGCACTGCGACTGCGCCAAGTAAATTTGCTATGAAGTTTGGATTTTTACTCACGGCTTTTTCTTCGCTCAGGCGATCGTAGTGTGATTGACAGGAAATGGGTGTTACTGGGCGGAAACAGGCCGTTTTATGGGCGTGTGGGAAAAAACGCTACCGTTTCCGGAAAAAACGCGGGAGTGGCTGGAGAAACGGAGGAGTGTCTGGGCGAACGCTGGGTGTGTTTGTGACGTCAAACCAGGAACGATAAGCACTGAACTGATCGCAGATGCCGAGTAAGTCTGAAGCTACTCTGAAACTGCTACGAGATGTGTAATCGCAATATTGCGAATCTTTCGTTCGCAATTTTAAGAAGCTAAGATTCACTCCCAGTAGGCGGCGGCTAAGCGTGTGCAATACTGCTAAAATCGCCTTGCGAGCGAACAACTCGGAATGAGGGCCCTAGTACGAATTAATCAACAACTAACACACATGTCGCATGCCGGCATCCAGCACCTCTGGCGATCTGGGACTTCATTACATCCCGCCAATGATCTCGCCATCCTGCCCGCTTCACTAGGAAGTGGGCGGGATGTGGAAGATTCGTTCACTCTTGGGGACTGCCCGAAAAATCAGAGTCTCCTGCAAACTGTAAGTAGGTAAATATGATCTGAGATATCTGCTGTGGTCTCGCATTTTTTATAGCAAAAGCAGCCCCCATGTAAACCTAGAGGAGCAGATTTCCTGATGAATTTACCAAGCTCAGGAATTCAAAGCATTCCAGAGCTTGGCTGCGGTAGCTAACACTATCTGAAGATGGTGATAGCCATCGTAGCCTAAGGCAGTGGTTCCCAAACTCAGGGCCGTAACTAGGTGTGTGAAGAGTGTCGAAGTAAAAAAGATTACATACACACAACATACAAACTCCGAACAGAGAGGTCTCTGTGCGTGCGCATACACGCAGCGTGCACAGGATATACGGTAGCGTACGCATTCACACAGAGAAGCCACAAAGGCATAAATGCAACACATATTTCATACAACACATAAATTACACATAGACAAAACATGACAAGCACCAGACATTCTTATTATTATTATTTTTTTTGTAAATAATTTTTATTGAGTTTTGCAAAAGAAAAACAAACAGCAGTAGATAACCGTACATGGATTGGCACATCAGAAGAATGGTACATCATAAACTGGTAGTAGAATGATTCCAATAATGAAATTGCAAAGCTATACAAAAATCAGTTGTACATGTACTAAATTTTCTAATCCATATACATCATGAAATAAAAATAAAAATTCAACAACAACATTTTATGAAGAAAGAGAATTTAGAAGGAAAGAGCAGATGAAAAAAAGAGAATAGAAGGAAAGGGAGGGGGGAATTGTAGGTACCAAGTGTCGGTAGGTCCATTTTCGTAACACCCTATTGGAATCCCATCAACAAAGTAAGACTTCAAAAGGGAGCCAGAATATCATTATTTGTGGTTAAAAACATCAACTCTATGAAACAAAGGAAGAAGTGGTATCCTATGGGTCGTCCAACAAGCTCCCGACATTATAATGTATTTATATAATAGAGTGTAACATCAGATATATATGTATTATTGGAAAGGAACAAGTTAATTATATCATGCCTAGTGTCAAAATGATCAGGAGAATGTGTGGATTAATTTGATAGCTATAGGTAAATTGTAGCACATTGCAACGATTAGTTATGATTAAATGTATGAAATCTAAAGTCACTCTTATTAGAACAAAGAAAGCATGTGTGCAGAAAACCAGTGGCTAAACCCTATAACTGCATCTTGAAACTGGACATTGCTTGCATATGAACTGACCAATAACACATCATGAATGAGAGACCTCCCTCCCCTGGACCAATAGCAGAAGACTCAGCCCCAGACATGTACCTCCCCCAATACACAGTATATAGGTATTTCACCTCACCTTGTTGGTGCAGATTCTAAAATGGAGACGTATACTGGCTGTAACTGATTCTTATGTAACCGCAACTGCTTCTTTTGTAACGGTAACTCTGTAACCATATTTATATATATTACAGGTTGAGTATCCCATATCCAAATATTCCAAAATACGGAATATTCCGAAATACGGACTTTTTTGAGTGAGATAGTGAAACCTTTGTTTTTTGATGGCTCAATGTACGCAAACTTTGTTTAATACACAAAGTTATTAAAAATATTGTATTAAATGACCTTTAGGCTGTGAGTATAAGGTGTATATGAAACATAAATGAATTGTGTGAATGTACACATACTTTGTTTAATGCACAAAGTTATAAAAAATATTGTCTAAAATGACCTTCAGGCTGTGTGTATAAGGTGTATATGAAACATAAATGCATTCTGTGCTTAGATTTAGGTTCCATCACCATGATATCTCATTATGGTATGCAATTATTCCAAAATACGGAAAAATCCGATATCCAAAATACCTCTGGTCCCAAGGGATACTCAACCTGTATAACTGAATGATATACTGTACATATGTTATTTTGTATGCATAACCTTTAATATCAAATATATATATATATATATATATATATATATATCTCTGAGCGTTGGACCTCAGCTTACAATGTGTGCGACTGCTTGCTTTCTCTTAAGGGATATAGTGTTGCGACATTCAGCTCACTTTTATCGTATATGGTTATAAGATGCGCCTGGCGTCCGCAGTATATATTAACGCTGGCATTGAAATGTTTATTAGAAATAATTTGAAATTCACAAGAATGTGCTACAGGCATAGCGCTGCAGGGTAGGGGGCGCTGTTGGTAGTACTTTCACTTGCAGCTTTCCCCCTTTTAGAAGCCCAGCATCTCCTGATTGCTCCTGTCTCCTACCCTCACTCCTTCTGTCGCTAATATCTATACAGCATTCATGACTTGACTTGAGAGCTTTTTGGTGTTCAGTCGCACTGTCCTCTATTACATTTCGGAATGCTGATGTGCCCAGGATTCAAACCCATTTCCTATGACATTGCAGTCAGACACTCCACTCATTGAGCTATTTGCCCTTGAATAGAAAGCTAGAGAATTCCACGCTGGAGAGTTTTAACCATTTGAAGCTTACCTGTGAAGGGGTGTTCAACGTTGCGGCTGGTTATATATTTGTACTGTGTGGCTGCAAGGGATTAGATGCATGGATCTGCTCGATTATGGTGCTGATTATTTTTTTATGGGGTACAAGTAGCTTCATATAGTTAGAAATCTCATCGTTTTTATGCGGGATCAAGTAGCTCGGTGGGTGGGGTGTTTGGCTGGGATGCAGCAGGTTCTACATTGGAGTCCTGGGTGTAGCAATATACAGTTGCAAGAAACAGTATGTGAACCCTTTGGAATTTACTGGATTTGTGCATAAATTGGTCATAAAATGTGTTCTGATCTTCATCTAAGTCACAACAATAGACAAACACAGTCTGCTGAAACTAATACCACACAAACAATTATATGTTCTCATGTTTTTATTGAACACACCATGTAAACATTCACAGTGCAGGGTGGACAAAGTATGTGAACCCTTGGATTTAATAACTGGTTGACCCTCCTTTGGCAGCAATAAACTCAACCAAACGTTTCCTATAGTTGCATATCAGACCTGCACAACGGTCAGGGGGAATTTGAGACCATTCCTCTTTACAAAACTGTTTCAGTTCAGCAATATTCTTAGGTTGTCTGGTGTGAATCGCTCTCTTGAGGTCATGCCACAGCATCTCAATCGGGTTGAGGTCAGGACTCTGACTGGGCAACTCCAGAAGACGTATTTTCTTCTGTTGAAGCCATTCTGTTGTTGATCTACTTATGTGCTTTGGGTCGTTGTCCTGTTGCATCACCCATCTTCTGTTGAACTTCAGTTGGTGGACAGATAGCCTTAAGTTCTCCTGCAAAATGTCTTGACAAACTTGGGAATTCATTTTTCCGTAGATGATCGCAATCTGTCCAGGCCCTGAGGCAGCAAAGCAGCGCCAAACCATGATGCCACCCCCCCATAATACTTCACAGTTGGGATGAGGATTTGATGTTGCTGTGCCTTTTTTTTCTCCACACATAGTGTTGTGTGTTCCTTCCAAACAACTCAACTTTGGTTCATCTGTCCACAGAATATTTTGCCAGTAGTGTTGTGGAACATTCAGGTGCTCTTTTGCAAACTTCAAACGTGCAGCAATGTTTTTTTCTGGACAGCAGTGGCTTCCTCCATGGTATCCTCCCATGAACTCCATTCTTGTTCAGTGTTTTACATACAGTATGGTAGATTTGTCAACAGAGATGTTATCATGTGCCAGAGATTTCTGTAAGTCTTTAGCTGACACTCTAGGATTCTTCTTCACCTCATAGAGCATTCTGCGCTGTGCTCTTGCAGTCATCTTTACAGGACGCCCACTCCTAGGGAGAGTAGCAACAGTGCTGAACTTTCTCTATTTATAGACAATTTGTCTTACCATGGACTGATGAACATCAAGGCTTTTAGAGATACTTTTGAAACCCTTTTCAGCTTTATACAAGTCAACAATTCTTAATCATAGGTCTTCTGAGAGCTCTTTTCTGCGAGGCATGGTTCACATCAGGCAATGCTTCTTGAGAATTGCAAACTCAAAACTGATGTGTGTTTTTTATAGGGCAGGGCAGCTTTAACCAACACCTCCAATCTCATCTCATTGATTGGACTCCAGGTTGGCTGACTCCTGACTCAAATTAGCTCTTAGAGAAGTCAACCTAGGGATTCACATACTTTGTCCACCTTGCACTGTGAATGTTTACATGGTGTGTTCAAGAAAACCATGAAAACATATAATTGTTTGTGTGGTATTAGTTTCAGCAGACTGTGTTTGTCTATTGTTGTGACTTAGATGCAGATCAGAACACATTTTATGACCAATTTATGCACAAATCCAGGAAATTCCAAAGGGTTCACATACTTTTTCTTGCAACTGTATTGAAATATATTTAATGAGGGGTATTGTGGCTGAATAGCGGCAGGCTCTCGGGTTGAGCGCATTCATGTGGTATAAAGGGGATTTGTGTCCAAATCCATTTTTTTGCAGTGTTCTATAAATGTGTGTTTTATATATTATATCATGGGCTTTCTCTTGGCTCAATTTTGTCATGCCCCTTCCCTACGAGTCATGAGCCTTATGTCCCTATTGGAAAAATGGATGGGCGTCAATTCTCTTTCTAGCACAGAGCACCAAAAAGTCGACTTACGGCTCTGCTCAAACTGAACCTAAGGATGACATATAAACGCAATTTACTTAATTTAATAGCTCAATGGGAATCTTTTGGCCTAGGGGTACCATGAAAACAAATTCTGACACTCTAGGGAACAACTGGCCTAAGGGCTACACTTGGCAAAAAGTGGCAGAAGAGGGGTCCATAGGATCCTTCCCTGGCTTTCACCAGTAGCGTAGGCTCGCTCAGCAGACCGCACATACACAGTAGCACGGTGGCCCCTGTCAAATAAAGGTATCACAGCCCCGGTCCCTGAGTGTGCTCTTTAATACATGGGGGTATATTTACTAAACGGCTGGTTTATAGAAGTGGAGATGTTGCCCATACTGGTACCTACCAATCAGATTCTACTTCTTATTTATCTAGCACCTAAATGATAATAGCTAGAATCTGATTGGCTGCTATGGGCAAAATCCCACTTCTATAAACCTGTACTTTAGTAAATACACCCCGTTATCAGTAGATAATAACGAATAGCGACAATGAGAAATTATAATTATTGGGTCAAAAACCCAATAATTAAGAACTGGACCATTAGGGTGGTATTCATTATTACTATGGTCAACTGCAAATATATTGTACGCAACTGCTCAGCACATCATTGATAATTAAGTACCTTCCTTCGAACCAAAGATATTTGTAGTCAATTCCCCATTACAAAGTTTTAAAGTAACAACAATTGTTTCCAGATGCAACAGAGGAGTTTTACATATGTATGTATAAGTATCGGATTTTACATTAAACTACTTTATGGAGTAAATGTAATTTCCAAAAATTCTAAATACAGAAACCATGTCATATTGTGGATTGTGAAATCTGCTGATACTGCATCTCTTGTAGGTATGCGGCCGGTTATGGTGGGGCTGCGGGGAGGCAGTGACCCTGAAGTGGCCACAACTATGAGAACACAGCTAGCATCGGCATTTGAGCAGCAGGGAGCCTGTAATTATGGAACACAAAACCCTCTTGTTACTTGAGGCTGCATGTTAGAACACAACTTCCCAGTTTTTGTAGAAAAATGTTTTAATTAGTACTACGGATTTGTGATAAGTCAATTCTGGTATCAAATATATGCAACACATTAAGGGGCTTATTCAATAGCCATTGTGATGGCCCAGCGCAAATTATATATCTGGTTTAGTACGCTATGCGGCAGCAAAGTGAAATCTGATGGAGCAATGCAGTTTTGCTGTGGTACCAGGACAGCTGCATGCATCACTCACATCCACACTTTTTACGTTAATAAGTAGCAAGAGGAGTTGACACAGACGGGTTTCTGTTGGCAGTGTGTGCAAGTGTGTGGCCCCAGGTTATGTATACACAGGGTCGTTTCTAGCCAATTTGGCTCCCAGTGCGAGATTTAAAAATGCGCCCCCCCCCCCCCCATATTCACATAAGAAAAAATGCCCCCCCCCCCCCCCATAGATATAAAGAGGAAACCCGGCAAGGGGGCGTGGCCTCATTAAAATGGGCATGGCTTTAAGATGGGCGTGGCCTCATCTGATCTCATCATCACGGCCACCACAGGATTAAAAAAAAAAAGGCCTCATTTTACACATTACAGCAGGCACGCGACCCCATTTTACACAGCACGGCAGGCAAGTGTCCCCATTTTACACAGTACGGCAGGCAAGTGTCCCCATTTTACACATTGCGGCAGGCACGTGCCCCCATTTTACACATTGCGGCAGGAAAGTGCCCCCATTTTACACATTGCGGCAGGAAAGTGCCCCCATTTTACACAGTACGGCAGGAAAGTGTCCCCATTTTACACATTGCGGCAGGCACGTGTCCCCATTTTACACATCACGGCAAGCAAGAGTCCCCAATTTACACATTCCGGCAGACTGCGTCCCCATTTTACATATTACGGCAGGCAAGTGTCCCCATTTTACACATTCCGAAGACAGGTGTCCCCAATTTACACAGTACGGAAGGTGGTGGTGGAGAGGGGGGAGGGAGGGAGAGAGAGGGAGAGGGGCTGACTTACATTTGAAGCGGTTCTTCCCGCTCTTCAGCCGTCTCTCCCTCGTCTGCGCGGCGCTGGCCGGCTTGGCTCCCCCTTCTCCCTCCTCCCGAGCGCCCAGTTCGGGGTGCGGGGTTTCACGGAATGACGCGATTGCATCGTGACGTCACGACGCAAACGCGTCATTCCGCGAAACCCCGCCCCCCGAGCTGGGCACTCGGGAGGAGAGGGGAGGGGGGATTTAGTGCTGAAGAAGTGCCGCGGCGGGCGCCCCGTGCGGTTGCACGGCTCGCCCGCCGCAAGAAACGGCACTGTGTATACACACTGCAAAGGCTAGAAGATCTCCCTCCTAAAGGAAGCAGTGGGGCTCAGCGAGCCAACGTCACCTGAAGATGATATCCGTACTCACAGTCAAGCTCTGGAAACTTTTATTAGTATATGGTGATGCGCAGAACATTGGGACACATCCATGATGGGCCTGATTTGGAAGCAAAGTAAAAAGCAAGCAACTGGGCAAAACCATGTTGCATTGCAGGTGGGGCAGATGTAACATGTGCAGAGAGATTCAGATTTGGGTGGGGTGTGTCCAAACTGAAATCTAAATTGCAGTGTTAAAATAAATTGTTTAACATTTGTGGGCTACATGCAAAAGTAGCCCGTATTTACCCCACACTTGCCTACCCTCCCGAAACGGCCAGGAGAATCCCAAAAATTGGGTGGTGCTCCAGGCCCCCTGGAAAGGTGGGCAAGTCTCCTGCTCTCCCCGCCAGCCCCCCCCCCCGCACTCCCCTCCCCCCTGACTTAGCTGCCCACAACAAAGCACAAGTGCGCAGTCCAAGGGTTCCCAATGATGAGGTTTGTGCAAAATCGCGTCATCGTAGATCCGCCCTCAGCTATACAGTGACTGTTTTCTCGCCACTGTATAGCAGGGGTGCAACCACAATTATGATATCGTAATGCCACTCACCCGAACAACCCACCTTCCCACCAGCTACGCCCCTATGCACCTACCACTCTGCCCCTTCCCAGAGGAGAGTTCAGCAAACTAGGTAAATGATTTACCCTGCACAGAAAAAAATATTAATGGAATTCTTCCCCTTACATGGCTTGTTCCTGATACAAAGATACGTGTTTAGTCAGCCTTGCTTCTGTTATGATTCCAGCACTCCGGTCAGAGGAGATCTTATGGCAAGGACCGGAGCACTGGAACGGAATGCTGGGGAAGGGAGCAGGACAGGAAAATAGCCCCTGGCGCCCTAACTCTGTTGTCTCACCCGTGTTGTCAGAAATCCCCTGCGAGACTATGGTTTCTTGAGCCCTTGGCAGCCGCGTTTGAAGGGCGGATTATGTCTGCCCAACTTCGATGCCCCCCGGTCTTAATGAGAGACAAAGGGAAACCCGAGACAGGGTGATAACAAGAAGCCCTCTAACTAAACAACCAGGCCAGGGGCTAAGCAAACTCAAAACTATAATATGTGCGGAGAAACCGCCAGGGAAAAGGACAACCAAAATATCCACTTGTCCAATTCTCCTACCCGGCACCGCCGAGTACCAGAGAGGACTTGTGGAAGCGGAACCCTCCGCAAATGCTCCAAAAACAAAATATAAAAGGTAAAGCGGCTGAGCCGCAACACACGGCAGAGCCGCAACTCACGAACACCACTGGATATAAAACGGTGATCAGTCAGGACTCCAGGGAACCAAACGACCTCCTGGGATGAGATGACAACTCCCGAATACCGGACTTCTGAGGACTGGAATGACCGGATACAGCAGGACTGGAAACAGACTCTCAGCAAACAAAGGCAGCATGCAGGAAGCTATTACCGGCGTCTGTGAGAAGCCCTGGGAGTGTATTTAACAAGGAGTCCTCCAATCAGCTGCTAACAGGCTGATTAGAATAAATGCTGTGCAGCTGCCTTGCTGCACGGCCAGAGAGCAGGTGAATATATTAATTCCTAAAGCCTAGCAACGGGGAACGCGGTCCGCCAGTGGCGTCCCCGTTGCTAGGGTCCGTGCGGCTCAGCGCGCCCGGCGTCTAGCATTGCTAGGGAGCCGGTGGCTGTACACGCACGGCGTCTCTAGTTGCTAGGCGCCGGGCCGCGCAGACAAGCGGACCCCGGCGCCTAACAGTACCCCCCCCTTGAGGAGGGGTCAAGGAACCCCTAAAGCCAGGTTTCTGAGGAAATTCCCGAAAAAATGCCCTCTTGAGCCTCGGGGCATGAAGATCCTTATCCAGGACCCAAGACCTTTCCTCCGGACCATAGCCTTTCCAGTGAACTAGAAAATACAGCCGACCCCGGGACAATTTGGAATCGAGAACCTTCTCTACCAAGAACTCCTGTTGTCCCTGTACATCCACTGGAGATCTACCCTGAGAGATTTTCCGAGGAAATCTACTGGAAGAAACGTATTGTTTCAAAAGGGAACAATGAAACGTATTTCCAATCCTGAGAGATCTTGGTAAACGTAACCGAAAGGCAACTGGGTTGACTCTTTTAATAATAAGAAATGGCCCAATAAATTTGGGTCCCAGTCTAGCCGAGGATTGTCGAAGCCTGATGTTGCGAGTCGACAACCACACCCTATCTCCCACCTTAAAAGTGCAAGGACGTCGGAGCCTGTCAGAAAATTTCTTCTCTCAAAAGGTCGCTTTTCTGAGAGCAAGGTGCACCTTTTTCCAAATGGCTCTGAGATGGGAGGTTAAGGTTAGCGAGGAGACTGAGGAATGATGAAAAAAAGAATTAGCTCTGGGGTGAAAACCAAAAACTGAAAAGAATGGAGACTCTTTAGTGGAGGAATGACAAGAATTATTGTAAGCAAATTCAGCCAACAGAAGAAACTCGGACCAATCATTCTGGAGTTTGGCTGAATACAAGCGCAAATATTGTTTCAATGATTGGTTAACTCGTTCGGTTTGCCCGTTGGATTGTGGGTGGCAACCGGATGTTAACGACAATTTCATCTTCAATGAGGCACAATAACATTTCCAGAATTGTGCGATGAATTGTGGTCCCCGATCAGAAACAATATCAGTAGGCAACCCATGAAGCCTGAATACATGGCGGAGAAACAAAACTGCCAACCCTTGGGCAGAAGGCAATCGGGGAAGAGCAATAAAATGAGCCATTTTACTAAAACGGTCCACTACCACCCATATGACTCGGAATCCGGCTGAAAGGGGAAGGTCAACCACAAAATCCATGGAAATATGAGACCACGGCCTGAGAGGAACATTTAAGGGCATAAGTTGCCCGATGGGCAAGGAACGGGGAACCTTATGCTGTGCACAAACCTGACATGAATAAACAAATTCCTTGACGTCTTTAGAAAGACCAGGCCACCATACTGAGAGAGAGACTAACTCCAATGTCTTAGAGACTCCTGGATGCCCTGAAACTTTGTTATCATGGAATTCCGTTAAAACAGTAGCTCTCAAAAACTCAGGGACGTAGAGACGACCAGCAGGAGTAATTCTAGGAGCTTGGTGTTGAAGCTGTTTTAACTGGGTAAATAAATCTTGTGTGAGGCCCGCCCAGATGACCGAAGATGGAAGTATGGGGGTAACAGGATTGTTATTGTGAACCGGAAGAAAGCTACGTGACAGGGCATCAGCCTTAGTATTCTTGGAACCAGGCCTGAAAGTGATTATAAATTTGAAACGCGTAAAAAATAATGCCCAACGTGCCTGCCGGGCATTAAGCCGCTTAGCCGATTCAATGTATTGCAGGTTCTTATGGTCAGTCAATACCGAAATAGTATGTTCTGCTACCTCCAGCCAATGCCTCCACTCCTCGAAAGCCCACTTTACTGCCAGTAACTCCCGATTACCAACGTCATAGTTGGATTCAGCGGAGGAGAATTTCCTGGACATAAAGGCACAAGGATGTAACTCCAGAGACTCCGGATCCTTTTGAGAAAGGATAGCCCCCACTCCAACCTCCGAGGCATCAACCTCCACCACAAAGGGCAATTCCGGATTAGGATGTCTGAGGACTGGAGCCGAGACAAAGGCTTGTTTCAAGGCCCGGAAGGACAACTCAGCTTCACGCGACCAGTTGGTAGGATCCGCTCCTTTCTTTGTCAGAGCTACAATGGGAGCAACCAGGTCAGAAAAAGAATGAATGAACCTCCTATAATAATTCGCAAACCCTAAAAAGCGCTGAATTGCTTTTAAATTGGTGGGTTGCGCCCAACTAAGGATGGCCTAGAGTTTCTTTGGTTCCATGGAAAATCCCTGAGGGGAAATTATGTAATTTTATGTACTTCCGTGACATGAAACTCACACTTCTCCAGCTTGGCATATAAATGATTCTCGCGTAACTTTTGAAGAATCAGGCGCACCTGGGTAACATGTTGTTCCATTGATTCAGAAAAAATCAGAATGTCGTCTAAGTAAACGACCACAAATTTCCCTAGGAAGTCACGGAGCACATCGTTAATGAGGTCTTGAAAAACTGCCGGAGCATTGGACAGGCCGAACGGCATCACCAGGTATTCGTAGTGACCCGACTGAGTACTGAAGGCCGTTTTCCACTCATCTCCAGATTTAATTCGGATGAGGTTGTACGCTCCTCTAAGGTCAATTTTAGAAAAATTCACAGCAGAACGTAACTGATCAAAGAGTACAGAAATCAGCGGCAAAGGATAGGTATTTTTAACTGAGATCTTATTCAGGGCTCTAAAATCAATGCAAGGTCTAAGCGAGCCATCCTTTTTCTCCACAAAGAAGAAGCCTGCACTTAAAGGAGATTTTGATGGTCTAATAAATCCTTTCTCAAGGCTCTCCTTTACATAATCATTCATAGCCGCAGTTTCTGGCCCGGATAATGCATATAATCTTCCCTTTGGCAATGCGGCACCAGGAACTAACTCAATAGCACAATCATAAGGCCGATGGGGAGGCAGAATGTCCGCATTGCCTTTGGATAAAACATCAGCAAACTCCTGGTATTCCACCGGAATGGGTTCTGGAATGATAGCTGCTACTCTGACTGGAAACGTGATACATTCCTTATCACAAAAAGTACCCCATTGTGAAATCTCCCCCGACCGCCAATCAATGGTGGGATTATGAAAGGCCAGCCAAGGGTGACACAGAACAACTGGAACTGCTGGGCAATGTGTAAGAAAGAACTCGATTTTCTCGGAATGTAGAGCTCCTACTGTAAGTAGTACAGGGGGTGTATGGAGAGAAATAATCCCATTAGACAGCAGACTCCCATCTAAGCCATGCATGGTGACACACCTACCCAAAGGTAACTGAGGAATGCCTAAGGCCTTAGCCCAAGTTAAATCCATAAAGTTTCCTGCAGCTCCACTGTCAACAAAAGCCGACACCGAAGAACTGAGGCTGCCAAAGGAAACTTTAACTGGGACTAAAAGGGAGTTATTCGAGGAGATAAGCTGCAGACCTAGGTGAACCCCCTCACAATTCACCCGGTCAAAGCGTTTCCCGACTTGTTCGGACAATTACGAGCAAAATGTCCCTTACCCCCACAGTACAGACAAAGACCAGAATTTTGCCTTCTGGCTCTTTCTTCAGGAGACAGCCGGGAGAGACCCATCTGCATGGGCTCCTCTACGTCTTCAGGAATGGAATATACACACGGACTTGACCTTACAGGTGCTCCTTTTTCAGCCCTCCGCTCTCTGAGACGACGATCAATCTTAATAGAAAGCTCCATGAGTTTATCGAGAGTCTCAGGAGCGGGGTACTGAAGGAGACTGTCTTTTATAGACTCTGATAAGCCGAGGCGAAACTGACTGCGCAGGGCTGGGTCATTCCAGCCACAGTCGTTCGACCAATGGCGAAACTCCGTACAATAAACCTCCGCAGGATTTCTACCCTGTCTGAGAGCGCGCAACTGACTTTCAGCGGACGCCTCTCTATCAGGGTCATCATACAAGAGCCCTAAAGACTCAAAAAAAGCGTCAACTGACAACAATGCCGGATCCTCTGCTCTTAAATAGAGATGAGCGCCTGAAATTTTTCGGGTTTTGTGTTTTGGTTTTGGGTTCGGTTCCGCGGCCGTGTTTTGGGTTCGACCGCGTTTTGGCAAAACCTCACCGAATTTTTTTTGTCGGATTCGGGTGTGTTTTGGATTCGGGTGTTTTTTTAAAAAAACACTAAAAAACAGCTTAAATCATAGAATTTGGGGGTCATTTTGATCCCATATTATTATTAACCTCAAAAACCATAATTTCCACTCATTTTCAGTCTATTCTGAATACCTCACACCTCACAATATTATTTTTAGTCCTAAAATTTGCACCAAGGTCGCTGGATGACTAAGCTAAGCGACACTAGTGGCCGACACAAACACCTGGCCCATCTAGGAGTGGCACTGCAGTGTCACGCAGGATGTCCCTTCCAAAAAACCCTCCCCAATCAGCACATGACACAAAGAAAAAAAGAGGCGCAATGAGGTAGCTGACTGTGTGAGTAAGATAAGCGACCCTAGTGGCCGACACAAACACCGGGCCCATTTAGGAGTGGCACTGCTGTGTCACGCAGGATGTCCCTTCCAAAAAACCCTCCCCAATCAGCACATGACGCAAAGAAAAAAAGAGGCGCAATGAGGTAGCTGACTGTGTGAGTAAGATTAGCGACCCTAGTGGCCGACACAAACACCGGGCCCATTTAGGAGTGGCACTGCAGTGTCACGCAGGATGTCCCTTCCAAAAAACCCTCCCCAATCAGCACATGACGCAAAGAAAAAAAGAGGCGCAATGAGGTAGCTGACTGTGTGAGTAAGATTAGCGACCCTAGTGGCCGACACAAACACCGGGCCCATTTAGGAGTGGCACTGCAGTGTCACGCAGGATGTCCCTTCCAAAAAACCCTCCCCAATCAGCACATGACGCAAAGAAAAAAAGAGGCGCAATGAGGTTGCTGACTGTGTGAGTAAGATTAGCGACCCTAGTGGCCGACACAAACACCGGGCCCATTTAGGAGTGGCACTGCAGTGTCACGCAGGATGTCCCTTCCAAAAAACCCTCCCCAATCAGCACATGACGCAAAGAAAAAAAGAGGCGCAATGAGGTAGCTGACTGTGTGAGTAAGATTAGCGACCCTAGTGGCCGACACAAACACCGGGCCCATTTAGGAGTGGCACTGCAGTGTCACGCAGGATGTCCCTTCCAAAAAACCCTCCCCAAACAGCACATGACGCAAAGAAAAAGAAAAGAAAAAAGAGGTGCAAGATGGAATTGTCCTTGGGCCCTCCCACCCACCCTTATGTTGTATAAACAAAACAGGACATGCACACTTTAACCAACCCATCATTTCAGTGACAGGGTCTGCCACACGACTGTGACTGATATGACGGGTTGGTTTGGACCCCCCCCCAAAAAAGAAGCAATTAATCTCTCCTTGCACAAACTGGCTCTACAGAGGCAAGATGTCCACCTCATCATCACCCTCCGATATATCACCGTGTACATCCCCCTCCTCACAGATTATCAATTCGTCCCCACTGGAATCCACCATCTCAGCTCCCTGTGTACTTTGTGGAGGCAATTGCTGCTGGTCAATGTCTCCGCGGAGGAATTGATTATAATTCATTTTAATGAACATCATCTTCTCCACATTTTCTGGATGTAACCTCGTACGCCGATTGCTGACAAGGTGAGCGGCGGCACTAAACACTCTTTCGGAGTACACACTTGTGGGAGGGCAACTTAGGTAGAATAAAGCCAGTTTGTGCAATGGCCTCCAAATTGCCTCTTTTTCCTGCTAGTATAAGTATGGACTGTGTGACGTGCCTACTTGGATGCGGTCACTCATATAATCCTCCACCATTCTTTCAATGGTGAGAGAATCATATGCAGTGACAGTAGACGACATGTCCGTAATTGTTGTCAGGTCCTTCAGTCCGGACCAGATGTCAGCATCAGCAGTCGCTCCAGACTGCCCTGCATCACCGCCAGCGGGTGGGCTCGGAATTCTGAGCCTTTTCCTCGCACCCCCAGTTGCGGGAGAATGTGAAGGAGGAGATGTTGACAGGTCGCGTTCCGCTTGACTTGACAATTTTCTCACCAGCAGGTCTTTCAACCCCAGCAGACTTGTGTCTGCCGGAAAGAGAGATCCAAGGTAGGCTTTAAATCTAGGATCGAGCACGGTGGCCAAAATGTAGTGCTCTGATTTCAACAGGTTGACCACCCGTGAATCCTTGTTAAGCGAATTAAGGGCTCCATCCACAAGTCCCACATGCCTAGCGGAATCGCTCCGTGTTAGCTCCTCCTTCAATGTCTCCAGCTTCTTCTGCAAAAGCCTGATGAGGGGAATGACCTGACTCAGGCTGGCAGTGTCTGAACTGACTTCACGTGTGGCAAGTTCAAAGGGCATCAGAACCTTGCACAACGTTGAAATCATTCTCCACTGCGCTTGAGACAGGTGCATTCCACCTCCTATATCGTGCTCAATTGTATAGGCTTGAATGGCCTTTTGCTGCTCCTCCAACCTCTGAAGCATATAGAGGGTTGAATTCCACCTCGTTACCACTTCTTGCTTCAGATGATGGCAGGGCAGGTTCAGTAGTTTTTGGTGGTGCTCCAGTTTTCTGTACGTGGTGCCTGTACGCCGAAAGTGTCCCGCAATTTTTCTGGCCACCGACAGCATCTCTTGCACGCCCCTGTCGTTTTTTAAATAATTCTGCACCACCAAATTCAAGGTATGTGCAAAACATGGGACGTGCTGGAATTTGCCCATATTTAATGCACACACAATATTGCTGGCGATGTCCGATGCCACAAATCCACAGGAGAGTCCAATTGGGGTAAGCCATTCCGCGATGATCTTCCTCAGTTGCCGTAAGAGGTTTTCAGCTGTGTGCGTATTCTGGAAACCGGTGATACAAAGCGTAGCCTGCCTAGGAAAGAGTTGGCGTTTGCGAGATGCTGCTACTGGTGCCGCCGCTGCTGTTCTTGCGGCGGGAGTCCATACATCTACCCAGTGGGCTGTCACAGTCATATAGTCCTGACCCTGCCCTGCTCCACTTGTCCACATGTCCGTGGTTAAGTGGACATTGGGTACAACTGCATTTTTTAGGACACTGGTGAGTCTTTTTCTGAGGTCCGTGTACATTCTCGGTATCGCCTGCCTAGAGAAGTGGAACCTAGATGGTATTTGGTAACGGGGGCACACTGCCTCAATAAATTGTCTAGTTCCCTGTGAACTAACGGCGGATACCGGACGCACGTCTAACACCAACATAGTTGTCAAGGCCTCAGTTATCCGCTTTGCAGCAGGATGACTGCTGTGATATTTCATCTTCCTCGCAAAGGACTGTTGAACAGTCAATTGCTTACTGGAAGTAGTACAAGTGGGCTTACGACTTCCCCTCTGGGATGACCATCGACTCCCAGCAGCAACAACAGCAGCGCCAGCTGCAGTAGGCGTTACACGCAAGGATGCATCGGAGGAATCCCAGGCAGGAGAGGACTCGTCAGAATTGCCAGTGACATTGCCTGCAGGACTATTGGCATTCCTGGGGAAGGAGGAAATTGACACTGAGGGAGTTGGTGGGGTGGTTTGCGTGAGCTTGGTTACAAGAGGAAGGGATTTACTGGTCAGTGGACTGCTTCCGCTGTCACCCAAAGTTTTTGAACTTGTCACTGACTTATTATGAATGCGCTGCAGGTGACGTATAAGGGAGGATGTTCCGAGGTGGTTAACGTCCTTACCCCTACTTATTACAGCTTGACAAAGGGAACACACGGCTTGACACCTGTTGTCCGCATTTCTGTTGAAATAGTTCCACACCGAAGAGCTGATTTTTTTGGTATTTTCACCAGGCATGTCAACGGCCATATTCCTCCCACGGACAACAGGTGTCTCCCCGGGTGCCTGACTTAAACAAACCACCTCACCATCAGAATCCTCCTGGTCAATTTCCTCCCCAGCGCCAGCAACACCCATATCCTCCTCATCCTGGTGTACTTCAACACTGACATCTTCAATCTGACTATCAGGAACTGGACTGCGGGTGCTCCTTCCAGCACTTGCAGGGGGCGTGCAAATGGTGGAAGGCGCATGCTCTTCACGTCCAGTGTTGGGAAGGTCAGGCATCGCAACCGACACAATTGGACTCTCCTTGTGGATTTGGGATTTCGAAGAACGCACAGTTCTTTGCGGTGCTACTGCTTTTGCCAGCTTGAGTCTTTTCATTTTTCTAGCGAGAGGCTGAGTGCCTCCATCCTCATGTGAAGCTGAACCACTAGCCATGAACATAGGCCAGGGCCTCAGCCGTTCCTTGCCACTCCGTGTGGTAAATGGCATATTGGCAAGTTTACGCTTCTCCTCCGACAATTTTATTTTAGGTTTTGGAGTCCTTTTTTTACTGATATTTGGTGTTTTGGATTTGACATGCTCTGTACTATGACATTGGGCATCGGCCTTGGCAGACGACGTTGCTGGCATTTCATCGTCTCGGCCATGACTAGTGGCAGCAGCTTCAGCACGAGGTGGAAGTGGATCTTGATCTTTCCCTAATTTTGGAACCTCAACATTTTTGTTCTCCATATTTTAATAGGCACAACTAAAAGGCACCTCAGGTAAACAATGGAGATGGATGGATACTAGTATACAATTATGGACGGACTGCCGAGTGCCGACACAGAGGTAGCTACAGCCGTGAACTACCGTACTGTGTCTGCTGCTAATATAGACTGGTTGATAAAGAGATGTCGTAGCATGTATGTATGAAGAAGAAAGAAAAAAAAACCACGGTTAGGTGGTATACAATTATGGACGGACTGCCGAGTGCCGACACAGAGGTAGCCACAGCCGTGAACTACCGTACTGTACTGTGTCTGCTGCTAATATAGACTGGTTGATAAAGAGATGTCGTAGTATGTATGTATGAAGAAGAAAGAAAAAAAAACCACGGTTAGGTGGTATACAATTATGGACGGACTGCCGAGTGCCGACACAGAGGTAGCCACAGCCGTGAACTACCGTACTGTACTGTGTCTGCTGCTAATATAGACTGGTTGATAAAGAGATGTCGTAGTATGTATGTATAAAGAAGAACGAAAAAAAAACCACGGTTAGGTGGTATACAATTATGGACGGACTGCCGAGTGCCGACACAGAGGTAGCCACAGCCATGAACTACCGTACTGTACTGTGTCTGCTGCTAATATAGACTGGTTGATAAAGAGATGTCGTAGTATGTATGTATAAAGAAGAAAGAAAAAAAAACCACGGTTAGGTGGTATACAATTATGGACGGACTGCCGAGTGCCGACACAGAGGTAGCCACAGCCGTGAACTACCGTACTGTACTGTGTCTGCTGCTAATATAGACTGGTTGATAAAGAGATGTAGTAGTATGTATGTATAAAGAAGAAAGAAAAAAAAACCACGGGTAGGTGGTATACAATTATGGATGGACTGCCGAGTGCCGACACAGAGGTAGCTACAGCCGTGAACTACCGTACTGTGTCTGCTGCGACTGGATGATAAATAATGATATAAAAAATATATATATATCACTACTGCAGCCGGACAGGTATATATATTATATAATGACGGACCTGCTGGACACTGTCTGTCAGCAGAATTAGTTTTTTATAGAATAAAAAAAAAAACACCACACAAGTGAAGTCACACGACGAGTGTTTAACTTTTTCAGGCAATCACAATATAGTATACTACTAACTATACTGGTGGTCAGTGTGGTCAGGTCACTGGTCAGTCACACTGGCAGTGGCACTCCTGCAGCAAAAGTGTGCACTGTTTAATTTTAATATAATATGTACTCCTGGCTCCTGCTATAACCTATAACTGGCACTGCAGTGCTCCCCAGTCTCCCCCACAATTATAAGCTGTGTGAGCTGAGCACAGTCAGATATATAATATATACATAGATGATGCAGCACACTGGGCTGAGCAGTGCACACAGATATGGTATGTGACTGTCTTGTACTCCTGGCTCCTGCTATAACCTATAACTGGCACTGCAGTGCTCCCCAGTCTCCCCCACAATTATAAGCTGTGTGAGCTGAGCACAGTCAGATATATAATATATACATAGATGATGCAGGCATGCAGCACACTGGGCTGAGCAGTGCACACAGATATGGTATGTGACTGAGTCACTGTGTGTACCGTTTTTTTCAGGCAGAGAACGGATATATTAAATAAAACAACTGCACTGCTGGTGGTCACTGTGGTCAGTCACTAAACTCTGCACTCTCTTCTACAGTATCAGCCTCAGGTCAATCTCTCTCTCTCTCTCCTAATCTAAATGGAGAGGACGCCAGCCACGTCCTCTCCCTATCAATCTCAATGCACGTGTGAAAATGGCGGCGACGCGCGGCTCCTTATATAGAATCCGAGTCTCGCGAGAATCCGACAGCGTCATGATGACGTTCGGGCGCGCTCGGGTTAACCGAGCAAGGCGGGAAGATCCGAGTCGCTCGGACCCGTGAAAAAAAACATGAAGTTCGTGCGGGTTCGGATTCAGAGAAACCGAACCCGCTCATCTCTACTCTTAAACCAAATGCCCAGGTCTGAGGATCCCCCAGGAGCAAAGAAATAATAATCCCGACCCGCTGAGATTCAGTACCCGAGGAAGTCGGTCTTAAACGAAAATAAAGCTTACAGGATTCTTTAAAATTAAAAAACTCTTTTCTATCACCAGAAAAACGGTCAGGCAAATGCATCTTTGGTTCAGGGACTACCCTTGAGGAAGCTTGCAAAAGATCTTCCTGCGACTTCACCCGAAGAGAAAGATCCTGAACCATCTGAGTAAGTTCTTGAATCTGGCTGACTAAGAGCTGACCAGGATTTGGCCCAAAACCTGTTGGATTCATGAGGCCGATAAACTCTCACAAAACTGAATGAGAAAAAATTAAACCCCGTTTAATTTTAAGTTTTTGTATGGCCGGTAATAATGTTATGATTCCAGCACTCCGGTCAGAGGAGATCTTATGGCAAGGACCGGAGCACTGGAACGGAATGCTGGGGAAGGGAGCAGGACAGGAAAATAGCCCCTGGCGCCCTAACTCTGTTGTCTCACCCGTGTTGTCAGAAATCCCCTGTGAGACTATGGTTTCTTGAGCCCTTGGCAGCCGCGTTTGAAGGGCGGATTATGTCTGCCCAACTTCGATGCCCCCCGGTCTTAATGAGAGACAAAGGAAAACCCGAGACAGGGTGATAACAAGAGGCCCTCTAACTAAACAACCAGGCCAGGGGCTAAGCAAACTCAAAACTATAATATGTGCGGAGAAACCGCCAGGGAAAAGGACAACCAAAATATCCACTTGTCCAATTCTCCTACCCGGCACCGCCGAGTACCAGAGAGGACTTGTGGAAGCGGAACCCTCCGCAAATGCTCCAAAAACAAAATATAAAAGGTAAAGCGGCTGAGCCGCAACACACGGCAGAGCCGCAACTCACGAACACCACTGGATATAAAACGGTGATCAGTCAGGACTCCAGTGAACCAAACGACCTCCTGGGATGAGATGACAACTCCCGAATACCGGACTTCTGAGGACTGGAATGACCGGATAAAGCAGGACTGGAAACAGACTCTCAACAAACAAAGGCAGCATGCAGGAAGCTATTACCGGCGTCTGTGAGAAGCCCTGGGAGTGTATTTAGCAAGGAGTCCTCCAATCAGCTGCTAACAGGCTGATTAGAATAAATGCCGTGCAGCTGCCTTGCTGCACGGCCAGAGAGCAGGTGAATATATTAATTCCTAAAGCCTAGCAACGGGGAACGCGGTCCGCCAGTAGCGTCCCCGTTGCTAGGGTCCGTGCGGCTCAGCGCGCCCGGCGTCTAGCGTTGCTAGGGAGCCGGCGGCTGTACGCGCACGGCGTCTCTAGTTGCTAGGCGCCGGGCCACGCAGACAAGCGGACCCCGGCGCCTAACAGCTTCCCCATCCGAATCAGGCCTGGTATCTCCTAAATTGCAACAATAGTGAATGTGTCTATTCCATAAAACATGCTGAAACTAATGTAGTGAAAACATTCACTTTTATGAATAGGTCCCTCACTCTTATAACTAAAATGTCCATGTCTTCTTCAATAGACATATATTATCAACACAAGGAACACCATGAGAACCTTTTTGCTAAAGTAATGGATTAGCAGAAGGCTTGTTAAGTGCTAATTACGCCCTTTTCACACTTGCTCTAAAATCAATCATTTGGAAACCCCCCCCCCCCCCCCTCTAGAAATCCTGCATTTGCCATCTATTCTTTACCAGTTTGGAAAAAACATATAACTGATCAGATTCTCATACCCCTTTCACATCGCAAAAATAACCCGGTATCGACCAGGCATATTGCCGGGTCGACACGGGTCACTGTGCGATGTGAAAGGGTCCATGGAGAATTACCGGGTTGCCTGACCCGGTAATTCAACCCGGGTTATAAAAAGGATTATTCCCGGGTTGACAGTGTGGCAGTGTGAGCGGGTTGCCGAGTCGATGTGACCCGGGACCCGTTCACTACATAGGGAGAGGCGGCGCGGAGACAAGCTTATAACCCCGCCCCGCCTCCGTCCCCATTGCCAGCTCCGACCCAGCATATTGCCAGGTCGGGAAGCCAGATCTTAGGCCCCAATGTCGGATCCCAAACGGGAAGGACCCGCTTCCAATTCCCAGGTGGGATCCGGCATTGGAGATATGAAAGGGGCTTCAGAGTACTCGCAGACTAACAGGCTGTTTCAAGAGAAAAGAACTGTATACAGCCAGCAGGGGCAGGGTCATGATGTGAGGAAGGGAATGGTGGCAAACGTAAAGCCACAGAATGAGCTTTGGATAGCAGAAGGAGCAGGGTTCATCTATAGCACATATAAGGCTTCTGTTACAGTTATATGTGAACTTATGTTAAACGCTACTATACTGTATACAGTGGCAAATGCAGGATTTCTAGAGGAGGATATCCAAATGTAATCCACAGTCTACCACTCTGCAGAACATGGAATACAGTATTAATATGTAACACTATAGATGGTCTATAGTATAGACTGTATCAAACATTTAAATAGTATAAATAAGATAAGTGGTCATGGAAAGGCTCCTGTCTCTTCTTCCTGGTAACTGCTCTCTGGTCCAGTGCACTGATTGAGGACTCAGATCCACACACAGCAAACTTGGTAGAAGAAGCTGCTACCATTGGGCATGTGCAGCAGCTCTAGTAATCGTATTATATATTGTTGCTATTGTCAAAATTTGAGCCACTTGCCAAGAGAAGGGGGGTTTCCAGGCAACTAGAAACCCTCCTGTGTGGTATATGAGACAGAAACCCCCCCCTATGGTATATGAGACAGAATTCATACAGTACATCCATCTTTATTGTCAGGGAAAACATATATCTGGCCCAGAAAGAGCATGCTGACCTACATGTGCCTTTAGTCTAAAGAACAATAAAACCTGAAAATGTCAATGTAATATTTGAAGAATGGAGATGAAGTGATTTACTTTCCCAACACCTTTCCTTGCTGCTCAATTTAACCACTTAACTGACGATTTATTTCGCCAAAAACCGCCCCGAAATTGTAGTGGTTTTTTTAAAAGAGTGAATTAGGTGAAGAACATGAATGTAACCCTATCCACAATGATTTTAGTAAAAAAAAAAAAATATATATATATATTTTTAAAAATATTTCTTAAATCATCGAAACATCGATTGGGAACAGCGCGACCATCGGAACATCGGGAACATCGCTGCTTTCATTCTGACAGCCAGGACAGCCTCCAGGTATACAGGGGGGGATCTGGGGGTGGCTTGTGAGGGTTACTTTACACTCCCCAGCGGCTGCCATTGTCTGCAGCCGCTGGAGGGGGGGGGGATCCTGTCGTGCTGACTGATCAGCAGTGATCGGCAGCACGGCAATCAGTGGCGGAGAGTGCAGGGAGGCAGAGGGACCTTCTAGTCCCTCTGACAGCAGCAGCGGAGGGAAGTTTCCCTTCCCTGCCGCTGCTAACACTCTCTATCTGACTGGTCGCATCCTGTGCGACCAGGTCAGATAGAGCACTTGCAGGCATGGTCGCATCTGATGCCACCATGCCAGGCAAGTGGTTAAAGAAAATAAAAAATGTAAAAAGGTACTCGCATCACAAACAGCAGATAATTGCATTGTGTAGCACTTAGTGGCAGCCTGAATGGGTTCAGCATCTGCAGTAGTAAGTAGTGCGTGTTCAGTTACTTGTTATACTACTCTAGAGATGCCAGCATATATGAATCCATAAATCTACACAGAACATTTATTACATTGGAGGCAGCAAATCAGTTAGGGCAGGGTTTCCCAAAGTCAGTCATCAATGCACCCTAACAGGCAACAGCGGTTGCATTGGCTGCAGCACAGACCACCACCAACAGAGGGAGCCGGTGCCATCGGATAACACCTTATCACTAACTGTATCTGCTTAATATTGTCGGGAGACAGAGGGAACGTTAAGCTTACCACGGATCAGCTGGGTCTTCCACCACCGCGGGATAGAGCAATCAGCAGATTCCCTGGTGTGTCTGCCTCACCACAAACTCCTGTGTCAGCTAGCCAATGGGAGTCTGCTTGGAGCTCTGTGGCCTGTATGAACCTGGCTGTGAATTACAGTATGAACCAAAAGAGAGCTTAGAGTATTGCAACGTCACTCCCACATGGCACCAGCATTTGGCTTGCAAGGTTCCTGGAATGGGCATCATTCAGACGCCCTAGAGTGCCACCTGCGGCATCCTCATTATTACTTCACTTGTTGGGGGGGGGGGGGGGGGGGGGCATAAGAAGGAATGGCAACAGAAATCTTAGGGCCAAGTACACTGATAGTTGTGTGGCCCCCCTATCCCACCAAGGTAGGTACAGGCTAGTCCAACATTGGCTTATTCACCCACCTGCTCTTTCCAGTCTCTTTACCTCTATTACTCCAGTCCTCACCTCCTCCAGCACCATCCTTCCCACCCCCCTGTGTCTCTCAGCCATCCCATTTTCATGTCTCTCAACCTTCCCATGTTCCTGTGGCCCTAGCCCCCCTCCCCTGTTGTCATCACCTTGTGTCTCTCCGCCTCCCCCTGCCTCTCAGCCATGGGGCAAATGCAGGATGTGTGGGGAAGGGTAGAGTACTGCTGTGCCAGAATCAAAGATCTTTAATTGATTGATTGATTGATTGATTGATTGATTGATTATGCTGGCTGTCTCAGTTTGAATCAGCAGTAAAGAGCCGTAACTAGACTTTTCGGTGCCCTGTGCCAGAAAGAGAATTAGCGCCCTTCCCCCCCATTTTTCCAATAGGGACATAAGATGCATGCCTCCGGGGAAGAGGCATGACAAAATTGACCCCAGAGAAAGCCCATACTTTGATGCCCCTTTCCCCCCACACACACACACAGCTTCAAATAGTTAAAACTCTCCAGCTTGAAATTCTCTATCTTTCTATGCAAGGGCAGATAGCTCAATGAATAGAGTACCCGACTGCAATGTCATGGGCAGCGGGTTTGAATTCTGGACACATCAGCATCCCAAAATGTAATAAAGGACAGTGCGTCTGAACAACAAAGAGCTCTAAAGTCAAGTTCATGAATGCTGTATACGTATTAGCGACAAAAGGGGTGGGGGTAGAGGACAGTGGTGGTCAGGAGATGCTGGGCTTCAAAAGGGGGGGGGGGGAGCTGCAAATGAAAGTAATTAGATAATTAATAATTGACAAGTACTACCAACAGTGCCCCCTACCTTGCATAGCTATGTGTGGAGCCTAGATACGGCCCTGCAGCAGCATACATGGCGCCAAGTGGACTCTCGAGCTTCCTGAGGGCCTGGGGCCCCTTGGAATCACATGGATCATCAAAGACATCCCGTGTAACCCCCCCCCCCCCTGTCGCCGGGCCTGAGCATAGGTCAGAATATCATCCTGCTATGGCCCTGGTACCCTGTGATGCATTGTGTGCAGTGACCCCTTTAAGAAATTGTGGGGCAGATGTTCTAAACCAGACCTGGTCAATTTGTGGTTTTCCTTATCATGTGAAACTACACATCCCAGCATGCCTTGCCACACCTTTAGCAATCCCTAATAGCAAACCTGTGGCAAGGAATGATGGTACTTGTAGTTTCACAACAGCTGGAGAGCCACAGTCAAGCCTTGGAGTGTGATAAGGTGGATATAGATAAACTACCAACCAATCAGCTCCTGTTATTTTTCATATGCAGCCTGAAACATGGCAATTAGAAGCTGTTTGGTTGGTACTTTATCTCTATCCACTTTATCTCTCTCTAATACCCCTTTTCCACTACTGATGCGGGTCGCAGCCAGGTGCATGACACGGGAGCTACTCGGCTGCGACCCGCATCACAGGCCCCTTTTTGCCAGGTTGGTGACGCTCTGGTGACGCGGCAGGGGCGGCGCTGGGAGATCACATGATCTCCCAGCGCCACCCTTCCATACAGTGTAAACGGGAGCCGTGTCGCATTGACACGGCTTTCATTTACACTACAACCGTACCTGGATAATTCCCGTGTCCTACCCAGGTAGCTACCCGGATAGGATTCCCAGGTCACTTGATCCGGGTTTTTGCAGAGGGACCCTTTCCACTAGCAAAACACACGGGTAATTGCGCGGCCCTGTGCATTTACCTGTGTTTGTTTAGCTAGTGGAAAAGGGGTGCAAGGTTTAGTACATTTGCCCCTGTGAGAAACAGTTTTGTAGGTGTTTCAGTTGTTAGATTGATAGGCGGAGTTATGTGTCAGGCTTTATCAGGGTGTGTCAGTTTGCGGCACTTCCTCTTGTCTTCCTGAAATTCCCTCCCTCCTCCTACCCATGTTACTGTATTTTTGGTTGTACTGTCACATTTATCTGGTGACGCATATAGCGGATGATTTAGTGAATCTCCTCACAAATGTCTCCAGGACCACACTAGCGTGAATTAATTGAATCAAAATGTCATAATAAATGTGACCAATTGTATATGCCAGTTCCAGTTTTCATGTGATCTTATTTATTTATATACACAGTAAGCTCATTGTGAATTATGGGGGTAGCGAAAAATGTGACCCAATCCAGGATGGACAGAATGTTCTGCTCTCGGACTTACCTCTTAATGTATGATTGCCATCACATCTGTTGAACTAGTTATTTGATAAGAACGGTGTTTCAACACAGGTGATGCAATCATAAATGAAGAAAGAAACTTATGAACAGAGCTAATTATACAATGTAATGTAACGCGCTAACAATATCTGTAGCTTGGGGATTCCGGAGCTTGGTAAATCTGGCAGCATTGCATGCCCCATAGTAACCTATAAGGTTGCGGCTGCATGTGGAAATGGAGGGGTTTTCAGGGAATACACCGCAAATATTCAATGATAATGGGCCCCTAGAAGTGTATCTATATTTCCATCAAAAATGATACAATATCTTTTATGTATTTAGAGAGACATTGGGGCTGAAAGTGTAGGGGTGTCGTTTTCAGCCCCTTGCCCATGTGGCCTTTAATCCGACCCTGTAGGAAGTACTACCCTCTCCCACACACACTTTTCATCAGGTTCCTGCCCCATATTGCCCTCTTGGGAGTCTAGCTTCAGGCTGTGACATCATATCCTGAAACAGCCTTGCCAACATAGTTGCCGACTTCCTGGCTGCTCTCTCTGAGAGAGAGCAGCCAGGTTGGCACAGGAAGGGATCAGAACGGGCGCATGTCGCATATCACAGGGGGTGGGGCGAGGGGGTGGCTATGTAAATGAGGATGCACAGGGGCATGATGGATGCAATCACATCATCATAGGCACACCCCCTGTCCTATAATGGGGTGATTACCCGCATTATATGGCAAGGGGTGTGGCTATGATGATGCAAGAATTGCATCATTGGCTGGTAGGACCGCCCACTTCACTTGCTGAGTGGGTGGCCGGGTTCGGGGGTGCTCACTGATGCTATAATCGGGAGGGCCACTCGATTTTGAGGAGCCTAATCGCCATTCCGGGAGAACAGGCAAGTATGATTTCCAATGCATTACCAAGGCAGTAACAGGTGCATAGTGAAGGGAAGCACAGTGACAATTAAAACTGAATGATTTCTACTTTATGACATGTTAGGAAATATGCTATTTTCCAATTTTAGACAGTATCCACACCTAACACCCATCCTGACATTTTGTTATTTTTGCTTAGAAGTGTAACCCCCTATAGGAGTTATGTAAGTAAAGGGATGTTGTGATATTTAGATATAGTTATGTTAGTTTTATAACAGAGACATGTATTGATTATATATATAGTAGAGATGTGCACCGGAAATTTTTCGGGTTTTGTGTTTTGGTTTTGGGTTCGGTTCCGCGGCCGTGTTTTGGGTTCGAACGCGTTTTGGCAAAACCTCACCGAATTTTTTTTGTCGGATTCGGGTGTGTTTTGGATTCGGGTGTTTTTTTCAAAAAACCCTAAAAAACAGCTTAAATCATAGAATTTGGGGGTCATTTTGATCCCAAAGTATTATTAACCTCAATAACCATAATTTCCACTCATTTTCAGTCTATTCTGAACACCTCACACCTCACAATATTATTTTTAGTCCTAAAATTTGCACCGAGGTCGCTGGATGGCTAAGCTAAGCGACCCAAGTGGCCGACACAAACACCTGGCCTATCTAAGAGTGGCACTGCAGTGTCAGGCAGGATGGCCCTTCCAAAAAATACTCCCCAAACAGCACATGACGCAAAGAAAAAAAGAGGCGCAATGAGGTAGCTGTGTGAGTAAGCTAAGCGACCCTAGTGGCCGACACAAACACCTGGCCCATCTAGGAGTGGCACTGCAGTGTCACGCAGGATGGCCCTTCCAAAAAATACTCCCCAAACAGCACATGACGCAAAGAAGAAAAAAAAGAGGCGCAATGAGGTAGCTGTGTGACTAAGATAAGCGACCCTAGTGGCCGACACAAACACCTGGCCCATCTAGGAGTGGCACTGCAGTGTCACGCAGGATGGCCCTTCCAAAAAACACTCCCCAAACAGCACATGACGCAAAGAAAAATTAAAGAAAAAAGAGGTGCAAGATGGAATTGTCCTTGGGCCCTCCCACCCACCCTTATGTTGTATAAACAGGACATGCACACTTTAACCAACCCATCATTTCAGTGACAGGGTCTGCCACACGACTGTGACTGAAATGACAGGTTGGTTTGGACCCCTACCAAAAAAGAAGCAATTAATCTCTCCTTGCACAAACTGGCTCTACAGAGGCAAGATGTCCACCTCATCATCATCCTCCGATTCATCACCGTGTACATCCCCCTCCTCACAGATTATCAATTCATCCCCACTGGAATCCACCATCACAGCTCCCTGTGTACTTTCTGGAGGCAATTGCTGCTGGTGAATGTCTCCACGGAGGAATTGATTATAATTCCTAATGAACATCATCTTCTCCACATTTTCTGGAAGTAACCTCGTACGCCAATTGCTGACAAGGTGAGCGGCGGCACTAAACACTCTTTCGGAGTACACACTTGTGGGAGGGCAACTTAGGTAGAATAAAGCCAGTTTGTGCAAGGGCCTCCAAATTGACTCTTTTTCCTGCCAGTATACGTACGGACTGTCTGACGTGCCTACTTGGATGCGGTCACTCATATAATCCTCCACCATTCTTTCAATGGTGAGAGAATCATATGCAGTGACAGTAGACGACATGTCCGTAATCGTTGGCAGGTCCTTCAGTCCGGACCAGATGTCAGCATCAGCAGTCGCTCCAGACTGCCCTGCATCACCGCCAGCGGGTGGGCTCGGAATTCGTAGCCTTTTCCTCGCACCCCCAGTTGCGGGAGAATGTGAAGGAGGAGATGTTGACAGGTCGCGTTCCGCTTGACTTGACAATTTTCTCACCAGCAGTTCTTTGAACCCCTGCAGACTTGTGTCTGCCGGAAAGAGAGATACAACGTAGGTTTTAAATCTAGGATCGAGCACGGTGGCCAAAATGTAGTGCTCTGATTTCAACAGATTGACCACCCGTGAATCCTGGTTAAGCGAATTAAGGGCTCCATCCACAAGTCCCACATGCCTAGCGGAATCGCTCTGTGTTAGCTCCTCCTTCAATGTCTCCAGCTTCTTCTGCAAAAGCCTGATGAGGGGAATGACCTGACTCAGGCTGGCAGTGTCTGAACTGACTTCACGTGTGGCAAGTTCAAAAGGTTGCAGAACCTTGCACAACGTTGAAATCATTCTCCACTGCGCTTGAGACAGGTGCATTCCACCTCCTATATCGTGCTCAGTTGTATAGGCTTGAATGGCCTTTTGCTGCTCCTCCAACCTCTGAAGCATATAGAGGGTTGAATTCCACCTCGTTACCACTTCTTGCTTCAGATGATGGCAGGGCAGGTTCAGGCGTTTTTGGTGTTGCTCCAGTCTTCTGTACGTGGTGCCTGTACGCCGAAAGTGTCCCGCAATTCTTCTGGCCACCGACAGCATCTCTTGCACGCCCCTGTCGTTTTTTAAATAATTCTGCACCACCAAATTCAAGGTATGTGCAAAACATGGGACGTGCTGGAATTTGCCCAGATTTAATGCACGCACAATATTGCTGGCGTTGTCCGATGCCACAAATCCACAGGAGAGTCCAATTGGGGTAAGCCATTCTGCGATGATCTTCCTCAGTTGCCGTAAGAGGTTTTCAGCTGTGTGCGTATTCTGGAAAGCGGTGATACAAAGCGTAGCCTGCCTAGGAAAGAGTTGGCGTTTGCGAGATGCTGCTACTGGTGCCGCGGCTGCTGTTCTTGCGGCGGGAGTCAATACATCTACCCAGTGGGCTGTCACAGTCATATAGTCCTGAGTCTGCCCTGCTCCACTTGTCCACATGTCCGTGGTTAAGTGGACATTGGGTACAACTGCATTTTTTAGGACACTGGTGAGTCTTTTTCTGAGGTCTGTGTACATTTTCGGTATCGCCTGCCTAGAGAAATGGAACCTAGATGGTATTTGGTACCGGGGACACAGTACCTCAAACAAGTCTATAGTTGGCTCTGCAGTAATGATGGATACCGGAACCACGTTTCTCACCGCCCAGGATGCCAAGGCCTCAGTTATCCGCTTTGCAGCAGGATGACTGCTGTGATATTTCATCTTCCTCGCAAAGGACTGTTGGACAGTCAATTGCTTGGTGGAAGTAGTAAAAGTGGTCTTACGACTTCCCCTCTGGGATGACCATCGACTCCCAGCAGCAACAACAGCAGCGCCAGCACTATGCCCCCAGTGACAGATATTCCCCCCAGTGCCATATATGTCCCCAGTGCCAGATATTCTCCCCCCCCCCTCCCTGCCAAATATGCCCCCAGTGCCAGATATTCCCCCCCAGTGCCAGATATGCCCCCTCAGTGCGTCCCCCCCCCGCTTCCTCTGCCGCCGCCGCCGCTGCTCCCCCCGCTCCCCTGCTGTTAGGAGGGACACGGAGGGCACAGTGCACGCCTCCCTGTGTCCCTCCTGTGTCTCCGGCGGCCGCGGGTCACTCTAATAAAGGAAGTGCTCACGAACGGCACTTCCTTTATGAGACCCGCGGCCGCCGGAGACCCAGGAGGGACACAGGGAGGCGTGCACTGTGCCCTCCGTGTCCCTCCTAACAGCAGGGGAGGAAACGAGACTGCAGACTGACATGCGGACGCTCGTCCGCATGTCAGTCTGACTGCACTAAATCAGTGGCGCCCCCGCAGCCCCTCGCCCCCAAGCCACCGCGAGGGCTGCGGGCTGCGGCGTGCGCATAAAATAAAAATACACAAATCAACTAAAAATGACAGGGGGGCACGTGCCTTGGTGCCCCCCCCCCTAAATCCGCCACTGGGCATATATGGCACTGGGGGGGAAAATATCTGGCACTGGGGGCATATGTGGCACTGGGGGGGGGGAATATCTGGCACTGGGGGCATATGTGGCACTGGGGGGGAATATCTGGCACTGGGGCATATGTGGCACTGGGGGGGGGAATATCTGGCACTGGGGGGCATATGTGGCACTGGGGGGGGGGATATCTGGCACTGGGGGCATATGTGGCACTGGGGGGGAATATCTGGCACTGGGGCATATGTGGCACTGGGGGCATATATAGCACTGGGGGGGATATCTGGCACTGGGGGCATATGTGGCACTGTCGGGGAATATCTGGCACTGGGGGCATATGTGGCGCTGGGGGGGTATATGTGTACCTGGCACATGGGGGGGGGCTATATTTGGCACTGGGGGCATGTGAGTACCTGGCACCGTGGGGGAATATCTGGCACTGGGGACATATGTGGCACTGGGAGCACAGCCCTAGCAACAAGGACTACCTCCTAGCAACGAGCATGACACCCAGTGCATGAAACCCCTGGCAACGAGCAATGACACCCAGTGCATGAAACCCCTGGCAACGAGCATGACACCCAGTGCATGAAACCCCTGGCAACGAGCATGACACCCTGAGCATGAAAACCCCTGGCACCGTGCATGGAACCAAGAGCATGAAACCCCTGGCAACGAGCATGACACCCAGTGCATGAAACCCCTGACAACGAGCAGGTATTTGAAAAGTAATTAGAAGCCTTACTGTAGGACTTAATGTGTAATGGGCATTACGGTGTGTGGCATAATGTATCACGGACATTGCGGTGTGTGTCATAATGTGTCACAGGCATTACGGTGTATGGTATACTATATCGCTGGCATTGTGATATGTGGTATAATGTCTCAGGGTCATTGCAGTGTGTGGCATAATGTATCACGGACATTGCGGTGTGTGTCATAATGTGTCAGGCATTACGGTGTGTGGTATACTATATCACGGGCATTGTGGTATGTGGTATAATGTCTCAGGGTCATTGCAGTGTGGCATAATATATAACGGGCATTGCGGTGTGTGGCATAGGGTATAACGGGCATTGCGGTATGTGTCACAGGCATTACGGTGTATGGTATACTATATCACGGGCATTGTGGTATAATGTCTCAAGGTCATTGCAGTGTGTGGCATAATGTGTCACAGACATTGTATGTGCTATAATGTATCAGGGGCAGTGCAGTGTGTAGCATAATGTATAACGGGCATTGCAATTCCTGTCATAATGTGTCACAGGCATTATAGTGTGTGGCATAATGTGTCGGGGGCATTACGGTGTGTGGCATAATGTGTCGGGGGCATTACGGTGTGTGCATACTGTGTCATGTGCATTATTGTGTGTGGCATAATGTCTAAGGGCCATTGCAGTATGTGGCATAATGTATACTGGGCATTACTATAAGGAGGAAAAATGACAAATAATGTAAGGGGCATGAATCAGGATTATTTTTCTTTCCTGTGGTGGCCAACGTCTGGGCGTGCAGGTTGCAAAACTGGGGTATAAGGTAGTCTTTTCCTGCAATACCACGCCCATTCAAACGAAGCCACGCCCATTCCAATGAAGCCACGCCCCTTATGGTGCCCCCCCTGTAATTTTTTTCTGGATCCGCCCCTGGCCAGCAGCAGTAGGCGTTACACGCAAGGATGCATCGGAGGAATCCCAGGCAGGAGAGGACTCGTCAGAATTGCCAGTGACATGGCCTGCAGGACTATTGGCATTCCTGGGGAAGGAGGAAATTGACACTGAGGGAGTTGGTGGGGTGGTTTGCGTGAGCTTGGTTACAAGAGGAAGGGATTTACTGGTCAGTGGACAGCTTCCGCTGTCGCCCAAAGTTTTTGAACTTGTCACTGACTTATGATGAATGCGCTGCAGGTGACGTATAAGGGAGGATGTTCCGAGGTGGTTAACGTCCTTACCCCTACTTATTACAGCTTGACAAAGGCAACACACGGCTTGACACCTGTTGTCCGCATTTCTGTTGAAATACTTCCACACCGAAGAGCTGATTTTTTTGGTATTTTCACCAGGCATGTCAATGGCCATATATCTCCCACGGACAACAGGTGTCTCCCCGGGTGCCTGACTTAAACAAACCACCTCACCATCAGAATCCTCCTGGTCAATTTCCTCCCCAGCGCCAGCAACACCCATATCCTCCTCATCCTGGTGTACTTCAACACTGACATCTTCAATCTGACTATCAGGAACTGGACTGCGGGTGCTCCTTCCAGCACTTGCAGGGGGCGTGCAAATGGTGGAAGGCGCATGCTCTTCACGTCCAGTGTTGGGAAGGTCAGGCATCGCAACCGACACAATTGGACTCTCCTTGTGGATTTGTGATTTTGAAGAACGCACAGTTCTTTGCTGTGCTTTTGCCAGCTTAAGTCTTTTCATTTTTCTAGCGAGAGGCTGAGTGCTTCCATCCTCATGTGAAGCTGAACCACTAGCCATGAACATAGGCCAGGGCCTCAGCCGTTCCTTGCCACTCCGTGTGGGAAATGGCATATTGGCAAGTTTACGCTTCTCCTCCGACGATTTTATTTTAGATTTTTGAGTCCTTTTTTTACTGATCTTTTGTGTTTTGGATTTTACATGCTCTGTACTATGACATTGGGCATCGGCCTTGGCAGACGACGTTGATGGAATTTCATCGTCTCGGCCATGACTAGTGGCAGCAGCTTCAGCACGAGGTGGAAGTGGATCTTGATCTTTCCCTATTTTTGGAACCTCAACATTTTTATTCTCCATATTTTAATAGGCACAACTAAAAGGCACCTCAGGTAAACAATGGAGATGGATGGATACTAGTATACTTATGGATGACGAGTGACTGACGACACAGAGGTAGCTACAGCCGTGGACTACCGTACTGTGTCTGCTAGTATAGAGATGATAATGATATAAAAAATATATATATCACTACTGCAGGTATATATAATATAATGACGGACCTGCTGGACACTGTCAGCAGACTCCTAAACTACTAGTATGAAGAAGATAGAAAAAAAAAAACCACCACAGGTAGGTATACAATTATGGACGAGCACTGACGACACAGAGGTAGCTACAGCCGTGGACTACCGTACTGCGTCTGCTAGTATAGAGATTATAATGATATAAAAAATATATATATCACTACTGCAGGTATATATAATATAATGACGGACCTGCTGGACACTGTCAGCAGACTCCTAAACTACTAGTATGAAGAAGATAGAAAAAAAACCCCCACCACAGGTAGGTATACAATTATGGACGAGCACTGACGACACAGAGGTAGCTACAGCCGTGGACTACCGTACTGCGTCTGCTAGTATAGAGATTATAATGATATAAAAAATATATATATCACTACTGCAGGTATATATAATATAATGACGGACCTGCTGGACACTGTCAGCAGACTCCTAAACTACTAGTATGAAGAAGATAGAAAAAAAAACCCCACCACAGGTAGGTATACAATTATGGACGAGCACTGACGACACAGAGGTAGCTACAGCCATGGACTACCGTACTGCGTCTGCTAGTATAGAGATGATAATGATATAAAAAATATATATATATCACTACTGCAGGTATATATAATATAATGACGGACCTGCTGGACACTGTCAGCAGACTCCTACTACTAGTATGAAGAAGATAGAAAAAAAAACCCACCACAGGTAGGTATACAATTATGGACGAGCACTGACGACACAGAGGTAGCTACAGCCGTGGACTACCGTACTGCGTCTGCTAGTATAGAGATGATAATGATATAAAAAATATATATATATCACTACTGCAGGTATATATAATATAATGACGGACCTGCTGGACACTGTCAGCAGACTCCTAAACTACTAGTATGAAGAAGATAGAAAAAAAACCCCCACCACAGGTAGGTAGGTAGGTATACAATTATGGACGAGCACTGACGACACAGAGATAGCCACAGCCGTGGACTACCGTACTGCGTCTGCTAATATAGAGATGATAAAGATGATAGAGATGAACAAAAAAAATATAACACTACTGCAGGTAAATATTTATATAATATAATGAATGACGGACCTGCTGGACACTGTCAGCAGAATGCGTTTATAGAATTAAAAAAAAAAAACACCACAGGAGTGTTTAACTTTTTCAGGCAGACAATATACTGGTGGTCACTGGTCAGTCACACTGGCAGCAAAAGTGTGCACTGTACTCCTGCTATAACTGCACCCCAGTCTCCCCCACAATTCAGCTGTGTGAGCAGTGAGCACTCAGCACAGTCAGATATACATATAGATGATATTATCATGCAGCACACTGAGGCTGAGCACAGATATGGTATGTGACTGTGTATCGTTTTTTTTCAGGCAGAGAACGGATTATATTAAATAATAAATAAAACTGGTGGTGGTCAGTCACTAGTAACTATCAGCAAAACTCTGCACTCTGAGTACTCCTAATGCTCCCCAAAATTACTAAGTTAGTAGTAAATCAACTCAAGTGTCTATATCTATTCTAACGGAGAGGACGCCAGCCATGTCCTCTCCCTATCAATCTCAATGCACGTGTGAAAATGGCGGCGACGCGCAGCTCCTTATATAGAATCCGAGTCTCGCGATAGAATCCGAGCCTCGCGAGAATCCGACAGCGGGATGATGACGTTCGGGCGCGCTCGGGTTAACCGAGCAAGGCGGGAAGATCCGAGTCTGCCTCGGACCCGTGTAAAAAGGCTGAAGTTCGGGGGGGTTCGGATTCCGAGGAACCGAACCCGCTCATCTCTAATATATAGTACTATTTATTATATATCTAAAAGACTGTGCAGCGCTATGTGCTGGTGCCCAAGGACACTGTCAGTGCCAGGGAGAAGGAGCTGGGAGGAGAGCATTGAACCGGACTTAACTGTCACTGGAGGAAAAACAACAGCAGGCGCACAGGGACTCTGGAGGGGGTCGTCGCTCGAGGAGAAAAACGGACGAAGGGAGACCGCGCACCGGACGGTTGGAGAAGAGGATTGCGCAGCAAGAAGGGGGACGGTCCGTGACGGAGAGGAGAGAGGACGTGTGTTCGGAGGTGACGGGGAAAGTCAAACGGGAGACGGAAAGGAGAGAAAAGAGAGAGAGAGAGAGACCGAGGAAGAAAGGCTGCAGAGGAGGACAGGCTGGGACAGTGAGTAATAAATATACATTACATGGAAGCCGACTGTAGACAGCCGAGGAACCCTCTTTACCCTACGCAGATGAAAGGAGGCGGTTAATGACGGAGGGTATGCTACGGATCATATAGTCCTTCATCCCACATACCTGCAGAGAGAAGGGACAAATAATTAATCACTTGTTCTCCCTCCCAATTACCTGTCCTAAATAATATCTTTATATATAATGGAAGAAAGGGAGGAATTAGTACTTTTATATTAATATACTCCACACCTCATCCCTAAAAAACAGGATTGAAGAGTTGGGGGAGAGCATATATGAGACTGGAAGTCTGAACCTACATTCATCCTATACCTTGACGGAGGGGATACCTGTAAGGCTATTTATTACGGTGAAGGTATCTGTAAGTTAACATATGATGAGTGACATAAAGTTGTGGGTGAGGTAAGCATTGGTGGATAGTCAACATCTATACCATGAACTTTCCATATGTCGCCAAGTAGTTTTACCTTACAACTATAGTGAAGAATATACAGACAGCATCAGTCTTAAATTATTAATTCAACATAGAATATTGAAGAATTATAATTCCATACTAGTACTAATCATAGTACCCAGCAGGAAGGAGAAAGTAATCTTCCTATTGAATGATGATCGTCGTGATCAATTACATATCGGCATGGCTGAACTCCTAAATGGATTAATTATTCAAAGAGTCAACACGTCCTCTACTCTCCTGTATATATCCAATTAGAATAATAATATTTATCCAAGGTTGAAGGAAGAGCTAGCCTATTAACCACCATCCGTAGGAGGAGTTATTAACTATAACACCACTCACCTATTTGTGATAAATAACAAGTATTATTTAAAGAGAACACGAAACTAGACTTAAATGTTAAAGAGAAAGAGGGAAGAAGATTGCCCATCGTATATCCCCTTTCTTACAAGAGCCATAGAATAATCTTAGATACTGGTTATCACAAACAATTTGGGTCGATGGTGGATCTACTGGTCTAGCCAAGGATTATTGAAGTGATCACTTATAATATTATTCAGCAATAAAACTGCGCAGAGGGTATTAAGGTAATATTATATTTTTGTCATAGTTGCAAATCCCGGGTCCATAGTCGTATAGACTGTGGTTGGTAAAATTTTTGTTTTTGCATGCATTCTCGAATGTAACTTATGGGTTATATACTTGAGTTATAGGTACAATAGGAATCATCTTATTATTTGTGTTCAGTTGAATATTTACGTATGATATATTAAATAATAAAATAAAGATACTTACCTATTATAGTTGGGACTGGGTATGCGAATATTCTTTGTTGGAGAGTCCTGGAAGATAAGGAGAAAACAGAAGAAGACCCGTCAGAATCATTAATCCATCAGGTGAGAGGTTCAATCTAAATTTATCTCATTTATTAGATTATAATTGATCAACACCTCACTAAACCCCATTATCTTAATAAGAAGGCTTTCCCAAGCGAGCCCTGGGGTGAAAGCTTGGGTGGAGGCACGCCAAGACAGAAGTAAGGTTACAGAAGTATGATTTGTAACCTATGATTGCGTCTGTATGCAAATGAGATAAACAAGGCGGACTCGCTCCCGTTATAGCAGGTAACGATAGACAAGGAATCTTTACTGATGTTGTAAAGGCCCCACCACGGTATTATCTGGGGATATACTGTAGGTTCACGTCAAAAGGTTACACTGTATTTGCTACAGTATTTTTAACTGTACGTCTCCAAGATTACTCTTTCCCTAAAGTTCTAAGGGGAATAGAGTTTTAAAAACTGCACAAATGGTGTCTTCAGAGCAATCTCATTCCTATAGAGTTACACGACACTTATAAAGAAGTCATTACTTTTATACTGACCTTGCCTATATCCCTAGTAGAATATAAAGACAAAAGTGACAACGAGTATTCCTATTAAGCTACGACCTCTGTCTAAAGAACAAAACTACTGCACTTACATAGTCCCAGGGTAAATGTACTTTAAAACTTTTCAGAAAATTATTGGGAAACTCACTTTGACAAACACAAAAGCCAACAAATTTGTTTTGTTCTTCTCAGTGTTTCATTGTTCATAATCTTGCTCAGTAGAAGCAACATATTCTCTTACATTCGTACATCCAATATTGGCCCTCATTCCGAGTTGTTTGCTCGTTATTTTTCTTCGCATCGGTGCGATTTTCCGCTAACTGCGCATGCGCAATGTTCGCACTGCGGCTGCGTCAAGTAAATTTGCTAAGAAGTTTGGTATTTTACTCACGGCATTACAAGGTTTTTTCTTCGTTCTGGTGATCGGAGTGTGATTGACAGGAAGTGGGTGTTTCTGGGCGGAAACTGACCATTTTATGGGTGTGTGTGAAAAAACGCTGCCGTTACTGGGAAAAACGCGGGAGTGGCTGGAGAAACGGGGGAGTGTCTGGGCGAACGCTGGGTGTGTTTGTGACGTCAAACCAGGAACGAAACTGACTGAACTGATCGCAGTGGCAGAGTAAGTGTCGAGCTACTCAGAAACTGCTAAGAAATTTCTATTCGCAATTTTGAGAATCTTTCGTTCGCAATTCTGCTAAGCTAAGATTCACTCCCAGTAGGTGGCTGCTTAGCGTGTGCAATGCTGCTAAAAGCAGCTTGCGAGCGAACAACTCGGAATGAGGGCCATTGTAAGGTGCCATCTTCCTTTGGGGAAGATAGAAATACATTTTCATGTTCGTCTCCCTTTAATTTATGCATGTTAAGCCAGAGCACACAAGAAACATTAAAAGAGCATACAAACTTCATACAGATATAGCCTTGGTGGAAATCAAACTCAAGACCTCAGTACTGTGAGTCAGCAATACTAACCATCACACCAACCACCTTTACCACCCCATGCATAATATTATACACATATTTGTTTAACCTAACCTAAATTGTGTAATGTGAGTTACTCAGCATCATTCTTTTTAAATATATTCACTTACTTACTAATGGTAAGAGGAAATCATGTTGTATTTTCTCCTTAATATCTGTGTTAATATTTATTAGAGACATGGGGACAAATGTAATAGAGTGAGAGTTTCAGAAAGTGAGAGATTTGGTAAAGGTTTTGCAGGTTTTTTTTAAGTGGCAATCATTTACACAGCAAGATCAACCTGGTTTTGCAGTGTAAATGATTGCTACTTTTAAAAAAAACTGAAAAACCTTACCAAATCTCTCACTTTCTGAAACTCTCACTCTATTACATTTGGCCCTTGGAATTGCATTCCATCTTGTGCTCTCATATTAGTAATGGTAGTTTTATTTCATGTAACGTGAGTTACCATTTTTTCACAAATGACTAAGGGGGTCATTCCGAGTTGATCGTAGCTGTGCTAAATTTAGTACAGCTACAATCATGAACTCAGACATGCGGGGGGACGCCCAGCACAGGGCTAGTCCGCCCCGCATGTCAGTTTCGCCTACCCCCCGCAGAAGTGCAAAGGCATCGCACAGCGGCGATGCCTTTGCACTTCAAGAGTAGCGTCGCTGCAATCGCCTCTGCCTGATTGACAGGCAGAGGCGGTCGCTGGCCGGGAGGGGCGTCACGGCAGCGCTTGGCCGCCATTTTGTGTGCGCGGTCCGGCCAACGCAGGCATGGCTGGATCGTGTGGGGGGTGGGCCGCAGCGGCTGTGTAACGTCACACAAAGCCACAGCAACCCGGGCAGCGACGAGTAGCTCTTGTGCAGCACGCAAAAGCTGCGCTGGCTGGGAGCTACTCCTGAAGTGCAAAAGCATCACCGCTGTGCAATGCTTTTGCACTTCTGCGGGGAAGGGGGGCGGGCCTGACATGCGGGGTGGACTAGTCCTGTGCTGGGCGTCCCCCCACATGTCAGGGTGCCTGATCGTAGCACTGCAAAATTTTGCAGGGATACGATCAGGTCTGAATTAGGCCCAATGTCAGTGGTTCACAAACTTTTTGGAATCACAGCGCCCTAGAGTATCAGAATTTTATTCACGGCACCCCCAGGCAAAAAGTTTCTTATTGAAAAATTGTGAAAAAAATATTAAAATAAGCAAACTGTGTTTATATGTCATCCTTAGGGTCAGTTATGTGATGAGGGACAGGATTCACTTCTGTTTGTTCACATATTTTATGATTGGAAGCCACCAGCACTGGTGTTGTCTTTTACATTGACCGTAATTAATTTTAATTGGTCCTGGACCACCAATCCAGGGCACCCCTGCAAGTGTCCCGTGGTACCCCATGGTGCCACGGTGCATAGTTTGAGAACCACTGGATTATGTCATGTGAGTTGTCACATTGTGTAATGTGAGTTATTGTTTCTTTTTTAAAAGCTGTTTTATATAACCAGAAAAACTTAGTTACACATTAAAATGCTTTTTAGACTTCAATAAGTTACGAGTAAAACTTTAGGAACACCTGGCCTTAAGACAGAGCAGAATGTTATGTCTCCTGACTCTGTTCTCTATATCCCAACCTACCGTTCTCTTGCTGCTCTATATCCCCCTTCCCCTCCACCGGCACATTATAGTACATATGAGGGTGTATGCACAGACACATAGTAATTTTCTTGTGGCAGCTTTGCCAGGTATTTTCCCCTTCTCTGTACCACCCCACCACCACGTTTCCTTGCCTGCCCCCCTATTCCTCCATCTCGCAGTCTCTCTTTTCTTCTTTCCTATCCCTTATCTGGCTTTACCTTCTACTCCCTTTTACTCTCTTTTCTCATCTTCCCCAATCTATGTCTCTCCACTTGCCCCAGCTATACCATGTCCCACTCCCACTGTTTTCACTGTTCCCTTGGGGTGGGGGTGGGGGCACTAAAAGCTTTCGCTATTGCACAGGGCACCAAAATGTCAAGTTACGGCTCTGTCCCTAGTACACAGTTACATACAATGGGCTAGATGCATCATCGCTTATAAAGTGATAAAATGGAGAGTGAGAAAGTGCCAGCCAATCAGGTCCTAAATGTCATGTCAGAGGCTGTGTTTGAAAAATGGCAGTTAGGAGCTGATTGGCTGGTACTTTTTCACTCTCCATTTTATCACTTTACAAGCGATGGTGCATCTAGCTCTATGAAAATAAAAAATGCAGGCAGTTCTCATGTGTGCCACACTACATAAAAGACAAAATAGGTTGTGTGCCTTATTTAATCTATCCTGACTTAGTTCATCCACTGTAGCTCAGGAAACTCCAGTGGGGATAGAACCTGTCACTGCTGCTGACTTCTAATGACAATATCTTCACATAACCTTCACACAAATCGCCTGCGCAGACCAATCACTGCTTTCCCCGTGTGTCCCAGGGCAGCAGTAAATGCCATACGCAGTATTTGTCTTCTGCTGCATAATAGCCTCAAGTAGATCCCTACAGCAAAACTGTACACTATGACAAGCACATACATGTACGTCTCTCACTCATTCATACATGTCTGTGATTAGCAAGTATGTCGTTTTACATGGAATGGAGTTTTGTTATTCTTTTACCAGACAATCACTATAATAAAAGCTTGATCTTAAACCAAAAAATATTTCAGTATCCACTAAGGTAGAGGTTCTTAACGCGGTCCTCAATGCACCCCAGTGGTCCACGTTTTAAACATATCCATGGCTCAGCACGGATGGTTACATCAAATTGACTGATTAAGTCACCTGTGGCAAAGCATGGATATACTTAAAACGTAGACCGTTGGGGTTCCTTGAGGACCGCGTTTAGAAATCTCTGCACTATGGTATTATCACATACTGTAGTTGCATCCAAGGTGTGTGGTACATTATGTCGGCATTTAGAGATCAACATGACATATGGTCAGCTTGTCAGTCATGCAGATTTCAGTTGTGTGGGCTGAGTATGCCCTAAGCCCTATCCGTACCTTATCTTTGTCCAAAAATCATCTGTCACAATTCTATTGTTAACATTCACTGTCCACATTATCTCATGTCAACATTCTGCCATTGCCAAAATTCTCAATGTCGACAGACCATAGTTGCCGACTTTTTGGCTGACGCCTCCAGAGGGGGCTGTTATGTTGGCACAGCAGAAAGTGGGGGCATGGTTTGACATAGGGGGTGAACTGGGGGCAGGACATAGCACAAAGAGGCTGTAATGAGGGCACGACTGCATGATCATGTCACTATGGCCAGGCCCCCACTAGACAATCCCGAGATTACCGGCACTGTAAAGCGGGGGGGTGGCTATTCAGCACGAATTATGTCATCAGCGGTCCGTCTACTTCACTCGGTAAGTGGTTGGCGGGCAGTGGCTGGCACCAGGAGGCTTGCCCACTCTTCCGGATGTCCGGGACAGTCACCCGATTTTCTGGGAGATTAGTTAAGTGTGTGATAGACCAATGTCAGTAGACTATGTCAACATTCTGATTGTCAAGGTTTAGAATGTATACTGCAGGCAAGCAATAATGCAGGTCTGTGATATCAGAATTAATGACCTGTTAGTGACACGCTGTACATGACGAATGCATTATGTATGTACAGTATTATTTCATGAAGTTTGGATAAAACAGATCAAAATTCAGAGAATCGCGACCAGCAAGAGGTGGCACAAATCACAAATCATGATACAAATCACATCACCATGGCCTTTGCATTTGCCCCTGGACCAGTGTCTAAGGGGAAGATTTACTAAGCAGTGATAAAAGTGGAGAAGTGAGCCAGTGGAGAAGTTGCCCATGGCAACCAATCAGCATTGATGTAATACTTATATTTTACATACTATAAAGGTATACAGAGCAGCTGTTTGGTTGCCATGGGCACTTCTACACTGGCTCACTTCTCCAGTTTTACCACTGCTTAGTACATGTCCCCCTAAGTGTGCCATATACTGTATATCTCCCAGAGAGCCGGTATAAAAATTTGGCAAATATGACTTTCATTTGCAGTGAAATCCTAAATCACAGACTTTTAGAACAGGATGACTTAGAAACAAACACATTCTTTTGAACAGTTGTCAATAAATGCAGCATGTTCATAATGATATAAAATTTCATACACAGTCATCAACCATCAGTAAAGCGTCTAGAAAAGAAAATGTGACAGGCCCACAAACAGCAGAGAAATGGTGCAATCTGTGTTATTCAGTTATTGAACTACTCTGCAGCTGGCTGTGCAGCGGAATCTAATATTACTCGGCAGCCACAATCTCTCAGCAAATCAACCTGCAATAAAAGTTATATCACCGTAATTTAAAAGTTAGTAAACAAGGCACATAATTTGGGGTAAAGCTGAATTACATATACAGTAAGTAGAAATTGTCACTTCATTTACACTAAATAATGGTAATAAAAAATGGTGTCCGTCCGGAGTACAAGAGATGACCTGAAAGATTAAAAATAAGTCTTCTTGCTGGGTTTTACCATTACTTGTAAGTGACAAAGTACCAAAAGACTGCATTGTGGCAGCAGCAATATATTTTCTTCAGCACAGGAAAAAAATCATCAACAAGATATCTATGCACATTGCAATGTGGAAATATTATATCATTTTCTGTGTTTTAATTCCTTACTTTTACCGGGCAAGAATTTTCCATCACATTTTTCCATAACTGATAATAATGCTCTTGTTTCCACTAACAGATGAGCACAATAATGACAGCGGTTTTACCACTTAACGGGCTAATAATTTTCCCAATACATTTTTTAATTCTTATTCAATTATGTAAATAAGAGAACCCTGATTCAGTAAAATTGTATATTAACAAATATGCAGATAAGTTAATAAAGTCATACTGAATAAGAGTTAAATAACTGTTATTTACATATCTTGATAATTTTAAACGTCAACAATTTTGGGGACATTTTTGGAAAAATATAGAAGATTGGGTAAAAAAAACAGAATGGTTCGGTCCCTGGATGCCGAACCAGCTCCCCGCAGCAAACTCTGCCACTCTGGAACTTGTAGTGCACTTCCCCATCCATCCCAAGCCCCGTACCATAAGGGGAGGCTGTAATCTCTTGCTCCTGTCCAGTGTTCCAGAGGTCCGAACAATTTCGTTTTCTTTTTGTTTTGTATTTTAAATATAATTATTGATTTTCATGAAACCACAAATAAAACAATCAGTGTCATCACTTCAATTCAAGACCGTTTAACCGGACATCTGGCTTAGTACAATGGCAACATAGAAATAAGGAAACAGACAATACAACAGTAAATCAGTGTCGCAAGTCCCCATTCCGTTTTTTACACAATCCAATAAAATTGCTTTATACAGTTTAAAAAACAAAACTAAAAACCTTTACTTTGTTCAGGCTGCAGGAAGATTGTCTGATCCGCAGCAAAAGAGGGGTTGGCAAGGTCAGGCTACTCTGAAATTGTCGCATTAAATGCAACCATGTCTTGTCATGTTGCATCTACACCAGGCAAGTGGTTAAACAGTAATGCAGTGTAATGAAGAAATTATAGTTCACCTGTGTACATTTGCTAAATTTGTCCTCACATTAGTTTTAATCTATATATACTGTATAAAAATGTATGTATGTGTGTATGTATGTACCAGCATAACTCTGGAATGCCTCGAGCAATTTACACCAAACTTGGTACACATATGACTAACAATCTGGGAACAAACTCTTTGGGGGTAAGATACTCCTAGCACCACTAGGGGTGGGGGTGGGAAGGGGGTGACATGTAAAAATCCATAGATTTCGGAGTTGCTGAGAAGAATAGTGACACTATCGATGTAGTTTCAGTCCAAGTTCATCCCCCATCAGCATGGGGGGTGAGAAGGAGTAGCGACCTTAAATTTGAAGATGGGCGCAATGAAAATAGTCTAATTGCATTAAGATTTCCACACGGGCGAAGCCGCGGGCAAAAAGGTAGTATATATTTTTTTATATATATATATATATATATATATACACGTCACTCCGGCACTCTTGGCCTCCCCAGATGGGTGTAACTTGCTCCTGTGCCCTCCTCAGGGTAAAACCCTTGTATAGACACAAATGGGAAATAAGAGGCGGCACTCAGCAGACTTGTGAAAAATAAGAATTTACTTACCGATAATTCTATTTCTCGTAGTCCGTAGTGGATGCTGGGGACTCCGTAAGGACCATGGGGATTAGCGGCTCCGCAGGAGACTGGGCTCAAAAGTAAAGCTTTAGAACTACCTGGTGTGCACTGGCTCCTCCCCCTATGACCCTCCTCCAAGCCTCAGTTAGGATACTGTGCCCGGACGAGCGTACACAATAAGGAAGGATTTTGAATCCCGGGTAAGACTCATACCAGCCACACCAATCACACCATATAACTTGTGATCTAAACCCAGTTAACAGCATGATAACAGAGGAGCCTCTAGAAAAGATGGCTCACTACAGCAATAACCCGATTTTTTGGTAACAATAACTATGTACCAGTATTGCAGACAATCCGCACTTGGGATGGGCGCCCAGCATCCACTACGGACTACGAGAAATAGAATTATCGGTAAGTAAATTCTTATTTTCTCTAACGTCCTAAGTGGATGCTGGGGACTCCGTAAGGACCATGGGGATTATACCAAAGCTCCCAAACGGGCGGGAGAGTGCGGATGACTCTGCAGCACCAAATGAGAGAACTCCAGGTCCTCCTCAGCCAGGGTATCAAATTTGTAGAATTCTACAAACGTATTTGCTCCTGACCAAGTAGCTGCTCGGCAAAGTTGTAAAGCCGAGACCCCTCGGGCAGCCGCCCAAGATGAGCCCACCTTCCTTGTGGAATGGGCTTTTACAGATTTTGGCTGTGGCAGGCCTGCCACAGAATGTGCAAGCTGAATTGTACTACAAATCCAACGAGCAATAGTCTGCTTAGAAGCAGGAGCACCCAGCTTGTTGGGTGCATACAGAATAAACAACAAGTCAGATTTTCTGACTCCAGCCGTCCTGGAAACCTATATTTCCAGGGCTCTGACAACGTCTAGCAACTTGGAGTCCTCCAAGTCCCTAGTAGCCGCAGGCACCACAATAGGTTGATTCAGGTGAAACGCTGAAAACCACCTTAGGGAGAAACTGAGGACAAGTCCTCAATTCCGCCCTGTCCGAATGGAAAATCAGATGAGGGCTTTTACAGGATAAAGCCGCCAATTCTGACACGCACCTGGCCCAGGCCAGGGCCAACAGCATGACCACTTTCCATGTGAGATATTTTAACTCCACATATTTAAGTGGTTCAAACCAATGTGACTTTTGGAACCCAAAAACTACATTTAGATCCCAAGGTGCCACTGGAGGCACAAAAGGAGGCTGTATATACAGTACCCCTTTCACAAACGTCTGAACTTCAGGGACTGAAGCTAGTTCTTTTTGGAAGAAAATTGACAGGGCCGAAATTTGAACCTTAATGGACCCCCATTTCAGGCCCATAGACACTCCTGTTTGCAGGAAATGTAGGAATCGACCTAGTTGAAAAATGCCTCCGTCGGGGCCTTACTGGCCTCGCACCACGCAACATATTTTCACCAAATGCGGTGATAATGTTTTGCGGTTATATCTTTCCTGGCTTTGATCAGGATAGGAATGACTTCATCCGGAATGCCTTTCTCCTACAGGATCCGGCGTTCAACCGCCATGCCGTCAAACGCAGCCGCGGTAAGTCTTGGAACAGACAGGGTCCTTGCTGGAGCAGGTCCCTTCTTAGAGGTAGAGGCCACGGATCCTCCGTGAGCATCTCTTGAAGTTCCGGTTACCAAGTCCTTCTTGGCCAATCCGGAGCCACGAATATAGTGCTTACTCCTCTCCATCTTATAATTCTCAGTACCTTGGGTATGAGAGGCAGAAGAGGGAACACATACACTGACTGGTACACCCACTGTGTTACCAGAGCGTCCACAGCTATTGCCTGAGGGTCCCTTGACCTGGCGCAATACTTGTCGAGTTTTATAAACATGTGGAAGACTTCTGGGTGAAGTCCCCACTCTCCCGGGTGGAGGTCGTGTCTGCTGAGGAAGTCTGCTTCCCAGTTGTCCACTCCCGGAATGAATACTGCTGACAGTGCTATCACATGATTTTCCGCCCAGCGAAGAATCCTTGCAGCTTCTGCCATTGCCCTCCTGCTTCTTGTGTCACCCTGTCTGTTTACGTGGGTGACTGCCGTGATGTTGTCCGAATGGATCAACTCCGGGTGACCTTGAAGCAGAGGTCTTGCTGAGCTTAGAGCATTGTAAATGGCCCTTAGCTTCAGGATATTTATGTGAAGTGATGTCTCCAGGCTTGACCATAAGCTCTGGAAATTCCTTCCCTGTGTGACTGCTCCCCAGCCTCGCAGGCTGGCATCCGTGGTCACCAGGACCCAGTCCTGAATGTGCGGCCCTCTAGAAGATGAGCACTCTGCAACCACCACAGGAGAGACACCCTTGTGCTTGGTGACAGGGTTATCCGCTGATGCATCTGAAGATGCGACCCGGACCATTTGTCCAGCAGGTCCCACTGGAAAGTTCTCGCGTGGAATCTGCCGAATGGGATTGCTTCGTAGGAAGCCACCATTTTTCCCAGAACCATTTCATTGATGTACTGAGACTTGGCTCGGTTATAGGAGGTTCCCGACTAGCTCGGATAACTCCCTGACTTTCTCCTCCGGGAGAAACACCTTTTTCTGGACTGTATCCAGGATCATCCCTAGGAACAGAAGACGAGTCGTCGGAATCAGCTGCGTTTTTGGAATATTGAGAATCCAATCGTGCTGCCGCAACACTACCTGAGATAGTGCTACACCGACCTCCAACTGTTCCCTGGATCTTACCCTTATCAGGGAATCGTCCAAGTAAGGGATAACTAAAATTCCCTTCCTTCGAAGGAGTATCATCATTTCGGCCATTACCTTGGTAAAGACCCGGGGTGCCGTGGACCATCCATACGGCAGCGTCTGAAACTGATAGTGACAGTTCTGTACCATAAACCTGAGGTACCCTTGGTGAGAAGGGTAAATTGGGACATGAAGGTAAGCATCCTTGATGTCCCGAGACATCATGTAGTCCCCTTCTTCCAGGTTCGCAATCACTGCTCTGAGTGACTCAATCTTGAATTTGAACCTCCGTATGTAAGTGTTCAAGATTTTAGATTTAGAATCGGTCTCACCGAGCCGTCCGGCTTCGGTACCACAACAGTGTGGAATAATACCCCGTTCCCTGTTGCAGGAGGGGTACCTTGATTATCACCTGCTGGGAATACAGCTTGTGAATGGCTTCCAAAACTGCCTCCTTGTCAGAAGGAGACATCGGTAAAGCCGACTTTAGGAAACGGCGAGGGGGAGACGTCTCGAATTCCAATTTGTACCCCTGAGATATCACCTGAAGGATCCAGGGGTCTACTTGCGAGTGAGCCCACTGCGCGCTGAAATTAATTGAGACGGGCCCCCACCGTGCCTGATTCTGCTTGTAAAGCCCCAGCGTCATACTGAGGGCTTGGCAAAGGCGGGAGAGGGCTTCTGTTCCTGGGAACTGGCTGATTTCTGCAGCCTTTTTCCTCTCCCTCTGTCATGGGGCAGAAATGAGGAACCTTTTGCCCGCTTGCCCACGAAAAGACTGCGCCTGATAATACGGCGTCTTCTTATGTTGAGAGGCGACCTGGGGTACAAACGTGGATTTCCCAGCTGTTGCCGTGGCCACCAGGTCTGAAAGACCGACCCCAAATAACTCCTCCCCTTAATAAGGCAATACTTCCAAATGCCGTTTGGAATCCCCATCACCTGACCACTGTCGTGTCCATAACCCTCTACTGGCAGAAATGGACAACGCACTTAGACTTGATGCCAGTCGGCAAATATTCCGCTGTGCATCACGCATATATAGAAATGCATCTTTTAAATGCTCTATAGGCAATAATATACTGTCCCTATCTAGGGTATCAATATTTTCAGTCAGGGAATCCGACCACGCCAACCCAGCACTGCACATCCAGGCTGAGGCGATTGCTGGTCGCAGTATAACACCAGTATGTGTGTAAATACATTTTAGGATACCCTCCTGCTTTCTATCAGCAGGATCCTTAAGGGCGGCCATCTCAGGAGAGGGTAGAGCGTGTGAGCGCTTTATCCACCCTAGGGGGTGTTTCCCAACGCACCCTAACCTCTGGCGGGAAAGGATATAATGCCAATAACATTTTAGAAATTATCAGTTGTTATCGGGGGAAACCCACGCATCATCACACACCTCATTTAATTTCTCAGATTCAGGAAAACTACAGGTAGTTTTTCCTCACCGAACATAATACCCCTTTTTGGTGGTACTCGTATTATCAGAAATGTGTAAAACATTTTTCATTGCCTCAATCATGTAACGTGTGGCCCTACTGGAAGTCGCATTTGTCTCTTCACCGTCGACACTGGAGTCAGTATCCGTGTCGGCGTCTATATCTGCCATCTGAGGTAACGGGCGCTTTAGAGCCCCTGACGGCCTATGAGACGTCTGGACAGGCACAAGCTGAGTAGCCGGCTGTCTCATGTCAACCACTGTCTTTTATACAGAGCTGACACTGTCACGTAATTCCTTCCAACAGTTCATCCACTCAGGTGTCGACCCCCTAGGGGGTGACATCACTATTACAGGCAATCTGCTCCTTCTCCACATCATTTTTCTCCTCGTACATGTCGACACAAACGTACCGACACACAGCACACACACAGGGAATGCTCTGATAGAGGACAGGACCCCACTAGCCCTTTGGGGAGACAGAGGGAGAGTTTGCCAGCACAAACCAGAGCGCTATATATATACAGGGATAACCCTATATAAGTGTTTTTCCCCTTATAGCTGCTGTATTTTTAATACTGCGCGTAATTAGTGCCCCCCTCTCTTTTTTAACCCTTTCTGTAGTGTAGTGACTGCAGGGGAGAGCCAGGGAGCTTCCCTCCAACGGAGCTGTGAGGGAAAATGGCGCCAGTGTGCTGAGGAGATAGGCTCCGCCCCCTTCTCGGCGGCCTTATCTCCCGTTTTTCTGTGTGTTCTGGCAGGGGTTAAATTCATTCATATATAGCCCAGGAGCTATATGTGATGCATTTTTTTTGCCATCCAAGGTGTTTTTATTGCGTCTCAGGGCGCCCCCCCCCAGCGCCCTGCACCCTCAGTGACCGGAGTGTGAAGTGTGCTGAGAGCAATGGCGCACAGCTGCAGTGCTGTGCGCTACCTTGTTGAAGACAGGACGTCTTCTGCCGCCGATTTTCCGGACCTCTTCTGTCTTCTGGCTCTGTAAGGGGGCCGGCGGCGCGGCTCTGGGACCTATCCATGGCTGGGCCTGTGATCGGTCCCTCTGGAGCTAATGTCCAGTAGCCTAAGAAGCCCAATCCACTCTGCACGCAGGTGAGTTCGCTTCTTCTCCCCTTAGTCCCTCGATGCAGTGAGCCTGTTGCCAGCAGGTCTCACTGAACATAAAAAACCTAAAACTAAACTTTTCACTAAGCAGCTCAGGAGAGCCACCTAGTGTGCACCCTTCTCGTTCGGGCACAAAAATCTAACTGAGGCTTGGAGGAGGGTCATAGGGGGAGGAGCCAGTGCACACCAGGTAGTTCTAAAGCTTTACTTTTGTGCCCAGTCTCCTGCGGAGCCGCCAATCCCCATGGTCCTTACGGAGTCCCCAGCATCCACTTAGGACGTTAGAGAAAACTTCAATGCAGTGTAATCAATACGGCCAACGTTTCGGGGACCACCTCCCCGTCTTCAGGACAAGTGTACAGTGTACACTTGTCCTGAAGACGGGGAGGTGGTCCCCGAAACGTTGGCCGTATTGATTACACTGCATTGAAGTTTTTCACAAGTCTGCTGAGTGCCGCCTCTTATTTCCCATTTGTGTCTATATATATATATATATATATATATATATATATAGTAAATACCACTGACTCATCACAAAATCTCCTGAACCATAAGGACATTTGGACAGTAGCTTGCCTTTGTGACGCAGGCACCCACTAAGAAGGGATTTTTAAAAATTCCACCCACATAGGGGTTAAAAGGGGTGAGATGATTATTGGAAATTCCTCTCTCACAGAGGAGAGTCATGGTGCCGGCGATACCAAGTCACGGAAGGGGGAGGACACAATGTTCTGTTCCTGGAAAGCTTGATAGTCAGCAACTGCTTATCTGCTGTGTAAAGAGTACCAACAGCTCTCCCAGTGACCTTAAGTGTTGTGCAAAAATCTTTACCTTTTTACCTCAAAGGAGGAACCCTAAGGAGAGTGAGAAGCTAAGCAAGGAGACCTAGGGCCCTTTGAAATAGAGTCAGCCTGCAAACCTTACATATTTAACATACAGTGGGCGGGGATTGGCCTGCCGTCCCAGCATTTACAGCACTGAGAAGGGCAGCATCAGAGGCGGGACGGGGCAGAGAAGAAGGCGGATTATTCTCCTCAGAGCCAGCATTTTGACAGCACCAATTCGGGGAAACCCAGAGGTGCGGCCTGACAAAGATTGGCATTATTCTTCAAATTCCGTAGCGAAGCACAGGTATTCAGCTAGTTAAAAAATAAAGTTGATGCATGCAAATTTGTAACTATCTGATACCAGAGGGTTGATTAGTTGTTAGTTTGTTAGTGTTAGTACAGCTCACCCTCTGTTTAGTGGTTATTTTCCTCACAACTGGTCACATGACTAGGTACAACGAATGCTGTGTCTTATGAAGACTGTACACATTGTGTATCTATGATAAGGAACGCCTTATTTCTCAACATTAGGAGTCCATGTAATAAATCTCCATTTATCATACCTCCCAACCATCCTGATTTTAAGATGCATTTTAATGTAATAAGTCGTATGAAAAGATGACAGTCACTACCTTCTACCTTCATGGCGTGACTAGAAAGACGTTTTAATGTGCAGGTAGGCTAGATGTCAGTAGACACATCTGAAACATGAAATTTAGCTGAGAAGTACATAGCATGTGCAAAAGGTATAGGGGGTCATTCCGAGTTGATCGCTCGCTAGCTAGTTTTAGCAGCTGTACAAACGCTATGCCCCCGCCCACTGGGAGTGTATTTTAGCTTAGCAGAAGTGCGAACGGTTGTATCGCAGAGCGGCTACAAACATTTTTTGTGCAGTTTCAGAGTAGCTCTAAACCTACTCAGCGCATGCGATCACTTCAGACTATTCAGTTCCGGATTTGACATCACAAACCCGACCAGCGTTTGCCCAGCCATGCCTGCGTTTTTCCTGGCACGCCTGCATTTTTCCGCACACTCCCTGAAAACAGTCAGTTGCCACCCAGAAACGCCCACTTCATGTCAATCACTCTGCAGCCAGCAGTGCGACTGAAATGCATCACTAGACCCTGTGCAAAACTACATAGTTTGTGGTGCCCGTATGTCGCGCGTGCGCATTGTGCCGCATACGCATGCGCAGAACTGCCGATTTTTAGCCTGATCGCTGCACTAGGAACAGATTCAGCTAGCGATCATCTCGGAATGACCCCCATAGTACAAATTAGCTCTGAAGCAAATGGTTAAAATAAAATTAGCATCCAGTTAGCTCTAAAGCACAAAATGATGGCAAACACATGATCTAAAGCTCAAAAGCAGATAATAGTCCAGAGCATCCCAAAAAGGGACTTTCCACTTCAAATGTTAGCTAATAAACAATTAGCTCTGAAGCAAAGTAGGTAAACAATAATAAAACAGCTCCAGAGAGTCAAACCAGCTTGACAGTATAAAAACAAGAGAGGTTTCCAGAATTACTCAGTTTAGCTCATTATTAGTGTCCTCTGGGTACTGGTATCAAGATGCACCACATGAAGGCCGACGCGTTTCGTCTAGCATCTAGTGCTCTTTGTAAAGGTAATGCATGCTTTCTCTTGGTGTGGAGTCTTTATAGTATTTTTATTCTTTCCCTCCTTTTGGGTTTTTTTTTCCAAACGTTTTTTTTGTATTTATTTTTCAGTTTCAGTGCCTATACAAATACTTTCATTCAATAGTGATCGTCTTATCAAAAATCTAAGCAATCAAATCTGACTGAGCAGCTGAACACTACACTGACAAGCGCGTAATACCTTTTTTTTTTCTATTTCAACAGGTAAAGCCAGCCTGTGGCTCCATATCTGATCCCAGCATGCCCTGCCAGCATCTGATGCATATACTGTAGTACAGTATATTTACTGTGTGTTTTACCTAAATTATTTCTCTTGTCTCTGTTCTGGTACAGATGTGTCCTCATATGGTTTTGGCGATTGCAAATACGCTGTGCAGGGAGAGTGAGATGCCAAGGAGTGGAGCTGGAGTGTGGGGTGAGGTGCTGTGGGTTTAAAAGTGGAGACTTGGCAAGCGACGACGCCGAGGTGGTGCCAAATGCCAGGGCCACTTAATTACCAGGGAACAGAGACATACAGTGAAGGTTAGGAGGAGACACCAGGGGGCAGAGACATACAGTGATGGTTAGGAGGAGACTCCAGGGGGCAGAGACATACAGTGAATAGGAGCAGACACCAGGGGGCAGAGACATACAGTGAATAGGAGCAGACTCCAGGGGGCAGAGACATACAGTGAATAGGAGCAGACTCCAGGGGGCAGAGACATACAGTGAAGGTTAGGAGGAGACACCAGGGAGCAGAGACACACAGTGATGGTTAGGAGGAGACACCAGGGGGCAGAGACATACAGTGATGGTTAGGAGGAGACACCAGGGGGCAGAGACATACAGTGAAGGTTAGGAGGAGACACCAGGGGGCAGAGACATACAGTGATGGTTAGGAGGAGACACCAGGGGGCAGAGACATACAGTGATGGTTAGGAGGAGACACCAGGGGGCAGAGACATACAGTGAATAGGAGCAGACACCAGGGGGCAGAGACATACAGTGAATAGGAGCAGACTCCAGGGGGCAGAGACATACAGTGAATAGGAGCAGACTCCAGGGGGCAGAGACATACAGTGAAGGTTAGGAGGAGACACCAGGGGGCAGAGACATACAGTGAATAGGAGAAGACTCCAGGGGGCAGAGACATACAGTGAATAGGAGGAGACTCCAGGGGGAAGAGACATACAGTGAATAGGAGCAGACTCCAGGGGGAAGAGACATACAGTGAATAGGAATAGACTCCAGGGAGCAGAGACATACAGTGAATAGGAGCAGACTCCAGTGGGCAGAGACATACAGTGAATAGGAGCAGACTCCAGGGGGAAGAGACATACAGTGAATAGGAGCAGACTCCAGGGGGCAGAGACATACAGTGAATAGGAGCAGACTCCAGCGGGCAGAGACATACAGTGAATAGGAGCAGACTCCAGGGGGCAGAGACATACAGTGAATAGGAGCAGACTCTAGGGGGCAGAGACATACAGTGAATAGGAGCAGACTCCAGCGGGCAGAGACATACAGTGAATAGGAGCAGACTCCAGCTGGCAGAGACATACAGTAAAGATTAGGAGCAGACTCCAGGGGGAAGAGACATACAGTGAATAGAAGCAGACTCCAGCGGGCAGAGACATACAGTGAATAGGAGCAGACTCCAGGGGGAAGAGACATACAGTGAATAGAAGCAGACTCCAGGGGGCATGGACATACAGTAAAGATTAGGAGCAGACTCCAGGGGGCAGAGACATACAGTGAATAGGAGCAGACTCCAGGGGCCATGGACATACAGTGAAGATTAGGAGCAGACTCCAGGGGGCAGAGACATACAGTGAATAGGAGCAGACTCCAGGGGCCATGGACATACAGTGAAGATTAGGAGCAGACTCCAGGGGACAGAGCCATACATAGAATAGGAGTAGACTACAGGGAGCAGAGACATACAGTGAATAGGAGCAGACTCCAGGGGGCAGAGACATACAGTGAATAGGAGCAGACTCCAGGGGCCATGGACATACAGTGAAGATTAGGAGTAGACTCCAGGGGGCAGAGACATACAGTGAATAGGAGCAGACTCCAGGGAGCAGAGACATACAGTGAATAGGAGCAGACTCCAGGGGGCAGAGACATACAGTGAATAGGAGCAGACTCCAGGGAGCAGAGACATACAGTGAATAGGAGCAGACTCCAGGGGGCAGAGACATACAGTGAATAGGAGCAGACTCCAGGGGGCAGAGACATACAGTGAATAGGAGCAGACTCCAGGGGGAAGAGACATACAGTGTAGTGATGTGCACCGGAAATTTTTCGGGTTTTGTGTTTTGGTTTTGGGTTCGGTTCCGCGGCCGTGTTTTGGGTTCGGACGCGTTTTGGCAAAACCTCACCGAAATTTTTTTGTCGGATTCAGGTGTGTTTTGGATTCGGGTGTTTTTTTCAAAAAACCCTAAAAAACAGCTTAAATCATAGAATTTGGGGGTCATTTTGATCCCATAGTATTATTAACCTCAATAACCATAATTTCCACTCATTTCCAGTCTATTCTGAACACCTCACATCTCACAATATTATTTTTAGTCCTAAAATTTGCACCGAGGTCGCTGGATGGCTAAGCTAAGCGACACAAGTGGCCGACACAAACACCTGGCCCATCTAGGAGTGGCACTGCAGTGTCACGCAGGATGGCCCTTCAAAAAAATACTCCCCAAACAGCACATGATGCAAAGAAAAAAAGAGGCGCAATGAGGTAGCTGTGTGACTAAGATAAGCGACCCAAGTGGCCGACACAAACATCTGGCCCATCTAGGAGTGGCACTGCAGTGTCACGCAGGATGGCCCTTCAAAAAAATACTCCCCAAACAGCACATGACGCAAAGAAAAAAAAGAGGCGCAATGAGGTAGCTGTGTGACTAAGCTAAGCGACCCTAGTGGCCGACACAAACACCTGGCCCATCTAGGAGTGGCACTGCAGTGTCACGCAGGATGGCCCTTCAAAAAAATAGTCCCCAAACAGCACATGATGCAAAGAAAAAAAGAGGCGCAATGAGGTAGCTGTGTGACTAAGATAAGCGACCCAAGTGGCCGACACAAACATCTGGCCCATCTATGAGTGGCACTGCAGTGTCACGCAGGATGGCCCTTCAAAAAAATACTCCCCAAACAGCACATGACGCAAAGAAAAAAAGAGGCACAATGAGGTAGCTGTGTGACTAAGCTAAGTGACCCTAGTGGCCGACACAAACACCTGGCCCATCTAGGAGTGGCACTGCAGTGTCACGCAGGATGGCCCTTCAAAAAAATACTCCCCAAACAGCACATGATGCAAAGAAACATGAAAGAAAAAAGAGGTGCAAGATGGAATTGTCCTTGGGCCCTCCCACCCACCTTTATGTTGTATAAAAAGGACATGCACGCTTTAACGAACCCATCATTTCAGTGACAGGGTCTGCCACACGACTGTGACTGAAATGACTGGTTGGTTTGGGCCCCCACCAAAAAAGAAGCAATCAATCTCTCCTTGCACAAACTGGCTCTACAGAGGCAAGATGTCCACCTCCTCCTCATCGTCCGATTCATCACCCCTTTCATTGTGTACATCCCCCTCCTCACAGATTATTAATTCGTCCCCACTGGAATCCACCATCTCAGGTCCCCGTGTACTTTCTGGAGGCAATTGCTGCTGGTGAATGTCTCCACGGAGGAATTGATTAGAATTCATTTTAATGAACATCATCTTCTCCACAGTTTCTGGAAGTAACCTCGTACGCCGATTGCTGACAAGGTGAGCGGCTGCACTAAACACTCTTTCGGAGTACACACTGGAGGGAGGGCAACTTAGGTAGAATAAAGCCAGTTTGTGCAAGGGCCTCCAAATTGCCTCTTTTTCCTGCCAGTATACGTACGGACTGTCTGACGTGCCTACTTGGATGCGGTCACTCATATAATCCTCCACCATTCTTTCAATGGTGAGAGAATCATATGCAGTGACAGTAGACGACATGTCAGTAATCGTTGGCAGGTCCTTCAGTCCGGACCAGATGTCAGCACTCGCTCCAGACTGCCCTGCATCACCGCCAGCGGGTGGGCTCGGAATTCTTAGCCTTTTCCTCGCACCCCCAGTTGCAGGAGAATGTGAAGGAGGAGCTGTTGACGGGTCACGTTCCGCTTGACTTGACAATTTTCTCACCAGCAGGTCTTTGAACCTCTGCAGACTTGTGTCTGCCGGAAAGAGAGATACAATGTAGGTTTTAAATCTAGGATCGAGCACGGTGGCCAAAATGTAGTGCTCTGATTTCAACAGATTGACCACCCGTGAATCCTGGTTAAGCGAATGAAGGGCTCCATCCACAAGTCCCACATGCCTAGCGGAATCGCTGTTTTAGCTCCTCCTTCAATGTCTCCAGCTTCTTCTGCAAAAGCCTGATGAGGGGAATGACCTGACTCAGGCTGGCAGTGTCTGAACTGACTTCACGTGTGGCAAGTTCAAAGGGTTGCAGAACCTTGCACAACGTTGAAATCATTCTCCACTGCGCTTGAGACAGGTGCATTCCACCTCCTTTGCCTATATCGTGGCCAGATGTATAGGCTTGAATGGCCTTTTGCTGCTCCTCCATCCTCTGAAGCATATAGAGGGTTGAATTCCACCTCGTTACCACCTCTTGCTTCAGATGATGGCAGGGCAGGTTCAGGTATTTTTGGTGGTGCTCCAGTCTTCTGTACGCGGTGCCTGAATGCCGAAAGTGGCCCGCAATTCTTCGGGCCACCGACAGCATCTCTTGCACGCCCCTGTCGTTTTTTAAATAATTCTGCACAACCAAATTCAAGGTATGTGCAAAACATGGGACGTGCTGGAATTTGCCCAGATGTAATGCACGCACAATATTGCTGGCGTTGTCCGATGTCACAAATCCCCAGGAGAGTCCAATTGGGGTAAGCCATTCTGCGATGATCTTCCTCAGTTGCCGTAAGAGGTTTTCAGCTGTGTGCGTACTCTGGAAAGCGGTGATACAAAGCGTAGCCTGCCTAGGAACGAGTTGGCGTTTGCGAGATGCTGCTACTGGTGCCGCCGCTGCTGTTCTTGCAGCGGGAGGCAATACATCTACCCAGTGGGCTGTCACAGTCATATAGTCCTGAGTCTGCCCTGCTCCACTTGTCCACATGTCCGTGGTTAAGTGGACATTGGGTACAACTGCATTTTTTAGGACACTGGTGAGTCTTTTTCTGAGGTCTGTGTACATTTTCGGTATCGCCTGCCTAGAGAAATGGAACCTAGATGGTATTTGGTACCGGGGACACAGTACCTCAATCAAGTCTATAGTTGGTTCTGAATTAACGATGGATACCGGAACCACGTTTCTCACCGCCCAGGCTGCCAAGGCCTCAGTTATCCGCTTTGCAGCAGGATGACTGCTGTGATATTTCATCTTCCTCGCAAAGGACTGTTGTACAGTCAATTGCTAACTGGAAGTAGTACAAGTGGTCTTCCGTCTTCCCCTCTGGGATGACGATCGATTCCCAGCAGCAACAACAGCAGCGCCAGCAGCAGTAGGCGTTACACTCAAGGATGCATCGGAGGAATCCCAGGCAGGAGAGGACTCGTTAGACTCCAGTGACATGGCCTGCAGGACTATTGGCTTTCCTGGGTAAGGAGGAAATTGACACTGAGGGAGTTGGTGGTGTGGTTTGCAGGAGCTTGGTTACAAGAGGAAGGGATTTACTGTTCAGTGGACTGCTTCCGCTGTCGCACAAAGTTTTTGAACTTGTCACTGACTTATGATGAATGGGCTGCAGGTGACGTATAAGGGAGGATGTTCCGAGGTGGTTAACGTCCTTACCCCTACTTATTACAGCTTGACAAAGGCAACACACGGCTTGACACCTGTTGTCCGCATTTGTGTTGAAATAATTCCACACCGAAGAGCTGATTTTTTTTGTATTTTGACCAGGCATGTCAATGGCCATATTCCTCCCATGGACAACAGGCGTCTCCCCGGGTGCCTGACTTAAACAAACCACCTCACCATCAGAATCCTCCTTGTCAATTTCCTCCCCAGCGCCAGCAACACCCATATCCTCATCCTGGTGTACTTCAACACTGACATCTTCAATTTGACTATCAGGAACTGGACTGCGGGTGCTCCTTCCAGCACTTGCAGGGGGCGTGCAAATGGTGGAAGGCGCAAGCTCTTCCCGTCCAGTGTTGGGAAGGTCAGGCATCGCAACCGACACAATTGGACTCTCCTTGGGGATTTGTGATTTCGAAGAACGCACAGTTCTTTGCTGTGCTTTTGCCAGCTTAAGTCTTTTCTTTTTTCTAGCGAGAGGATGAGTGCTTCCATCCTCATGTGAAGCTGAACCACTAGCCATGAACATAGGCCAGGGCCTCAGCCGTTCCTTGCCACTCCGTGTCGTAAATGGCATATTGGCAAGTTTACGCTTCTCCTCAGACGCTTTTAATTTAGATTTTTGGGTCATTTTGCTGATCTTTTGTGTTTTGGATTTTACATGCTCTGTACTATGACATTGGGCATCGGCATTGGCAGACGACGTTGATGGCATTTCATCGTCTCGGCCATTACTAGTGGCAGCAGCTTCAGCACGAGGTGGAAGTGGATCTTGATCTTTCCCTATTTTTTTAACCTCCACATTTTTGTTCTCCATATTTTAATGCGCACAACTAAAAGGCACCACAGGTATACAATGTAGATGGATGGATAGTATACTTATGGACGACGAGTGACGACACAGAGGTAGGTACAGCAGTGGCCTACCGTACTGCTATATACAGTATAATGGACCTGGTGGACACTGTCAGCAGACTGCGTAACTAGTACTACTAGTATAAAGAAAAAAAGCCACCACAGGTATACAATGTAGATGGATGGATAGTATACTTATGGACGACGAGTGACGACACAGAGGTAGGTACAGCAGTGGCCTACCGTACTGCTATATACAGTATAATAAATGGACCTGGTGGACACTGTCAGCAAACTGCTAAACTAGTATAAAGAAAAAAAGCCACCACAGGTATACAATGTAGATAGATGGATAGTATACTTCTGGATGACGAGTGACGACACAGAGGTAGGTACAGCAGTGGCCTACCATACTGCTATATACAGTATAATGGACCTGGTGGACACTGTCAGCAGACTGCGTTTATAGTATAAAGAAAAAAAGACACCACAGGTATACAATGTAGATGGATGGATACTTAGTATACTTATGGACGATGAGTGACGACACAGAGGTAGGTACAGCAGTGGCCTACCGTACTGCTATATACAGTATAATGGACCTGGTGGACACTGTCAGCAGACTGCTAAACTAGTACTACTAGTATAAAGAAAAAAAGCCACCACAGGTATACAATGTAGATAGATGGATGGATAGTATACTTATAGACGACGAGTGACGACACAGAGGTAGGTACAGCAGTGGCCTACCGTACTGCTATATACAGTATAATGGACCTGGTGGACACTGTCAGCAGACTGCGTTTATAGTACAAAAAAAAAAGACACCACAGGTATACAATGTAGATGGATGGATACTTAGTATACTTATGGACGACGAGTGACGACACAGAGGTAGGTACAGCAGTGGCCTACCGTATGGCTATATACAGTATAATGGACCTGGTGGACACTGTCAGCAGACTGCGTTTATAGTATAAAGAAAAAAAGACACCACAGGTATACAATGTAGATGGATGGATACTTAGTATACTTATGGACGACGAGTGACGACACAGAGGTAGGTACAGCAGTGGCCTACCGTACTGCTATATACAGTATAATGGACCTGGTGGACACTGTCAGCAGACTGCTAAACTAGTACTACTAGTATAAAGAAAAAAAGCCACCACAGGTATACAATGTAGATGGATGGATAGTATACTTATGGACGACGAGTGACGACACAGAGGTAGGTACAGCAGTGGCCTACCGTACTGCTATATACAGTATAATGGACCTGATGGACACTGTCAGCAGACTGCTAAACTAGTACTACTAGTATAAAGAAAAAAAGCCACCACAGGTATACAATGTAGATGGATGGATAGTATACTTATGGACGACGAGTGACGACACAGAGGTAGGTACAGCAGTGGCCTACCGTACTGCTATATACAGTATAATAAATGGACCTGGTGGACACTGTCAGCAAACTGCTAAACTAGTATAAAGAAAAAAAGCCACAACAGGTATACAATGTAGATGGATGGATAGTATACTTATGGATGATGAGTGACGACACAGAGGTAGGTACAGCAGTGGCCTACCGTACTGCTATATACAGTATAATAAATAGACCTGGTGGACACTGTCAGCAAACTGCTAAACTAGTATAAAGAAAAAAAGCCACCACAGGTATACAATGTAGATGGATGGATAGTATACTTATGGACGACGAGTGACGACACAGAGGTAGGTACAGCAGTGGCCTACCGTACTGCTATATACAGTATAATGGACCTGGTGGACACTGTCAGCAGACTACATTTATAGTATAAAGAAAAAAAGACACCACAGGTATACAATGTAGATGGATACTTAGTATACTTATGGACGACGAGTGACGTCACAGAGGTAGGTACAGCAGTGGCCTACCGTACTGCTATATACAGTATAATGGACCTGGTGGACACTGTCAGCAGACTGCTAAACTAGTACTACTAGTATAAAGAAAAAAAGCCACCACAGGTATACAATGTAGATGGATGGATAGTATACTTATGGATGATGAGTGACGACACAGAGGTAGGTACAGCAGTGGCCTACCGTACTGCTATATACAGTATAATGGACCTGGTGGACACTGTCAGCAGACTGCGTTTATAGAATAAAAAAAAAAGACACCACAGGTATACAATGTAGATGGATGGATACTTAGTATACTTATGGACGACGAGTGACGACACAGAGGTAGGTACAGCAGTGGCCTACCGTACGGCTATATACAGTATAATGGACCTGGTGGACACTGTCAGCAGACTGCGTTTATAGTATAAAGAAAAAAAGACACCACAGGTATACAATGTAGATGGATGGATACTTAGTATACTTATGGACGACGAGTGACGACACAGAGGTAGGTACAGCAGTGGCCTACCGTACTGCTATATACAGTATAATGGACCTGGTGGACACTGTCAGCAGACTGCTAAACTAGTACTACTAGTATAAAGAAAAAAAGCCACCACAGGTATACAATGTAGATGGATGGATAGTATACTTATGGACGACGAGTGACGACACAGAGGTAGGTACAGCAGTGGCCTACCGTACTGCTATATACAGTATAATGGACCTGGTGGACACTGTCAGCAGACTGCTAAACTAGTACTACTAGTATAAAGAAAAAAAGCCACCACAGGTATACAATGTAGATGGATGGATAGTATACTTATGGACGACGAGTGACGACACAGAGGTAGGTACAGCAGTGGCCTACCGTACTGCTATATACAGTATAATAAATGGACCTGGTGGACACTGTCAGCAAACTGCTAAACTAGTATAAAGAAAAAAAGCCACCACAGGTATACAATGTAGATGGATGGATAGTATACTTATGGACGACGAGTGACGACACAGAGGTAGGTACAGCAGTGGCCTACCATACTGCTATATACAGTATAATAAATAGACCTGGTGGACACTGTCAGCAAACTGCTAAACTAGTATAAAGAAAAAAAGCCACCACAGGTATACAATGTAGATGGATGGATAGTATACTTATGGACGACGAGTGACGACACAGAGGAAGGTACAGCAGTGGCCTACCGTACTGCTATATACAGTATAATGGACCTGGTGGACACTGTCAGCAGACTGCTAAACTAGTACTACTAGTATAAAGAAAAAAAGGCACCACAGGTATACAATGTAGATGGATGGATAGTATACTTATGGACGACGAGTGACGACACAGAGGTAGGTACAGCAGTGGCCTACCGTACTGCTATATACAGTATAATGGACCTGGTGGACACTGTCAGCAGTCTGCGTTTATAGTATTAAAAAAAAAGGCACCACAGGTATACAATGTAGATGGATGGATACTTAGTATACTTATGGACGACGAGTGACGACACAGAGGTAGGTACAGCAGTGGCCTACCGTACTGCTATATACAGTATAATGGACCTGGTGGACACTGTCAGCAGACTGCGTTTATAGTATAAAGAAAAAAAGACACCACAGGTATACAATGTAGATGGATGGATACTTAGTATACTTATGGGCGACGAGTGACGACACAGAGGTAGGTACAGCAGTGGCCTACCGTACTGCTATATACAGTATAATGGACCTGGTGGACACTGTCAGCAGACTGCGTTTATAGTATAAAAAAAAAAGACACCACAGGTATACGATGTAGATGGATGGATAGTATACTTATGGACGACGAGTGACGACACAGAGGTAGGTAGAGCAGTGGCCTACCGTACTGCTATATACAGTATAATGGACCTGGTGGACAATGTCAGCAGACTGCGTTTATAGTATAAAAAAAAAAGACACCACAGGAGTGTTTTTCAGGCAGACAAACGTATACTGGTGGTCACTGTCAGCAAAACTGTGCACTGTACTCCTGCTATAGCTGCTCCCCAGTCCCCACAATTAAGCAGTGTGAGCACTCAGCACAGATATATCATGCAGCACACTGAGCACAGATATGGTATGGAGCGTTTTTTTCAGGCAGAGAACGGATAAAAAACTGGTGGTCACTATTAGCAAAACTCTGCACTGTACTCCTCCTAACAGCTGCTCCCCAATCCTCCCCACAATAAGCTAAGCAATCAGATCAACTGTGTAACTATATAAACGGAGAGGACGCCAGCCACGTCCTCTCCCTATCAAGCTCAATGCACGTGTGAAAATGGCGGCGATGCGCGGCTGCTTATATAGAATCCGAATCTCGCGAGAATCCGACAGCGGGATGATGACGTTCGGGCGTGCTCGGGTTAGCCGAGCAAGGCGGGAAGGTTCGAACCTGCCTCGGACCCGTGTAAAAAGGGTGAAGTTCGGGGGGGTTCGGTTTCTCGGAAACCGAACCCGCTCATCACTACAGTGTACAGGAGCAGACTCCAAGGAGCAGAGACATAGAGTGAATAGGAGCAGACTCCAGGGGGCAGAGGCATACAGTTAGTACAGTGAATAGGAGCAGACTCCAGGGAGCAGAGACATAGAGTGAATAGGAGCAGACTCCAGGGGGCAGAGGCATACAGTTAGTACAGTGAATAGGAGCAGACTCCAGGGAGCAGAGACATAGAGTGAATAGGAGCAGACTCCAGGGGGCAGAGGCATACAGTTAGTACAGTGAATAGGAGCAGTCTCCAGGGAGCAGAGACATACAGTGAACAATAGAGATTTCTAGCTACCTCTCTAAAGGGCCCCATACACTAGAACGATAATGCCCGATTTCATCCGATTTTGTCCTTTCGGGCGATAAATCTGATGAAAAGTGGCAAATCAGATGTGTTTTACATCCGATCCGATACGCTTTACCGTGAGCATTGAATGGAGCCCCTAGGTCGTTAGTGCTGCACTCGTGATATGTCAGATCCCGCAGGCATGGCTGGGATCGCATATGATACATCATGTGCAAAAGGATCGGATATGCGATCCTGCTGCCCGGGAAGCTGCCGGGCGGTTCAAGGGAAATCGTATGCGACATGAGGGTCCGACATGTCGCTGTAGTGTATGGAGCCCTTTAGACAGATTGCTGAGCACACTCCTGGTCTGGCAAAAACCCTAAATAAGGGGGGCCTGGTGGATGTGACCCCTTTGCCTCCCCTTTAGTAAGAGCCAGTGCAAGGTCTCTCTGTACCCTAGGCAGAGCTTCAGCTTAGCGCCCCCAAACCTGAAATCCCCACCACCACCACCACCACCACCACCATCTTTCGGAGGGGAGATGCAGGTGGCCACTAGGTGGGGTGGGATGAATTGCATCATTATACTTATGCAGAGAAAAGGGAAAACACTCAAGGACTTTTAAAGTGAAAAGGTATATTGTAAACAAAGCCACAAAAGTTTTTACTTTCAAATCCTTGAGTGACGACCATTCTTTCTGCCTATGTATATACGCTGGGATGTAATTATGTGACTGACGGTCACAATAACTCCTCCTGCATCCCGGCCGCTCACAATCCTGACAGTCGGCATGCCGACCAGAAGGGACTATATCCACCTGGCATGGCGAGCGCAGCGAGCTAGCAAGGGACCTTGTACCGCTCGACCGCCCCCCTTCTGCTGGCATTCTGCAGACGGGATCAGGGCCGGCTTTACCATTAGGCAGCTTTAGGTGGCTGCCCAGGGTTGCTGGACCCTGGAGGACACCACTGAATTCATCTACCAAAAAACTGAAGGATTTCTCTATGGGGGTCATTCTGAGTTGATCGCTAGCTGCTGTTGTTCGCAGCGCAGCGATCAGTGAAAAAAACGGCTGATCTGCGCATGCGTATGCACCGCAATGCACACGTGCGATGTACGGGTACAAAGAGCATCATGGTTATGCAAAGGTTCTAGCGAAGCTTTCAGTCACGTGAAAAATGCAGGCGTGTTGGGAAAAACGCAGGCGTGGCTGTGTGAACACTGGGCGGGTGTGTGGCGTCAAAAGCAGTCCCTCCATCGTTAGAATCAACGCACACGAAGAGTCACTACAGGGCTGGTCTTGTTTTGCACAAAATGATTTTGCAGGCGCTCTGCTGCACTCCCCAGTGGGCGTCGACAATGCGTTTGCACGGCTGCTAAAAGTAGCTAGCTCGGAATGACCCCCTATATGCGGTCACCTCCTTTAACACCGCTCAGGCCACTGCTATGGGTCTCATCAGGTGCAGGCACCGCTATAAGGCTGTATGACATAGTGTCTCAGCGCTTCCTCATAGCCCCGATGCACCTCCTCCAGGCTCCTGTGTCCAGGCTCTCCAGCAACAAGCAGCACCTGACTACATGTCTGTAAGAGGAACCATGCCAATGCCGCGGTAAAACATGAAAACAGCTTAAGGTAAGTTACCCCTGGGGGTTCTGTGGGACCACAGACAGTACAGACCTTACAGTACATTGGATGGTTTGCACTTGTAAACAGCGAAACAGGGACAACACAGGCACGGGGGCACAATACAGTACATATAGAGGGGGAAGGGGGTAGGTTTGGGTGCACTAGGCCGAAGCTTTGCCTAGGGTGCAGAGAGACCTTGCACCGGCCCTGGATGGGATCCCGGCGGTCAGCATCGGGATGCTGACCTCCGGTATCATGGCCACCGGTAACATGGCCCCAACCCATACATGATAGCTGGCATGTTAGGAATTGTAAAGAACACTGAGACCAATTTAAAATTTTTGCTGAGTGCCGGGATTCTATCTATCTATCTATCTATCTATCTATCTACAATCTATCTATCTATCTATCTATCTATCTATCTATCTATCTATCTATCTATCTATCTATCTATCTATCCCAACTGTGTGGAGTTTGTATATTCTCCCCGTACTTGCGTGGGTTTCCTCCGGGTACTCCGGTTTCCTCCAACAAACACCCCCCAAAAATATATACTGGTAGGTTAATTGACTCCCGACAAAATTAACCATAGCATGAATGTGTCTGTGTGTACATGTTATAGGGAATATAGATTGTAAGCTCCACTGGGGCAGAGACTGATGTGAATGGCCAAATGTTCTCTGTAAAGCGCTGCGGAATATGTGTGCGCTATATAAATAACTGGTAGTAAATTAACTGGTAATAATCTATCTATCTATCTATCTATCTATCTATCTATCTATCTATCTATCTATCTATCTATCTTTACAAGTACAAACCCCCCATCAGGCTGTAAGATCTGTACTGTCTGTGGTCAATGTCATGCAGAATCCTCCATGTGTTACTTACCTATAAGTTTTTTCCTTGTTTTCCCTCCTAATTTGCATGGTTCCTCTTACAGGCAGCAGCAGCAGCATTACAGTGTCGCTGCCGGGAGCAGACATGTAGTCGGGTGCTGCTTGTTGCTGGAGAGCCTGAATACAGGGGCGTAGAGGAGGTGCATCAGGGCTATGAGGAGCGGCAGTGGGGGCCCCTCAGGAGCCATAGTTACACCCGGCTCTTATGTGCCTTCACATGACCTGATGCTATACGTGTCAGCACGGAGGAAGCGTTGAGGCACTATGTGGTACAGCCTGATAGTGCGGCTTCACCTGATCACACTGCCTGGTATATCCTTGCTTGCCCTAATGTAGATCCTTGGTCCTGTGGTGTAAGCCCTTGTGACATCCAAATATTGGGATGTAGCTGTGTGCGGTCACTATACCAACGCCGGGATCCCAGCCGCTTCAGGGAACATTCCCACTCGTGGGTGTCCACTAAGCCCGCTGTGTGATGAGTGCAGTAAGCCCGCACTCGCCACCCTGCCGGCAATCTACAGACCGGGATCCTGGCGTCGGTATGGTGACCAGCGTGATCCCAAACACCAGTAACCCATACCCAACCCCAAGTATCCTATGGCTGTTCCAACTGTGGTGAAACTACTCTACTACTAGTGGACACAAGGATTGCCTAACCCTGACAGACAGAATGTTTTACAGGTGGCAGGACTGTGTAGGCCGGATGGCAGCTGCCGAGTACGGTATCCGTTTGAATGGTCGACAATGTTAAGGTCGACAGTCATTAGGTCGACCACTATTGGTCGACATTGACATGGTTGACATGGATATATAGTTGACATGACAGGTCGACACATGAAAAGGTCAACATGGCTTTTTTTTACAAAAATAGATTTTTAACTTTTTCCTACTTTACGATCCACGTGAATTACAATTGGGAACGGTAACCTGTGCCGAGCGCAGCATGGCGAGTGAAGCGAGCCATGCAAGGGGAAGCGGTACACTAATTGGGGTTCCTGGTCATGTTATGGAAAAAATGACACCAAAAACAGTTAAAAAATCCATGTTGTCCGTTTCATGTGTCGACTATACAGATGGGTCCATAGTTATCTTGACTAGTTTTCTGCGCCTTGGCACAACATGACTTATTAGCATAAACCCTTCATCTATTGTTCTCAGCTGCAATACAATACAGGGAACAATACAGAAGGGGGTTAAGTCATTACAGCAGGGTATTAAGTCCGACTGGCCAGTCTCAGTCAATCCTATTAAAGGTCAAGATAAATGTAGACCCATCTGTATGTCCATGTTGACTATGTCCATGTCGACCATTAGTGGTGACCTAATGAATGTCGACCTTAACATTGTCGACCATTCATACCGGAACCCCCGATTACACTGACACAGCCCAATCTGCTAATCATTAACATGTTGATCACTAAGACATTATTTTGTATAAAATATCATGAAAAGTGTTAAGACTGATAAAGTGACTTTCTCCTCACACAGCGAAGCAGCCATAACCTTTCCATCCTCTTATTAACACCCATGTCATGAGTCTCCTTGAGAACGAGCTGAAGTGTCACCGTTTTCAATAAGTTCCTTTCATTAAGAGGCCCGTTGTCCTGACATGGGATAACAAATGATCATTGCCAGGTCCTAATGTGCTTTCTAACAATGTGTCTGCACCACAAATGCAATTATTTGTCAATGTAATATGATTTGGCACTGATGAAAAAGATCCTTTTAATCAATATGTAGAATTTCAGCTTTCAGTATAAGCATGTGCTAATAGCATGAATGGGGTCATGGTGTTTATTTCACTGAACTAGCATAGGATAAATAAAAGTTATGTTGATTTCTTTGTGCGAAGGACGAGAATCTCAGTGCACACATGTTGATAAAGCTCTGGCGAGTGCATGAAACTCAGTTTAGTAAATGGGGCCACACTGATTTGTGTGTGGCCCCATTCATTCCGATGGGAGTGACTGCAAATGACCTGTGTTTATTTTACTATTTCTCATACGTCCTAGAGGATGCTGGGGTCACTTCAAGAACCATGGGGTATAGACGGGATCCGCTGGAGACATGGGCACTTTAAGACTTTCAAAGGGGTGTGAACTGGCTCCTCCCTCTATTAAAGATGAGCGGGTTCGGTTCCTCGGAATCCGAACCCGCCCGAACTTCAGGTTTTTTTACACGGGGCCGAGCGACTCGGATCTTCCCGCCTTGCTCGGTTAACCCGAGCGCGCCCGAACGTCATCATCCCGCTGTCGGATTCTCGCGAGGCTCGGATTCTATCGCGAGACTCGGATTCTATATAAGGAGTCGCGCGTCGCCGCCATTTTCACACGTGCATTGAGATTGATAGGGAGAGGACGTGGCTGGCGTCCTCTCCGTTTAGACTAGAGTACTAGAGAGAGACACAGATTTTGGGGAGCATATTATTAGGAGGAGTACTACTTGCTGCTGATAGTGTGACCAGTGACCACCAGTTTAATTAATCCGTTCTCTGCCTGATAAAAAACGATACACAGTGTGACACAGTCACATACCATATCTGTGCTCAGCCCAGTGTGCTGCATCATATGTAATACTGTATATCATTATCTGACTGTGCTGAGTGCTCACTGCTCACACAGCTTAATTGTGGGGGAGACTGGGGAGCAGTTATAGCAGGAGTACATATTTTAAGTACAGTGCACACTTTTGCTGCCAGAGTGCCACTGCCAGTGTGACTGACCAGTGACCACTGACCACCAGTATTGTGATTGTCTGCTGACCACCAGTATATTGTGATTGTCTGCCTGAAAAAGTTAAACACTCGTCGTGTGGTGTTTTAATAAACGCATTCTGCAGACAGTGTCCAGCAGGTCCGTCATTACATAATATATACCTGTCCGGCTGCAGTACTAGTGTGATATATATATATATTTTAATTTTATCTCATTATCATCCAGTCTATATTAGCAGCAGACACAGTACGGTAGTCCACGGCTGTAGCTACCTCTGTGTCGGCAGTCGCTCGTCCATCCATAATTGTATACCACCTACCCGTGGTTTTTTTTTTTTCTATCTTCTTGATACTAGTAGCTTACTTTAGGAGTCTGCAGTGCTGAGTCTGACAGACAGTGTCCAGCAGGTCCGTCATTACATAATATATACCTGTCCAGCTGCAGTACTAGTGTGATATATATATATATTTTAATTTTATCTCATTATCATCCAGTCTATATTAGCAGCAGACACAGTACGGTAGTCCACGGCTGTAGCTACCTCTGTGTCGGCAGTCGCTCGTCCATCCATAATTGTATACCACCTACCTGTGGTTTTTTTTTCTATCTTCTTGATACTAGTAGCTTACTTTAGGAGTCTGCAGTGCTGACAGACAGTGTCCAGCAGGTCCGTCATTACATAATATATACCTGTCCGGCTGCAGTACTAGTGTGATATATATATATATTTGAATTTTATCTCATTATCATCCAGTCTATATTAGCAGCAGACACAGTACGGTAGTCCACGGCTGTAGCTACCTCTGTGTCGGCAGTCGCTCGTCCATCCATAATTGTATACCACCTACCCGTGGTTTTTTTTTTTTCTATCTTCTTGATACTAGTAGCTTACTTTAGGAGTCTGCAGTGCTGACAGACAGTGTCCAGCAGGTCCGTCATTACATAATATATACCTGTCCGGCTGCAGTACTAGTGTGATATATATATATATTTTAATTTTATCTCATTATCATCTAGTCTATATTAGCAGCAGACACAGTACGGTAGTCCACGGCTGTAGCTACCTCTGTGTCGGCAGTCGCTCTTCATCCATAAGTATACTAGTATCCATCCATCTCCATTGTTTACCTGAGGTGCCTTTTAGTTGTGCCTATTAAAATATGGAGAACAAAAATGTTGAGGTTCCAAAAATAGGGAAAGATCAAGATCGACTTCCACCTCGTGCTGAAGCTGCTGCCACTAGTCATGGCCGAGACGATGAAATGCCAGCAACGTCGTCTGCCAAGGCCGATGCCCAATGTCATAGTACAGAGCATGTAAAATCCAAAACACCAAATATCAGTAAAAAAAGGACTCAAAAATCTAAAATAAAATTGTCGGAGGAGAAGCGTAAACTTGCCAATATGCCATTTACGACACGGAGTGGCAAGGAACGGCTGAGGCCCTGGCCTATGTTCATGGCTAGTGGTTCAGCTTCACATGAGGATGGAAGCACTCAGCCTCTCGCTAGAAAAATGAAAAGACTCAAGCTGGCAAAAGCACAGCAAAGAACTGTGCGTTCTTCGAAATCCCAAATCCACAAGGAGAGTCCAATTGTGTCGGTTGCGATGCCTGACCTTCCCAACACTGGACGTGAAGAGCATGCGCCTTCCACCATTTGCACGCCCCCTGCAAGTGCAGGAAGGAGCACCCGCAGTCCAGTTCCTGATAGTCAGATTGAAGATGTCAGTGTTGAAGTACACCAGGATGAGGAGGATATGGGTGTTGCTGGCGCTGGGGAGGAAATTGACAAGGAGGATTCTGATGGTGAGGTGGTTTGTTTAAGTCAGGCACCCGGGGAGACACCTGTTGTCCGTGGGAGGAATATGGCCATTGACATGCCTGGTGAAAATACCAAAAAAATAAGCTCTTCGGTGTGGAAGTATTTCAACAGAAATGCGGACAACATTTGTCAAGCCGTGTGTTGCCTTTGTCAAGCTGTAATAAGTAGGGGTAAGGACGTTAACCACCTCGGAACATCCTCCCTTATACGTCACCTGCAGCGCATTCATAATAAGTCAGTGACAAGTTCAAAAACTTTGGGCGACAGCGGAAGCAGTCCACTGACCAGTAAATCCCTTCCTCTTGTAACCAAGCTCACGCAAACCACCCCACCAACTCCCTCAGTGTCAATTTCCTCCTTCCCCAGGAATGCCAATAGTCCTGCAGGCCATGTCACTGGCAATTCTGACGAGTCCTCTCCTGCCTGGGATTCCTCCGATGCATCCTTGCGTGTAACGCCTACTGCTGCTGGCGCTGCTGTTGTTGCTGCTGGGAGTCGATGGTCATCCCAGAGGGGAAGTCGGAAGACCACTTGTACTACTTCCAGTAAGCAATTGACTGTCCAACAGTCCTTTGCGAGGAAGATGAAATATCACAGCAGTCATCCTGTTGCAAAGCGGATAACTGAGGCCTTGACAACTATGTTGGTGTTAGACGTGCGTCCGGTATCCGCCGTTAGTTCACAGGGAACTAGACAATTTCTTGAGGTAGTGTGCCCCCGTTACCAAATACCATCTAGGTTCCACTTCTCTAGGCAGGCGATACCGAGAATGTACACGGACGTCCGAAAAAGACTCACCAGTGTCCTAAAAAATGCAGTTGTACCCAATGTCCACTTAACCACGGACATGTGGACAAGTGGAGCAGGGCAGGGTCAGGACTATATGACTGTGACAGCCCACTGGGTAGATGTATGGACTCCCGCCGCAAGAACAGCAGCGGCGGCACCAGTAGCAGCATCTCGCAAACGCCAACTCTTTCCTAGGCAGGCTACGCTTTGTATCACCGGTTTCCAGAATACGCACACAGCTGAAAACCTTTACGGCAACTGAGGAAGATCATCGCGGAATGGCTTACCCCAATTGGACTCTCCTGTGGATTTGTGGCATCGGACAACGCCAGCAATATTGTGTGTGCATTAAATATGGGCAAATTCCAGCACGTCCCATGTTTTGCACATACCTTGAATTTGGTGGTGCAGAATTATTTAAAAAACGAGAGGGGCGTGCAAGAGATGCTGTCGGTGGCCAGAAGAATTGTGGGACACTTTCGGCGTACAGGCACCACGTACAGAAGACTGGAGCACCACCAAAAATGCCTGAACCTGCCCTGCCATCATCTGAAGCAAGAAGTGGTAACGAGGTGGAATTCAACCCTATATATGCTTCAGAGGTTGGAGGAGCAGCAAAAGGCCATTCAAGCCTATACAATTGAGCACGATATAGGAGGTGGAATGCACCTGTCTCAAGCGCAGTGGAGAATGATTTCAACGTTGTGCAAGGTTCTGCTGCCCTTTGAACTTGCCACACGTGAAGTCAGTTCAGACACTGCCAGCCCGAGTCAGGCCATTCCCCTCATCAGGCTTTTGCAGAAGAAGCTGGAGACATTGAAGGAGGAGCTAACACAGAGCGATTCCGCTAGGCATGTGGGACTTGTGGATGGAGCCCTTAATTCGCTTAACAAGGATTCACGGGTGGTCAATCTGTTGAAATCAGAGCACTACATTTTGGCCACCGTGCTCGATCCTAGATTTAAAACCTACCTTGGATCTCTCTTTCCGGCACACACAAGTTTGCTGGGGTTCAAAGACCTGCTGGTGAGAAAATTGGCAAGTCAAGCGGTACGCGACCTGTCAACATCTCCTCCTTCACATTCTCCCGCAACTGGGGGTGCGAGGAAAAGGCTCAGAATTCCGAGCCCACCCGCTGGCGGTGATGCAGGGCAGTCTGGAGCGACTGCTGATGCTGACATCTGGTCCGGACTGAAGGACCCGACAACGATTACGGATACGGACATGTCGTCTACTGGCACTGCATATGATTCTCTCCCCATTGAAAGAATGGTGGAGGATTATATGAGTGACCGCATCCAAGTAGGCACGTCAGACAGTCCGTACGTATACTGGCAGGAAAAAGAGGCAATTTGGAGGCCCTTGCACAAACTGGCTTTATTCTACCTAAGTTGCCCTCCCACAAGTGTGTACTCCGAAAGAGTGTTTAGTGCCGCCGCTCACCTTGTCAGCAATCGGCGTACGAGGTTACTTCCAGAAAATGTGGAGAAGATGATGTTCATTAAAATGAATTATAATCAATTCCTCCGTGGAGACATTGACCAGCAGCAATTGCCTCCACAAAGTACACAGGGAGCTGAGATGGTGGATTCCAGTGGGGACGAATTGATAATCTGTGAGGAGGGGGATGTACACGGTGATATATCGGAGGATGATGATGAGGTGGACATCTTGCCTCTGTAGAGCCAGTTTGTGCAAGGAGAGATTAATTGCTTCTTTTTTGGTGGGGGTCCAAACCAACCCGTCATTTCAGTCACAGTCGTGTGGCAGACCCTGTCACTGAAATGATGGGTTGGTTAAAGTGTGCATGTCCTGTTTATACAACATAAGGGTGGGTGGGAGGGCCCAAGGACAATTCCATCTTGCACCTCTTTTTTCTTTCATTTTTCTTTGCGTCATGTGCTGTTTGGGGAGTATTTTTTTGAAGGGCCATCCTGCGTGACACTGCAGTGCCACTCCTAGATGGGCCAGGTGTTTGTGTCGGCCACTAGGGTCGCTTATCTTACTCACACAGCTACCTCATTGTGCCTCTTTTTTTCTTTGCGTCATGTGCTGTTTGGGGAGTGTTTTTTGGAAGGGCCATCCTGCGTGACACTGCAGTGCCACTCCTAGATGGGCCAGGTGTTTGTGTCGGCCACTAGGGTCGCTTAGCTTACTCACACAGCTACCTCATTGCGCCTCTTTTTTTCTTTGCGTCATGTGCTGTTTGGGGAGTGTTTTTTGGAAGGGCCATCCTGCGTGACACTGCAGTGCCACTCCTAGATGGGCCAGGTGTTTGTGTCGGCCACTAGGGTCGCTTAGCTTAGTCATCCAGCGACCTCGGTGCAAATTTTAGGACTAAAAATAATATTGTGAGGTGTTCAGAATAGACTGAAAATGAGTGGAAATTATGGTTTTTGAGGTTAATAATACTTTTGGATCAAAATGACCCCCAAATTCTATGATTTAAGCTGTTTTTTAGTGTTTTTTGAAAAAAACACCCGAATCCAAAACACACCCGAATCCGACAAAAAAAATTCGGTGAGGTTTTGCCAAAACGCGGTCGAACCCAAAACACGGCCGCGGAACCGAACCCAAAACCAAAACACAAAACCCGAAAAATTTCAAGTGCACATCTCTACCCTCTATGCCCCTCCTCCAGACTCCAGTTTAGAATCTGTACCCAGGCAGACTGGATGCACTCTGAGGAGCTCTACTAAGTTTCTCTGAAAAGACTTATGTTAGGTTTTTTATGTTCAGGGAGAACTGCTGGAAACAGTCTCCCTGCTTCGTGGGACTTAGGGGAGAGAAGTCAGACCTACTTCTGTGAGTTTAAAGGCTCTGCTACTTTGGCTACAGGCAGTGCCAGATTAAGGACCTCATGGGCCTGGAGCTGAAATTTGTGAAGGGCCTACTGTATGCCACCACATGCGGTGTGACTAGCATGACGTGTGTGACTACTGATATGAGGGTGTAATCAGTGCTGTATATACAGTGATCGCAAAAAAAGTGGGTCCCAGGGACCCCTCACTTTTAAAAATTGGGGTCCTACCTGTCCTTTTCTGGGTCCCATCGGAATGAAGGTTTTTATTAATCTTATTATAAAAATATAAAAACACAGAAATGATTTGGACACTACAAAGTGTTGAAAGGGGGAGGAGGGGGTGACAGTGCTGCCGGGCTGTGTAGCATACAGGACACTGCACCAGAGCTGTAACTAGACATTTTGGTGCCCTAAGGCAGAAAGCGAGTTGGTGCTCCCCTTCACCACTGCTAATGCATGGACAGGGGCGTAGCAACATGATAGTGGCAATTCACATTACACCACACAGTAGTGCAGCTTATACACATTATCACCAGGTAGAACCTACTACACACTGCGTCAGGTAGAGCACGTTATACATATTGCGCCATATAGAGCACGTTCTACACTTTGCGCCAGGTAGAGCACTTATACACATTGCACCAGGCAGAGTACCTTATACTCTTTGCGCAAGGCAGAGCACCTTATACTCTTTGCGCCAGGCAGAGCACGTTATATTCTTTGCACCAGGCAGAGCACGTTATACACTTTGCGCCAGGCAGAGCACGTTATACACTTTGCGCCAGGCAGAGCACATTATACACATTGCGGCAGGTAGAGCACAGAGACATTGCACCAGGTAGAGCACTGAGACACATTGCACCAGGTAGAGCACTGAGACACATTGCACCAGGTAGAGCACTGAGACACATTGCACCAGGTAGAGCACTGAGACACATTGCACCAGGTAGAGCACTGAGACACATTGCGCCAGGCAGAGCACTGAGACACATTGCGCCAGGTAGAGCACTGAGACACATTGCGCCAGGTAGAGCACTGAGACACATTGCACCAGGTAGAGCACTGAGACACATTGCACCAGGTAGAGCACTGAGACACATTGCACCAGGTAGAGCACTGAGACACATTGCACCAGGTAGAGCACTGAGACACATTGCACCAGGTAGAGCACTGAGACACATTGCACTGAGACACATTGCGCCAGGTAGAGCACTGAGACACATTGCACTGAGACACATTGCACCAGGTAGAGCACTGAGACACATTGCACCAGGTAGAGCACTAAGATACATTGCACCAGGTAGAGCACTGAGACACATTGCACTGAGACACATTGCACCAGGCAGAGTACCTTATACTCTTTGCGCCAGGCAGAGCACGTTATATTCTTTGCACCAGGCAGAGCACGTTATACACTTTGCGCCAGGCAGAGCACGTTATACACTTTGCGCCAGGCAGAGCACATTATACACATTGCGGCAGGTAGAGCACAGAGACATTGTGCCAGGTAGAGCACTGAGACACATTGCACCAGGTAGAGCACTGAGACACATTGCACTGAGACACATTGCACCAGGTAGAGCACTGAGACACATTGCACTGAGACACATTGCGCCAGGTAGAGCACTGAGACACATTGCACCAGGTAGAGCACTAAGACACATTGCACCAGGTAGAGCACTGAGACACATTGCACTGAGACACATTGCACCAGGCAGAGTACCTTATACTCTTTGCGCCAGGCAGAGCACTTTATATTCTTTGCACCAGGCAGAGCACGTTATACACTTTGCGCCAGGCAGAGCACGTTATACACTTTGCGCCAGGCAGAGCACATTATACACATTGCGGCAGGTAGAGCACAGAGACATTGTGCCAGGTAGAGCACTGAGACACATTGCACCAGGTAGAGCACTGAGACACATTGCACCAGGTAGAGCACTGAGACACATTGCACCAGGCAGAGCACTGAGACACATTGCACCAGGTAGAGCACTGAGACACATTGCACTGAGACACATTGCGCCAGGTAGAGCACTGAGACACATTGCACCAGGTAGAGCACTGAGACACATTGCACCAGGTAGAGCACTGAGACACATTGCACCAGGTAGAGCACTGAGACACATTGCACCAGGTAGAGCACTGAGACACATTGCGCCAGGCAGAGCACTGAGACACATTGCACCAGGTAGAGAACTGAGACACATTGCACCAGGTAGAGCACTGAGACACATTGCACCAGGTAGAGCACTGAGACACACTGCACCAGGTAGAGCTCTGAGACACATTGCAGTAACCTCCTTCTGTCCCCCCCCCCCCCCCCCAGCGTCGCAGACACCCCCTACAGCAAGCCCATCCACCAACCCACACAGAGCCTGCTGCAGCCCAGGCACAAATGCCGCCGGGAGGGGGGGCGGACACCAGGCCGGGGGCACAGGGCAGATGCAGAGCGGCACTCACCGTTGTGAGCGGGGCCAGTCTCTTGGTGCTGGCGGCGGAGACAGGGTCAGCGAGCAGCGGGGAGGTGGTGGAGCAGTGCTGGGTGAGCGGGGCCAGTCTGCCAGCGCTGCAGAACAGATTCAAGGTGCTGGCGGCGGAGCCCAGCCCAGGTCAGCGCCGCAGTGAGGGGGATTCCAACCATGCCGGACTGGCGGGAGACACCGCTTGCTGTGATTGACTGTTCCTCCCCGCTGACCCTGTCTCCGCCACCGCTACAGGAGGTGATTAGCTGAGGAAACAGCCAATCACCTCCTGTGTCCTCCAACTGGCTAGCGCGATGCCACACAGATCCAGATGAGCGCGTCCTGTGCGACCGCTCATCTTCTAAACGTGGGTCCCAGGTCGCTGTTTCTGAGTAAAATACGCGCCATAGCTCGTTTTTACAATCACTGATATAATAGAACAGTAGTGTACATTATTCACATTACACAGTAGTTCCCTTATACAAGTTAGGCAAGACCACAGAGCCCCTTATACACATTTCGCAACAGTAGAGCCCCTTCTTCTCATTCCTTCTCTTATCATCTTTCCTCCTCATCATCATTCTACCATGCACTTTGTAATATACCTGATATACACATTCCCTTGCTCCAGCTCCTCTGCAGTCTTCCGATGGCCAGGACTCAGAGCCGGAGGACAGACTGGCCAAACGCAAGTATTACAGGGACGCCACCCGCCCACCAGCAACACACCAGCAGACCTTGCAGAGCCCACCAGAGCTAGCCCCCTGCTGCAATGGAGCTGGAGGATAGAGCCAGAAGACAGAGCAGCATTACTGTGTGTCGAGGGAGGCATCTCGCGATCCACTCCCACCCAGCGGAGTGCAGAAGTCTCCTTCCTTGAGACAGCTAGACAAACGCCGGCATCACAGGGACCCCCACTGCCAGACTAGGGATCCGGACATGGTGCACCGCCTCAAATGGCACCCCCTACCACCGCAAGTGCAGGTATCGGTCGCAGAGACGAGCTAAACGCCGCAGGTGGGACACAGGGAGAAGGACAGACAGACACACAAGGGGATCAAGGGGGAAATGTGGTCGGTTGCGCCCACAGAGCAGAATTGCGCACTATCCTAGTTACATATGATTTTATATATATATATATATATATATATATACACATACACACACACAAGAAAAGTTTCCCCCTACACTCCGGACTTACGTGTATCTGGCTCTGGTGCCCTCCCCACAGGTACTCGGCCTACATAGACAACTCCTCCATGGCATAGGCGGCACTCAGAGACTTACAAACACTGGTTTAGTCCATAAAACCCTGCAGGGTGCGCTATTTATTTTGTGACGTTTTGGGGTAACATTTCCCTGCCTCAACCCCAAAACGTTATAAAATAAATAGCACACCCTGCGGGGTTTTATGCACTAAACCAGTGTATGTAAGTACAGTACTACACACACATATATACTAGTGATGAGCGGGTTCGGTTTCTCGGAAACCGAACCCCCCCGAACTTCACCCTTTTTACACTGGTCCGAGGCATACTCGGATTCTCCCGTATGGCTCGGTTAACCCGAGCGCGCCCGAACGTCATCATCCCGCTGTCGGATTCTTGCGAGATTCGGATTCTATATAAGCAGCCGCGCGTTGCCGCCATTTTCACTCGTGCATTGGAAATGTTAGGGAGAGGACGTGGCTGGCGTCCTCTCCGTTTATTCATTGTTGAGTTGATGCAAATATTTGTGCTTGCTTACATCATTGTGGGGACTGGGGAGCGGCTTTATATTAATATAGGAGGAGTACAGTGCAGAGTTTTGCTGATCAGTGACCACTAGTTTTATCCGTTCTCTGCCTGAAAAAAACACTCCATATCTGTGCTCAGTGTGCTGCATATATCTGTGCTGGTTCCGGTATGAATGGTCGACCATGTTATGGTCGACAGTCATTAGGTCGACCACTATTGGTCGACATTGACATGGTCGACATGGACACATGGTCGACACATGAAAATGGTCGACACATGAAAGATCGACATATGAAAAGGTCGACATGAGTTTTTTAACTTTTTTTGGTGTCGTTTTTTGCGTAAAGTGACTGGGAACCCCAATTAGTGCACCGCGTCCCCTCGCATGGCTCGCTTCGCTCGCCATGCTTCGGGCATGGTGCCTTCGCTCCGCTACCGCTTCGCTCGGCACACTTTACCGTTCCAATCGTAGTCCATGTGGATCGTAAAGTATGGAAAAGTTCCCCAAAAGAAAAAAAAGTTAAAAAACCCATGTCGACCTTTTCATGGGTCGACCTTTCAAGTGTCGACCATTTTCATGTGTCGACCATGTGTCCATGTCGACCATGTCAATGTCGACCAATAGTGGTCGACCTAATGACTGTCGACCATAACATGGTCGACCATGTGAACGGATACCATCTGTGCTCACACTGCTTAATTGTGGGTACTGGGGAGAAGCTGTATTATATAGCAGGAGTACAGTGCAGAGTTTTGCTGACAGTGACCACCAGTATACGTTGTCTGCCTGAAAAACACTCCATATCTGTGCTCAGTGTGCTGCTTTATTGTGGGGACTGGGGAGTCAGGACCACCAGTATAATATTATATAGGAGGAGTACAGTGCAGAGTTTTGCTGACACAGTGACCACCAGTATATATAGCAGTACGGTACGGAAGGCCACTGCTGTACCTACCTCTGTGTCGTCATTAAGTATACTATCCATCTACATTCTAATTCTATACCTGTGGTGCATTTTAGTTTTGCAGTTTGCTGACACAGTGACCACCAGTATATATAGCAGTACGGTACGGAAGGCCACTGCTGTACCTACCTCTGTGTCGTCATTAAGTATACTATCCATCTACATTCTATACCTGTGGTGCATTTTAGTTTTGCAGTTTGCTGACACAGTGACCACCAGTATATATAGCAGTACGGTACGGAAGGCCACTGCTGTACCTACCTCTGTGTCGTCATTAAGTATACTATCCATCTACATTCTATACCTGTGGTGCATTTTAGTTTTGCAGTTTGCTGACACAGTGAACACCAGTATATATAGCAGTACGGTACGGAAGGCCACTGCTGTACCTACTTCTGTGTCGTCATTAAGTATACTATCCATCTACATTCTATACCTGTGGTGCATTTTAGTTTTACAGTTTGCTGACACAGTGACCACCAGTATATATAGCAGTACGGTACGGAAGGCCACTGCTGTACCTACCTCTGTGTCGTCATTAAGTATACTATCCATCTACATTCTATACCTGTGGTGCATTTTAGTTTTGCAGTTTGCTGACACAGTGAACACCAGTATATATAGCAGTACGGTACGGAAGGCCACTGCTGTACCTACCTCTGTGTCGTCATTAAGTATACTATCCATCTACATTCTATACCTGTGGTGCATTTTAGTTTTGCAGTTTGCTGACACAGTGACCACCAGTATATATAGCAGTACGGTACGGAAGGCCACTGCTGTACCTACCTCTGTGTCGTCATTAAGTATACTATCCATCTACATTCTATACCTGTGGTGCATTTTAGTTTTGCAGTTTGCTGACACAGTGACCACCAGTATATATAGCAGTACGGTACGGAAGGCCACTGCTGTACCTACCTCTGTGTCATCATTAAGTATACTATCCATCTACATTCTATACCTGTGGTGCATTTTAGTTGTGCGCAGTATATATAGTAGTAGGCCATTGCTATTGATACTGGCATATAATTCCACACATTAAAAAATGGAGAACAAAAATGTGGAGGTTAAACTAGGGAAAGATCAAGATCCACTTCCACCTCGTGCTGAAGCTGCTGCCACTAGTCATGGCCGAGACGATGAAATGCCATCAACGTCGTCTGCCAAGGCCGATGCCCAATGTCATAGTAGAGAGCATGTAAAATCCAAAAAACAAAAGTAAAAATGACCCAAAAATCAAAATTAAAAGCGTCTGAGGAGAAGCGTAAAATTGCCAATATGCCATTTACGACACGGAGTGGCAAGGAACGGCTGAGGCCCTGGCCTATGTTCATGGCTAGTGGTTCAGATTCACATGAGGATGAGGGTGGAAGCACTCATCCTCTCGCTAGAAAAATGAAAAGACTTAAGCTGGCAAAAGCACAGCAAAGAACTGTGCGTTCTTCTAAATCACAAATCCCCAAGGAGAGTCCAATTGTGTCGGTTGCGATGCCTGACCTTCCCAACACTGGACGGGAAGAGCTTGCGCCTTCCACCATTTGACCGCCCCCTGCAAGTGCTGGAAGGAGGACCCGCAGTCCAGTTCCTGATAGTCAAATTGAAGATGTCACTGTTGAAGTACACCAGGATGAGGATATGGGTGTTGCTGGCGCTAGGGAGGAAATTGACAAGGAGGATTCTGATGGTGAGGTGGTTTGTTTAAGTCAGGCACCCGGGGAGACACCTGTTGTCCTTGGGACGAATATGGCCATTGACATGCCTGGTCAAAATACAAAAAAAATCAGCTCTTCGGTGTGGAATTATTTCAACACAAATACGGACAACAGGTGTCAAGCTGTGTGTTGCCTTTGTCAAGCTGTAATAAGTAGGGGTAAGGACGTTAACCACCTCGGAACATCCTCCCTTATACGTCACCTGCAGCGCATTCATCATGTCAGTGACAAGTTCAAAAACTTTGGATGACAGCGGAAGCAGTCCACTGACCATTAAATTCCTTCCTCTTGTAACCAAGCTCCTGCAAACCACACCACCAACTCCCTCAGTGTCAACTTCCTCCTTACCCAGGAAAGCCAATAGTCCTGCAGGCCATGTCACTGGCAAGTCTGACGAGTCCTCTCCTGCCTGGGATTCCTCCGATGCATCCTTGAGTGTAACGCCTACTGCTGCTGGCGCTGCTGTTGTAGCTGCCGGGAGTCGATCGTCATCCCAGAGGGGGAAGTCGGAAGACCACTTGTACTACTTCCAGTAAGCAATTGACTGTCCAACAGTCCTTTGCGAGGAAGATGAAATATCACAGCAGTCATCCTGCTGCAAAGCAGATAACTGAGGCCTTGGCTGCCTGGGCAGTGAGAAACGTGGTTCTGGTATCCACCGTTAATTCAGAGGCAACTAGAGACTTGATTGAGGTACTGTGTCCCCGGTACCAAATACCATCTAGGTTCCATTTCTCTAGGCAGGCAATACCGAAAATGTACACAGACGTCAGAAAAAGAGTCACCAGTGTCCTAAAAAATGCAGTTGTACCCAATGTCCACTTAACCACGGACATGTGGACAAGTGGAGCAAGGCAGACTCAGGACTATATGACTGTGACAGCCCACTGGGTAGATGTATTGCCTCCCGCAGCAAGAACAGCAGCGGCGGCACCAGTAGCAGCATCTCGCAAACGCCAACTTGTTCCTAGGCAGGCTACGCTTTGTATCACCGTTTTCCAGAAGAGGCACACAGCTGACAACCTCTTACGGAAACTGAGGAAGATCATCGCAGAATGGCTTACCCCAATTGGACTCTCCTGGGGATTTGTGACATCGGACAACGCCAGCAATATTGTGCGTGCATTACATCTGGGCAAATTCCAGCACGTCCCATGTTTTGCACATACATTGAATTTGGTGGTGCAGAATTATTTAAAAAACGACAGGGGCGTGTAAGAGATGCTGTCGGTGGCCCGAAGAATTGCGGGCCACTTTCGGCATTCAGCCACCTCGTACAGAAGACTGGAGCACCACCAAACAATCCTGAACCTGCCCTGCCATCATCTGAAGCAAGAGGTGGTAACGAGGTGGAATTCAACCCTCTATATGCTTCAGAGGATGGAGGAGCAGCAAAAGGCCATTCATGCCTATACATCTGCCCACGATATAGGCAAAGGAGGGGAAATGCACCTGACTCAAGCGCAGTGGAGAATGATTTCAACGTTGTGCAAGGTTCTGCAACCCTTTGAACTTGCCACACGTGAAGTCAGTTCAGACACTGCCAGCCTGAGTCAGGTCATTCCCCTCATCAGGCTTTTGCAGAAGAAGCTGGAGACATTGAAGGAGGAGCTAAAACAGAGCGATTCCGCTAGGCATGTGGGACTTGTGGATGGAGCCCTTCATTCGCTTAACCAGGATTCACGGGTGGTCAATCTGTTGAAATCAGAGCACTACATTTTGGCCACCGTGCTCGATCCTAGATTTAAAACCTATGTTGTATCTATTTTTCCGGCAGACACAAGTCTGCAGAGGTTCAAAGACCTGCTGGTGAGAAAATTGTCAAGTCAAGCGGAACGTGACCCGTCAACATCTCCTCCTTCACATTCTCCCGCAACTGGGGGTGCGAGGAAATGGCTAAGAATTCCGAGCCCACCCGCTGGCGGTGATGCAGGGCAGTCTGGAGCGAGTGCTGACATCTAGTCCAGACTGAAGGACCTGCCAACGATTACTGACATGTCGTCTACTGTCACTGCATATGATTCTCTCACAATTAAAAGAATGGTGGAGGATTATATGAGTGACCGCATCCAAGTAGGCACGTCAGACGGACGTATACTGGCAGGAAAAAGAGGCAATTTGGAGGCCCTTGCACAAACTGGCTTTATTCTACCTAAGTTGCCCTCCCTCCAGTGTGTACTCTGAAAGAGTGTTTAGTGCAGCCGCTCACCTTGTCAGCAATCGGCGTACGAGGTTACTTCCAGAAAATGTGGAGAAGATGATGTTCATCAAAATGAATTATAATCAATTCCTCCGTGGAGACATTCACCAGCAATTGCCTCCAGAAAGTACACAGGGATCTGAGATGGTGGATTCCAGTGAGGACGAATTAATAATCTGTGAGGAGGGGGATGTACACAGTGAAAGGGGTGAGGAATCGGAGGATGATGATGAGGTGGACATATTGCCTCTGTAGAGCCAGTTTGTGCAAGGAGAGATTGATTGCTTCTTTTTTGGTGGGGGCCCAAACCAACCAGTCATTTCAGTCACAGTCGTGTGGCAGACCCTGTCGCTGAAATGATGGGTTCGTTAAAGTGTGCATGTCCTGTTTATACAACATAAGGGTGGGTGGGAGGGCCCAAGGACAATTCCATCTTGCACCTCTTTTTTCTTTCATTTTTCTTTGCATCATGTGCTGTTTGGGGACAATTTTTTTGAAGTGCCATCCTGTCTGACACTGCAGTGCCACTCCTAGATGGGCCAGGTGTTTGTGTCGGCCACTTGTGTCGCTTATCTTAGTCACACAGCGACCTTGGTGCGCCTCTTTTTTTCTTTGCATCATGTGCTGTTTGGGGACTATTTTTTTGAAGTGCCATCCTGTCTGACACTGCAGTGCCACTCCTAGATGGGCCAGGTGTTTGTGTCGGCCACTTGTGTCGCTTAGCTTAGTCACACAGCGACCTTGGTGCGCCTCTTTTTTTCTTTGCATCATGTGCTGTTTGGGGACTATTTTTTTGAAGTGCCATCCTGCCTGACACTGCAGTGCCACTCCTAGATGGGCCAGGTGTTTGTGTCGGCCACTTGTGTCGCTTAGCTTAGCCATCCAGCGACCTCGGTGCAAATTTTAGGACTAAAAATAATATTGTGAGGTGTGAGGTGTTCAGAATAGACTGGAAATGAGTGGAAATTATGGTTATTGAGGTTAATAATACTATGGGATCAAAATGACCCCCAAATTCTATGATTTAAGCAGTTTTTTAGGGTTTTTTGAAAAAAAAACACCCGAATCCAAAACACACCTGAATCCGACAAAATATTTTCGGTGAGGTTTTGCCAAAACGCGTCCGAATCCAAAACACGGCTGCGGAACCGAATCCAAAACCAAAACACAAAACCCGAAAAATGTCCGGTGCACATCACTAATATATACACATATAAATGTGTTTTTATATATATATATATATATATATATATATATATCTCCGTGAGTGTAGTGTATATGTGTGCACAGTATGTATATATATATATATATATATATATATATTAGTGATGAGCGGGTTCGGTTTCTCGGAAACCGAACCCCCCCGAACTTCACCCTTTTTACACGGGTCCGAGCCATACTCGGATTCTCCCGTATGGCTCGGGTAACCCGAGCGCGCCCGAACGTCATCATCCCGCTGTCGGATTCTCGCGAGATTCGGATTCTATATAAGCAGCCGCGCGTCGCCGCCATTTTCACTCGTGCATTGCAAATGTTAGGGAGAGGACGTGGCTGGCGTCCTCTCCGTTATTGTTGAATTTGATTATGCATTATTGCTTAATTCATTGTGGGGAGGACTGGGGAGCAGCTGTATAATATAGGAGGAGTACAGTGCAGAGTTTTGCTGATCAGTGACCACCAGTTATCCGTTCTCTGCCTGAAAAACGCTCCATATCTGTGCTCAGTGTGCTGCATATATATCTGTGCTCACACTGCTTAATTGTGGGGACTGGGGAGCAGCTGTATTATATAGCAGGAGTACAGTGCAGAGTTTTGCTGACAGTGACCACCAGTATACGTTGTCTGCCTGAAAAACACTCCATATCTGTGCTCAGTGTGCTGCTTTATTTTAATGTGGGGGCTGGGGACCACCAGTATAATTAATATTATATAGGAGCAGTACAGTGCAGAGTTTTGCTGACAGTGACCACCATTATACGTTGTCTGCCTGAAAAACACTCCATATCTGTGCTCAGTGTGCTGCTTTATTGTGGGGACTGGGGAGTCGGGACCACCAGTATAATATTATATAGGAGGAGTACAGTGCAGAGTTTTGCTGACACAGTGACCACCAGTATACTATATATAGCAGTACGGTACGGAAGGCCACTGCTGTACCTACCTCTGTGTCGTCATTAAGTATACTATCCATCTACATTCTATACCTGTGGTGCATTTTAGTTTTGCAGTTTGCTGACACAGTGACCACCAGTATACTATATATAGCAGTACGGTACGGAAGGCAACTGCTGTACCTACCTCTGTGTCGTCATTAAGTATACTATCCATCTACATTCTATACCTGTGGTGCATTTTAGTTTTGCAGTTTGCTGACACAGTGACCACCAGTATACTATATATAGCAGTACGGTACGGAAGGCCACTGCTGTACCTACCTCTGTGTCGTCATTAAGTATACTATCCATCTACATTCTATACCTGTGGTGCATTTTAGTTTTGCAGTTTGCTGACACAGTGACCACCAGTATACTATATATAGCAGTACGGTACGGAAGGCCACTGCTGTACCTACCTCTGTGTCGTCATTAAGTATACTATCCATCTACATTCTATACCTGTGGTGCATTTCAGTTGTGCGCAGTATATATAGTAGTAGGCCATTGCTATTGATACTGGCATATAATTCCACACATTAAAATATGGAGAACAAAAATGTGGAGGTTAAAATAGGGAAAGATCAAGATCCACTTCCACCTCGTGCTGAAGCTGCTGCCACTAGTCATGGCCGAGACGATGAAATGCCATCAACATCGTCTGCCAAGGCCGATGCCCAATGTCATAGTAGAGAGCATGTAAAATCCAAAAAACAAAAGTTCAGTAAAATGACCCAAAAATCAAAATTAAAAGCGTCTGAGGAGAAGCGTAAACTTGCCAATATGCATTTACGACACGGTGTGGCAAGGAACGGCTGAGGCCCTGGCCTATGTTCATGGCTAGTGGTTCAGCTTCACATGAGGATGGAAGCACTCATCCTCTCGCTAGAAAAATGAAAAGACTTAAGCTGGCAAAAGCACAGCAAAGAACTGTGCGTTCTTCTAAATCACAAATACCCAAGGAGAGTCCAATTGTGTCAGTTGCGATGCCTGACCTTCCCAACACTGGACGGGAAGAGCTTGCGCCTTCCACCATTTGCACGCCCCCTGCAAGTGCTGGAAGGAGCAACCGCAGTCCAGTTCCTGATAGTCAAATTGAAGATGTCACTGTTGAAGTACACCAGGATGAGGATATGGGTGTTGCTGGCGCTGGGGAGGAAATTGACAAGGAGGATTCTGATGGTGAGGTGGTTTGTTTAAGTCAGGCACCCGGGGAGACACCTGTTGTCCGTGGGACGAATATGGCCATTGACATGCCTGGTCAAAATACAAAAAAAATCAGCTCTTCGGTGTGGAATTATTTCAACACAAATGCGGACAACAGGTGTCAAGCCGTGTGTTGCCTTTGTCAAGCTGTAATAAGTAGGGGTAAGGACGTTAACCACCTCGGAACATCCTCCCTTATACGTCACCTGCAGCGCATTCATCATAAGTCAGTGACAAGTTCAAAAACTTTGGGTGACGGCGGAAGCAGTCCACTGACCACTAAATCCCTTCCTCTTGTAACCAAGCTCCTGCAAACCACACCACCAACTCCCTCAGTGTCAATTTCCTCCTTACCCAGGAAAGCCAATAGTCCTGCAGGCCATGTCACTGGCAAGTCTGACGAGTCCTCTCCTGCCTGGGATTCCTCCGATGCATCCTTGAGTGTAACGTCTACTGCTGCTGGCGCTGCTGTTGTAGCTGCCGGGAGTCGATCGTCATCCCAGAGGGGAAGTCGGAAGACCACTTGTACTACTTCCAGTAAGCAATTGACTGTCCAACAGTCCTTTGCGAGGAAGATGAAATATCACAGCAGTCATGCTGCTGCAAAGCAGATAACTCAGGCCTTGGCAGCCTGGGCGGTGAGAAACGTGGTTCCGGTATCCACCGTTAATTCAGATGCAACTAGAGACTTGATTGAGGTACTGTGTCCCCGGTACCAAATACCATCTAGGTTCCATTTCTCTAGGCAGGCGATACCGAAAATGTACACAGACCTCAGAAAAAGACTCACCAGTGTCCTAAAAAATGCAGTTGTACCCAATGTCCTCTTAACCACGGACATGTGGACAAGTGGAGCAGGGCAAACTCAGGACTATATGACTGTGACAGCCCACTGGGTAGATGTATTGCCTCCCGCAGCAAGAACAGCAGCGGCGGCACCAGTAGCAGCATCTCGCAAACGCCAACTCGTTCCTAGGCAGGCTACGCTTTGTATCACCGCTTTCCAGAAGAGGCACACAGCTGACAACCTCTTACGGAAACTGAGGAAGATCATCGCAGAATGGCTTACCCCAATTGGACTCTCCTGGGGATTTGTGACATCGGACAACGCCAGCAATATTGTGCGTGCATTACATCTGGGCAAATTCCAGCATGTCCCATGTTTTGCACATACATTGAATTTGGTGGTGCAGAATTATTTAAAAAACGACAGGGGCGTGCAAGAGATGCTGTCGGCGGCCTGAAGAATTGCGGGCCACTTTCGGCATTCAGCCACCGCGTACAGAAGACTGGAGCACCACCAAACAATCCTGAACCTGCCCTGCCATCATCTGAAGCAAGAGGGGGTAACGAGGTGGAATTCAACCCTCTATATGCTTCAGAGGATGGAGGAGCAGCAAAAGGCCATTCAAGCCTATACATCTGGCCACGACATAGGCAAAGGAGGGGGAATGCACCTGACTCAAGCGCAGTGGAGAATGATTTCAACGTTGTGCAAGGTTCTGCAACCCTTTGAACTTGCCACACGTGAAGTCAGTTCAGACACTGCCAGCCTGAGTCAGGTCATTCCCCTCATCAGGCTTTTGCAGAAGAAGCTGGAGACATTGAAGGAGGAGCTAAAACAGAGCGATTCCGCTAGGCATGTGGGACTTGTGGATGGAGCCCTTCATTCGCTTAACCAGGATTCACGGGTGGTCAATCTGTTGAAATCAGAGCACTACATTTTGGCCACCGTGCTCGATCCTAGATTTAAAACCTACGTTGCATCTCTCTTTCCGGCAGACACAAGCAGAGGTTCAAAGACCTGCTGGTGAGAAAATTGTCAAGTCAAGCGGAACGTGACCGGTCAACATCTCCTCCTTCACATTCTCCCGCAACTGGGGGTGCGAGGAAAAGGCTAAGAATTCCGAGCCCACCCGCTGGCGGTGATGCAGGGCAGTCTGGAGCGAGTGCTGACATCTGGTCCGGACTGAAGGACCTGCCAACGATTACTGACATGTCGTCTACTGTCACTTCATATGATTCTCTCACCATTGAAAGAATGGTGGAGGATTATATGAGTGACCGCATCCAAGTAGGTACGTCAGACAGTCCGTACGTATACTGGCAGGAAAAAGAGGCAATTTGGAGGCCCTTGCACAAACTGGCTTTATTCTACCTAAGTTGCCCTCCCTCCAGTGTGTACTCCGAAAGAGTGTTTAGTGCAGCCGCTCACCTTGTCAGCAATCGGCGTACGAGGTTACTTCCAGAAAATGTGGAGAAGATGATGTTCATCAAAATGAATTATAATCAATTCCTCCGTGGAGACATTCACCAGCAGCAATTGCCTCCACAAAGTACACAGGGACCTGAGATGGTGGATTCCAGTGGGGACGAATTAATAATCTGTGAGGAGGGGGATGTACACAGTGAAAGGGGTGAGGAATCGGAGGATGATGATGAGGTGGACATCTTGCCTCTGTACTGTAGTGATGTGCACCGGAAATTTTTCGGGTTTTGTGTTTTGGTTTTGGGTTCGGTTCCGCGGCCATGTTTTGGGTTCGGACGCGTTTTGGCAAAACCTCACCGAAATTTTTTTGTCGGATTCGGGTGTGTTTTGGATTCGGGTGTTTTTTTCAAAAAACCCTAAAAAACAGCTTAAATCATAGAATTTGGGGGTCATTTTGATCCCATAGTATTATTAACCTCAATAACCATAATTTCCACTCATTTTCAGTCTATTCTGAACACCTCACATCTCACAATATTTTTTTTAGTCCTAAAATTTGCCCCGAGGTCGCTGGATGGCTAAGCTAAGCGACCCAAGTGGCCGACACAAACACCTGGCCCATCTAGGAGTGGCACTGCAGTGTCAGACAGGATGGCCCTTCAAAAAAATTGTACCCAAACAGCACATGATGCAAAGAAAAAAAGAGGCGCAATGAGGTAGCTGTGTGACTAAGCTAAGCGACACAAGTGGCCGACACAAACACCTGGCCCATCTAGGAGTGGCACTGCAGTGTCAGACAGGATGGCCCTTCAAAAAAATTGTCCCCAAACAGCACATGATGCAAAGAAAAAAAGAGGCGCAATGAGGTAGCTGTGTGACTAAGCTAAGCGACCCAAGTGGCCGACACAAACACCTGGCCCATCTAGGAGTGGCACTGCAGTGTCAGACAGGATGGCACTTCAAAAAAATACTCCCCAAACAGCACATGATGCCAAGAAAAAAAGAGGCGCACCAAGGTCGCTGTGTGACTAAGCTAAGCGACACAAGTGGCCGACACAAACACCTGGCCCATCTAGGAGTGGCACTGCAGTGTCACGCAGGATGGCCCTTCAAAAAAATACTCCCCAAACAGCACATGATGCAAAGAAAAAAAGAGGCGCAATGAGGTAGCTGTGTGACTAAGATAAGCGACCCAAGTGGCCGACACAAACATCTGGCCCATCTAGGAGTGGCACTGCAGTGTCAGACAGGATGGCACTTCAAAAAAATACTCCCCAAACAGCACATGATGCAAAGAAAAAAAGAGGCGCAATGAGGTAGCTGTGTGACTAAGATAAGCGACCCAAGTGGCCGACACAAACATCTGGCCCATCTAGGAGTGGCACTGCAGTGTCAGACAGGATGGCACTTCAAAAAAATACTCCCCAAACAGCACATGATGCAAAGAAAAAAAAGAGGCGCACCAAGGTCGCTGTGTGACTAAGCTAAGCGACACAAGTGGCCGACACAAACACCTGGCCCATCTAGGAGTGGCACTGCAGTGTCACGCAGGATGGCCCTTCAAAAAAATACTCCCCAAACAGCACATGATGCAAAGAAAAAAAGAGGCGCAATGAGGTAGCTGTGTGACTAAGATAAGTGACCCAAGTGGCCGACACAAACATCTGGCCCATCTAGGAGTAGCACTGCAGTGTCACGCAGGATGGCCCTTCAAAAAAATACTCCCCAAACAGTACATGATGCAAAGACAAAAAGAGGCGCAATGAGGTAACTGTGTGACTAAGATAAGCGACCCAAGTGGCCGAAACAAACATCTGGCCCATCTAGGAGTGGCACTGCAGTGTCAGACAGGATGGCACTTCAAAAAAATACTCCCCAAACAGCACATGATGCAAAGAAAAATGAAAGAAAAAAGAGGTGCAAGATGGAATTGTCCTTGGGCCCTCCCACCCACCCTTATGTTGTATAAACAGGACATGCACACTTTAACGAACCCATCATTTCAGTGACAGGGTCTGCCACACGACTGTGACTGAAATGACTGGTTGGTTTGGGCCCCCACCAAAAAAGAAGCAATCAATCTCTCCTTGCACAAACTGGCTCTACAGAGGCAAGATGTCCACCTCCTCCTCATCTTCCGATTCATCACCCCTTTCACTGTGTACATCCCCCTCCTCACAGATTATTAATTCGTCCCCACTGGAATCCACCATCTCAGGTCCCCGTGTACTTTCTGGAGGCAATTGCTGCTGGTGAATGTCTCCACTGAGGAATTGATTATAATTAATTTTAATGAACATCATCTTCTCCACATTTTCTGGAAGTAACCTCGTACGCCGATTGCTGACAAGGTGAGCGGCTGCACTAAACACTCTTTCGGAGTACACACTGGAGGGAGGGCAACTTAGGTAGAATAAAGCCAGTTTGTGCAAGGGCCTCCAAATTGCCTCTTTTTCCTGCCAGTATACGTACGGACTGTCTGACGTGCCTACTTGGATGCGGTCACTCATATAATCCTCCACCATTCTTTGAATGGTGAGAGAATCATATGCAGTGACAGTAGACGACATGTCAGTAATCGTTGGCAGGTCCTTCAGTCCGGACCAGATGTCAGCACTCACTCCAGACTGCCCTGCATCACCGCCAGCGGGTGGGCTCGGAATTCTTAGCCTTTTCCTCGCACCCCTAGTTGCGGGAGAATGTGAAGGAGGAGCTGTTGACGGGTCACGTTCCGCTTGACTTGACAATTTTCTCACCAGCAGGTCTTTGAACCCCTGCAGACTTGTGTCTGCCGGAAAGAGATACAACGTAGGTTTTAAATCTAGGATCGAGCACGGTGGCCAAAATGTAGTGCTCTGATTTCAACATATTGACCACCCGTGAATACTGGTTAAGCGAATGAAGGGCTCCATCCACAAGTCCCACATGCCTAGCGGAATCGCTCTGTTTTAGCTCCTCCTTCAATGTCTCCAGCTTCTTCTGCAAAAGCCTGATGAGGGGAATGACCTGACTCAGGCTGGCAGTGTCTGAACTGACTTCACGTGTGGCAAGTTCAAAGGGTTGCAGAACCTTGCACAACGTTGAAATCATTCTCCACTGCGCTTGAGACAGGTGCATTCCATCTCCTTTGCCTATATCGTGGCCAGATGTATAGGTTTGAATGGCCTTTTGCTGCTCCTCCATCCTCTGAAGCATATAGAGGGTTGAATTCCACCTCGTTACCACCTCCTGCTTCAGATGATGGCAGGGCAGGTTCAGGTGTGTTTGGTGGTGCTCCAGTCTTCTGTACGTGGTGCCTGAACGCCGAAAGTGGCCCGCAATTCTTCGGGCCACCGACAGCATCTCTTGCACGCCCCTGTCGTTTTTTAAATAATTCTGCACCACCAAATTCAAGGTATGTGCAAAACATGGGACGTGCTGGAATTTGCCCAGATGTAATGCACGCACAATATTGCTGGCGTTGTCCGATGTCACAAATCCCCAGGAGAGTCCAATTGGGGTTAGCCATTCTGCGATGATCTTCCTCAGTTGCCATAAGTGGTTTTCAGTTGTGTGCGTATTCTGGAAAGCGGCGATACAAAGCGTAGCTTGCCTAGGAACGAGTTGGCGTTTGCGAGATGCTGCTACTGGTGGCGTCGCTGCTGTTCTTGCAGCGGGAGGCAATACATCTACCCAGTGGGCTGTCACAGTCATATAGTCCAGAGTCTGCCCTGCTCCACTTGTCCACATGTCCGTGGTTAAGTGGACATTGGGTACAACTGCATTTTTTAGGACACTGGTGACTCTTTTTCTGAGGTCTGTGTACATTTTCGGTATCGCCTGCCTAGAGAAATGGAACCTAGATGGTATTTGGTACTGGGGACACAGTACCTCAATCAAGTCTCTAGTTGGCTCTGAATTAACGATGGATACCAGAACCACGTTTCTCACCGCCCAGGCAGCCAAGGCCTCAGTTATCCGCTTTGCAGCAGGATGACTGCTGTGATATTTCATCTTCCTTGCAAAGGACTGTTGGACAGTCAATTGCTTACTGGAAGTAGTACAAGTGGTCTTCCGACTTCCCCTCTGGGATGACGATCGACTCCCAGCAGCAACAACAGCAGCGCCAGCAGCAGTAGGCGTTACACTCAAGGATGCATCGGAGGAATCCCAGGCAGGAGAGGACTCGTCAGACTTGCCAGTGACATGGCCTGCAGGACTATTGGCTTTCCTGGGTAAGGAGGAAATTGACACTGAGGGAGTTGGTGGTGTGGTTTGCAGGAGCTTGGTTACAAGAGAAAGGGATTTACTGGTCAGTGGACTGCTTCCGCTGTCGCCCAAAGTTTTTTAACTTGTCACTGACTTATGATGAATGCGCTGCAGGTGACGTATAAGGGAGGATGTTCCGAGGTGGTTAACGTCCTTACCCCTACTTATTACAGCTTGACAAAGGCAACACACGGCTTGACACCTGTTGTCCGCATTTGTGTTGAAATAATTCCACACCGAAGAGCTGATTTTTTTTGTATTTTGACCAGGCATGTCAATGGCCATATTCCTCCCACGGACAATAGGCGTCTCCCCGGGTGCCTGACTTAAACAAACCACCTCACCATCAGAATCCTCCTTGTCAATTTCCTCCCCAGCGCCAGCAACACCCATATCCTCATCCTGGTGTACTTCAACACTGACATCTTCAATTTGACTATCAGGAACTGGACTGCAGGTGCTCCTTCCAGCACTTGCAGGGGGCGTGCAAATGGTGGAAGGCGCAAGCTCTTCCCGTCCAGTGTTGGGAAGGTCAGGCATCGCAACCGACACAATTGGACTCTCCTTGGGGATTTGTGATTTCGAAGAATGCACAGTTCTTTGCTGTGCTTTTGCCAGCTTAAGTCTTTTCTTTTTTCTAGCGAGAGTATGAGTGCTTCCATCCTCATGTGAAGCTGAACCACTAGCCATGAACATAGGCCAGGGCCTCAGCCATTCCTTCCCACTCCGTGTGGTAAATGGCATATTGGCAAGTTTACGCTTCTCCTCAGATGCTTTTAATTTTGATTTTTATCATTTTACTGATCTTTTGTGTTTTGGATTTTACATGCTCTGTACTATGACATTGGGCATCGGCCTTGGCAGATGACGTTGATGGCATTTCATCGTCTCGGCCATGACTAGTGGCAGCAGCTTCAGCACGAGGTGGAAGTGGATCTTGATCTTTCCCTATTTTTTTAACCTCCACATTTTTGTTCTCCATATTTTAATGCGCACAACTATGGATAAATGGATACTAGTATACTTATGGACGACGAGTGACGACACAGAGGTAGGTACAGCAGTGGCCTACCGTACTGCTATATACAGTATAATGGACCTGGTGGACACTGTCAGCAGACTGCGTTTATAGTATAAAGAAAAAAAGACACCACAGGTATATAATGTAGATGGATGGATACTTAGTATACTTATGGACGACGAGTGACGACACAGAGGTAGGTACAGCAGTGGCCTACCGTACTGCTATATACAGTATAATGGACCTGGTGGACACTGTCAGCAGACTGCTAAACTAGTACTACTAGTATAAAGAAAAAAAGGCACCACAGGTATACAATGTAGATGGATGGATAGTATACTTATGGACGACGAGTGACGACACAGAGGTAGGTACAGCAGTGGCCTACCGTACTGCTATATACAGTATAATGGACCTGGTGGACACTGTCAGCAGACTGCTTTTATAGTATTAAAAAAAGACACCACAGGTATACAATGTAGATGGATGGATACTTAGTATACTTATGGACGACGAGTGACGACACAGAGGTAGGTACAGCAGTGGCCTACCGTACTGCTATATACAGTATAATGGACCTGGTGGACACTATCGGCAGACTGCGTTTATAGTATAAAGAAAAAAAGCCACCACAGGTATACAATGTAGATGGATGGATACTTAGTATACTTATGGACGACGAGTGACGACACAGAAGTAGGTACAGCAGTGGCCTACCGTACTGCTATATACAGTATAATGGACCTGGTGGACACTGTCAGCAGACTGCGTTTATAGTATAAAAAAAAAGACACCACAGGTATACAATGTAGATGGATGGATAGTATACTTATGGACGACGAGTGACGACACAGAGGTAGGTACAGCAGTGGCCTACCGTACTGCTATATACAGTATAATGGACCTGGTGGACACTGTCAGCAGACTGCGTTTATAGTATAAAAAAAAAAGACACCACAGGAGTGTTTTTCAGGCAGACAAACGTATACTGGTGGTCACTGTCAGCAAAACTGTGCACTGTACTCCTGCTATAGCTGCTCCCCAGTCCCCACAATTAAGCAGTGTGAGCACTCAGCACAGATATATCATGCAGCACACTGAGCACAGATATGGTATGGAGCGTTTTTTTCAGGCAGAGAACGGATAAAAAACTGGTGGTCACTATTAGCAAAACTCTGCACTGTACACCTCCTAACAGCTGCTCCCCAATCCTCCCCACAATAAGCTAAGCAATCAGATCAACTGTGTAACTAACTATATAAACGGAGAGGACGCCAGCCACGTCCTCTCCCTATCAATCTCAATGCACGTGTGAAAATGGCGCGACGCGCGGCTTATATAGAATTCGAATCTCGCGAGAATCCGACAGCGGGATGATGACGTTCGGGCGCGCTCGGGGTTAACCGAGCCATACGGGAGAATCTGAGTATGGCTCGGACTCATCTAAAAAGGGTGAAGTTCGGGGGGGTTCGGTTTCTCGGAAACCGAACCCGCTCATCACTACTCTGTAGAGCCAGTTTGTGCAAGGAGAGATTGATTGCTTCTTTTTTTGGTGGGGGCCCAAACCAACCAGTCATTTCAGTCACAGTCGTGTGGCAGACCCTGTCGCTGAAATGATGGGTTCGTTAAAGTGTGCATGTCCTGTTTATTAGAGATGTGCACTTGAAATTTTTCGGGTTTTGTGTTTTGGTTTTGGGTTCGGTTCCGCGGCCGTATTTTGGGTTCGACCGCGTTTTGGCAAAACCTCACCGAATTTTTTTTGTCGGATTCGGGTGTGTTTTGGATTCGGGTGTTTTTTTCAAAAAACACTAAAAAACAGCTTAAATCATAGAATTTGGGGGTCATTTTGATCCCAAAGTATTATTAACCTCAAAAACCATAATTTCCACTCATTTTCAGTCTATTCTGAACACCTCACACCTCACAATATTATTTTTAGTCCTAAAATTTGCACCGAGGTCGCTGGATGACTAAGCTAAGCGACCCTAGTGGCCGCCACAAACACCTGGCCCATCTAGGAGTGGCACTGCAGTGTCACGCAGGATGGCCCTTCCAAAAAACACTCCCCAAACAGCACATGACGCAAAGAAAAAAAGAGGCGCAATGAGGTAGCTGTGTGAGTAAGCTAAGCGACCCTAGTGGCCGACACAAACACCTGGCCCATCTAGGAGTGGCACTGCAGTGTCACGCAGGATGGCCCTTCCAAAAAACACTCCCCAAACAGCACATGACGCAAAGAAAAAAAGAGGCGCAATGAGGTAGCTGTGTGAGTAAGCTAAGCGACCCTAGTGGCCGACACAAACACCTGGCCCATCTAGGAGTGGCACTGCAGTGTCACGCAGGATGGCCCTTCCAAAAAACACTCCCCAAACAGCACATGACGCAAAGAAAAAAAGAGGCGCAATGAGGTAGCTGTGTGAGTAAGATAAGCGACCCTAGTGGCCGACACAAACACCTGGCCCATCTAGGAGTGGCACTGCAGTGTCACGCAGGATGGCCCTTCCAAAAAACACTCCCCAAACAGCACATGACGCAAAGAAAAAAAGAGGCGCAATGAGGTAGCTGTGTGAGTTAGCTAAGCGACCCTAGTGGCCGACACAAACACCTGGCCCATCTAGGAGTGGCACTGCAGTGTCACGCAGGATGGCCCTTCCAAAAAACACTCCCTAAACAGCACATGACGCAAAGAAAAAAAGAGGCGCAATGAGGTAGCTGTGTGAGTAAGATAAGCGACCCTAGTGGCCGACACAAACACCTGGCCCATCTAGGAGTGGCACTGCAGTGTCACGCAGGATGGCCCTTCAAAAAAATACTCCCCAAACAGCACATGACGCAAAGAAAAATGAAAGAAAAAAGAGGTGCAAGATGGAATTGTCCTTGGGCCCTCCCACCCACCCTTATGTTGTATAAACAGGGCATGCACACTTTAACCAACCCATCATTTCAGTGACAGGGTCTGCCACACGACTGTGACTGAAATGACGGGTTGCTTTGGACCCCCACCAAAAAAGAAGCAATTAATCTCTCCTTGCACAAACTGGCTCTACAGAGGCAAGATGTCCACCTCATCATCATCCTCCGATATATCACCGTGTACATCCCCCTCCTCACAGATTATCAATTCGTCCCCACTGGAATCCACCATCTCAGCTCCCTGTGTACTTTGTGGAGGCAATTGCTGCTGGTCAATGTCTCCACGGAGGAATTGATTATAATTCATTTTAATGAACATCATCTTCTCCACATTTTCTGGAAGTAACCTCGTACGCCGATTGCTGACAAGGTGAGCGGCGGCACTAAACACTCTTTCGGAGTACACACTTGTGGGAGGGCAACTTAGGTAGAATAAAGCCAGTTTGTGCAAGGGCCTCCAAATTTCCTCTTTTTCTTGCCAGTATAAGTACGGACTGTCTGACGTGCCTACTTGGATGCGGTCACTCATATAATCCTCCACCATTCTTTCAATGGGGAGAGAATCATATGCAGTGCCAGTAGACGACATGTCCGTATCCGTAATCGTTGGCAGGTCCTTCTGTCCGGACCAGATGTCAGCATCAGCAGTCGCTCCAGACTGCCCTGCATCACCGCCAGCGGGTGGGCTCGGAATTCTGAGCCTTTTCCTCGCACCCCCAGTTGCGGGAGAATGTGAAGGAGGAGATGTTGACAGGTCGCGTTCCGCTTGACTTGACAATTTTCTCACCAGCAGGTCTTTGAACCCCAGCAGACTTGTGTCTGCCGGAAAGAGAGATCCAAGGTAGGTTTTAAATCTAGGATCGAGCACGGTGGCCAAAATGTAGTGCTCTGATTTCAACAGATTGACCACCCGTGAATCCTTGTTAAGCGAATTAAGGGCTCCATCCACAAGTCCCACATGCCTAGCGGAATCGCTCTGTGTTAGCTCCTCCTTCAATGTCTCCAGCTTCTTCTGCAAAAGCCTGATGAGGGGAATGATCTGACTCAGGCTGGCAGTGTCTGAACTGACTTCACGTGTGGCAAGTTCAAAGGGCAGCAGAACCTTGCACAACGTTGAAATCATTCTCCACTGCGCTTGAGACAGGTGCTTTCCACCTCCTATATCGTGCTCAATTGTATAGGCATGAAATGGCCTTTTGCTGCTCCTCCAACCTCTGAAGCATATACAGGGTTGAATTCCACCTCGTTACCACTTCTTGCTTCAGATGATGGCAGGGCAGGTTCAGGCGTTTTTGGTGGTGCTCCAGTCTTCTGTACGTGGTGCCTGTACGCCGAAAGTGTCCCACAATTCTTCTGGCCACCGACAGCATCTCTTGCACGCCCCTCTCGTTTTTTAAATAATTCTGCACCACCAAATTCAAGGTATGTGCAAAACATGGGACGTGCTGGAATTTGCCCATATTTAATGCACATACAATATTGCTGGCGTTGTCCGATGCCACAAATCCACAGGAGAGTCCAATTGGGGTAAGCCATTCCGCGATGATCTTCCTCAGTTGCCGTAAGAGGTTTTCAGCTGTGTGCGTATTCTGGAAACCGGTGATACAAAGCGTAGCCTGCCTAGGAAAGAGTTGGCGTTTGCGAGATGCTGCTACTGGTGCCGCCGCTGCTGTTCTTGCGGCGGGAGTCCATACATCTACCCAGTGGGCTGTCACAGTCATATAGTCCTGACCCTGCCCTGCTCCACTTGTCCACATGTCCGTGGTTAAGTGGACATTGGGTACAACTGCATTTTTTAGGACACTGGTGAGTCTTTTTCTGACGTCCGTGTACATTCTCGGTATCGCCTGCCTAGAGAAGTGGAACCTAGATGGTATTTGGTAACGGGGGCACAGTACCTCAAGAAATTGTCTAGTTCCCTGTGAACTAACGGCGGATACCGGACGCACGTCTAACACCAACATAGTTGTCAAGGCCTCAGTTATCCGCTTTGCAACAGGATGACTGCTGTGATATTTCATCTTCCTCGCAAAGGAATGTTGGACAGTCAATTGCTTACTGGAAGTAGTACAAGTGGTCTTCCGACTTCCCCTCTGGGATGACCATCGACTCCCAGCAGCAACAACAGCAGCGCCAGCAGCAGTAGGCGTTACACGCAAGGATGCATCGGAGGAATCCCAGGCAGGAGAGGACTCGTCAGAATTGCCAGTGACATGGCCTGCAGGACTATTGGCATTCCTGGGGAAGGAGGAAATTGACACTGAGGGAGTTGGTGGGGTGGTTTGCGTGAGCTTGGTTACAAGAGGAAGGGATTTACTGGTCAGTGGACTGCTTCCGCTGTCGCCCAAAGTTTTTGAACTTGTCACTGACTTATTATGAATGCGCTGCAGGTGACGTATAAGGGAGGATGTTCCGAGGTGGTTAACGTCCTTACCCCTACTTATTACAGCTTGACAAAGGCAACACACGGCTTGACAAATGTTGTCCGCATTTCTGTTGAAATACTTCCACACCGAAGAGCTGATTTTTTTTTGTATTTTCACCAGGCATGTCAATGGCCATATTCCTCCCACGGACAACAGGTGTCTCCCCGGGTGCCTGACTTAAACAAACCACCTCACCATCAGAATCCTCCTTGTCAATTTCCTCCCCAGCGCCAGCAACACCCATATCCTCCTCATCCTGGTGTACTTCAACACTGACATCTTCAATCTGACTATCAGGAACTGGACTGCGGGTGCTCCTTCCAGCACTTGCAGGGGGCGTGCAAATGGTGGAAGGCGCATGCTCTTCACGTCCAGTGTTGGGAAGGTCAGGCATCGCAACCGACACAATTGGACTCTCCTTGTGGATTTGGGATTTCGAAGAATGCACAGTTCTTTGCTGTGCTTTTGCCAGCTTGAGTCTTTTCATTTTTCTAGCGAGAGGCTGAGTGCTTCCATCCTCATGTGAAGCTGAACCACTAGCCATGAACATAGGCCAGGGCCTCAGCCGTTCCTTGCCACTCCGTGTGGTATTGGCAAGTTTACGCTTCTCCTCCGACAATTTTATTTTAGATTTTTGAGTCCTTTTTTTACTGATATTTGGTGTTTTGGATTTTACATGCTCTGTACTATGACATTGGGCATCGGCCTTGGCAGACGACGTTGCTGGCATTTCATCGTCTCGGCCATGACTAGTGGCAGCAGCTTCAGCACGAGGTGGAAGTCGATCTTGATCTTTCCCTATTTTTGGAACCTCAACATTTTTGTTCTCCATATTTTAATAGGCACAACTAAAAGGCACCTCAGGTAAACAATGGAGATGGATGGATACTAGTATACTTATGGATGACGAGCGACTGCCGACACAGAGGTAGCTACAGCCGTGGACTACCGTACTGTGTCTGCTGCTAATATATACTGGATGATAATGAGATAAAATTAAAATATATATATATATATCACACTAGTACTGCAGCCGGACAGGTATATATTATGTAATGACGGACCTGCTGGACACTGTCTGTCAGCACTGCAGACTCCTAAAGTAAGCTACTAGTATCAAGAAGATAGAAAAAAAAAACCACGGGTAGGTGGTATACAATTATGGATGGACGAGCGACTGCCGACACAGAGGTAGCTACAGCCGTGGACTACCGTACTGTGTCTGCTGCTAATATAGACTGGATGATAATGAGATAAAATTAAAATATATATATATCACACTAGTACTGCAGCCGGACAGGTATATATTATGTAATGACGGACCTGCTGGACACTGTCTGTCAGCACTGCAGACTCCTAAAGTAAGCTACTAGTATCAAGAAGATAGAAAAAAAAAAACCACGGGTAGGTGGTATACAATTATGGATGGACGAGCGACTACCGACACAGAGGTAGCTACAGCCGTGGACTACCGTACTGTGTCTGCTGCTAATATAGACTGGATGATAATGAGATAAAATTAAAATATATATATATATCACACTAGTACTGCAGCCGGACAGGTATATATTATGTAATGACGGACCTGCTGGACACTGTCTGTCAGCACTGCAGACTCCTAAAGTAAGCTACTAGTATCAAGAAGATAGAAAAAAAAAAAACCACGGGTAGGTGGTATACAATTATGGATGGACGAGCGACTGCCGACACAGAGGTAGCTACAGCCGTGGACTACCATACTGTGTCTGCTGCTAATATAGACTGGATGATAATGAGATAAAATTAAAATATATATATATATCACACTAGTACTGCAGCCGGACAGGTATATATTATGTAATGACGGACCTGCTGGACACTGTCTGTCAGCACTGCAGACTCCTAAAGTAAGCTACTAGTATCAAGAAGATAGAAAAAAAAAACCACGGGTAGGTGGTATACAATTATGGATGGACGAGCGACTGCCGACACAGAGGTAGCTACAGCCATGGACTACCGTACTGTGTCTGCTGCTAATATAGACTGGATGATAATGAGATAAAATTAAAATATATATATATATCACACTAGTACTGCAGCCGGACAGGTATATATTATGTAATGACGGACCTGCTGGACACTGTCTGCAGAATGCGTTTATAAAAACACCACACGACGAGTGTTTAACTTTTTCAGGCAGACAATCACAATTATACTGGTGGTCAGCAGACAATCACAATACTGGTGGTCAGTGGTCACTGGTCAGTCACACTGGCAGTGGCACTCTGGCAGCAAAAGTGTGCACTGTACTTAAAATATGTACTCCTGCTATAACTGCTCCCCAGTCTCCCCCACAATTAAGCTGTGTGAGCAGTGAGCACTCAGCACAGTCAGATAATGATATACAGTATTACATATGATGCAGCACACTGGGCTGAGCACAGATATGGTATGTGACTGTGTCACACTGTGTATCGTTTTTTATCAGGCAGAGAACGGATTAATTAAACTGGTGGTCACTGGTCACACTATCAGCAGCAAGTAGTACTCCTCCTAATAATATGCTCCCCAAAATTTGTGTCTCTCTCTGTTAGGGTCTCCTGCCCTGTGCTGCCACGTCGTCATGGCAACCGGGAGACAAGTGCTAGCGGAGTAACCTGAGCGCAGCTGATACTCCGGTTCGGGTCTTTTGCTGTGCAGTGGTTACAGGCTCTGTGCACGGCAGGGGATCCGGTGCTGGTTTTTGTGCTCACAGTCTGTGAGGTCTGAGTGGGGCGTGGACAGCACCTGCTTTATAAGGCCTCTTCTCAGGTTAAGCAGATGCTGCTGAATCTTTGTTGGTTAGTCAGTTCCTGAAAGTTAGCCAGTACTGTGTAGCTTTGTATGTTGTTGCTTACTGCAAATAGGCCTGGGGATTTGGTACTACACTCTGCCAATCCAGACCTAGCAGTAAGACTGGAGTCAGTTGTTTAGCTTGCTGGGGTTCTTTTACTACTCTGTGAACTTAGCAAGTTTGCGGCTGTATTCTAAGACTTGCCTGCCTAAATCCTGTCTCACTGTGCAAGGTGTCAGGTGTCAGTTTAGTGGCAGTAAGCTGAACCTGTGCACTGCAAGTGAGAATTAGGATTGTGGAGACTCTCCTTGTGTCTATCATTCCATCTCTGACCAAGGAGTTTACTGCCACACCCGTTGGTAACCCTTTAGGGTTTTGCTGTTGCCCTTAGCAACAGCATTTCGGGTTCTCTACGTATTAAAACACAACATCTTGCTTTTCCCATCTGAGCATTACTAATACTAGGGAGACACCCAATTCCTTAGCCTCTGGGCTTCTCTGTTCACTTTGTGTGTATTTTGTTACCCTATCACCTTCTGTGTACGTAATGTCATATTCCCCAGTCTGTCTGTGAGTTCATTTGTTTTGCATACCTATCCGTTCAGACACCAGTACATTCCTGCAGGCACTGGTGTGCATAACAGTTCAAACACCAGTACATTCCTGCAGGCACTGGAGTGCATAACAGTTCTGACACCAGTACATTCCTGCAGGCACTGGTGTGCATAACATATTCAGCAGCCTAATACTCCTGTTGAAATTTTGTGGGAATATGGAGCATACCCCTCAAAATAAGTTACAACAGGTGGTCGATCAGGTGCAGGTCCTGACTCGACAATTTAATGATTTGTCCATTAAAATGCACACCTCCCAGGCCGCTGGCGGAGCTCCCGCAGCAGCAGCACCTTCAGGGGTTAAGGAGCTGAAAGTAAATCTCCCGGATCGTTTTTCTGGAGATCGCTCGCAGTTCTTTTGTTTCAAGGAGAGCTGCAAGCTATACTTCCGGCTTAGGCCTCAGTCTTCTGGGTCGGAGATTCAGCGGGTGGGCATAGTGATTTCCTTGCTACAAGGAGACCCACAGGTCTGGGCATATGGGTTGCAGCCTGACTGTCCGTCGCTTAAAAGTGTTGATGCTTTTTTTACGGCACTGGGCATGTTGTATGATGACCCTGACAAGACGGCCTCAGCCGAGGCTCAGATTTCGATCCTTAAGCAAGGGCGAAGGCCAGTTGAGGTTTACTGTACGGAGTTTCGGAGGTTGGCCCATGATACCCAGTGGAATGACCCAGCCCTGAGACACCAGTACCGAAGAGGTCTTTCTAACCAGATAAAGGACCAACTGGTACAATATCCCTTGCCTGATAGCTTGGATCAGCTCATGCAGTTATCCATCCGGGTGGATAGACGGCTGAGAGAGCGTAGGCTTGAAAGGGAGACTGAGGTTTCCTTCTTTCCCAAGGGAACCTCAGACTCTGAGGAATTTTCCGAGGAGCCTATGCAGATTGGGGCTACCCGCCTCTCCTCGCGTGAGAAGACGCGGAGGAGACAGCAGGGGTTGTGTTTGTACTGTGGGAATAAAGGTCATGTGGTAGTATCATGCCCAGAAAAGCCGGAAAACTTCAGGGCCTGAGGGTGATGGGAAATATCCTGTCAGGCCAGAAGTCAGAATTTCCCAAGAAGACTTTTATCATTCCGGTGACCTTGAAGATCCTCGGTCAAACTGTCAAGACTGAGGCCTTTGTGGACAGTGGGGCCGACGGGGTTTTTATGGACCGCCAATTCGCCCTGAAACACTCTGTTCCCTTAGTACCCTTGGCATCGGAAATTGAGATTTGTGGGTTAAACGGGGAACCATTATCCCAAGGTAAAATTACCTCTTGCACTAGCCAGATTTCTTTGTTTATTGGAGCCACACACTCTGAAAAATTGTCCTTTTATGTGACTGTCTGTACTTTTGCCCCATTGGTGTTGGGGTTACCCTGGTTAAGGGCCCACAATCCTCAATTTGACTGGGTCTCTGGGGAGATTCTTAGTTGGGGTACTGATTGTTTCAGGAGTTGCTTGAGCCTTCCAGTCAGGCTCTCGCAGTTAAGTTTGCCAGGATTGCCAGGGTGTTATGCAGATTTTGCGGACGTGTTCTCCAAAAAAGTTGCAGAGGTACTACCTCCCCATCGCCCCTATGACTGTGCCATTGATTTGTTGCCAAATGCTAAGCTTCCCAAGAGCAGGTTGTACTCCCTGTCACGTCCTGAGACTCAGGCTATGGCAGAGTACATTCAGGAGAACTTGGCTAAGGGATTTATCAGACCTTCACAGTCTCCAGTTGGGTCGGGGTTCTTCTTCGTGGGTAAAAAGGACGGTTCGTTGCGACCCTGCATCGACTTCAGGGAATTGAACCGTATCACGATTAAAAACTCATACCCACTGCCTCTCATTTCGGTCTTGTTTGACCAGCTTCGTACTGCCACCATTTTTTCTAAGATTGACCTACGCGGTGCGTACAATCTAATCCGAATAAGAGAGGGGGATGAATGGAAGACTGCCTTTAATACCCACTCAGGGCATTATGAATATTTGGTGATGCCTTTTGGGCTCTGTAATGCCCCGGCAGTCTTCCAGGATTTCATGAATGATGTGCTCAGGGAATATTTGGATAGATTCTTAGTTGTATACTTAGATGACATCCTAATCTTCTCCCATTCCCTGGAGGAACATCGGAAGCATGTACGCTTAGTCCTCCAGAAACTCAGAGACCACCGGCTTGGGGCGAAGCTGGAGAAGTGCGAATTTGAAGTTCAGCAAATCGCATTTCTAGGATATATTATCTCCCCAGAAGGTTTCCAAATGGAGGGTTCCAAGGTACAGGCAGTCCTGGATTGGGTGCAGCCCACTAGTTTGAAGGCGCGTCAGCGTTTCCTGGGCTTTGCGAATTTTTATAGACGATTTATCGCTGGATTTTCGTCTATAGTGGCGCCCTTGGTGGCACTCACTAAGAAAGGGGCGGATGTTGCTCACTGGTCTTGTGAGGCTAAAGCGGCTTTTGCCCGTCTCAAAAGGGCATTTGTATCGGCCAAGGTGCTGCGACACCCAGATCCAGAGCGTCCTTTTGTGGTGGAGGTGGATGCCTCTGAGATGGGTATTGGGGCAGTGCTTTCTCAGATGGGAGTGTCTGATAATCGCCTTCATCCCTGTGCTTACTTTTCCCGTAAATTTTCGCCTGCCGAGATGAATTATGACGTGGGTAACCGGGAATTGTTGGCTATTAAGGATGCACTCGAGGAGTGGAGACACTGGCTTGAGGGGGCTAAGTTTGTGGTCTCAATTCTCACCGACCATAAGAATCTGGCATATTTAGAGTCAGCGAAGCGTCTCAATGCCAAGCAAGCACGATGGGCTTTGTTTTTTGCTCGCTTTAATTTTTTGATAACATATCGCCCTGGGTCAAAAAACATCAAGGCTGATGCGCTCTCGCGGAGTTTTGCTCCAATCCAGGAGACCACCGAGGAGCCGTTGCCCATTGTGTCTCCATCATGTATTAAAGTGGGCATTACCCAGGACCTCTTATCATTAGTCCTTAGAGCACAGGAGCAGGCTCCTCCAGACCTTCCGGTAGGTCTTTTGTTTGTGCCTCCTAGGTTAAGACAGCGAGTGTTCCTGGAATTCCATGCCAAGAAGTCGGCAGGTCACCCGGGTATTGCCAGAACTCGGGAGTTGCTATCTAGGGCGGTGTGGTGGCCCTCGGTGGCTAAGGATGTGGATCAGTGGGTTCGGGCATGTGACATCTGTGCCCGAAATAAGACTCCTAGAGGGGTTCCTGTTGGCCCATTACATCCACTCTCTATCCCATCTAAGCCATGGACCCACATATCAATGGATTTTGTGGTGGACTTGCCCAAATCCTCGGGGATGACAGCCATCTGGGTTGTCGTTGACAGGTTTTCGAAGATGGCGCACTTCGTTCCACTGGTTGGGCTGCCATCGGCCAGACGCCTGTCTGAATTATTTATGCTGCATGTTGTGCGTCTCCACGGGTTGCCACTTGATGTGGTCTCTGACCGCGGATCCCAGTTTGTGGCCAAATTCTGGAGGGCATTTTGTTCCGATCTCCAGATTTCTGTCAGCTTGTCGTCAGGCTACCATCCGCAGTCTAATGGGCAGACTGAAAGGGTGAACCAGTCCTTGGAGCAGTTCCTCAGGTGTTATGTCTCCAAGTGTCAGACTGACTGGGTTGCTCATCTGTCCATGGCGGAGTTTGCCTATAACAACGCGGCTCACTCTGCTACAGGGATCTCTCCCTTCCTTTGTGTGTATGGGCATCATCCTCAGGCCAATTCTTTTGACCCCCTGGACTCCACGCCTGGTGGTTCCTCTGTGGTTTCGGTCCTTAGAGGTATTTGGCGGAAAGTGAAGAAAGCCCTTGTGTCTGTGTCATTAGTGACCAAAATGGTTTTTGATAAGCGGAAAAGACCCTGCAGCTTCAAATTAGGAGACTTCGTCTGGTTGTCTACCAAGAATTTGAAGTTGAGACAGCCATCTCATAAGTTAGGCCCCCGGTTCATCGGCCCTTATAAGATCACCAGGGTTATCAATCCGGTGGCATTTCAGTTAGATCTGCCCCGTTCTTTGGGTATCAATAAAACATTTCATTGTTCCCTTTTAAAACGGGCGATTAGTAATCCTTCTTCCAGTGGAAGACCTTCCCCTCTTCTGATATGTGGCCAGAGGGAGTTTGTTGTTGAAAGGATTCTTGACTCCAAGATGGTTCGGGGTCGGCTGTCATTTTTGGTGCACTGGAAGGGGTATGGCCCGGAGGAGCGGTCGTGGGTGCGCAGTTGTGATCTTCATGCCCCCAGACTGATACGCTCTTTCTTCTCGCAGTTCCCCGATAAACCCAGTGGTAGGGGTTCTTTGACCCCTCGTCAGAGGGGGGGTACTGTTAGGGTCTCCTGCCCTGTGCTGCCACGTTGTCATGGCAACCGGGAGACAAGTGCTAGCGGAGTAACCTGAGCGCAGCTGATACTCCGATTCGGGTCTTTTGCTGTGCAGTGGTTACAGGCTCTGTGCACGGCAGGGGATCCGGTGCTGGTTTTTGTGCTCACAGTCTGTGAGGTCTGAGTGGGGCGTGGACAGCACCTGCTTTATAAGGCCTCTTCTCAGGTTAAGCAGATGCTGCTGAATCTTTGTTGGTTAGTCAGTTCCTGAAAGTTAGCCAGTACTGTGTAGCTTTGTATTTGTTGTTGCTTACTGCAAATAGGCCTGGGGATTTGGTACTACACTCTGCCAATCCAGACCTAGCAGTAAGACTGGAGTCAGTCGTTTAGCTTGCTGGGGTTCTTTTACTACTCTGTGAACTTAGCAAGTTTGCGGCTGTATTCTAAGACTTGCCTGCCTAAATCCTGTCTCACTGTGCAAGGTGTCAGGTGTCAGTTTAGTGGCAGTAAGCTGAACCTGTGCACTGCAAGTGAGAATTAGGATTGTGGAGACTCTCCTTGTGTCTATCATTCCATCTCTGACCAAGGAGTTTACTGCCACACCCGTTGGTAACCCTTTAGGGTTTTGCTGTTGCCCTTAGCAACAGCATTTCGGGTTCTCTACGTATTAAAACACAACATCTTGCTTTTCCCATCTGAGCATTACTAATACTAGGGAGACACCCAGTTCCTTAGCCTCTGGGCTTCTCTGTTCACTTTGTGTGTATTTTGTTACCCTATCACCTTCTGTGTACGTAATGTCATATTCCCCAGTCTGTCTGTGAGTTCATTTGTTTTGCATACCTATCCGTTCAGACACCAGTACATTCCTGCAGGCACTGGTGTGCATAACAGTTCAAACACCAGTACATTCCTGCAGGCACTGGAGTGCATAACAGTTCTGACACCAGTACATTCCTGCAGGCACTGGTGTGCATAACACTCTCTAGTACTCTAGTCTAAACGGAGAGGACGCCAGCCACGTCCTCTCCCTATCAATCTCAATGCACGTGTGAAAATGGCGGCGACGCGCGGCTCCTTATATAGAATCCGAGTCTCGCGATAGAATCCGAGCCTCGCGAGAATCCGACAGCGGGATGATGACGTTCGGGCGCGCTCGGGTTAGCCGAGCAAGGCGGGAAGATCCGAGTCTGCCTCGGATCCGTGTAAAAAGGCTGAAGTTCGGGGGGGTTCGGATTCCAAGGAACCGAATCCGCTCATCACTACTGTTTATACAACATAAGGGTGGGTGGGAGGGCCCAAGGACAATTCCATCTTGCACCTCTTTTTTCTTTCATTTTTCTTTGCATCATGTGCTGTTTGGGGACAATTTTTTTTGAAGTGCCATCCTGCCTGACACTGCAGTGCCACTCCTAGATGGGCCAGGTCTTTGTGTCGGCCACTTGTGTCGCTTAGCTTAGTCACACAGCGACCTTGGTGCGCCTCTTTTTTTCTTTGCATCATGTGCTGTTTGGGGACAATTTTTTTGAAGTGCCATCCTGCCTGACACTGCAGTGCCACTCCTAGATGGGCCAGGTGTTTGTGTCGGCCACTTGTGTCGCTTAGCTTAGTCACACAGCGACCTTGGTGCACCTCTTTTTTTCTTTGCATCATGTGCTGTTTGGGGATTATTTTTTTGAAGTGCCATCATGCCTGACACTGCAGTGCCACTCCTAGATGGGCCAGGTGTTTGTGTCGGCCACTTGTGTCGCTTATCTTAGCCATCCAGCGACCTCGGTGCAAATTTTAGGACTAAAAATAATATTGTGAGGTGTGAGGTGTTCAGAATAGACTGGAAATGAGTGGAAATTATGGTTATTGAGGTTAATAATACTATGGGATCAAAATGACCCCCAAATTCTATGATTTAAGCTGTTTTTTAGGGTTTTTGAAAAAAACACCCGAATCCAAAACACACCCGAATCCGACAAAAAATTTTCGGTGAGGTTTTGCCAAAACGCGTCCGAATCCAAAACACGGCCGCGGAACCGAATCCAAAACCAAAACACAAAACCCAAAAAATGTCCGGTGCACATCACTAATATATATATATATATATATGTATTTAATTGTAATGTCACTTGCCCCCATTATATATATTTATTTACGTTGTACCCTCATCCCCCTTATATATTTGGGTTTTGCTTCCTGACCCCCTTTAAATTACACTTGTGGCCCTGTTCCTCCAAATATGTTTATTTAACTTATGCCCACAATCGTCCCTTTATATATTTATATCATTTGAGCTTGCTGTTCCCCCCTTTATGTCCAGTTACATTTACAGACACACAAGACAGGGTAAAAGATAAATAAGCTTATCGCTGCCAGCACGGCCAGTCAGTGCCACATCGGATTCAGGGGCGGAGCCTCGGCCGGGCCCGGGGGCGGAGCTACGGCCGGAGTCAGGAAGAATAAGAGGACAATTTTGGACAGGCACTGAGCTGGTCGGGACTTCAGCCAGCCGATTTGGGGTGGAGGAAACTGGGCAATCGGGAGGTGAGTGAGCTGCTGGTGATGACAGGATTTTTTTTCCCTGTCAACACTGGCTGCAATGGAGGGATCCTGTGGGCCTATTTTCATTGGGGGGCCTGGAGCTTCAGCTCCATCCGCCCCATTGTTAATCCGGCCCTGCTTGCTACTAGAGGAAAGGGAAAAGGTAAACGATCACCGGCCGTGGCCAGTTCCCAGGACCAGAAGTCCTCCCCGGCTTCAGCCAAGTCCACCGCATGACGCTGGGGCTCCTCTGCGGGAGTCCGCACTGGTGGGGGCACGCCTCAGGCTCTTCAGTCAGTTCTGGGCTCGTTCGGCCTTGGACCCATGGGTCATAGAAATAATGTCCCAGGGGCACAAACTGGAGTTTCAAGACGTCCCCCTTTACCGATTTTTCAAATCGGCCTTACCAGCTTCTCTTCCAGACAGGGAGGTGGTATGCGCCGCAATACAAAAATTGTGTCACAATCAAGTCATTGTCGGGGTTCCCCCATCACAACAGGGAGAAGGCTTTTATTCGAGCCTGTTCGTGGTCCTGAAGACAGAGGGCTCAGTCAGACCAATCCTGAACCTCAAATCTCTCAATTTCTACCTACAAAAAATTCAAATTCAAGATGGAATCTCTCCGGGCAGTGATCTCCAGTCTGGAGGAGGGGGATTTTATGGTGTCGGTAGACATAAAGGATGCCTACTTACATGTTCCCATTTATCCTCCACATCAGGCTTACCTGAGGTTTGCAGTTCAGGATTGTCATTTCCAATTTCAGACGTTGCCGTTTGTTCTGTCCACGGCTCCGAGGATTTTCACCAAAGTAATGACCGAAATGATGGTTCTCCTGCGCAAGCAAGGAGTCACAATTATCCCATTCTTGGACGATCTCCTGATAAAGGTGAGATCCAGGGACCAATTAATGCAGAACATTACGCTATCCCTGGATCTCAGTGACCACGGATGCGAGTCTCCGAGGCTGGGGAGCAGTCACACAGGCGGAAAACTTACAGGGAAGATGGTCAAGCCAGGAAATGTGTCTACACATAAATGTTCTGGAGTTAAGGGCCATTCACAACGGCCTTCTGCAAGCGGCACATCTTCGCAATCGGTCCGTCTTGATTCAGTTGGACAACATAACAGCAGTAGCGTACATAAACCGCCAGGGCAGAACAAAGAGCAGAGCAACTATAGCAGAGGCCACAAAAGTTCTCTGTTGGGCGGAAAGGCATGCAAGCGCTCTGTCAGCGATCTTCATTCCAGGAGTGGACAACTGGGAAGCAGACTTCCTCAGCAGACACGATCTCCATCCAGGAGAGTGGGGTCTTCATCAAGAGGTCTTTGCAGAAGTGACAAGTCTTTGGGGAATTCCTCAAATAGACATGATGGCGTCTCGCCTCAACAAGAAACTTCAGAGATATTGTTCCAGGTCGAGAGACCCTCAAGCAATAGCAGTGGACGCCCTAGTGACACCGTGGGTGTTTCAGTCGGTGTACGTGTTTCCTCCGCTTCCTCTCATTCCAAAAGTGATAAAGATCATAAGAAGAACAAAGGTTCAAGCGATCCTCATTGTTCCAGACTGGCCAAGAAGAGCTTGGTATCAAGATCTTCAGGAATTACTCATAAGAGATCCCTGGCCTCTTCCTCTGAGGAAGGATCTGTTGCAGCAGGGGCCGTGCGTGTTCCAAGACTTACCGTGACTTCGTTTGATGGCTTGGAGGTTGAACACCGGATCCTAGCCCGAAAGGGTATACCCAGGGAAGTCATCCCCACTCTTATTCAGGCCAGGAAAGGAGTAACGTCTAAACATTACCACCGTATTTGGAGAAAATACGTGTCTTGGTGTGAATCCAAGAAGGCTCCTACTGAAGAATTTCAGTTAGGACGTTTTCTCCATTTTCTACAAGCCGGTGTGGATGCGGGCCTAAAGTTGGGCTCCATTAAAGTACAAATTTCAGCCTTATCGGTTCTCTTCCAAAAACAATTGGCCTCCCTTCCAGAAATTCAGACTTTTGTGAAAGGCGTGTTGCACATCCAACCTCCCTTTGTGCCCACTGTGGCACCATGGGATCTGAACGTGGTGTTGCAATTCCTTCAATCTCATTGGTTTGAACCTTTACAAAAGATGGAGTTGAAATTTCTCACTTGGAAAGTGGTCATGCTGTTGGCCTTGGCATCCGCCAGGCGGGTGTCTGAATTGGCTGCCTTGTTTCACAAGAGCCCTTACTTGATCTTCCATGAAGATAGGGCAGAGTTGCGGACTCGTCAGCAGTTTCTGCCGAAAGTGGTTTCGTCGTTCCACTTGAACCAACCTATTGTGGTGCCAGTGGCTACTGACGCCTTGCTGGAATCTAAGTTTCTCGACGTAGTCAGAGCTTTAAAAATTTATGTAGCCATAACGGCTCAGTTTAGGAAAACGGAGGCTCTGTTTGTCCTGTATGCTCACAACAAGATTGGGGCTCCTGCTTCCAAGCAGACTATTGAGCGCTGGATCTGTCATACGATTCAGCAGGCTCATTCTACGGCTGTATTGCCGTTACTGAAATCGGTGAAGGCCCATTCTACCAGAAAGGTGGGCTCATCCTGGGCGGCTGCCCGGGGGGGTCTCGGCATTACAACTTTGCTGAACGGCTACTTGGTTGGGTTCAAACAGCTTTGCGAAGTTCTACAAGTTTGATACCCTGGCTGATGAGGACCTCATGTTTGGTCAATCAGTGCTGCAGAGTCATCCACACTCTCCCGCCCGTTCTAGAGCTTTGGTATAAACCCCATGGTTCTTGAAGTGACCCCAGCATCCCCTAGGACGTATGAGAAAATAGGATTTTAATACCTACCGGTAAATCCTTTTCTCTTAGTCCGTAGAGGATGCTGGGCGCCCGTCCCAGTGCGTACTGTTATTAGTTATGGTTACACACATGTTGTGTTACGCTTATAGTCAGCCTGTTGCTGATGTTGTTCATGCCGTTGACTTGCATTGTGTTGAATGCCATGTTGTACGGCGTGCTTGAGGTGTGAGCTGGTGTGTATCTCACCTTGGTTTAACAATAAATCCTTTTCCTCAAAATGTCCGTCTCCCTGGCCACAGTTCCTATAACTGGAGTCTGGAGGAGGGGCATAGAGCGAGGAGCCAGTTCACACCCCTTTGAAAGTCTTAAAGTGCCCATGACTCCTGCGGATCCCGTCTATACCCCATGGCTCTTGAAGTGACCCCAGCATCCTCTACGGACTAAGAGAAAAGGATTTACCGGTAGGTATTAAAATCCTATTTTTTCTTTTACAGGTGGACTAATGGTGCCAGCAGGCCCTTAATACTAGAGATGAGCGGGTTGGGTTCCCTGAGAACTGACACCCCCCCCCGAACTTCACTACCCGAGCCCGGCTCGGGTTTTCCCGCCTGACTCGGAAACCAGAACGAGGCAAAACGTCATCATCCGGCTGTTGGATTCTCGCGGGGTTTGGATTCCATATAAGAAGCCGTGCGTCGCTGCCATTTTCATTCCGACATTGGAGAGTGTAGCGAGAGGACGTGTCTCCTTCCTCAGTGTCCTTCATCAGTACAGTGGTTGTGTCTTGTGCTGCATCAGTCCAGTCACAGTGGTGGTGTCCTCTGCTGCCATATGTCCAGTGCTGCTGTATAAGTCCAGTCCAGTGGTGCTGTGTTGTGCTGCATCAGTTCAGTGGTGGTGTATTGTGCTGCATCAGTCCAATCACAGTGGTGGTGTCCTCTGCTGCCATATGTCCAGTGTTGCTGTATAAGTCCAGTCCATTGCAGTGGTGCTGTGTTATCCTGCATTAGTCCAGTGGTGGTGTCCCTGTGCTGCTGTATATGTCCAGTGGTACTGCCGTATATGTCCAGTGATACTGCCGTATATGTCCTGCGGTACTGCCGTATAAATCCAGTGATACTGCCGTATATGTCCAGTGGTACTGCCATATAATTCCAGTGATACAGCCGTATATGTCTAGTGGTACTGCCGTATAAATCTAGTGGTACTGGCGTATAAATCCAGTCCATTGATACTGCCGTATATGTCCAGTGGTACTGCCATATAATTCCAGTGATACTGCCGTATATGTCCAGTGGTACTGCCGTATAAATCCAGTCCAGTGATACTGCCGTATATGTCCAGTGGTACTGGCCTATAATTCCAGTGCTATTGCCGTATAATTCCAGTGATACTGCTGTATAATTCCAGTGGTACTGGCGTATAAATCCAGTGATACTGCTGTATAAATCCAGTCAAGTGGTACTGCCGTATAAGTCCAGTGGTACTGCCGTTCAATTCCAGTGATACTGCCATATAATTCCAGTGACACTGCTGTATAATTCCAGTGACACTGCTGTATAATTCCAGTGGTACTGCCGTATAATTCTAGTGGTAAGGGCTTATAAATCCAGTGATACTGCCATATAATTCCAGTGATACTGCCGTATAATTCCAGTGGTACTGGCATATAAATCCAGTGATACTGCCGTATAAATCCAATCCAGTGGTACTGGCATATAAATCCAGTGATACTGCTGTATAATTCCAGTGATACTGCCATATAAGTCCAGTGGTACTGCCATATAAGTCCAGTGGTACTGACCTGTGCTGTATATTATTTACTCCATTTAAAGAAGTTAATAATATTTAATCCAAATCATTTTTACAGGGCTTGCCCTGTGTGGTGTAGGGGTACGCTCGCCTGTGCTGCATATTATTATAATAGCTCCAAATAAAAGGGTTATTATCCAAATTAATTTTACAGGCTTTGCCGTGTGTGTGCGGTTTAGGGGTACGCTCTCCTGTGCTACCAATATTGTGTGTGTATTACATCTGGGCATATTCCAGCACGGCCCATGTTGTTTGTGCCGCACACTTGTGTCGCTTAGCTTAGTCATACAGCTACCTCATTACACCTCTTTTTCTTCTTTGCATTGTGTGCTGTTTGGGATCTAGTTTTTGAATAGTGACATCCTGTCTGACACTGCAGTGCTACTCCTAGATGGGCCAGGTGTTTGGGACGCACACTTGTGTTGCTTAGCTTAGTCATACAGCTACCTCATTGCACCTGTTTTACTTCTTTGCATGATGTGCTGTTTGGGGACTAGTTTTTTTTTTAAGTGCCATCCTGTCTGCCACTGCAGTACCACTCCTAGATGTGCCAGGTGTTTTTGCCGCACACTTGTGTCGCTTAGCTTGGTCATACAGCCACCTTGGTGCAACCCTTTGGCCTAAAAACAATATTGTGAGGTGTGAGGTGTTCAGAATAGACTGGAAATTAATGTTATTGAGGTTAATAATACCGTAGGATCAAAATTACCCCCAAATTCTGTGATTTTAGCTGTTTTTATTTTTTTTAAATATCATCCAGATCCAAAACCAAAACGCGAAAGAGTGGTTTTGTAAAAACCAATCCAGATCCAATACACGAGCATGGAACCAGAACCGAAGCCAAAACACAAAACACGAAAAGTGCCCCCGCGCATCTCTACTTAATACATGGGCATGCTAGCACTTGTGGTTCTCCAAGTAAAGTCATGCCCTGACAGCATTGCTGGGATGATTAGTTACGGATATCATTAATATTAATGAATAATTGCCTCGGCACCCACCAGCACTAGGGGTGCGGAGAAAAGCCCTGGGCTGGTTGACATTACGGCAGGATGACCCCATGATGAATGTCTCCCTGCTATAGTGTAACCAGCCCTGACTGATTCAGTCTGGTGATAATTAATGAAAACCCAATGCTGTTTTTCCCACACATTTTTCAATACCAGTCTAGACTATTTTTTCCTACAGTCTTTTAACATCAAAGCCTACATGGATTCTGCTGATCTGTGCAGTGCTAGATATCTGACGCTGAGTGACAGCAGATTCACTTCCATTTCATGTATTGTTTGCAGTGGGATAGTAGCTAAAAAATAATCGATGGCCATTGATGGTTCATTGTAAAATGGCAATCAAAACCGATGCTTAGTAAATACTGTTACTCTAGATCAGGCATTTTCAACCAGTGTGCCGCGACCAGTTGCAAGGTGTGCCGCGGAGCCAGAGCAGCTTCCTGCACCTTCAGAGTGAACTGTTGGCCCAGGCTCTTCTTAGAGGATCAGTCATACTCCGGCCGTGACCTATGCCTTGAAAACGGTGTGATATCATAGGTCACGGCTGCCACGTCTCACCACCCAGCCAGCCCACCTGCCTGCATACACATCTTCCAGTTCCCGCCTGCATACACAGCTTGCCTTGCCCATCCACACCTGCCCGCCCGCCTGCTGCTCAGTATTCGCAGAACTCCACTATGAACAACCCCCGCAGTTGAGGGACAGGGAGGAGGACAGCTGAAAATAATATTTGTTATTTTATTTCTCCTGTGGGGGACAATAGGATTTCAATAGGATTTATGTGGGGAGAATAAGAATTTATGGATGTATTGGGGGAACAATGTGAATAATTCATGTGGGGAGCAATAGGATTTATGTGGGGAGAAATGTAATTGATTTATGTGTGGAGCAATAGGATTTATGTAGGGAGCAACATGATTTATGTGGGAAGCAATGTGATTGTTTTTTTCTGTGTAGGCCAATGTATGTGTGGATTTTTGTTTTACTGTGAGGGCCAATGTGTGTGTTTTGTTTTTTTCTGTGGGGAACTTATGGTGTGCCTTGGCAATTTTAAAATATTGTTCGGTGTGCCACGAGTTAAAAAAGGTTGAAAATCACTGCTCTAGATACTGATCCACCGTCAGTGCCCGGATTTTTTTAATTGAAGAACAAACCAGTAAATTGACCCTCTTGTCCTTTAGTTGAAATATAACATTGATATTGTCATGATAGTATACAGAGGCTGGGCTAGACATTGCTGCTCCACAGTGCTGACAATTATATGTCAACATATATAGTGCTGACATTTATATGTTGACATGCACAATGTGCTGACATTTATATGTCGACATGCACAATGACGAAATCAGACACCAGGATGTCTATAATTATGATGTTGGGGCAGTTGTCTGCGGGGGCAGTTGTCTGAAGTTTAGAAATATACGAAGTTTGGAAATTACAAAGTTAGGAAATTTTAAAAAGAACAGTTAAACCAACAGTTAGTCTACATAGATCTCACTGAATATGGACTGATCAGCTTGCTATATATCTTTTCATCTCACAGGTATGTTGATTTCTGCCTGCTGATCCCTACACCTCTGCAATAACCCACAGACATCTCCATGCTATATTTTCAAAAGTATGTTGATTTCTGCCTGCTGATCCCTACACCTCTGCAATAACCAACAGACATCTCCATGCTATATTTTCAAAAGTATGTTGATTTCTGCCTGCTGATCCCTACACCTCTGCAATAACCCACAGACATCTCCATGCTATATTTTCAAAAGTATGTTGATTTCTGCCTGCTGATCCCTACACCTCTGCAATAACCCACAGACATCTCCATGCTATATTTTCAAAAGTATGTTGATTTCTGCCTGCTGATCCCTACACCTCTGCAATAACCCACAGACATCTCCATGCTATATTTTCAAAAGTATGTTGATTTCTGCCTGCTGATCCCTACACCTCTGCAATAACCCACAGACATCTCCATGCTATATTTTCAAAAGTATGTTGATTTCTGCCTGCTGATCCCTACACCTCTGCAATAACCCACAGACATCTCCATGCTATATTTTCAAAAGTATGTTGATTTCTGCCTGCTGATCCCTGCGAACTATAACTCTTGATCTCTATTCACACCAATGTATATTTTAGCAGTGTATGTAATTGTATTTGTAGAATATTAGTACTTGCTTATAGCTGATATTCTCTCTTGTATTGATGTTGGTCAGTGGAGTGGAGTTTATTAGCATACATGGCCTGGTGTTTACTTAACACAGGGTAATATAATTCCTTTGATTAGATGTCCAATTAGCTTCAGCTGAAGCCTTTGTAAATTAGAACTAGTATGTTTGCCTTCAGTTATGGGGCAGTTGTCTGCGGGGGCAGTTGTCTGAAGTTTAGAAATATACGAAGTTTGGAAATTACAAAGTTAGGAAATTTTAAAAAGAACAGTTAAACCAACAGTTAGTCTACATAGATCTCACTGAATATGGACTGATCAGCTTGCTATATATCTTTTCATCTCACAGGTATGTTGATTTCTGCCTGCTGATCCCTACACCTCTGCAATAACCCACAGACATCTCCATGCTATATTTTCAAAAGTATGTTGATTTCTGCCTGCTGATCCCTACACCTCTGCAATAACCCACAGACATCTCCATGCTATATTTTCAAAAGTATGTTGATTTCTGCCTGCTGATCCCTACACCTCTGCAATAACCCACAGACATCTCCATGCTATATTTTCAAAAGTATGTTGATTTCTGCCTGCTGATCCCTGCGAACTATAACTCTTGATCTCTATTCACACCAATGTATATTTTAGCAGTGTATGTAATTGTATTTGTAGAATATTAGTACTTGCTTATAGCTGATATTCTCTCTTGTATTGATGTTGGTCAGTGGAGTGGAGTTTATTAGCATACATGGCCTGGTGTTTACTTAACACAGGGTAATATAATTCCTTTGATTAGATGTCCAATTAGCTTCAGCTGAAGCCTTTGTAAATTAGAACTAGTATGTTTGCATTCAGTTATGGGGCAGTTGTCTGCGGGGGCAGTTGTCTGAAGTTTAGAAATATACGAAGTTTGGAAATTACAAAGTTAGGAAATTTTAAAAAGAACAGTTAAACCAACAGTTAGACAAACATTGAAAAACATTGGAAAGCAGGTAAATCTACCATTTAACTAACAATTTCCATAAGCATTTTCCTATCTATACTTTTCTCTTTATAAACACCATGCTCCACAAACTGATTTTCCTCATAGCACTTCATGGTATCCTCTATAAAATGACATCGTCCTTCACTATTCCTGTTATTTATCGCTCTGTACACATTGCAGCCTCATTAATCCACTCCCCTCTTATTAACACTCATGAGCTTTTAACCTATCTATGTAAACTAACTGTCACATCCTCTACCTGTCACCATAAACTATCACACACCTCCCCCAACTATACCTATCTCTCTCTTCTTCTGCTTCTACTAGCTGGTGACATATCCCCAAATACAGGTCCCATCCACATACCACGCTCACATTCAGCTGATTCACAACAGAATATAAAATCAACAAACCTTATCAACATCACTTGTCTCCCATCTACCTCCAAGTCACTAAACTGTGCTTTATGGAATGCACGCTCTGTTTGCAACAAATTAACAGCTATTCATGACCTTTTCATAGCAAAAAAATTCAATATGCTCGCTATAACAGAAACCTGGCTCACACAATCAGACACTGCCTCCCCTGCAGCACTGTCACATGGTGGCCTCCACTTCACACACACCCCCAGGCCTGGTAACCTCAAAGGAGGGGGTGTTGGAATATTACTATCCAAATGTTACACGCACATTGTTTTACCACCTGTTCCCTCACTCACATTTACATCCTTTGAGGTACACTCTATTAGGATTTTCACCCCTTTCTCTCTGCGTGTTGCAGCTATCTATCGCCCACCTGGGCAACCCAAAAAGTTTCTGGAAGAATTTTCTGCATGGCTCCCTCACTTTCTTTCCTCTGACATCTCCACCATCATTATGGGTGATTTCAATCTCTTTATTGACAGTCCACAATCTCCCCATGCCTCTAAACTACTCTCTCTAACCTCCTCTCTTGGCCTCTCCCAATGGACTGACTCCCCTACTCATCAGGAGGGCCACTGCCTTGATCTTGTATTCACCAGACTATGCTCTGTTTCTGAACTCACTAACACTCCTTTCCCTCTCTCAGATCACAACCTTATCACATGCACGCTCTCCTCCATTACTTCAAACTCAATGTCCATAAAGTCTACAAGGACACCTCTTACCCGCAGAAATATTAACGCTATTAATTTTCAACAACTATCTACCTCTCTGCAACCACTGCTTTCACCAATTTCTACATTCACCTCTCCAGAGACCGCTGTGTCACACCTTAACCAAACTCTAGTAACAGCACTTGATGAAGTGGCTCCAGCTACCCATCACACTCCACGTAGACTTAGATGTCAACCGTGGCACTCTAAATACACTAGACACTTACAAAAACTCTCACGAAAAGTTGAACGCCAGTGGCGTAAATCTCGTAGTTCAAGTGACTTTCTCACATATAAGACCACCTACCACTCTTATCGTACTGCTCTGGACACTGCCAAACAAACATATTTTCAATCTCTCATCTCTGCTCAAGCCTCTAACCCCAAGCCACTTTTTAATACATTTAAATCACTTCTTGTCCCTCCCTCACCTAACCCACCAGCCACTGTCAGTGCGCAAGATCTTGCTTCCTATTTCAAGGACAAGATTGACAAGATCCGAAATGAAATGGTATGCTCTTCCACAGCAAGTGACCTGCTCAATTCCCTGCCTGAACCCTCTAACACCTTCTCTTCCTTTGATCCTACAAATGAAGATGAAGTATCTGCACTCTTTTCATCTGCCTACTCTAATACCTCTCCCCTTGACTCTATACCCTCACAAATTAGTAAAGCTCTGTCTACTGTGCTCATCCCAACCTTAACAAAAATCTGTAATCTCTCTCTGTCTACTGGTATCTTTCCTTCTCTATACAAGCATGCAGTGATTACTCCCATTCTGAAAAAACACAACTCTGACCCGAACGCTCTCTCTAACTACCGTCCCATCTCTCAGCTCCCATGCCCCTCCAAGCTACTGGAGAGACTTGCCTACACTCGCCTCACACACTTTCTTAACTCACACAGCCTACTGGACCCACTTCAGTCAGGATTTCGTGCCCAACACTCCACAGAGACAGCACTGACTAAGGTAGTGAATGATTTGGTCACTGCTAAATCTAAAGGACATTTCTCTCTACTTATTCTCCTTGATCTCTCTGCTGCTTTTGACACTGTTGACCACTCTCTTCTCATACAAACACTACAATCCCTAGGTATTCAGGACACAGCCCTTTCTTGGTTCTCATCCTACCTATCTAATCGCTCCTTCAGTGTTCGTTTCTCTGATTCCACCTCTCCTTCGCTACCTCTCTCAGTTGGAGTACCGCAAGGCTCAGTCCTAGGTCCTCTGCTTTTCTCTATCTATACCACATCTCTTGGCAAACAAATCAACTCTTTCGGATTTCAGTACCATCTGTATGCGGATGATACTCAAATCTACCTATCCTCCCCTGATTTGTCACCATCTGTATTGGGCCGTGTCACTGCATGCCTTTCTGCCATTTCATCTTGGATGACATCTCGCCACCTCAAACTTAATATTTCCAAAACAGAATTAATTATATTTCCACCGGCCAATAGTAGTTTCCAACCTGATATCTCTATCACTGTTGAGAACTCTGCAATCACCCCTACCCCACAAGCTCGCTGCCTAGGTGTCATTCTTGACTCTGAACTGTCCTTTGTTACCCACATTCAATCTGTCTCAAGATCATGTTACATACATCTAAGAAACATATCCAAAATACACCCTTATCTTACACAAGACACAGCAAAAACTCTAATCCATGCTCTCATTATCTCCCGCATTGATTATTGTAATAGTCTCCTGACCGGTCTTCCCAAACATAGGCTCTCACCACTACAATCCATTTTGAATGCAGCTGCGAGACTAATGTTCCTTGCCAGACGTTCATCGTCTGCAGATCCGCTCTGTCAGTCCCTCCATTGGTTACCGGTATTCTACCGTATTAAATATAAAATACTTTTACTCACATACAAGGCTATTAACCAAACTGCACCAACATACATCTCTTCACTCATCTCAAAATATCTCCCTACCCGACCTCTCCGCTCTGCACAAGATCTACGTCTCTCATCCACACGCATTACTTGTTCACACTCAAAATTACAGGACTTTATCCGGGCTTCACCCACTCTGTGGAATGCCCTCCCACGCACAGTAAGACTCGCCTCTAGTCTCCAAACCTTTAAATGTTCCCTAAAAACTCACCTCTTCAGACAAGCCTATCAAATTCCAGACCCACCGACATAACCTTCAGTGCTTCCCTATCTAATTACATCCTCTGTAGAATATTCATAACATCACATATCTTGTCTTTCTTTAGTCTCACACCCTCCTGACACTTGGATAACTTTGTGGGGTATCATCATACAACCCATTAAGAACCTAGCAATCTGGTGGACCATTATGCAATAGGTAGCATCTATCCTTGTGTATCTATGCCTATTTCCCTATAGATTGTAAGCTTGCGAGCAGGGCCTTCCTACCTCTGTCTGTCTGTTTTTACCCAGTTTTGTTCTATTACTGTTGTTCTAATTGTAAAGCGCAACGGAATATGCTGCGCTATATAAGAAACTGTTAATAAATAAATAAATAAATGTTGGCATGGGTAAAATATCAATATATGACATGTTAACATTGAGAAAATGTTGTTATTAGTGTTAGGGCTGTGGGTTATATTTAGGGGTTTACGTTATGAGCTACGGTTAGGGTCTAGTGCTAGCATTAGGGTTATCATTAGAGGTAGGGTAATGGGTTAGCCTTAGGGTTAGGGGTTAGTGTTAGGAGTTACGGATAGGGTATGGCAGTGATTCCCAAACTTATTTGAGTCATGGCACCCTAGAGTATCAGAATTGTTTTCACTGCACCTCTATGCCAAAAGTTTCTTATTGAGAAGTACAGAAAAAAAAAATTAAAAAAGTAAATTGTGTTTATATGTTATACTTAGGTTTAGTTGTGTGGTGAAGGACTGGATTCACTTCTGTTTGTCCACATATTTTATGATTGGAAGCCACAGGCACTAGGTTTGTCTATTACAATGACCATAATTTGAATTTGTCCTAGACCACTGACCCAGGGCACTCCTGCAAGTACTCGGAGGCACCCCAGGGTGCCCAGGCACAAAGTTTGAGAACCACTGGGGTATGGGGTTAGTGTTAGGAGTTATGGAGAAAGTATGGGGTTAGTGTTAGGATTAGCATTAGGGTTAGGCGTTAGTGTTAGTTAGGAGTTATGGATAGAGTTAGGGTTAGCATTAGAGTTACAGTTAGGGTTAGGGGTTAGTGTTAGGAGTTATGGATAAAGTATGGGGTTAGTGTTAGGATTACCATTAGGGTTAGGAGTTCGTGTTAGTTAGGAGTTATGGATAGAGTTAGGGTTAGCATTAGAGTTACAGTTAGGGTTAGGAGTTAGTGTTAGGCGTTATGGATAAAGTATGGGGTTAGCGTTAGGATTAGCATTAGGGTTAGGGGGTTAGGAGTTAGAGTTAGTTAGGAGTTATGGATAGAGTTAGGGTTAGCATTAGGGTTAGGAGTTTCAGTTAGGGTTAGGAGTTAGTTACGCACCGTACACGCTAGGGCGACATCGCAAATAATGTGATGTTGTCCGCGACAGGACCCGACATCGGTAAGTGCATACACACGTTTAGATGTTGGGAGTGACAGTGCGACGGGGGCGGTCATGCTGCATTCGACAGCATGGCCCTCATCTGCGATATCGCCCATCAGACCGACGACTTCGCAGATGACCTGCGGGAGTGCGCACTGTGTGATATATCATCTGTACACACTAGACGATATCGTTCTGAACTAGCCGATATCGACCGGATCGTACACGTTATCGCCTAGTGTGTGTACACACCCTTAGTGTTAGTTAGGAGTTACGGATAGAGTTAGGGTTAGCATTACAGTTACAGTTAGAGTTAGGGGCTAGTGTTAGAAGTTACAACTAGGATATGGGGTTAGCGTTAGGGTTAGCATAGGGGTTAGTGTTAGGAGTTACAACTAGGATATGGGGTTAGCATTAGGGTTAGCATAGGGATTAGTGTTAGGAGTTATAGATAAGGTATGGAGTTAGCATTAGGGTTAGGAGTTAGTGTTAGGAGTTACAGTTAGTGTTAGTGTTAGGAGTTACGGATAGGATATGGGGTTAGCGTTATGGTTAGCATAGGGATTAGTGTTAGGAGTTATAGATAAGGTATGGAGTTAGCATTAGGGTTAGGAGTTAGTGTTAGGAGTTACAGTTAGTGTTAGTGTTAGGAGTTACGGATAGGATATGGGGTTAGCGTTATGGTTAGCATAGGGATTAGTGTTAGGAGTTATAGATAAGGTATGGAGTTAGCATTAGGGTTAGGAGTTAGTGTTAGGAGTTACAGTTAGTGTTAGGAGTTACGGATAGGGTATGGCAGGGCTTAAAGTGGTCCTGGAGAGGTGGTGGGACTCATTTACCCAGCCCCGTGCCCCCTTGCCCCCTCCCTCCTCACATTAAGTGGAGCCAGGGCCAGTGCTAGTGTTTTTGGCACCCCCCTGCAAACTGTATATTAGTGCCCTACTTCCCATACTTTATAAAGGGACATCGATCTCAAAAAGAAGCAACATGGTCACATAATAGTACTTTCAATTCAAATTGTACAACACAGTAGCTCAATTTTATTCACATTACACAGCATAGTATTGCCCCTTATTCAGGTTACATCACTCAGTGGTGCCCTTTATGCACATTGCACTACACAGTGGTACCCTCTATACATGTTATGCCACACAGTAGTGCCCCTTATACACAGTACCCATAGTAGTGCCCCTTATACACAATTCCCACAGTAGTAGTGTCCCTTACATATAATGACCACAGTAGTGTCACTTATACACATAATGACCTCAGTAGTGCCGCTTATACACACAATGCCCACAGTAGTAGTGCCACTTATATACAGAATTCCCACAGTAGTAGTCCCCCTTACACATAATGCCCACAGTAGTAGTGCCACTTATATACAGAATTCCCACAGTAGTAGTGCCCCTTACACATAATGCCCACAGTAGTAGTGCTGCTTATATACAGAATGCCCACAGGAGTAGTGCCCCTTACACATAATGCCCACAGTAGTAGTACTGCTTATATACAGAATGCCCACAGGAGTAGTGCCCCTTACACATAATGCCCACAGTAGTAGTGCTGCTTATATACAGAATGCCCACAGGAGTAGTGCCTCTTACACATAATGCCCACAATAGTAGTGCTCCTTATACACATCTCTGCCTCTGTCACTCCAGCAGTTCACCGCCTGTGTCTCTCCAGCAGCTCCATGCCCTGTATCCCTCCAGAAGCTTCCCCACTTCTATTGTCGCTCCAGCCCCCTCTCATCTTGTCTTCAAGATGCACAGAGCCTGCTCCTCTTTACTTCAGCAGTGGTGACAGCATGACATCACATAGGCCGTGATGGAAAAGGAAGCTACTGGGCCCTGAGGAGGGGATGAATGCTGTCCAACATACACAGCATGTGTGAGTACCAGGAGGGGTGGGCTGTAGATGGAGGAGGACCATGGAGCCACCAGGACCTGAGGAAAGGGGAGGTGACTGCAGCTCATCAGTAACACATCTATTGATGTAGGTGATGGGGCAGGTTTTTCTGTTGGAATTACTGTGCAGGGAAATGGAGGTGGTGGAACTAGTTCCCCCTACCGTTAGAGGTGGTGGAACTCAGTTCCACCTCATTCCCCTTCACTTTAACCCCTGGGGTATGGGGTTAGCATTACAATTAGCATTAGAGTTAGATATAGAGCTAGGGTATAGGATTAGTGTTAGGGGTTGGTGTTAGGAGTTACAGTTAAGGTTAGGAGTCAGTGCTAATTAGGAGTTATGGTTAGAGTTCGAGTTACCGTTACAGTTGGGGTTAGGCATACCTCAAAGCTGCATTTTCGACATAATGACCCTGTTGACATGTCAACATGATCGTGGTCACCTAATATAGCGAAGCCCTTTCTACTATTTACTCTGGTTGCTGTGACATTGTTTAACTTCTCTGATGCTCAACTGGTCAGCATTACTATCAGCACTGAGAGGATTGATGAGCCACTGCTGGGATTTGTGATTGCTGGTTTATAAGACTGTCTTCAGCGTTATAGCATTAGCCCACTTAGGCATTGTAGTCTGTTCAGTATAAAGTCCAGGGTTGCAGGGAGGGGTGTGTGACCGGTGCCATCGACCAGGACGCAGGTCCTTGGTGGGTGGCACTGGCACTGCCCCACAGCACCTGCATCTAGCTAGCCAGATGCCCGGGATGGCATCCTACTACGGGTAGCGCTGCTTCAGTGCTGCCCGTACCATCCTTTGGATGCACCTGGTATGCACCCTGCAGTGTGTAAGACCCGCCCAGGCATCTCTTCACTTTCTGCTGTTGGCTTTTCCCCCTGCCCCCTCGTGTGACATCATGGGTTCAGGCATGGAGCCGGTACACAGGGGCAGTGAGCCCTGCTACGCTGCTGATGAAGTCTGTCATTGTTTGGCGCTGCTCATTTTGACTATGCCAGTCTGCCGCCTGTCTTTTCCCAAATATTCTGTTAGCCTTCTGCCCCAATTTTATGGTATCCGACTATAACTATATTTGCCTATGAATAGGAAGCTTGACCTTGGTGGCAGGGGGAGTGGCCTCATGGCAAGCCCCCATTTTCATCCCTTCAGAGGACGTGCCCAACATTCCAAGAGGTGCTGGGTTGCCCCCAGAGACTCTGCCTGTACTGCTGGGTCCTCCTCAATGACAGGAGCCGGGTGCTGCACAATAATGTTACAGGCTCCCTGTCACTGAGGAGGAGCTGACATTTTGGTGTCACTCAGATGTGCTCCGCAACCCTCTAGTGATGCCAGTGCTTATGGGATATCCCTCCAAAACACAGATTTTTATGGGGGTGCCCACACATATTTTGCATCCCCTGAATTTTGCATCCCCTGAGATATCTGCTGCAATCCACTGTATTCATTCACACAGACTGTCCCCATATGTTTTTTTAATTACTAAGGGGGACATTTACTAAGCAGTGATAAGAGCAGAGAAGTGAGCCAGTGGAAAAGTTGCCCATGGCAACCAGTCAGCACTGTAGTAACATCTATAATTTGCATACTATAAAATTATAAAGAGATGCTGATTGGTTGAGCTCCACTGACTCACTTCTCCGCTCTTATCACTGCTTAGTAAATGTCCCCCTAATACACATACAGGACCTGGTTCTCAGGTGTGATTAAAGCAAAAAAGAGCAGGTAACTGTGCACCTGGACAACCATGCTGCTCTGCTTTAATCAAGGACGGGGACGAGTCTGCATATAGACATAAAGTAGCCCGCTTGGCACTGTGGTGCAGCAGCAACAACCTTGAGTTAAATCCACTCAAAACAGTGGAGATGGTGGTAGACTTTAGGAGGAAGCCAGCTACTGTACCCCTGCTTGTGATTGCTGATAGTGTGGTGTCGTTGGTGGACTCCTTTAAGTTCATGGGGACCAAAATTTCTCGGGACCTGAAATGGAATTCCCAACATCGACTCTACTGTAAAAAAGGTGCAGCAGAGGTTGTTCTTCCTGAGGCAACTTAGGAAGTTTAATGTCCCACAAAAGCTGCCGCTGCTCTTTTATTCAGCCATTGTTGAGTCTGTGCCATGTTCTTCGATCATTGGGGGTCATTCCGAGTTGTTCGCTCGCTAGCAGATTTTAGCAGCATTGCACACGCTAGGCCGCCGCCCTCTGGGAGTGTATCTTAGCTTAGCAGAATTGCGAACGAAAGATTAGCAGAATTGCGAACGAAAGATTAGCAGAATTGCGAATAGAAATTTCTTAGCAGTTTCTGAGTAGCTCGAGACTTACTCCTACACTGTAATCAGCTCAGCCCATTTCGTTCCGGGTTTGGCGTCACAAACACGCCCTGTGTTCGGCCAGCCACTCCCCCGTTTCTCCAGACACTCCCGCGTTTTATCCTGGCATGCCTGCGTTTTTCCACACAATCCCAGAAAATGGTCAGTTTCCGCCCAGAAACACCCACTTCCTGTCAATCACACTCCGATCACTTCAACGATGAAAATTCTTTGTTCGGACGTGAGTAAATCTACTAAGTTTTGTGCTAAAATACTTAGCGCATGCGCACTGCGTACCATGCGCATGCGCATTTTTGCCTTAATCGCTCCGTTGCGAAAATCGGCAACGAGCGAACAACTCGGAATGACCCCCATAGGGCGCTACCTGCAAAGTTAGCTAGAAGCTTAAAAAAAAAATTCCACAGCAATCCACCTGTTGAACAACAACTAGGAGGCTAACTAAGTGGTATATTCAATAAGTGTCGGATCCATTCCGACATGCATTCGTTGGAATGGATCCAACAAGGGCTATTCAATGAACAGCAAAATCTGACTGTCGGATTTGAGCCAAATTCGCCTGTCAGATTTGGCTGTTCACGGTGTCCTGTCCTGCTGCTGCTGCTGTCAGCGGCTGTCAGGTGCGCTAACAGCGGCAGCGGGGGGAGCTGAGTGCGGCGGCCGGCAGGGGGGAGCTGAGAGCGTCGGCCGGCGGGGAGAGCTGAGAGCGGCGGGGGTAGCTGAGTGTGGCGGCAGGCAGGGGGAGCTGAGTGCGGCGGCCAGCAGGGGGAGCTGCAATCGGTGGCGGGGGGACATGTCCGCAGCTGTGGAGGGAGGCGCTGCCGGGAGCGAGGAGCCTGGTCGGGGGGACGCCCTGCTCAATCTGATCAAGATTGAGATTGTCGGAAAGGGGGCCAAAACCTGTCAGATTTGGCCCCGTTTCTGACAGAAGCACGCTGAGCGGTCGGTACCTATTCAACCGATCCACGTGTTTTCCGACAAGTCGGGAATTCCCGACTTGTCGGGAAAAAACAGCCCTCTTTGAATAGGTCGGAACCCCTTCCAACAGAAATCTGTCGGAAGCTGCCGCTTTTCCGACAAGACGACAGCTTCCGACAGCTATTGAATACGGCATATATCTCCTTCTAATGTAATATAGCACTGTACTGCTGCTGGATGGCAGACACTTCCATTTTATGGTATTGTAGTCTTTCTTAATTGGTATTGTATTTACAGTATAACTGTATTTTACTGCACTGTGTACCACATATATGTTGTATGTGTTTACCCTTTCTATGTGAATACCTGGCTGATGCTTTGGAAACCCGGAAACAAATTCCTAGTATACGCTTGTATAGCTGGCCAATAAAGTTGATTCTGATTCTGATTCTCTGCAGGTGCAGCAAATACATTTATTATTTTGCATGCAGGGTAAATACAGTTAGTTTTTGCCTACAGCCTATAAATACTGGACAGCTTTATTTTTACACTGCAGTTTACATTTACATTTTTTTTTATTGTTTACTGCAGTTTACATTTGTGTTTGGATACTCCCCACCCAAATCTAAAGCTAGGTACACATTCTACAAGTATTGGGCCGATTTGCCGATAATCAGAACATTGGCCTGTTTTATTGTGTAGTGTGTGTGGTGACACCCAGTGCGCACTCTGCATTGCTCCTCCAGAGCCTCTGGCATGGCCACCCAGAAAGGGCGCGTGACCTAACAAAAGGGGGCGTAGTCTTGTGGGAGTCTCACATTTCTTCACTCCAGGGGTGTGTCCAGCAATGCCGGCTCTTCATGTGTGACAGGAACTGAGTGCTGGAAGTGATAAACATCCTAGTGATATTTGGTGGACCCCCTCATTCAAAGTAAAGCATTCGTTACCTCTACTAACAAGAATTAAAGACACGGAGACTTGAATTTTGGCAGAAAAATTGCTAGCTATTTATTTGACCCTAACCATCGCAAACCTGTAAATGAAAACTTAGTTAAGATACCGATTCAGCCGGTATATGGTGGCAGAAAAAAGAACGGCTCTATTAAACTAACACTAACCTTAAAAGCTAAAATTCGAAACCATCCTAATTTAACTACAAACTATCAAAATCGGTAATAGGTGACAACTCAACCCCCACAGTGACTACCCACCCTGATGGGTGCCCTGCCGCTGCCTCCCGGACAGGTGGTCGAGCGGCCAATAAGTCGATGGAGGTGAGTGCACCTAAACCACACCAAACTGTAAATCACTACAGCTAACCATACAACTACAAACTGCCGTTCTTTTCCGCCAATAAATAGCCAATGATAAAACCAGCCAAGCAATTCAACGCCAAGGCACTCCGTGCCAGAACCTCTATCAACAGGACGGGAAGGCAATTCACCAACAAGAGAGGGCAAAATGGCCCAGCCTTCCCTATATATATTAACCCTCCCCTTTTCCAAAGGCTGTACTTTCCACACAACTAGGTCCACCCCTCACAAGATGTTTAACTCATTCCTTTCCTATGTAGTCAATTCTCTCTCCTAAACATCCTAGTGATATTTGGTGGACCCCCTCATTCAAAGTAAAGCATTCGTTACCTCTACTAACAAGAAATAAAGACACGGAGACTTGAATTTGGCAGAAAAATTGCTAGCTATTTATTTGACCCTAACCATCGCAAACCTGTAAATGAAAACTTAGTTAAGATACCGATTCAGCCGGTATATGGTGGCAGAAAAAAGAACGGCTCTATTAAACTAACGCTAACCTTAAAAGCTAAAATTCGAAACCATCCTAATTTAACTACAAACTATCAAAATCGGTAATAGGTGACAACTCAACCCCCACAGTGACTACCCACCCTGATGGGTGCCCTGCCGCTGCCTCCCGGACGGGTGGTCGAGCGGCCAATAAGTCGATGGAGGTGAGTGCACCTAAACCACACCAAACTGTAAATCACTACAGCTAACCATACAACTACAAACTGCCGTTCTTTTCCGCCAACAGCGAAAGACTCTTCCCCAGAGCCTTCGCACCGCCACCATAACCTCCCCTAACTCCTGCAACACTAAACACAGATCCTCCAGGAAAAGCATCATCCCCTCATTGGATAGATGCACACCATCAGGCCGAAAAAGGTGACTGTCTCGGAACCGAATCCTAGGGTAGCGAACTACCTTGCCTCCGTGGGACAGCACCCACTTCGCCACCGCCCCATTCACCTTCTTTCTGGCCTCATCAATCAGGCGACCGTCCGCCACACCTCGCCAACTCAACCTTGGCACCATCAAGGAGAACACCAATACGCAATTGGTCCATGCCGCGGCCACACTTGCCAGATCCTGTATCATGGCCCACCGCAACTCCAAAGATGTCCTCTTCCCCAGGTCGTTGCCACCTAGATGGACAACTAGCACCCTAGGGACTCCATGCTTGCTGGCCTGACTGACAAGTCTACTCCTCAGATCTTTCCACATCATCCCTCGCCAACCAAGCCAACGAACTCCCTGAGCCCTAGGAAACATCTGAGCCCCCTCCGAGGCCAAAAACTTGGTGGCCCAATACACATAAGAGTGGCCAACCACCCAAATAGCCAAGTCATCTTCAAACCAACCTGAAGAGGAGGAAAGGGGGGGTAAAATTGGTTACTAATTATCTATACCATCATTATTAAATGCATTAACCTGAAGGATCTGCCAAAAAAGAAAAAATGTAGTTCTCGTTTATTGCAGAAGTCACGGCCTAGCCGATCTGCACCAGCTTCTAGCCAATTTGAAGCGGACATAAACACACAATGGGAAAATCAAATTAAAATAAGAAATTAAACGGGTGGGGGGGGGGGGTATAAAAAAGGGGAAAAACATGTAAGAACTCAGCTGGAGGTGAAAGCGTAAAAACCTGCTGAGGGACTTTGATTAGAACTGATCAGCCGAATTGTGGATTAGAATTCAGTCCGTCAAGTCAGGCAAAAAATCGCAAAAGAACTCCAGACCCCCGCTGCCGGCTCATGCCAGCAACGGCGAGTGGCTAATCCCTGAGTAGGATAAAACGTGAAGACAAATGCACAACACAAGAACGAACTGAACTGTAACAACATGATTATAACAACTATAATTAAGCAAAAACCCACGCGCAAGCCAACCTCTCATGCGACGGGGCGAATATATCGTCTGTAACTGGACGACTTCCATCGCCCCACCGCCTGGATTTTAGCCATGGAAAATCCCGCCGACGCAGCCGACGTCGCAGCCCCTATGCGGAAGGAATGCGTCCCGAAAGCAGCGGGTGGAAGGCCCAAGCTCGCCAGACAACGACCCAGCATCCAACGAAATTGATATTTCGTCACCGGCAGCCCGTCATAATGCAGCAGCCATGACCCCCTCCTGTCGGGTCGTACTGCCTCATATTGCACTGCCAACCTTACTGGGCAAATGCTTCAAGTGCCGGAACCAAGGTGACCCATTGACCTCTCCCCACTTGGTCCGTCTTAGAGCGACGCAATCTGCATAGCAAGGACCTCTCACCCACCACCACGTCCCCGACAAGCATGCGCGAATCTGCTCGCTTAGAAGGCGCTACCAATTCCGAAACCCTAAAGGCCCCGTGGTAAGCCATGGAGAACGCCAAACTAAACAACAACGACTCAAACATGGACGACGCGATACCTCCAACTGCCCTGATGACAGCCGGCAGCAAAGCCGCTTCAATGGGCCGCCTCTTGTCAGGCGGCGTCGGCGCGACGCGCACCCATCCTTTCATTGCCTTCAGCAAAATCCCACTTTTCGTCACGTCAGGGACACCCTTGATTTTGCTGAAAAACGAAATACCAGCCAAGTACCGGGATACCACCGCCCTGGACCTACCCGAAACATACAGCTGCCAAATAAAAGAAAGCATCATCCGATGCCCGCTCTTACCTTGCTGATTTCGTCCTCGAACAAACTCCTCCCACTCGCTCCAAGCTTGTCCGTAAGCCTTCAGCGTGGTTGGCGCGACTGACCGCAACGCTAGACCCTCCAGTCCGGCCCGATCACCTGCCAGACATAACCGGGACAATGAACACCCTGCTCGTCGGCCTCGGGTGCCAACAACCAAAACCTTTCCCACTGCCCTCGTGACAATGCGTTGGCAATTCCGTTCTCCAGACCAGGCACATGCTGCGCGCGGAACCACAGGTTCCTACGTAGGCATGTCAATAGCAACTGTCCCAGCACCCTCAGAACCACCAGCGACTTCGCCCTCTGGTTATTTATCGCATGCACCACGCCCAGATTGTCACACCTGAACAAGATGCTGCGATGAGCCAACCGTTCGCCCCAAACCTCCAGCGCCACCATAATGTGGAAAAGCTCAAGAAGCAAAAGGTCCTTAGTTAAACCCTCACGATGCCATTCCGCCGGCCACGAGGCCGCGCACCAAGATCCCTCCAGATAGCAACCGAATCCAGAGGCACCCGCTGCGTCAGTGAACAGCTGCAACCTAGCGCTGTCGAGCGTTGGGGCCTGCCATATACACACCCCGTTGAAATCCTCCAGGAACGAGGCCCATACGGCCAAATCCCTTTTAATCTCGGAGGACAAGCGCACGAAATGGTGTGGTCTGGCACACCCCGCAGTCGCCCTTTCCAGCTTCCGGCAGAAAACCCTGCCCATCGGGATTACCCGACAAGCAAAGTTCAACATGCCCAGCAAGGACTGCGCCTGCCGCAGTGTGACTTTACGCGACCCCTCGAACCGGCAAATAGCGACGCGGAGCTTCACCACCTTGTCCCGAGGCAGTCGACACGATCCCGCCACCGTGTCAATCTCAATCCCCAAAAATGACAAACAGGAGACCGGTCCCTCTGTTTTTTCCTCGGCCACGGGAACGCCAAAGTGGAAAAACAGAGCTCGGATGCTGAAAAGCAAGTCGCCGCACCGCGGTGAATTTGCCGGACCCATACACGGGAAGTTATCGAGGTAATGGGCGACCCCGTGACCCCCTGACGAAGACTCCACGCACCAATGTAGAAACGTGCTAAACCGTTCGAAAAACAAGCATGAAACGGAACATCCCATCGGCAAACATTTGTCGATGAAATACTCCGCTCCAATCCGAAAACCCATAAAACGGAATGAGTCCGGATGTAACGGCAGCAACCGAAAAGCGGACTCAACATCAATCTTAGCCATGAGGGCCCCAGTCCCGTTACTGCGGACCAGCTCCAACGCCTCGTCAAACGACTGATACACCACCGAGCAATGAGCCGGCGGTATCGCGTCATTGACCGACGCCCCCGACGGGTAAGAAAGATGTTGAATGAGCCGAAAAGCGCCTGGAGTCTTCTTGGGAACCACCCCCACTGGAGAGATGACCAAACCATCCACCGGGGTGAGATAAACGGTCCCTCCATCCTGCCCAACCTGACCTCCTTATCCACTTTCTCCCGCAGCACCAACGGCAAGGCTTGGGCAGACTGGAGGTTCCGCTGGGCCCGAACTGACACCTCGCTCGCAACAGGCAAGCGAAAACCAAAACGAAACCGGAAAACAGAAATTTCGCATCCGCCCTATTTGGATACCAATCCAACCACTTGCCCATCGTCTCCAAATTAATAGGCGTTGGAGCTCTGCGGAGCGCTCCCGCCCGCGGCCTGTCTGGGGTAAGTTTGCTTACCCCGGGCACCCTGACGACTGCCTTTGAAGCAGGAGGAGGCTGGGTGGGATCCGCCACATTGCAAGCACAAGTGTCGAAAACGACACTGCTTGCCGAAGGAACAGGCCGCGTTGTTAAACGCGAAACATTTTCCTTTTGTGGCGGCTTGCCCCCCTGCACGGACGGCCGACCTACCTGGCTTGGCCGATCCGCCATCCGCGCCGGACCCTTTGGCGGACGACCCTGCGCGGTGCCCGTCCGCCCCCGCGTTCCGGGGCTCCTTAGCCTGTTGCGAAGCCCGAGTGACTTTGAGCCAGACCTCCACGTCCTTGCACCCAAAGTCCATGACCTGTAACCCGTCCTGCTTCTCCCTGAATTCCTGGTCATACCTACGCCACTCAGAGCCCGAAGATGTGCGCTGCATGTCGTGTATGAGATGTAGGTACCGAATTATGTTCATGTACTCGTCCGGCCTATCTTCCAGGTAACAAGCCGCGAAGAGCCAAAAACCGGCCAGCCAGTTGTCGAAGGTACGGAAGGCCTCGGCCCCGATGCCCTTCTTTGCTGCCGCCGACTTATACTCCTTCTTCGCGTCCTTTGTCAAGACGAACATATCAACGAAGTCCCCCCTGCAAATCTTCCTACGGCAGCTATCCCTCAGCCCCCGCATTACGGCAGTGTAGTTGCAGCGAACAACCCCAGGCAAATCGCTGCGTTTCTTGGCCCTGCGAGCTTCCTCGCTAAGCCGCTTGCGCCTCTTCCGCCTCTTCTGCTGACCCACCGCCCTCTTGGCGAATTTCGTCGCACGCTTCTTCACCCTAGTCGTACTACTGACTTCGGACGCCGGCGACGACAGAGAAGAGGAAGAGGAGGAAGAGGAAAAGCTGCAAGAACTGGAGCTCGTGGAGGAGCCCGATACCGACTGTAACACCTCACCTGATGCCGTCGACTGCCCCGACACGGAATCCTCCGGCGTGGCAAAACCGACGTCTTCTTCCTCGGACTCCGCCATCTCCACTTCACCGCGATCCCCTGCAGAAGAGAAAGGAGCGAAGGACCCAGGAAGCAATCGTGGCACATGCCGAGCAACTCGTGAGGGGGGCGTCTCCGCTGCCCGTCCTGTCCCGGACAATGATCCAGGTCCGCGGCGGCCGCCCCGAGCTCCCGGCAGGCGCGGGCAACTCGCTGCGCCGCCGAAGCCGTCCGCACACTGGACCCGCCTGCCACCGCAGGCGTGCTGGAGCTTGCCGCTACCCCCGGGGATGCGGGCGCGGCCAGCGGCCCTAATGCCGCCACCACCGTGGCCAGTGCCGACGCCAGCGTTCCGGAGGGGTCCTGACCGCCCCAAAACGCGGCGCCGGATCCCGAGGGACCCCCAGCCGGGGCCCGCGCGCGCCTACCCGCATGACGCCCGACAGGCGTCAACTGGGACCCTGACGTCTGCCGTCCCGTCTGCCCTAGCGGGGAAGAGGGGGCGCCCCTGACCCACTGCGAACCAGTCCCCCACCATACTCTGCCTCTACCGAGGGACTGGCCGTCGGTGCCAGCGCTGCCCTCGCTCTCTGAACCTACACTCGCCCCCTCCCCCTGCAGACCGGAGCCATCTCCGCCCGCTGGGAGGGAGCTGCGGCGAGACCGGTTAGCGCCCGCAGCAGACCTGCGGCCACTAACCCATTCCCTGTCCCCCCTCCTCCCCCGCAAGCCGCTGGATTCCGGCTTCAGGGGAGCGAGCTGGGGAGACAGAGAGACGTGCGGCGCCGCTGCGCACGCACGTGCGCGAATGGCGCCGCCTGCAGTGAGCACGGGCTCGCGCGCACCTCGTGCGCGTGCCCCGACTCCTCGTGCCGCTAAACCCCCTTGGTCCCCCCTGTTAAACCTCCCTGTATGTGCAGCCCTGCTGCCACCACACTGAGCGCTGCCTCTCCTCCCCCCCCCGCCGGACTCCGGCTGCAGGGGAGCGAGCTGGGGAGACAGGGAGGCTGGCTGCGTGCACACGTGCGCGAACGGCGCCGCCGGAAGCGAGCGTGGGTTCGTGCGCACCTCGTGCGCGCATCCCACCGCTTCCCGGCCGCATCTTCCTGGTGAACTGCCGCGCGAGGCCCAGCGACAGACCTCGCGCGGCTAGCAGCCGTCTCCCGCCTGGCCCCTCCACACTGCCTAGGCGAGGGGGGCGGAATAGGAGCCGAGTGCGGCTCCACTGACGGGCACCCACCGCGGCGCGCATGCGCGCGCCCACGGTCGCCCGACACCAACGCCTCGTCTGCCGCGCTCGGAGGTGAGGGCTGCCGCCCTTCCACCTCCGGGCGGCCTGACCGGACCTCTGGCCTACCCCGCCGCTCGCGCCCTTCCGGCAAAGCCGGCCTGGCCCCCAGCGGCAAGGCTGACCCGGTCCGCCGCCCTGCGTCCCTGCCCGAACCTGTGGAGGCCCCAGGGGACGGGGCCCTGTCCCCCAGGCCAGCCACCCCTTCCCCGGGCCCAGCCCCACCGCCAGATGCGCGGTACCGAGCTGGGATCCCGGCGGAACGTCGAGGGCGGGCAGTCATGGTGCAATGTAGTGAGGAATGCAGGGGAGAGCTCGCAGATAAAATCACTGGGAACGCACAATCAAACAATGGGAAGCCTGCTAATGCAGCACTCACCCACTCACAAAGGCAATTCACCAACAAGACAGGGCAAAATGGCCCAGCCTTCCCTATATATATTAACCCTCCCCTTTTCCAAAGGCTGTACTTTCCTCACAACTAGGCCCACCCCTCACAAGATGTTTAACTCATTCCTTTCCTATGTAGTCAATTATCTCTCCATATCACACTGAAGCACTCGGCTCCTGTCACTGCAGAAGAGCCGGCACTTTGGTGTCACCCCTTCCAAAGAGTGACACCCAGGGGCGGGCCGCACCCCCCCCCCCCCATACCCAGCACGTGACGCCACTAGTGATGAGCGGGTTCGGTTCCTCGGAATCCGAACCCCCCCGAACTTCAGCCTTTTTACACGTGTCCGAGGCAGACTCGGATCTTCCCGCCTTGCTCGGTTAACCCGAGCGCGCCCGAACGTCATCATCCCGCTGTCGGATTCTCGCGAGACTCGGATTCTATATAAGGAGCCGCGCGTCGCCGCCATTTTCACACGTGCATTGAGAGTCATAGGGAGAGGACGTGGCTGGCGTCCTCTCCGTTTAGATAGAGAGTGAGACACTTGATTTACTGGAGCTTAGGAGTACTCAGAGAGTGCAGAGTTTACTAGTGACTGACCAGTGACCACCAGTGCAGTTTTATTATTATTTAATATAATCCGTTCTCTGCCTGAAAAAAAACGATACACAGTGACACAGTATACCATATCTGTGCTCAGCCTCAGTGTGCTGCATCATCTATGTATATCTGACTGTGCTGAGTGCTCACTGCTCACACAGCTTAATTGTGGGGGAGACTGGGGAGCAGTTATAGCAGGAGTACATTAACAGTGCACACTTTTGCTGCCAGAGTGCCACTGCCAGTGTGACTGACCAGTGACCACTGACCACCAGTATATTGTGATTGTCTGCCTGAAAAAGTTAAACACTCGTCGTGTGGTGTTTTTATTCTATAAACGCATTCTGCTGACAGTGTCCAGCAGGTCCGTCATTATATAATATATACCTGTCCGGCTGCAGTAGTGATATATATATATTTTTTATATCATTATCATCCAGTCTATATTAGCAGCAGACGCAGTATGGTAGTCCACGGCTGTAGCTACCTCTGTGTCGGCAGTCGCTCGTCCATCCATAATTGTATACCACCTACCTGTGGTGTTTTTTTTTCTTCTATCTTCTTGATACTAGTAGCTTACTTTAGGAGTCTGCAGTGCTGACAGTGTCCAGCAGGTCCGTCATTATATAATATATACCTGTCCGGCTGCAGTAGTGATATATATATATATATTTTTTATATCATTATCATCCAGTCTATATTAGCAGCAGACGCAGTACGGTAGTCCACGGCTGTAGCTACCTCTGTGTCGGCAGTCGCTCGTCCATCCATAATTGTATACCACCTACCTGTTGTGTTTTTTTTTCTTTCTATCTTCTTGGTACTAGTAGCTTACTTTAGGAGTCTGCAGTGCTGACAGTGTCCAGCAGGTCCGTCATTATATAATATATACCTGTCCGGCTGCAGTAGTGATATATATATATACTAGGTGCTTCATCGCGCCCTACGGGCGCTCTTCACACCGTCGCAAGGGGCTACGCCCCCTTAACCCTTGCATGCCTTTCTGGGGTTCAATATTTGTGTTATATGGAGTATCACCTGCATTCCTTTGTTAGTGGTTAAATATTGCACAATGAAAGGGTGTGCGATGGTGAAGGAGGCGCAGCCCCTTGCGACGGCGTGAACAGCACCTGCAGGGCACAATGTACAGAATGTAGCGGGTGCGGGGGGTACTGCGGATGGTGTCTGTAGATGCTGCGGATGGAGGGGGGGCGGAAGTGGGGGTGGGGCCCGGATGGGGAAGGGTTGGGAGATGCTGCGGGTGGGGGAGGGGCAGAGGAGTGGGGGATGCAGATGGGGGAGGGGTCCGGAGGCACTGCAGGTGGGGGAGGGGCAGGTGTGCCATGGGTGGGGGAGGGGCAGGTGTGGGGATGTTGCAGATGGGTGAAGGGTACCGGAGGTGCTGTGGGATGGGAAGGGGCGGGAGTGCCGCTGGTGGGGTAGGGGTCCGCAGGCACCATGGGTAGGGGAGGGGCAGGTACGGGTGTTACGGCGGATGGGGAAGGAGGTCCGGAGGTGCTGCAGGTGGTGGTGGGGCAGGTGCGGGGGTGCCATTGGTGGGGAAGGGGTGGGTGAGGGGGGGACCGCGGATGGAGGAGGGTGTCTGCAGATGCTGCGGGTGGAGGGGGGCAGGTGTGGGGGAGACATATAAGGGGGGTGAATGGTGGAGGGGGCCTGGAGATTGCTGGGGGTGGTGAAGGGGCGGAGGAGTGGGAGCCGCGGGTGGTGTAGGGGGTCTGGAGGCACAGCATGTGGGGGAGGGGTGGAGTGCCGCATGTGGTGGAGGGGAAGGTGCGGAGGTGTGGTGCATTGGGGAGAGGTCTGGAGGTGCTGCGGATACTGTATCTGCCAAAAAGGTAGTTGGAGGGTATGCAGTAACAGGGCCAGGACAGGGGTGACAGGGTCAGAACAGGGTTGACTGGGCCAGGACAGGGGTGACAGGGTCAGAACAGGGGTGACAGGGTCAGAACAGGGGTGACGGGGCCAGGACAGGGGTGACGGGGCCAGGACACGGGCGACGGGGCCAGGACAGAAATGACAGGGACAGGATAGGGGTGACAGGGTCAGTGTAGGGGCGGCAGGACCAGGACAGAGGTGACAGGGCCAGTATAGGGTTGACAGGGCCAGGATAGGGGTAGCAGGGCCAGCATAAGGATGACAGGGCCTGGATAAGGGTGAAAGGGCCAGGATAAGGGTGAAAGGGCCAGGATAAGGGTGGCAGGTCAAGGCCAGGGCTGACAGGGACATGACAGAACACAGGGCACGGGAGAGATTGGTATTAGGGACAGAACAGTGGTGACAGACAGATGTGTCTTACCGGAGTCACTGCTGCTGGCTGCTGCTGTTCCACTCCAACCTGTTGGGATCTGCTGCTGGTGGAGACTTGGCATGGCTGACTCTCTTAGGCTGTAGTCCTGCTTCCTCTGCCCGTCCGCATCACTCCCCCCCCTCCTCAGTCACACACCGCAGACCTCGCGCAGCTGCCGGGCACTGTGGTAAGGTGAGACTGGGAGTGACTGGTTAGCCCCCAGGAGATGCTGCGGCTGGAGGGAGGAGGGGGTCATAGCATGCACGTGGCGCGGACCTCACGGCTGCTGGGCACTATGGTAAGGGGAGACTGGGAGTGACTGGTTAGCTCCCAGGAGACGCTGCTGCTGGAGGGAAGAGGGGGTCAGAGCCTGCAAGCAGCGCGGACTTCTGCAGCGCTACCCGCCGGCTAAAGTGTGTGAAGGAGCTGGGCGCACCTCACTGCGGGCGGCAGCGCTGCAGCTAGCGGTGGGGTTGCCGGGGCTGGAGATAACAGAGGCAGTACGGAAAGTGCACAGTGGCTGGTGACCCACAAAACTACAGCTAAGAAGCGTGGAGTGTGCCAGAAAGTGACGCTCCTCCCCGCCAGAGAGACCCTGCTGAGTATGCTGATGTGGGGGTCAAGTATGGCATACCCCCTCACACACCCCCATACCTCCCAAATGTCCCAATTTTCGCGGGACAGTCCCATTTTTTGGGGTCTGTCCCGCTGTACCGCCCGCGGGTCGCAGTGTCCTGCGGTGGGGGGGGGGGGGGGCAGTTGGAAAGCTTCTGTACTCGCTGTTCTGCTTAGCAGAGCAGCGGTGAATAGTGGAGACAGAGGGAGAGGGGGCATCAGGGGGTACGGATTAAGGGGGGGTTCCAGCAGCTGAGCCGGATTAAGGGGGGGGGGCAGGCGGTACGTACCGTTGGCCCCACAGTTTTAGGGATCCCCCCGGCTCGAGTAGCTCTGTCCCAGCTCAGAAGCTCCCCCGTCCTGCCAGCAACAGCAGCAGCAATGTGCTACAGTCAGCACACGCTGCTGCGTGTTGGCAGGTCTGTGGTGTTGCAGGGAGGCAGCAGTCTCCCTGCTTTCTTCTGCCTGTGCGGGTGTGTAGGGGGGAGCGACCACCTCCTCTGGATTTAGCCCTAGCTGAGGGGCCAAAATTCCATTAAAAAAATCCCGGAATTTGCATAAGGGGGCGTGGCCTTGCGGGGCGCGATTAGGCCACGCCCCCAACTTCACAGCAGGCACAGCAATGAGATAGGGCTCCCCTGTCTCAAGTACCCTGTGCCCCCCGGACTCATAATCAGCCCCTGGGGGCATGCCAGCAGCTCACAGAGCACTGGGCATGCCCCCTCACTGACGAAAACGGGGGCCCTCCCGTGAAGCCACGCCCCCTTTTCGCAGTGTGTGTGTGTGTGTGTGTGTGTGTGTGTGTATGTGTGTGTGTCCCTCCTTCTGCCTGAAGAAAGCTCATGAAGAAAGCTGGGAGGTATGCACCCCTGCCTGTGCCATGTCCATACTATCTGCTGCTGCTCCTATTGTCCTATAGATTTGGCCAGATCTGTGACTCATTTGACTAACTCCGCCCACTGTTGTGACTCCGCCCAGCGTTAGCAAATGAATCACAAAATCACAGATCTGGGCTATTATATAGGAGATTTTTTATATCATTATCATCCAGTCTATGGGGGTAATTCCAAGTTGATCGCAGAAGGAATTTAGTTAGCAATTGGGCAAAACCATGTGCACTGCAGGGGAGGCAGATTTAACATGTGCAGAGAGAGTTAGATTTGGGTGGGGTGAGTTCAATCTGCAATCTAATTTGCAGTGTAAAAATAAAGCAGCCAGTATTTACCCTGCACAGAAATAAAATAACCCACCCAAATCTAACTCTCTCTGCACATGTTACATCTGCCCCACCTGCAGTGCACATGGTTTTGCCCAATTGCTAACTAAATTCCTGCTGCGATCAACTTGGAATTACCCCCTATATTAGCAGCAGACGCAGTACGGTAGTCCACGGCTGTAGCTACCTCTGTGTCGGCAGTCGCTCGTCCATCCATAAGTATACTAGTATCCATCCATCTCCATTGTTTACCTGAGGTGCCTTTTAGTTGTGCCTATTAAAATATGGAGAACAAAAATGTTGAGGTTCCAAAATTAGGGAAAGATCAAGATCCACTTCCACCTCGTGCTGAAGCTGCTGCCACTAGTCATGGCCGAGACGATGAAATGCCAGCAACGTCGTCTGCCAAGGCCGATGCCCAATGTCATAGTACAGAGCATGTAAAATCCAAAACACCAAATATCAGTAAAAAAAGGACTCAAAAATCTAAAATAAAATTGTCGTCGGAGAAGCGTAAACTTGCCAATATGCCATTTACCACACGGAGTGGCAAGGAACGGCTGAGGCCCTGGCCTATGTACATGGCTAGTGGTTCAGCTTCACATGAGGATGGAAGCACTCAGCCTCTCGCTAGAAAAATGAAAAGACTCAAGCTGGCAAAAGCACAGCAAAGAACTGTGCGTTCTTCGAAATCACAAATCCACAAGGAGAGTCCAATTGTGTCGTTTGCGATGCCTGACCTTCCCAACACTGGACGTGAAGAGCATGCGCCTTCCACCATTTGCACGCCCCCTGCAAGTGCTGGAAGGAGCACCCGCAGTCCAGTTCCTGATAGTCAGATTGAAGATGTCAGTGTTGAAGTACACCAGGATGAGGAGGATATGGGTGTTGCTGGCGCTGGGGAGGAAATTGACCAGGAGGATTCTGATGGTGAGGTGGTTTGTTTAAGTCAGGCACCCGGGGAGACACCTGTTGTCCGTGGGAGGAATAGGGCCATTGACATGCCTGGTGAAAATACCAAAAAAATCAGCTCTTCGGTGTGGAAGTATTTCAACAGAAATGCGGACAACATTTGTCAAGCCGTGTGTTGCCTTTGTCAAGCTGTAATAAGTAGGGGTAAGGACGTTAACCACCTCGGAACATCCTCCCTTATACGTCACCTGCAGCGCATTCATAATAAGTCAGTGACAAGTTCAAAAACTTTGGGCGACAGCGGAAGCAGTCCACTGACCAGTAAATCCCTTCCTCTTGTAACCAAGCTCACGCAAACCACCCCACCAACTCCCTCAGTGTCAATTTCCTCCTTCCCCAGGAATGCCAATAGTCCTGCAGGCCATGTCACTGGCAATTCTGATGAGTCCTCTCCTGCCTGGGATTCCTCCGATGCATCCTTGCGTGTAACGCCTACTGCTGCTGGCGCTGCTGTTGTTGCTGCTGGGAGTCGATGGTCATCCCAGAGGGGAAGTCGTAAGACCACTTTTACTACTTCCACCAAGCAATTGACTGTCCAACAGTCCTTTGCGAGGAAGATGAAATATCACAGCAGTCATCCTGCTGCAAAGCGGATAACTGAGGCCTTGGCATCCTGGGCGGTGAGAAACGTGGTTCCGGTATCCATCATTACTGCAGAGCCAACTAGAGACTTGTTGGAGGTACTGTGTCCCCGGTACCAAATACCATCTAGGTTCCATTTCTCTAGGCAGGCGATACCGAAAATGTACACAGACCTCAGAAAAAGACTCACCAGTGTCCTAAAAAATGCAGTTGTACCCAATGTCCACTTAACCACGGACATGTGGACAAGTGGAGCAGGGCAGGCTCAGGACTATATGACTGTGACAGCCCACTGGGTAGATGTATGGACTCCCGCCGCAAGAACAGCAGCGGCGGCACCAGTAGCAGCATCTCGCAAACGCCAACTCTTTCCTAGGCAGGCTACGCTTTGTATCACCGCTTTCCAGAATACGCACACAGCTGAAAACCTCTTACGGCAACTGAGGAAGATCATCGCGGAATGGCTTACCCCAATTGGACTCTCCTGTGGATTTGTGGCATCGGACAACGCCAGCAATATTGTGTGTGCATTAAATCTGGGCAAATTCCAGCACGTCCCATGTTTTGCACATACCTTGAATTTGGTGGTGCAGAATTATTTAAAAAACGAGAGGGGCGTGCAAGAGATGCTGTCGGTGGCCAGAAGAATTGCGGGACACTTTCGGCGTACAGGCACCACGTACAGAAGACTGGAGCACTACCAAAAACGCCTGAACCTGCCCTGCCATCATCTGAAGCAAGAAGTGGTAACGAGGTGGAATTCAACCCTCTCTATGCTTCAGAGGTTGGAGGAGCAGCAAAAGGCCATTCAAGCCTATACAACTGAGCACGATATAGGAGGTGGAATGCACCTGTCTCAAGCGCAGTGGAGAATGATTTCAACATTGTGCAAGGTTCTGCAACCTTTTGAACTTGCCACACGTGAAGTCAGTTCAGACACTGCCAGCCTGAGTCAGGTCATTCCCCTCATCAGGCTTTTGCAGAAGAAGCTGGAGACATTGAAGGAGGAGCTAACACAGAGCGATTCCGCTAGGCATGTGGGACTTGTGGATGGAGCCCTTAATTCGCTTAACAAGGATTCACGGGTGGTCAATCTGTTGAAATCAGAGCACTACATTTTGGCCACCGTGCTCGATCCTAGATTTAAAACCTACCTTGGATCTCTCTTTCCGGCAGACACAAGTCTGCTGGGGTTCAAAGAACTGCTGGTGACAAAATTGTCAAGTCAAGCGGAACGCGACCTGTCAACATCTCCTCCTTCACATTCTCCCGCAACTGGGGGTGCGAGGAAAAGGCTCAGAATTCCGAGCCCACCCGCTGGCGGTGATGCAGGGCAGTCTGGAGCGACTGCTGATGCTGACATCTGGTCCGGACTGAAGGACCTGACAACGATTACGGACATGTCGTCTACTGTCACTGTATATGATTCTCTCCCCATTGAAAGAATGGTGGAGGATTATATGAGTGACCGCATCCAAGTAGGCACGTCAGACAGTCCATACTTATACTGGCAGGAAAAAGAGGCAATTTGGAGGCCCTTGCACAAACTGGCTTTATTCTACCTAAGTTGCCCTCCCACAAGTGTGTACTCCGAAAGAGTGTTTAGTGCCGCCGCTCACCTTGTCAGCAATCGGCGTACGAGGTTACATCCAGAAAATGTGGAGAAGATGATGTTCATTAAAATGAATTATAATCAATTCCTCCGTGGAGACATTCACCAGCAGCAATTGCCTCCACAAAGTACACAGGGAGCTGAGATGGTGGATTCCAGTGGGGACGAATTGATAATCTGTGAGGAGGGGGATGTACACGGTGATATATCGGAGGATGATGATGAGGTGGACATCATTCCTCTGTAGAGCCAGTTTGTGCAAGGAGAGATTAATTGCTTCTTTTTTGGTGGGGTCCAAACCAACCCGTCATTTCAGTCACAGTCGTGTGGCAGACCCTGTCACTGAAATGATGGGTTGGTTAAAGTGTGCATGTCCTGTTTATACAACATAAGGGTGGGTGGGAGGGCCCAAGGACAATTCCATCTTGCACCTCTTTTTTCTTTCATTTTTCTTTGCGTCATGTGCTGTTTGGGGAGTAGTTTTTGGAAGGGCCATCCTGCGTGACACTGCAGTGCCACTCCTAGATGGGCCAGGTGTTTGTGTCGGCCACTTGGGTCGCTTATCTTAGTCACACAGCTACCTCATTGCGCATCTTTTTTTTCTTCTTTGCGTCATGTGCTGTTTGGGGAGTAATTTTTTGAAGGGCCATCCTGCGTGACACTGCAGTGCCACTCCTAGATGGGCCAGGTGTTTGTGTCGGCCACTAGGGTCGCTTAGCTTAGTCACACAGCTACCTCATTGCGCCTCTTTTTTTCTTTGCGTCATGTGCTGTTTGGGGGGTGTTTTTTGGAAGGGCCATCCTGCGTGACACTGCAGTGCCACTCCTAGATGGGCCAGGTGTTTGTGTCGGCCACTAGGGTCGCTTATCTTAGTCACACAGCTACCTCATTGCGCATCTTTTTTTCTTCTTTGCGTCATGTGCTGTTTGGGGAGTAGTTTTTTGAAGGGCCATCCTGCGTGACACTGCAGTGCCACTCCTAGATGGGCCAGGTGTTTGTGTCGGCCACTTGGGTCGCTTATCTTAGTCACACAGCTACCTCATTGCGCCTCTTTTTTTCTTTGCGTCATGTGCTGTTTGGGGGGTGTTTTTTGGAAGGGCCATCCTGCGTGACACTGCAGTGCCACTCCTAGATGGGCCAGGTGTTTGTGTCGGCCACTTGGGTCGCTTATCTTAGTCACACAGCTACCTCATTGCGCCTCTTTTTTTCTTTGCGTCATGTGCTGTTTGGGGGGTGTCTTTTGGAAGGGCCATCCTGCGTGACACTGCAGTGCCACTCCTAGATGGGCCAGGTGTTTGTGTCGGCCACTAGGGTCGCTTATCTTAGTCACACAGCTACCTCATTGCGCATCTTTTTTTTCTTCTTTGCGTCATGTGCTGTTTGGGGAGTAGTTTTTTGAAGGGCCATCCTGCGTGACACTGCAGTGCCACTCCTAGATGGGCCAGGTGTTTGTGTCGGCCACTAGGGTCGCTTAGCTTAGTCACACAGCTACCTCATTGCGCCTCTTTTTTTCTTTGCGTCATGTGCTGTTTGGGGGGTGTTTTTTGGAAGGGCCATCCTGCGTGACACTGCAGTGCCACTCCTGGATGGGCCAGGTGTTTGTGCCGGCCACTTGGGTCGCTTAGCTTAGCCACACAGCTACCTCATTGCACCTCTTTTTTTCTTTGCGACATGTGCTGTTTGGGGAGTCGTTTTTTGAAGGGCCATCCTGCGTGACACTGCAGTGCCACTCCTAGATGGGCCAGGTGTTTGTGTCGGCCACTTGGGTCGCTGAGCTTAGTCATCCAGCGACCTCGGTGCAAATTTTAGGACTAAAAATAATATTGTGAGGTGTGAGGTGTTCAGAATAGACTGAAAATGAGTGGAAATTATGGTTATTGAGGTTAATAATACTTTGGGATCAAAATGACCCCCAAATTCTATGATTTAAGCTGTTTTTTAGGGTTTTTTGAAAAAAACACCCGAATCCGACAAAAAAATTTCGGTGAGGTTTTGCCAAAACGCGTTCGAACCCAAAACACGGCCGCGGAACCGAACCCAAAACCAAAACACAAAACCCGAAAAATTTCCGGTGCTCATCACTAGACGCCATTGAGGTTTATGAACAATTGTTTCAGCTTTTCCCCGACAATTTGGGCAAATCTTGTCCACAAACACGACCATATGATAGAACCTTATTCAGGTTTGTGTAGCAAAGCAAGCAGCTGGACAAAATCATGTGCAGTGCAAGTAGGGTAGATGTAACATGTGCCGAGAGAGAGTTAAATTTGGGTGGGGTGTGTTCAAACTAAATTCTAAATTGCAGTGTAAAAATAAAGCAGCTAGTTGTTACCCTGCACAGAAACAATATAACCCACCCAAATCTAACTCTCTCTGCACATGTTACATCTGCCCCACCTGCAGTGCACATGGTTTTGCCCATTTGCTTGCTTTTTTGTTTTTCTAACAAACTGAATAACCCCCATGGTCCCATCTGTCAGGTAAGACCGAAAATCTTGGCCTCAGTTTCCCAATATCGACCAGTGTGTGTGCATTCTCAATAATCTGACCACAAGTCCAGGTGTAAAAAGCAGGTAGTGTGTGGGAAAATCTAGGTACACACTATACGATTACTGGGCCGATGTGCCAATAATTGGGACATCGGCCTGATTTATTGTATAGTGTGTACGAACGATCGTGTCGGTGTTTCGCCGATAATTTGGGAAAATCTTGCACACACCTCCGAACGATCGATTTTCCGATCAATCGGCCCAAACCAAAAGTATCTGCCACAACCTCCATATATTGAGCAGTGTGCGTGCGTTCTCAATAATCTGCCCCTATTTCCTATGTTTTCCTCTCACTACATCATCCTCTTTGTGGGCGGCAGGGCTGCCATCAGAAATTATGGGGCCCGGGACTGACAAAATAGACAGGGCCCCTCCCTTCCCAAAAAAAGATTCTGCCAAACTGCTCCACCCCTATGTGACGTCATACATTGTGACGTTACACATAGATGAAGTGTTGCGGATCTACAGGAACTGTTTACAGAGAGCTGATGCTCAAATAAAGATTATTTTAAGGAGTCCTCCCTGTGCATCAGCCTGATGCTGATTCACAGACTGGTGCAGCTCTACAGGTATTGGCTGTAGGAGCCAGGGGTGGGCCCCCCTCCCTGTATGGGCCCGGGACCCCAGTCCCCATAGTCGTCCCCCCCCCCCCCCCCCCTCGATGGCTGCTCTGGTGGGCGGACATATGCAAATGCAGTGTGACGTGGCAGAAAATTGGTAACTGAAAAAACATTTTTTTATGTGTGTCGCTCAGATATTGGTGCCTACAGTTTCCTAAAAAAATCATCCGATTGTAGGGCAGACCAAAAAAATCTGCCAGTGTGTAGCTTAAACCTGATTTTTGCCCTCTGCCGATGTCAAGAGAAATCAGACGATTTTTCTAAAAAATTAAATAAAGTAGCAAAGATATTGGGGCCTCCCTCTAGGCAAATAATCGTCCTGATGGTCGTCGTTATAAATACAAAAATCGGACAGTGCGTACCTAAATTAACTCTCTCTGCACATTTGTACCTTATTATTAAAAATGTTAAAAGATGTATTGTGTCTTCTTAAAAGCATCAAGTATATACTAGAGATATTCGGCACTCGTGTGCACACATATTTATCATTTCATTATTTCAGAAGAGGAATGACATTGCTAATTGCTAACTCATAATTAGGATATCTTACCAATCCCTGCAGCCACTGTTCTTTTAGAAGTGAGTAGGAACATTTTCTACTGCACAAGAGGATAAAGTTTACTTTAAAAGGAATTGTCAATAGTTTCTAAAATGGACAATAAAAATAACACAGTCCTCTTTCAGCTCTCATGAGTATACTTTATTTGTCCTTGGAAAAAATCATATCCAATGTACCTTTCAAAATGATTTATCGTGCTTTATTGTTACAGGGTTCAATATTGTTCAATACTGAACTATTGTAGTGATTACCTCTTTCCAGTCTGATTTAGCTCTATCATGTGCTTTTATTTACCTCCCGAGGCAAAAACATTTTAATTGGTTTAAAAAAATATTGAACTCTCTTCTATCAATGACAGATTACATCAAAGTGGAAGTAATCCTGCATTGCACAGCTCTGTATCCTCAAAGCTATGATTTATATAAACAGAAGACACACATTTGTTTCGCAGTTTAAAGAGTATTTTTTAATATTGTATATATGTAATATGTGTTGAGTAGTTACATTGTACAGTGCTTCAAGGTGTAAAATAGCTTATTGATTGTTTCATTTGTATGTAATTACAAATGATCTATATATTAACCTGGTAGGGATTTAAATGTATATATTGCAGTCTAATACAAATAAACTGCTATTATGTATTCCATGTAGTTATAAATAATAACTGCAATAAATTGAATAATTAACGACAAAGGAGTCAGAAGCGTCACTTATGTTGTGGACACGGTGCGGCGCCGACAGAAAAGGGTGTGTGGCTTCCCTGCAAGTGGATGTGGCTTGGTCGGAGGGGCGGGGCTTTGCGTCCTGACCCCCGTATTTCGTCACTTGGGGGGTTCGGGAGGTGCGGTCTGCCTCCCGCAGAGTGCTGTTTCTGCAGTGCCGTCTCCTACACAGTGACAGGATCTGAGTGCTGCACATAATGTAACAGTGCAGCACTCGGCTCCTGTCACTGAGCAGGAGCCGGCACTTTAGTGTCACCCCTTGGCGGGTGACACCCGATTTCCGGCCGCACCCCCCTTGTGACGCCACTGAAAGGAACATATTCATAAACAATCCGTATTTTTAATGCCGATGTGCTAAATATATTTTGCCCAAGTTTGCTATGTGAAAATTTACATTTTCACAAGAATTTACTAAAATTCTCTCTCCTCCGATAAGTGCCTGTCCTGGCAAAGAGCTGGAAGCAGTGTGGTACCGTAACACTATCAAGGGCCCTACACACTGGCCGATCTGCCGCCGAGCTGCCCGACGGCGGATACGGCCGACGAGCGACCCGGCGGCGGGGGGGCACTTTCTTCACTCCCCCCGTCACCCGGCTGCATTGAAGTGCAGGCAAATATGGACGAGATCGTCCATATTGGCCTGCATGTACAGCCGACGGGGGACCAGCGATGAACGAGCGCAGGGCCGCGCATCGTTCATCGCTGGAGCCTCCACACTGAAAGATATGAATGAGTTCTCGTTCATTTATGAACGAGATCGTTCATATCTTTCAAATCGGCATGTGTGTAGGGCCTAATACACTGCTTCCTGGTGCGGGTCCCTGGAAACCAATGCAGGAATATCTGTGAATTAGTAGCCCATAGGCTACTATAGGGTAACGCCATCTACTTGTTATCTGTAGATAGGCCGGACAAATGCATACCTCCCAACATGACCCTCTCCATGAGGGACAGAATGCTCTGCTCTTGGACTTCCCTCTTAATTTATGATTGCCCTCACCTGTGCTGAAACACCTTTCGTATCCACCTACCTGTTCGACACAGGTGCCGGCAATCATACATTAAGAGAAAAGCGGAAAAGCAGAAGCAGAGCGTTGTGTTCCTCCTGGAGAGGGTCATGTTGGAAGGTATGCTATAAACAATGCGGTTATGGGGGCACATAAATAGTTATGCTCTAGGTTCCAAGCACTGTGAGGCAGCGATACTAACCACCATGCCTATATGTGCCAGCTGCCTGGTCAGTCCAGCAGGATGGCAGAAGGTGAAATGGTATGCTGGGATTTGCAGTTCAATAACAACATCAGTAGGAGAGCCCTAGGTGGACTAAATCTGAGCTGTAATATTAAACTAGTGCATTGGTGTCACTGTATACTTCCCAAAAATGCCCCTTCCCCACCCTGGGATTACTGAGAACTCCATGAGGTGCTGCTCTCCGACATGTTAAGTGCAGTACAAGCAGCTCTGGCACCCAAATACCAGAACTGAGTCCAAGAACACCGCTATCACCTAATCATGCCTCCTATTTTTTGCTGGATCTTTTGCACCATGAACAGAGCTGGTGGAACTGCGCACTGATAATGATGATGGCTATGAGGCAGAGCACAAGGGCATTTCAGGGGGTAATTCAGAGTTGATCGCAGCAGCAAATTTGTAAGCAGTTGGGCAAAACCATGTGCACTGCAGGTGGGGCAGATATAACGTGCAGAGAGAGATTTGAGTGGGTTATTGTGTTTCTGTGCAGGGTAAATACTGGCTGCTTTATTTTTACACTGCAATGTAGATTTCAGTTTGAACACACCCCACCCAAATCTAACACTCTCCGCACATGTTATATCTGTCCCCCCCCTTCCCTCAGCAGTTCATCGCACTTGAACTGCCAAAGTGATTACTATGCGATCATGCGATAGATCGCATGGTAATCATGTGATGGCCACGTCACCGCCGAGTGGGAGTGGCATCTGGCCGCTCCCGGCGGATGCCCATCACGCATCGCAGTGCGATATATTGCATGTGTTTTTAAAAACATATGTGATCGCACTGCGATGCAGCACATACTATCTTGAGATGCGAGATTCGACCGGCGTGCCCGCGCATTGCGTCGCAAGGTGCCTAAAATGTGCATACAATCCTTCGATTTCTCTCACAGATACGGTCGAAACCGAAAGGATTGTACCTGATATCTCACAAGTGTATGGGCTACATAAGCCTTGAAAAGTGATAAAGTGGATAGTGATAAACTACCAGCCAACCAGCTGCTGTCATTTTTCAAACAGAGCTGTGACAAAGCAGTTAAGAGCTGATTGGCTGGTACTTTATCACTCTCCACTTTATCACTTTTTAAGGTTTAGTACATCTGGATAATGCTCTGCTGCACACAGAGCAGACAGTTACCGAGCCACTGATATTGCAGGCTTTCCTGCGCTCCTCCTCAGGGGCAAACGCAGGATTTGTAAGGGGGGGGAGGGTTCCAAATATGCCATATGATTACTGTATATTATGTACATATATATACAGTAAACTATAGATAGATACATAGATAGACTATAGATCTAGATGGAAGTTGGATACATAGATACAGATATAGTATATATATATATATATATATATACATACACACATACAGTATATATATATATATATATATATATATATATATACATACACAGTGTGTATATATATATATATATATATATTTATATATATATATCTCAAATTGATGTGCATTTACTATAGAAAATTCAGCTTGAACAGACTATATACACACACGCACTCACAGTGGCGTAACTAGAAATTTTTCTCCCCAAGCCAAATAATGATTCACACTGCAATGACCCTGAGACATTATACCACATATCACAATGCCCGTGATATAGTATACCATACACCGTAATGCCTGTGACACATACCGCAATGCCCGTTATACCCTATGCCACACACCGCAATGCCCGTTATACATTATGCCACACTGCAATGCCCCTGAGACATTATACCACATACCACAATGCCCGTGATATAGTATGCCACATACCGTAATGCCTGTGACACATTATGACACACACCGCAATGTCCGTGATACATTATGCCACACACCGTAATGCCCATTACACATTAAGTCCTACAGTAAGGCTTCTAATTACTTTTAAATTACCTTCTCGTTGCCAGGGGTTTCATGCTCTTGGTTCCATGCACGGTGCCAGGGGTTTTCATGCTCAGGGTGTCATGCTCGTTGCCAGGGGTTTCATGCACTGGGTGTCATGCTCGTTGCTAGGGGGTAGTGCTTATTGCTAGGGCTGTGCTCCCAGTGCCACATATGCCCCCAGTGCCAGATATTCCCCCACAGTGCCAGGTACTCACATGCCCCCAGTGCCAAATATAGCCCCCCCATGTGCCAGGTACACATATACCTCCCCAGTGCCACATATGCCCCCAGTGCTAGATATTCCCCCACAGTGCCAGATACTCACATGCCCCCAGTGCCAAATATAGCCCCCCCCTATGTGCCAGGTACACATATACCCCCCCAGTGCTACGTATGCCCCCTCAGTGCCACATATGCCCCCCGAAGTGCTCCCCCTCCCCCTGTGCCGAATATGCTCCCCCAGTGTTAGATAAATTACCCCCCCGCGCGCACGCTCCCCCGCTGTTTTGTGATGGAGGGACACGGAGGGCACAGTGCGCGCCTCTCCTGTGTCCCTCCTGCGTCTCCGGGTCTGTTAAAGGAAGTGCCAGTTCGTGAGCGAATAAGAGCTCATGAATGGCACTTAATTTATTAGACCTGCTGGAGACCCAGGAGGGACACAGGAGAGGCGCGCGCTGTGCCCTCCGTGTCCCTCCATCACAGCAGCGGAGGGAAGGAGGGAGAGGAGACAGCAGATTGACATGCGGACGCTCGTCCGCATGTCAATCTGCGCTAAATCAGTGGCGGTGCCCCCGCAGCCCTGCGCCCCCAAGCCACCGCGAGGGCTGCGGGGGCAGTAGTTACGCCACTGCGTACACACACTCACATTAATACAATTACATACTGTACATACACACTCATCATAAACACTCAGCTGCACCTCCACTGGAAGCCCTCTGACAAGCACACTTCTATCTACCTTCTACATCATTATAATGTAGCCGGATGCCCGCCACTCCAGAGCGCAGTCCACTTGATTACCCGCTATCAGCTGCAGCTGCCGCCGCTACAGATGGCCCGCGGCTCCCCCCAGCTCAGTCATTTCCTGTGCACTGGATAGCACAGAGAGCTCTCGTGCGCAGAGCTCTGGCTGAGGAGCTGTCCGGCGGCAGCTCCAATCATGGCTGCGGCAGACGCTGTCTCCATCTCTCCCCAAAAAATATCTCAGACCATCAGGGGCGGTTTCTGGGTACTCAGAAACTCCCCCTGTGTGCGCTACTGCTCTTTGGGGTATGAGGCAGCACTTATTGCTATTTATTCTCTGGAAAGTATTTCTTCTTATACACACTGAGCATGCCCATGGACTTAGGACTTTAGTATACATAGAGCATTTTAGCTGGTGAAAAGACATTTCTTCTCTCTATTTATAGATAATTGCAGGGAAATCACTGATTTTACTGAGTTTTCGTATGTCTTCTCTGAGTGTTGCAGCCCTCATAGGTAGGTTTCAGTGGGGGATGATGACTTAAGATATTTATGGAGAAGAGAAAATCTTCTCTACCCCAAACTTTTCTCCAAAAGACAACACCATTGATAACACTCAGTGAGAAACGCACAACGCACAAACCGGACGTTCATAGGCGGGCATGGATGTATTAACAGTCACTAGAGCCGCAAACTGCCCCTATTAATCTGTATCCTGCCTTCCACTACAATGAGGCGCAATCAGTAAGTAAAAATTCCCGTTCTATAGTAAAAAGCAGGGTGCAGTATTGCAGGACCAGCTTATAGAATAATATATTAGAACCGGATATGAAATATATGAACCTCGTGCAGGCAGTTAGCACTCAAACATATAAAATGTACAAATATATACACATACAGTATACAATAAAAATGGATCCATGCCTGCCTACGGACTTCCAGTTTGTGCGTTCCGCCAGCACAGCTGGAAAATCCGGTTGATCGCTAATTTCCTGTTTTGCATTTCGTCGCAGAGACGGGATACTGGTGTCTGCTAGCCTGAATTTTTTTGTTATGCCTGAGGAAAACTGAGTTAATATATCCTTGAAAGGAAATTAGTGTTATTAGAATATACCTTTTTTGAGCTATATAGTGGGGCATTGCAGATGTTATTATTTTGGTATGCTGATGACATCATTTCCGGTGGCATCCCGTGTGTTTGGATTTAATTATGCTAGATCCTAGTGGGCTAAAGGACCTCTGACATCAGGGGGAGGAGCAAGGTCAATGGAATAGCACTTTCACTTTTCACGTCACCATCTATTCCCTTTAGTAAATTGGTGGCGAGCGAAGCGAGTCCGCAAGGGAAAATTTAGGGTCACCTTACTCCTGCCCCCCTTTTGATGTCAGAGGTCCTTTAGCCTTGTAGGATTTAGCCATGACCATAATCTGGGGGGTGAAGCTTGTGACTGACAGGCTCCGGAGGACCCAGTGCAGGAGAGGACTGAAGGAGAGGGAAGGGGTGGCCACCACATTGCCTGCACAGCTCTAAGCAGGCAGACTAACTGATCTCACTGACAACCAGGTGAGGGAATCTCCATTTACATAGTATTTTCATTTCCGATTCAGTAAAAAGCCTAGAGCAAAATCGAACCTGTCAAAAACTTCTAGAAATGCTAGATGAGTGGTGCAGTCTAGGACTGTTATTATTATTATTATTATTATTATTATTATTATTATTATTATTATTAGCCTTTACTTATATGGCGCCACAAGGGATCTGCAGCGCCCATTACACAGTACATAATCAAATGAGCAAACCAGAAAACAGCACTTACAGTTCAAGACAATATAGGACAGGTGTGGAAAACCAAGGGTTAGATGCCATCAAAGGGAGTATGGAGTATAAGATACTGTAAGTAAGAAAAGGAAAGGCACATGAGGAAAGAAGGTCCTGCTCTTGCGAGCTTACAATCTAAAAGGTGAAGGGCTGACAGACCGGGGTGACACAGAAGGGGTAGACAGTGAGCATAGACAAGAGGTTAGGAGAAGAGTTGGCTGGGTTTGGTGGGTCTTGAGAGCCCGTTTGAAGTTTTGTACAGAGGTGGAGAGTCAGATGGGGAGAGGTAGAGAATTCCACAGATAGGGAGCAGCACGTGCAAAATCTTGTAGGTAGGAGTGGGAGAAGGTAATCAGTTGGCAGGAGAGATGGCGTGCATTAGCAGAGCGAAGAGGACGGGTGGGACTGTAAAGAGTGATAAGGTCAGAGATGTAAGAGGGAGAAGTGTGGGTGAGGGCTTTGTAGGTGAGTGTGAGAAGCTTGAATTGGATTCTGAATGGGAAGGGAAGCCTATGGAAGTCCTGCAAAAGAGGGGAGGTGGATGTAGTACGTTTGGTGAGGAAGATAAGATGGGCAGCAGCATTGAGGATAGATTGAAGTGGAGAGAGGCATTTTTCAGGGAGGCCAGATAGGAGGAGATTACACTAGTCCAAGCTGGAGATGACCAGTGAGTGGATGAGGGTCTTCGTAGCGTCCTGGGTGAGTAAGGGTCTGATCCTGGAGATGTTTTTGAGATGGAAATGGCAGGTTTGTGAGAAGTACTGAATGTGTGGTTTGAAGGAGAGGGAGGAGTCAAGTATTACTCCAAAACAGTGCACTTGGAAGCTAGAAGAGATAGTAGTGCCATCAATGCATAGTGAAATTGTGGGAGGTGAGGTTATGCGGGAGGGAGGGAAGATGATCAGCTCAGTCTTAGACATGCTAAGTTTAAGAAAGCACTGCGACATCCAGGAAGAGATAGCAGAGAGACAGTTGGAGAAACGAGTGAGGAGAGCAGGGTAGAGGTCAGGGGAGGACAGGTAGATTTGAGTATCATCAGCGTAGAGATGATATTGTAAGTCAAAAGAGCTAATGAGCTCACCTAATGAAGATGTGTAGAGAGAGTAAAGGAGAGGCCCAAGAACAAAACCTTTGGGGACACCTACTGGCAGAGGAAGTGCGGGGGAGGTGGAGTCATGAGAGGAGACAGAGAAGGAACGTTCAGAAAGGTAGGAAGACAGCTTGGAGAGAGCAGTATCACGCAGACCAATGGAGTAAAGGATTTGCAGGAGATGAGGGTGGTCCACAGTGTCAAAAGCAGCAGAGAGATCAAGGAGAATAAGCAGAGAGAAGTGGCCCTTGGACTTAGCAGCAAGGAGGTCATTGCATACTTTCGTGATGGCAGTTTCAGTGGAGTGCAGAGGACGGAAACCAGACTGAAAAGGGTCAAGCAGTGAGTGGGAGGAAAGAAGTGAGGCGGTTGTAGACAATACGCTCAAGGAGTTTGGAGGCAAAAGGGAGGAGAGCGATGGGTCGGTAGTTGGAGAGAATGGTAGGATCAGGGGTAGGTTTTTAAGAATAGGGGAGATAAGTGCATGCTTGAAGGAAGAGGGGACAGTGTCTGATGAGAGTGAGAGATTCAGTAGATGGGCAAATTGGGAACAGGCAGAAGAAGAGAGGAATAGGGTCAAGTGGGGAGGTGGAGGGAGGGGATGACCGGAAGAGGACCATGACTTCCTCTCCAGATACAGGGACGAAAGATGTCAGAGTTGGCAGGAGGGAAGGAGAGGGGGGGGGTCTGGGAATGGAGGAGGGGGGTTCTGATGGGATGTTATGTCCTGACGAATGGAGTCAATTTTGGATGTGAAGTATGTGGCAAAGTCAGGAGCAGAGAGTGAAGAGTGGAGTTGAGGCGAAGGTGGGCAGAGGAGCGAGTTGACAGTGGCAAAGAGGCGCCAGGGATTTGAGGATTGGGAGGAGATGAGGTTTTTGAAGTATGATTGTTTAGAGAGGGTAGGGCAGCAAAGTAGGATGAGCAAAGTGGAGGAAGTCGACCTTAGAGCGTGATTTCCTCCACTGTCACTCAACGGTACGCAAGCATTTTTGCAGATATCTGGTGCATTTGGTGTGCCAGGGTTGAGGTGTCGATCTGCAAAGGTGAATAGTGGTCAGTGTGGCGACAGAGTCAAGAGCAGAGGTAAGGGATGCATTATATAGGGAAGTAGCTTGCTCAGGGCAGGAGAGAGAGAGGATAGGAGAGAGGAGTGAGTCAAACAGGGAGGATAGTGAAGTGGTATCAATAGTGATGAGCACCGGAAATTTTTCGGGTTTTGTGTTTTGGTTTTGGGTTCGGTTCCGCGGCCGTATTTTGGGTTCGAACGCGTTTTGGCAAAACCTCACCGAATTTTTTTTTGTCGGATTCGGGTGTTTTGGATTCGGGTGTTTTTTTCAAAAAACCCTAAAAAACAGCTTAAATCATAGAATTTAGGGGTCATTTTGATCCCAAAGTATTATTAACCTCAATAACCATAATTTCCACTCATTTTCAGTCTATTCTGAACACCTCACACCTCACAATATTATTTTTAGTCCTAAAATTTGCACCGAGGTCGCTGGATGACTAAGCTCAGCGACCCAAGTGGCCGACACAAACACCTGGCCCATCTAGGAGTGGCACTGCAGTGTCACGCAGGATGGCCCTTCCAAAAAACACCCCCCAAACAGCACATGATGCAAAGAAGAAAAAAAAGAGGCGCAATGAGGTAGCTGTGTGAGTAAGCTAAGCGACCCTAGTGGCCGACACAAACACCTGGCCCATCTAGGAGTGGCACTGCAGTGTCACGCAGGATGGCCCTTCCAAAAAACACCCCCCATACAGCACATGACGCAAAGAAAAAAAGAGGCGCAATGAGGTAGCTGTGTGACTAAGATAAGCGACCCAAGTGGCCGACACAAACACCTGGCCCATCTAGGAGTGGCACTGCAGTGTCACGCAGGATGGCCCTTCCAAAAACTACTCCCCAAACAGCACATGACGCAAAGAAAAATGAAAGAAAAAAGAGGTGCAAGATGGAATTGTCCTTGGGCCCTCCCACCCACCCTTATGTTGTATAAACAGGACATGCACACTTTAACCAACCCATCATTTCAGTGACAGGGTCTGCCACACGACTGTGACTGAAATGACGGGATGGTTTGGACCCCCACCAAAAAAGAAGCAATTAATCTCTCCTTGCACAAACTGGCTCTACAGAGGCAAGATTTCCACCTCATCATCATCCTCCGATATATCACCGTGTACATCCCCCTCCTCACAGATTATCAATTCGTCCCCACTGGAATCCACCATCTCAGCTCCCTGTGTACTTTGTGGAGGCAATTGCTGCTGGTGAATGTCTCCACGGAGGAATTGATTATAATTCATTTTAATGAACATCATCTTCTCCACATTTTCTGGATGTAACCTCATACGCCGATTGCTGACAAGGTGAGCGGCGGCACTAAACACTCTTTCGGAGTACACACTTGTGGGAGGGCAACTTAGGTAGAATAAAGCCAGTTTGTGCAAGGGCCTCCAAATTGCCTCTTTTTCCTGCCAGTATAAGTACGGACTGTCTGACGTGCCTACTTGGATGCGGTCACTCATATAATCCTCCACCATTCTTTCAATGGGGAGAGAATCATATGCAGTGACAGTAGACGACATGTCCGTAATCGTTGTCAGGTCCTTCAGTCCGGACCAGATGTCAGCATCAGCAGTCGCTCCAGACTGCCCTGCATCACCGCCAGCGGGTGGGCTCGGAATTCTGAGCCTTTTCCTCGCACCCCCAGTTGCGGGAGAATGACAATGAGGAGATGTTGACAGGTCGCGTTCCGCTTGACTTGACAATTTTCTCACCAGCAGTTCTTTGAACCCCAGCAGACTTGTGTCTGCCGGAAAGAGAGATCCAAGGTAGGTTTTAAATCTAGGATTGAGCACGGTGGCCAAAATGTAGTGCTCTGATTTCAACAGATTGACCACCCGTGAATCCTTGTTAAGCGAATTAAGGGCTCCATCCACAAGTCCCACATGCCTAGCGGAATCGCTCTGTGTTAGCTCCTCCTTCAATGTCTCCAGCTTCTTCTGCAAAAGCCTGATGAGGGGAATGACCTGACTCAGGCTGGCAGTGTCTGAACTGACTTCACGTGTGGCAAGTTCAAAAGGTTGCAGAACCTTGCACAACGTTGAAATCATTCTCCACTGCGCTTGAGACAGGTGCATTCCACCTCCTATATCGTGCTCAGTTGTATAGGCTTGAATGGCCTTTTGCTGCTCCTCCAACCTCTGAAGCATATAGAGGGTTGAATTCCACCTCGTTACCACTTCTTGCTTCAGATGATGGCAGGGCAGGTTCAGGCGTTTTTGGTGGTGCTCCAGTCTTCTGTACGTGGTGCATGTACGCCGAAAGTGTGCCGCAATTCTTCTGGCCACCGACAGCATCTCTTGCACGCCCCTGTCGTTTTTTAAATAATTCTGCACCACCAAATTCAAGGTATGTGCAAAACATGGGACGTGCTGGAATTTGCCCAGATTTAATGCACACACAATATTGCTGGCGTTGTCCGATGCCACAAATCCACAGGAGAGTCCAATTGGGGTAAGCCATTCTGCGATGATCTTCCTCAGTTGCCGTAAGAGGTTTTCAGCTGTGTGCGTATTCTGGAAAGCGGTGATACAAAGCGTAGCCTGCCTAGGAAAGAGTTGGCGTTTGCGAGATGCTGCTACTGGTGCCGCCGCTGCTGTTCTTGCGGCGGGAGTCAATACATCTACCCAGTGGGCTGTCACAGTCATATAGTCCTGAGTCTGCCCTGCTCCACTTGTCCACATGTCCGTGGTTAAGTGGACATTGGGTACAACTGCATTTTTTACGATACTGGTGAGTCTTTTTCTGAGGTCTGTGTACATTTTCGGTATCGCCTGCCTAGAGAAATGGAACCTAGACGGTATTTGGTACCGGGGACACAGTACCTCCAACAAGTCTCTAGTTGGCTCTGCAGTAATGATGGATACCGGAACCACGTTTCTCACCGCCCAGGATGCCAAGGCCTCAGTTATCCGCTTTGCAGCAGGATGACTGCTGTGATATTTTATCTTCCTCGCAAAGGACTGTTGGACAGTCAATTGCTTGGTGGAAGTAGTAAAAGTGGTCTTACGACTTCCCCTCTGGGATGACCATCGACTCCCAGCAGCAACAACAGCAGCGCCAGCAGCAGTAGGCGTTACACGCAAGGATGCATCGGAGGAATCCCAGGCAGGAGAGGACTCGTTAGAATTGCCAGTGACATGGCCTGCAGGACTATTGGCATTCCTGGGGAAGGAGGAAATTGACACTGAGGGAGTTGGTGGGGTGGTTTGCGTGAGCTTGGTTACAAGAGGAAGGGATTTACTGGTCAGTGGACTGCTTCCGCTGTCGCCCAAAGTTTTTGAACTTGTCACTGACTTATGATGAATGCGCTGCAGGTGACGTATAAGGGAATATGTTCCGAGGTGGTAAACGTCCTTACCCCTACTTATTACAGCTTGACAAAGGCAACACACGGCTTGACAAATGTTGTCCGCATTTCTGTTGAAATACTTCCACACTGAAGAGCTGATTTTTTTGGTATTTTCACCAGGCATGTCAATGGCCATATTCCTCCCACGGACAACAGGTGTCTCCCCGGGTGCCTGACTTAAACAAACCACCTCACCATCAGATTCCTCCTGGTCAATTTCCTCCCCAGCGCCAGCAACACCCATATCCTCCTCATCCTGGTGTACTTCAACACTGACATCTTCAATCTGACTATCAGGAACTGGACTGCGGGTGCTCCTTCCAGCACTTGCAGGGGGCGTGCAAATGGTGGAAGGCGCATGCTCTTCACGTCCAGTGTTGGGAAGGTCAGGCATCGCAACCGACACAATTGGACTCTCCTTGTGGATTTGTGATTTAGAAGAACGCACAGTTCTTTGCTGTGCTTTTGCCAGCTTAAGTCTTTTCATTTTTCTAGCGAGAGGCTGAGTGCTTCCATCCTCATGTGAAGCTGAACCACTAGCCATGAACATAGGCCAGGGCCTCAGCCGTTCCTTGCCACTCCGTGTGGTAAATGGCATATTGGCAAGTTTACGCTTCTCCTCCGACGATTTTATTTTAGATTTTTGAGTCCTTTTTTTACTGATATTTGGTGTTTTGGATTTTACATGCTCTGTACTATGACATTGGGCATCGGCCTTGGCAGACGACGTTGATGGCATTTCATCGTCTCGGCCATGACTAGTGGCAGCAGCTTCAGCACGAGGTGGAAGTGGATCTTGATCTTTCCCTATTTTTGGAACCTCAACATTTTTGTTCTCCATGTTTTAATGCGCACAACTAAAAGGCACCTCAGGTAAACAATGAAGATGGATGGATACTAGTATACTTATGGATGACGAGCGACTGCCGACACAGAGGTAGCTACAGCCGTGGACTACCGTACTGCGTCTGCTAGTATAGACTGGATGATAATGATATAAAAAATATATATATATCACTACTGCAGGACAGGTATATATTGTATAATGACGGACCTGCTGGACACTGTCAGCACTGCAGACTCCTAAACTACTAGTATGAAGAAGATAGAAAAAAAAAAAACCACCACAGGTAGGTATACAATTATGGACGAGCGACTGCCGACACAGAGGTAGCTACAGCCGTGGACTACCGTACTGCGTCTGCTAGTATAGACTGGATGATAATTATATAAAAAATATATATATATCACTACTGCAGGACAGGTATATATTGTATAATGACGGACCTGCTGGACACTGTCAGCACTGCAGACTCCTAAACTACTAGTATGAAGAAGATAGAAAAAAAAAAAACACCACAGGTAGGTATACACTTATGGACGAGCGACTGCCGACACAGAGGTAGCTACAGCCGTGGACTACCGTACTGCGTCTGCTAGTATAGACTGGATGATAATGATATAAAAAATATATATATATCACTACTGCAGGACAGGTATATATTGTATAATGACGGACCTGCTGGACACTGTCAGCACTGCAGACTCCTAAACTACTAGTATGAAGAAGATAGAAAAAAAAAAAAACCACCACAGGTAGGTATACAATTATGGACGAGCGACCTCCGACACAGAGGTAGCTACAGCCGTGGACTACCGTACTGCGTCTGCTAGTATAGACTGGATGATAATGATATAAAAAATATATATATATCACTACTGCAGGACAGGTATATATTGTATAATGACGGACCTGCTGGACACTGTCAGCACTGCAGACTCCTAAACTACTAGTATGAAGAAGATAGGGAAAAAAAAAACCACCACAGGTAGGTATACAATTATGGACGAGCGACTGCCGACACAGAGGTAGCTACAGCCGTGGACTACCGTACTGCGTCTGCTAGTATAGACTGGATGATAATGATATAAAATATATATATATATCACTACTGCAGGACAGGTATATATTGTATAATGACGGACCTGCTGGACACTGTCAGCACTGCAGACTCCTAAACTACTAGTATGAAGAAGATAGAAATATAATGAATGACGGACCTGCTGGACACTGTCAGCAGAATGCGTTTATAGAATAAAAACAAAAACACCACACGAGTGTTTAACTTTTTCAGACAGACAATATACTGGTGGTCACTGCTGGTCAGTCACACTGGCACTCTGGCAGCAAAAGTGTGCACTGTTAAATATGTACTCCTGCTATAACTGCTCCCCAGTCTCCCCCACAATTAAGCTGTGTGAGCAGTGAGCACTACTCAGCACAGTCAGATATACATAGATGATATTATCATGCAGCACACTGAGGCTGAGCACAGATATGGTATGTGACTGTGTATCGTTTTTTTTCAGGCAGAGAACGGATTATATTAAATAATAAATAAAACTGGTGGTCACTAGTATAACTATCAGCAAAACTCTGCACTCTCTGAGTACTCCTAATGCTCCAGTAAATCAAGTGTCTCACTCTCTATCTAAACGGAGAGGACGCCAGCCACGTCCTCTCCCTATCAATCTCAATGCACGTGTGAAAATGGCGGCGACGCGCGGCTCCTTATATAGAAACCGAGTCTCGCGATAGAATCCGAGCCTCGCGAGAATCCGACAGCGGGATGATGACGTTCGGGCGCGCTCGGGTTAACCGAGCAAGGCGGGAAGATCCGAGTCTGCCTCGGACCCGTGTAAAAAGCGTGAAGTTCGGGGGGGTTCGGTTTCCGAGAAACCGAACCCGCTCATCACTAGGTATCAATAGCCTGAATGTTACGCTTAATGATGGTAGTCTTAGGAGTTAGAGATGGAGAAGCAGAGAGAGATAGGTTAAAAGTGAGCAGGTGATGGTCAGAGAGGGCAAACAGGGAGCTGGAGAAATCAGAAAGATCACAGCGGTGTGTGAAGACCGGATCCAGTGAGCTCCCATTTACATGGGAGGGGGAGAAGGTCCACTGGGAGAGACCAAATGAAGAAGTGAGATTAAGGAATTTAGAGGCAGGTGATTTTGTGGGGTTATCGATAGGGATGTTGAAATCACCTAAGATAATGGAGGGAATGTCAGGAGAGAGGAAGTGAGGAAACCAGGATGCAAAGTTGTCATGAAATTTGGAGGGCATGCCAGGGGGTGGTAAATGACAGCTACTAGAAAATGAACAGGTTGAAAGAGGCATATAGCATGGAACTCAAATGTAGAGAATGTAAGGGATGGTTCTGGGGGTGTGAGTTGGTGTGAGTAGATAGAGGCTGTTGAGTCCAGCCTGGAGAGAGAAAAACAGGAGAGACGCGCACACAGAATTCTGTAGCTATGGCTGAATCCACCCTTGAAAGAGATATTTAGAAGATATGCGCATACACAACTCTCTGGCTAGGGTGGTGTAGTCAGAGGCGTAACTAGGGTTTTTGGAGCCCAGGGCAAGATCAATAATGGCGCGCCCCCCCCCCCCCAAAAAAAAAAAAAATTCTTAATAACAATAATAAATTAATAAAATGATAATAAAAAAAAAATACAAAAGGAAAGTATGTGCAGACGCCACCGGTGTCACTGCATATAAAGATGTCAGGGTGTGTATGTATGTGTATGTAGGTGCAGTGGTCGAAGTTGAATTTTTGAAGGTGGAATGAAAGAGTTCAGATAGCAATTATGCGCGCGCCGAAGGCGGAAAAGGGGCGTGGTCACTCAAAAGGGGCGTGCCCTTCAGTGTAGTAGGACCCCTTATACTATCTAGTACTGGTGCCCCTTTCACATTATAGCACACGGTATGAGCCGAAATTCACATTTATAGCACACAGTATGAGCCGAAATTCACATTGCCCCACACGGCATGAGCCGAAATTCACATTATAGCACACAGTATGAGCCGAAATTCACATTACCCCACATGGTATGAGCCAAAATTCACATTATAGCACACGGTATGAGCCGGAATTCACATTATAGCACACGGTATGAGCCAAAATTCACATTACTCCACATGGTATGAGCTAAAATTCACATTTCCCCACATGGTATGAGCAGAAATTCACATTACAGCACATGGTATGAGCCGAAATTCACATTACAGCACACGGAATGAGCCAAAATTCACATTACCCCACATAGTATGAGCCGAAATTCACATTATAGCACACGGTATTAGCCAAAATTCACGTTACAGCACATGATATGAGCCAAAATTCCCATTATAGAGTTAGGGGATCCTACCCCCAGAATTAACATGGCCTGTGGGGCACTATGATGAGGGGAGCCCACCCCCTTAATAGACTAATTGCAGAGTTTAGCAGCGGAAGGGCTGCAGCGGTTTCTCACCCCAAGCTGCGGCGCTTCTGCCACCTCCGACACTCCACATCTTCGGCACCACCCGGGATGCAGAGCACCGCACCGGGTATGCACCCTTTTCAGTGTGGCCTGCTGCGCTCCGAAGGGGTTCTTGTTTCATGCTGCAGGATCCCGATGTGCGCCTTCCTCCCCGCTGTTACTGTCACGGTAAGCATTAGTATCGTTTACCGCAGAGGCCATTTTCTGAGGCATATGTGTTAAACCTCAGGAACTGAGATGCCCTTCTCACCATACAGCTGTGTGGCCGAGCCGGGCGGGGGGACAGCCAGCAGCAGCATGCCGGATATCAGCAGCAGAGGGTGCGGGCTGTACATACTTGAGGCAGCTGGATATTCAACAGTGCTGAAAGCCTCCGGAGCCCGCACCCCCGGAGCTGCAGTACACCGGCAGAGGACACCCATCCCCCGAACCCTGCGTAGCCCAAAGCCGGAGATCAGCAGCATGTTGAACGCGGAAGCAGAAGCTGCTTATTGCCGGTCAGCATGCTGCTGATCTCCGGCTTTGGGCTCCGCATGTGCATTATAGCCCCCACCCTCGGCTGCTGATATCCGGCATGCTGCCCCTGCTGCTGGCTTTCCACCCGCCCGGCTCGCCCACCCAGCTGGATGGTGAGTGAGAAGGGCATCTCAGTGCCCGTGGTTTAATACATATCTCTCTTCTGTAAATGGCCATTAGTACATCCCACACACACTGATTACACACACACAGACTGGCCACCCCCAAATCCTACACACACCCACTCAGACTACACACACACACATCCTCATACTTTCCTCTCCTCCACACACACACTGGACTGCAAAAATATACACACACTGACACTGTTACACACACACACAATTAACACACACTCACACTGTCCCACACACACAATTAACACACACGCACACTGTCCCACACACCAGTGGCGTGCGGTGAGGTCAGTGGCGTGCGGTGAGGCACTACAGCCATAGGGGTATATGCAATTGCGGTCGAATTCCCGAAATTGTCGAATTTCGGGTCATTTTCGACCAAAAAAAAAATACGCCTATGCAATTCAGTGCTTTCCGACCAAAAAACGGACTTTCAAAATTCGACTTTTTGAAATTCGAATTTTTGCAAATTCGACTTTTCTGCAATGCTATAAGTGCTGCAATTCGACCAAAGCATATTCAATTCAAGTTTGGAAATTCGACAGCAGTGCTTTTAGACAGCAAATTCGTCATTTTCAATCCGCCACACTTTGGAGGGTGAAAACAAATAAAAAAAATTTAAACATGGTTTTTTTTGTGTTTTTTTTTTTGGGAATAGCAGATCTATTTATATTAGAAGGGATTAGGTACTTTTTTTTTTTTTTTTTTTTGGAGGCACAAATATTATTTATAATTTTTTTAAAATATTATTTTATTTTTTATTTTTTTTTATTGCTGGAACGGTACAATCCGGAAAAAAAATTGCGTGGGGTCCCCCCTCCAAAGCATAACCAGCCTCGGGCTCTTCGAGCTGGTCCTGGTTCTAAAAATGCGGGGGAAAAATTGACAGGGGATCCCCCGTATTTTTAAAACCAGCACCGGGCTCTGCGCCTGGTGCTGGTGCCAAAAATACGGGGGACAAAAAGAGTAGGGGTCCCCCGTATTTTTAACACCAGCATCGGGCTCCACTAGCTGGACAGATAATGCCACAGCCGGGGGTCACTTTTATGCCGTGCCCTGCGGCCGTGGCATTAAATATCCAACTAGTCACCCCTGGCCGGGGTACCCTGGGGGAGTGGGGACCCCTTCAATCAAGGGGTCCCCCCCCCCAGCCACCCAAGGGCCAGGGGTGAAGCCCGAGGCTGTCCCCCCCCATCCAATGGGCTGCGGATGGGAGGGCTGATAGCCTTTTGTGATAATTAAAAGATATTGTTTTTCCAGTAGTACAACAAGTCCCAGCAAGCCTCCCCCGCAAGCTGGTACTTGGAGAACCACAAGTACCAGCATGCGGGAGAAAAACGGGCCCGCTGGTACCTGTAGTACTACTGGAAAAAAAATACCCAAATAAAAACAGGACACACACACCGTGAAAGTAAAACTTTATTTCTTACGTCGACACACACATACTTACCTATGTTCACACGCCGACATCGGTCCTCTTCTCCATGTAGAATCCAGGGGTACCTGAAAAAAAAGATCAATATACTCACCTCAGCCATGGTCCAGAGATACATCCACGTACTTGTAGAAAATAACAAACCGCAAATACCCGACCAAACGGACTGAAAGGGGTCCCATGCTGACACATGGGACCCCTATCCCCGAATGCAGAGAGACCTGTCAGTGACAGCTGTCACAGAAAGGTCTCTATAGCCAATCAGGAAGCGCAACTTCGTTGCGCTCATCTGATTGGCTCTGTGCGTCTGAGCAGACAGCGCATCGCACAGCCCAGTCCATTATATTCAATGGTGGGAACTTAGCGGCTAGCGGTGAGGTCACCCGCCGGTCAGCGGCTGACCGGCGGGTGACCCCCCCGCTAGCCGCTAAGTTCCCACCATTGAAAGTAATGGAGCGGCTTTGCGATGCGCTGTCACATCACAGACAGCGCACAGCCAATCAGATGAGCGCCACGGAAGTAGCGCTTCCTGATTGGCTGAAGGGACTTCAGTGACAGGAGTCACGTGATGTCCCGGGATTCGGGAGAAAGGGGTCTGATGTGAAAGCATTGGACCCCTTTCTAGTCCGGTATGGATCGGTGTTCGTTTTTTTGTTTTGCCAAGTACGTGGATTATCTCTGGACCTGGATGTACCTCTGGACGCTGGAAGGTGAGTATAATTTTTTCACAGGTACCTCGGATCGTCGGAGACCGTGGCAGTCGGCGTGTCAACATAGGTAAGTATGTGTGTGTCGGCGTATGAAATAAAGTTTTACTTTCACGGTGTGTGCGTCCTGTTTTTATTTGGGTATTTTTTTTCCAGTAGTACTACAGGTACCAGCGGGCCCGTTTTTCTCCCGCATGCTGGTACTTGTGGTTCTCCAAGTACCAGCTTGCGGGGGAGGCTTGCTGGGACTTGTAGTACTAATGGAAAAAACAATATCTTTTTATTATCACAAAAGGCTATCAGCCCCCCCATCCGCAGCCCATTGGATGGTGGGGGACAGCCTCGGGCTTCACCCCTGGCCCTTGGGTGGCTGGGGGGGGGGGACCCCTTGATTGTAGGGGTCCCCACTCCCCCAGGGTACCCCGGCCAGGGGTGACTAGTTGGGTAGTTAATGCCACGGCCGCAGGGCACGGCATAAAAGTGACCCCCGGCTGTGGCATTATCTGTCCAGCTAGTGGAGCCCGATGCTGGTGTTAAAAATACGGGGGACCCCTACTCTTTTTGTCCCCCGTATTTTTGGCACCAGCACCAGGCGCAGAGCCCGGTGCTGGTTTTAAAAATACGGGGGATCCCTGCCCAATTTTTCCCCTGCATTTTTAGAACCAGGACCAGCTAGAAGAGCCCGAGGCTGGTTATGCTTTGGAGGGGGGACCCCACGCCATTTTTTTTTTCGGGTTTTTCCCGTTTTTTCCCGTTTTTTAAAATCGCGGTAAAATCCGCCAAATCGGCCGATTTTCGCCCGCGATTCTGGCGAATCCGTTTTTCATTGAATATGGTGAATTCCGGAAGTCACCTTCCGGAATTCACCTGGCGAATTTAGTCGAATTAAAAAACGGCGAAAAATTGCCGCGATTCGCCGTGAATTGCATATACCCCATAATGTCCGCCGAATCCTGTCGATGAACCCTACCGCCACCGAGCCAATGCCCGCCACTGCCTCTGAGCCGATGCCCGCTGCCACCACCAATGGCTTACAAACTCGCCCACCATCAACTGACCCAGCCCTCCGCCACTAATTTGCAACTCAGTCCAAAGTCGCCAATGCCCGCTGCATGCCTGCTCATCATACTTGTGATATATTGTACATTTTTATAGAAAAAAATAATAATCAGTGTTTGGGACTGGGAAGGGAGTGGGAGGAGGACATGAATGCAATTTTGTTGTCCAGGGTTTCCATTAACTTAATGGAGAAGGGTCTGAATGGGTTAAAAATGTAAAAAAAAACTGCGTGAGGTCCCCCTCCTAAGTATAACCAGCCTCGGGCCCTTTGAGCCGGTCCTGGTTGTTTAAATACTGGGAAAAAATTGGACAGGGGTTCCCCGTATTTAGACAACCAGCATCGGGCTCTTAGTCCGGTCCTGGTTCCAAAAATACGGGGGACAAAAGATGTAGGGGTCCCCCCGTATTTTTAAAACCAGCACCGGGCTCCACTAGCCAGGGACATAATGCCACAGCCGGGGGACACATTTATGTAGGTCCCTGCGGCCGTGGCATTACCCCCCCAACTAGTCACCACTGGCCGGGGTTCCCTGGAGGAGTGGGGACCACTTAAATCAAGGGGTCAACCCCCCTCCAGGCACCCAAGGGCCAGGGGTGAAGCCCGAGGCTGTCTCCCCCATCCGTGGGCTGTGGATGGGAGGCTGATTGCCATGTAAGTAAAAAAAGAATATTGTTTTTTGTTGTGGAACTACAAGGCCCAGAAAGCCTCCCCCGCTTGCTGGTACTTGGAGAACCTCAAGTACCAACATACAGGGAAATAACGGGCCCGCCGGTACCTGTAGTTCTACAACAGAAAAAATACCCAAATAAAAACACAACTCACACACCGTGACAGTAAAAATTTATTAAAGCACACTGACACACTCACACATACTTACCTATATCCCACGCCGGTCACGTCCACTTGTCCAGTAGAATCCAATAGGGGTAGCTGTAAAAATGAGAGACACATTACTTACCTACATCCCACGCCGGTCACGTCCACTTGTCCAGTAGAATCCAGTAGGGGAATCTGTAAAATGAGAGACAGATTACTTACCTACATCCCACGCCGGTCACGTCCACTTGTCCAGTAGAATCCAATAGGGGTACCTGTAAAAATGAGAGACAGATTACTTACCTACATCCCACGCCGGTCACGTCCACTTGTCCAGTAGAATTCAATTGGGGTACCTGTAAAAATGAGAGACAGATTACTTACCTACATCCCACGCTGGTCACGTCCACTTGTCCAGTAGAATCCAATAGGGGTACCTGTAAAAATGAGAGACAGATTACTTACCTACATCCCACGCCGGTCACGTCCACTTGTCCAGTAGAATCCAATAGCGTTACCTGTAAAAATGAGAGACAGATTACTTACCTACATCCCACGCTGGTCACGTCCACTTGTCCAGTAGAATCCAGTAGGGGAATCTGTAAAAATGAGAGACAGATTACTTACCTACATCCCACGCCGGTCACGTCCACTTGTCCAGTAGAATCCAGTAGCGTTACCTGTAAAAATGAGAGACAGATTACTTACCTACATCCCACGCCGGTCACGTCCACTTGTCCAGTAGAATCCAGTAGGGGAATCTGTAAACATGAGAGACAGATTACTTACCTACATCCCACGCCGGTCACGTTCACTTGTCCAGTAGAATCCAATAGGGGTACCTGTAAAAATGAGAGACAGATTACTTACCTACATCCCACGCCGGTCACGTCCACTTGTCCAGTAGAATCCAGTAGCGTTACCTGTAAAAATGAGAGACAGATTACTTACCTACATCCCACGCCGGTCACGTCCACTTGTCCAGTAGAATCCAGTAGGGGAATCTGTAAACATGAGAGACAGATTACTTACCTACATCCCACGCCAGTCACGTCCACTTGTCCAGTAGAATCCAATAGGGGTACCTGTAAAAATGAGAGACAGATTACTTACCTACATCCCACGCTGGTCACGTCCACTTGTCCAGTAGAATTCAATAGGGGTACCTGTAAAAATGAGAGACAGATTACTTACCTATATCCCACGCTGGTCACGTCCACTTGTCCAGTAGAATCCAGTAGGGGAATCTGTAAAAATGAGAGACAGATTACTTACCTACATCCCACGCCAATCACGTCCACTTGTCCAGTAGAATCCAATAGGGGTACCTGTAAAAATGAGAGACAGATTACTTACCTACACCCCACGCCGGTCACGTCCACTTGTCCAGTAGAATCCAATAGGGGTACCTGTAAAAATAAGAGACAGATTACTTACCTACATCCCACGCCGATCACGTCCACTTGTCCAGTAGAATTCAATAGGGGTACCTGTAAAAATTAAAATGATACTCACAAACTGCAATCCACAGGAGGAGAGAGAGAGAGAGAGAGGGGGGGGGGGGGGGGGGGAGACTAACCTGCTGCTGCTGCTGGGGAGACCGGCACACACTGCAGGGCCACGGCGGGAGGACGGAGCCGGCGGAGGAGGGGGAGAGCCGCACACCGCCGCTCCTGTCAGCGGCAGCGGAGGAGGATGGGGCGCACACTACAGACGCCAATAACCGCCGGGGCAATTAACACACACACACACACAATTAACACACACGCACGCACACTGTCCCACACACACAAATAGCACACACGCACACTGTCCCACACACAATTAACAAACACGCACTGTCCCACACACACACAACACACTCACACTGTCACACACACACACACACACACACTTAACACACGCACACTGTCCCACACACACACAATTAACACACACGCACACTGTCCCACACACACACAATTGATACACACGCACACTGTCCCACACACACACAATTAACACACACGCACACTGTCCCACACACACACAATTAACACACTCAAACTGTCCCACACACACACAATTAACACTCACACTGTCCCACACACACACAATTAACACACTCACACTGTCCCACACATACACAATTAACACACACGCACACTGTCCCACACACACACAATTAACACGCACTCAAAACTGTCCCACACACAATTAACACACTCACACTGTCACACACACAATTAACAAACACGCACTGTCCCACACACACAATTAACACACTCACACTGTCACACACACAATTAACACACACACACTGTCCCACACGCACACTGTCACACACACACAGTCACACACACACACACAATTTACACACACTCAAACTGTCCCACACACACAATTAACACACTCACACTGTCCCACACACACACAATGTCCCACACACAACACACACGCACACTGTCCGACACACACACACACACACAAAATGTCCCGCACCCCCTTCCCGCTCACCTGCACTCACTGCTGTTCAGGGCAGGGGCCGCACGCCCCCCCCCCCCCCCCCCCCCGAGGTCGCGCACACGCATGCGCGCACCTCCGCGGTCGCGATCGCGCACGCGATCGCGTAACACACAGTCACTTTGCAGGGGGGAGTAGGGGGAGGCTCCTGGCTGCCGCTGCCTGTCTATTGTGACAGGCACAGCAGCCGGGGAGACAGGGAAAGTGCCGCGGGTAGCGCCGGCGGAATCCCTGAAGCATGGGGCGAGTGGGCCGTACAGGTGCCGGTGGCGCCCCCCTCTGTTGGGGCTGCCATGGGCCCAGGGCACGTGCCCTGCTCGCCCCGTGCTAGATACGCCTCTGGGTGTAGTCCAGTAACCAGAGAGAGCTGCTTTTACATGATCAATGTGATTGTACGGTGCGAATCAGAAATGCAACTTCTATTCTCCGAGTTAGTACAATTTATGCAAAAAAAGAGAATAGAAAGACTCTTTGGGGTAAATTTACTAAGGTGGGAGTTTTTTAGAACTAGAGATGTTGCCCATAGCAACCAATCAGATTCTACTTAACATTTATCAAGCTGCTTCTAGAAAATAATAGATAGAATCTGATTGGCTGATTGGTTGCGATAGGCAACATCACCAGTTCTAAAAAAACTCCCATCTTAGTAAATTTACCCCTTTGTTGGGGCACTCATGAAAAGATAAATAAAACATAATTTTTAATAGTGATCAATGTAACCTATATCAATGATCATATATATATATATATATATATATATATATATATATATATATATATATATAAAAGCAAACAGTATTCCACAGAAATTAAAATTATCATTTGGTAAGGTATATGTTCTCAAAAAATGTTTTGACTTGAATAAACCAAAGTTGAGAATATTTAAATTATCATGGATGGTATAACCAGTTCACAAGCAAGTTAGTAACACATCTCATAGGCGTTTCTATAATGGGTGCAGTGGGTCCAGGAGGGGCCCACACTGCACACACTGCACCAGAGCTAGGCCTAGGCAAACTAGGCAAATGCCTAGGGGCACAAGCAGATTCTGCTGATTAAAATGATATGCAGCATGTCAATATTCTGTGTGTGACTGTGGCTGTATCTGCATGTGAAATGCTACATTACAGCGTATTCCTGGAAATCACTCTAACGTAGCATTTCGTATGCAGATACAGCCACAGTGGCACACAGAATATAGGCATGCTACATATCATTTTAATCAGCCGAAGTTGCTTGTGTGTTCTAGTCACAAAGCAATGAAAATTAGATGCATTTTTTGCAAAAAAAAGGCACCCAACGTTAGCAAAGCTGGAGTTGCATGGCATATTGAGGCAAGATGTATGAGAACACATCTGTATCCAAGCAGAGGAAGAGGTCACAGTGTTAGCGGCCATGTGAGTGCTGTGTGTGGGTAGGTTTGTTGTGCAATAGTGTTTGCCATATGTGTAAGAGACATTATGTGTGTCGTGTATAAATGCATTCATAATGTGTCGACATATGTGTAAGGGGCATTATGTGTGTCATGTGTATAAGGACATTAACAAAGGTTGGCATAATGTGTAAGGCATATTATGTTTATAAGGACATTAATAATGTGTGTCATATGTGTAAGGGGCATTACTGTGTGGTATTATGTGTAGAAAGGCATTACTAATGTGTGGCACTATGTGTATAAGGTGCTCTACTGTGTGGCGTAATGTATAGAAAGGGCACTACTGTGTGGTCTAATGTGAATAAAGAGCAATATGGTGTGGTGTCATTTGAATTGGGCGCACTATTGTGTGGCCATGTCCCTTTCCAAAAAAACATGCCCCTTTTTAGGCTGCGCGCTGAATATGCACACTGTTCTTATTTAAAATATAGGAGGTAGGAGCACCAAAATGAGGACTGCTATGACTGAGGGGTGATGGTAATGGGAAAGGGGTGCAGGGTCAGAGGCGGAACTAGCAGAGGTGCTAGGGGTCACCAGCCAAAATCTTGCCTAGGTCATCATTTTGATTAGGGCCGGCTCTGAGTGTACCCTAACATTGCTGGAAGCTTGGACTGCTCACATGTATTACAGATTAGCCAGAGAGATAACAGAATACCCTTCCTACTCCCCACACAGGTCCCCTAGACAGTGCCAGTGTCTATACTTTATACTTCCTGAAGTGTAATCTGGTGACTGGTGTTCCGTGTCTCTGAACTATTATACAGCAATGTCTATGGGAATTATGCTCACTGCTGTGGATGATTCCTGCTGCTGTATCTGTGTGCGGCTACAGTGCATGAGAGTGTTTCCAGACCTCAGCAATACTCCACCAATAATCTGCCTAGTGCTCCTTGTGCACTCCCCCGACTCAGTGTGGGTGTGGTCAGTGTGGTGTGGGTGTGGTCAGTGCTGTGCAGGTTTGGTCAGTGCTGTGTGGGTGTGTACACCCCTACACTATCAGATGCACTGTCTCACAAAATACATAAAAAAAGAAAAATTGCATAATTTTGTGAGAAAACTAGAAATACAATTGTAACGGACAGATGTATCATCGCTTGGAAAGTGATAAAATGGACAGTGAAAAAGTACCAGCCAATCAGCTCCTAACTGCCATGCCACAGGACGTGTTTGAAAAATGGCAGTTAGGAGCTAATTGGCTGGTACTTTGTCACTCTTCATTTTATCACTTTCAAGTGATGATGTATCTGACCCTAAGACTTATGATTTATGGCCAACCGTGTGGACAGCTAGGTGGCTTGTTTTCATCATACTGTCATGATGATGGGCCTAATTTTATGTGGAGGCCTGGAGCTAAAGCTCCATTAGCTACACTATACAGACGGAGACTTCCGGTTTACCTAAACTACATTACCCAGAAGCCGCGTCACGTCACTTCCGATCACGGCGATTTCGGAGGATTTCTCCCTTTCTGCACATCAATATGCCGCTCCGCTCCTTCACACACATACCACTCATACCACCAATGAATTGGACTCTAAAGAGAGTGACTATAGAGCCGTTTCTAAAAGATAAACTTTCGGGAAGATCCGGAACCGGAAATGACGTAACGGATCGCAAATTCCGGTCATTTACTATAAAAACCTTATTAATTCAGTCCTCCATCAGCCTTGACAAAGAGTAACCCACTCGAAACGCGTTGGCTGAGGACTATTGCCTACTGGACACTGCCCCACCCGTGCTGTGGGAAAGGTACGACCACTTTTGTTTGTTTACTATTCAGTCGGTCAGGATACCGGTCCCCTATGTCTGGATAAAGTTGGTCTAACCAATCCCCTTCACGGGTGGTTGCCACCTGCAGCCCATTTTTTTTTATTGTTTTATTCATTTTCATGTTTATAATTTATTAAAAAATTATTATACCTTCATAAGAGTCTCCATTTGAATCGAAGGAAGACAAAGAAACCTTGATGAGCATAGTACATCGCTATCATCCGTGAGTACTGGTACGAAATCGAATCCATGTTATATAAAGATACCTTGATGAGAGGATAGCACACTATATAAGTGTAAGTGAGGTACGCACAATAAGGGATTCATTCCACTATTCCAACACACACACCGTTAGGACTATGATCACGATATGAAGAATAAGGTCCCAACGTAAAAGATACCTTGATAGGCTTGTCATCACTTTTGTTCTGTGTAAGTGGAGGTATGCATTTGTTTTAGAAAGACATCCAGATGATATAAATACTCTTAAAAGAAACCTTGATGAGCCTTGTGAATAGATTTATTTATGTAAGCCAGGTATATCTACCATTATACACATTGTTTTGGAGAAAGTAGATCCCATCTCCTAAGAAGCATCTTCAGAATACTCTAATACATCAGTGGTTAACCCCCAGTCATTTTCTATGTTTTTCCATACTGATAAACTCATTGGATGAACATTGGAATGAGGAAAACTAAAGAAGAATAAGAAAACCATTCACAGATCTGAGTCATCACGATATTCATGATAAGTACTGATTCTTAACATTCTCTCAGCGCCAATTCCCCTCACCATTCCTTCTCACTTCTTATTCAACTCTTTTGGATCATCTGGGATAGATCCTAGGTGTAAGGGAAAGGCAGCAGAGATTTGAACAGGAGCGCCACTATACTTCTCAACAAAACCTTTTGTCCATTAGCCACATTGTTTGTCTGGCCCTGGGCATTGTCCTGGCTTTTGGTGGCTATTAGGGCTCTTGCTTTTAAACATCAGCAGATATGGTGTCCAGTCTGATGAGTGGCAGCTGATGGTGATGGACAGCTGGCAGGGAAGAGGCCTGTTCTGTCTGCATGTGCTGATGTAGAGGGTTACAGTAAGAAGGGTGGACAGCTATAGTAACTGACATCCGGCACCCTTGCCATCCACCCTGCATGCATTAACAGGGAACCAGCATAGGCACGAGGGCCACTGGAAAGTTCTCCATCTCCCAATGTTTAGGTGACCATTAGTGTCCACTCAATATTTTCCAGTGAGTCTTTTAGTCTAGAGATGTGCGGCAGGCACTTTTCATGTTTTGGTTTTGGTTCTAATTCCCCGCTCGTGTTTTGGTTTTGGGTTGGTTTTGCCAAAACCACCCTTTCGTGTTTTGGTTTTGGATTTGGATGATTTTTTTAAAAAACATAAGAACAGCTAAAATCACAGAATTTGGGGGTAATTTTGATCCTACGGTATTATTAACCTCAATAACATTCATTTTCACTCATTTCCAGTCTATTCTGAACACCTCACAATATTGTTTTTAGGCCAAAAGGTTGCACAAAGGTGGCTGTATGACTAAGCTAAGTGACACAAGTGTGCGGCACAAATACCTGGCCCATCTAGGAGTTGCACTGCAGTGGCAGACAGGATGGCACTTAAAAAAACTAGGCCCCAAACAGCACATGATGCAAAGAAGAAAAAGAGGTGCAAGATGGAATTGTCCTTGGGCCCTCCCACCCACCCTTATGTTGTATAAACAGGACATGCACACTTTAACAAACCAATCATTTCAGCGACAGGGTCTGCCACACGACTGTGGCTGAAATGACTGGTTTGTTTGGGCCCCCACCAAAAAAGAAGCAATCAATCTCTCCTTGCACAAACTGGCTATACAGAGGCAAGATATCGACCTCATCCTCCGATTCCTCACCCCTTTCACTGTGTACATCCTCTACCTCACAGAGTATTAATTCTTCCCCACTGGAATCCACCATAACAGGTCCCTGCGTACTTTCTGAAGGCAATTGCTGGTCAAGGTCTGCCCGGAGGAATTTATAATTCATTTTGATGAACATCACCTTCTCCACATTTTGTGGAAGTAACCTCCTACGTCGATCGCTGACAAGGTTACCGGCTGCACTAAACACTCTTTCAGAGTACACACTGGAGGGGGGGCAACTTAGGTAAAATAAAGCCAGTTTGTACAAGGGCATCCAAATTGCCTTTCTTTCCTGCCAGTGTATGTACGGACTGTCTGACATGCCTACTTGGATGCTGTCACTCATATAATCGTCCACCATTTTTTTCAATGGTGACAGAATCATATGCAGTGACAGTAGACATGTCAGTAATCATTGGCAGGTCCTTCAGTCCGGACCAGATGTCAGCACTCGCTCCTGACTACCCTGCATCACCGCCAGTCGGTGGGCTAGGATATCTTATAACTTTCCTTGTAGCCCCAGTTGCGGGAGAAAGTGAAGGAGGAGCTGTTGACGGGTCTCGTTCCGCTTGAGTTGACAATTGTCTCACCAGCAGGTCTTTGAACCTCTGCAGACTTGTGTCTGCCGGAAAGAGAGATACAACGTAGGCTTTGTTAGGCGCCGGGGTCCGCTCGTCGGTGCGGCCCGGCGCCTAGCAACCAGGGACGCCGTACGCGGACAGCCGCCGGCTCCCTGGCAACGCTGGACGCCGGGCGCACTGAGCCGCACGGACCCTAGCAACGGGGACGCCACTGACGGACCGCGTTCCCCGTTGCTGGGTCCAGGGTTTAATGAGTCTACCTGTTTCCTGGCCGTGCAGCAAGGCAGCTGCACGGCATGTAGGTAATTAGCCCTGTCAGCACCGGATTGGAGGACTCCTGTTCATACGCACTCTCAGGACTTCTCACAGACGCCGGTAATAGCTTCCTGCATGCTGTCTCTGTTTGCTGAGAGTGTTTCCAGTCTTGCTGTATCCGGTCATTCCAGTATTCGGAAGTCCTGAACTCGGAAGTTGTCATCTTATTCCTGGAGTCCTGACTAATCACCGTATAACATCCAGTGGTGTTCGTGAGTCGCGGATTTGCCGTGTGTTGCGGCTTGTCCGCTTTATTATTTATTATTTGTGTTTTGGAGCATTTCGCGGAGGGTTCCGCTTTCACAGGTCCACTCTGGTATCCAGCGGTGCTGGGTAGGAGTATTGGACAAGTGGATTTTGGTTGTCCTTTTCCCTGACGGGTTTCCGCACATACTTCAAGTTTTGTTAGTTAGCTTGTTGCCCCTGGCCTGTTGTCAGTCAGAGGTCCTCTTGTTGTCATCCTGCCTCGGATTTCCCTTTGTCTCTCACTAAGACCGGGGGGCACCGGAGTTGGGCAGACATAATCCGCCCTTCAAACGTGGCTGCCAGGGGCTCAAGAAACCATAGTCTCGCAGGGGATTTCCGATAGCACGGGTGAGACAATAGAGTTAGGGCGCCAGGGGCAACTAGTCTTTCCTGCTCCCGTTACCTGCATTCCATTCCAGCGCTCTGGTCCTTGTCATAAAATCTCCTCTGGTCAGGTGTGCTGGAATCATAACATTATTACCGGCCCTACCAAAACTTAAAATTAAACGGAGTTTAATTTTTTCTTATTCAGTTTTTGTAAGAAATTGTCGGCCTCATGAATCCAACAGGGTTAGGACCAAATCCTGGTCAGCTCTTAGTCAGTCAGATTCAAGAACTTACTCAGATGGTTCAGGATCTTTCCCTTCGGGTGAAGTCGCAGGAAGATCTTTTACGAACTTCCCCGAGGGTAGTTTCTGAACCAAAAATGCATTTGCCTGACCGTTTTTCTGGTGATAGAAAAGAGTTTTTTAATTTTAAAGAATCCTGTAAACTTTATTTTCGTTTAAGACCGATCTCCTCGGGTACTGAATCTCAGCGGGTCGGGATTATTATTTCTTTGCTCCAGGGGGATCCCCAGACTTGGGCATTTGGTTTAAAAGCAGATGATCCGGTGTTATTGTCAGTAGACGCTTTTTTTGGGTCTTTAGGACTATTATATGATGACCCTGATAGAGATGCATCCGCTGAAGGTCAGTTGCGCGCTCTCAGACAGGGTAGGAATCCTGCAGAGGTTTATTGTACAGAGTTTCGCCGGTGGTCGAACGACTGTGGCTGGAATGACCCAGCCCTGCGCAGTCAGTTTCGCCTCGGCTTATCAGAATCTATTAAAGACAGTCTCCTCCAGTATCCCGCTCCTGAGACTCTCGATAAACTCATCGAGCTTTCTATTAAGATTGATCGTCGTCTCAGAGAGCGGAAGGCTGAAAAAGGAGCATCGGTCAGGTCATCTCCATGTGTATATTCCATCCCTGAGGACATAGAGGAGCCCATGCAGATGGGTCTCTCCCGATTGTCTCCTGAAGAGAGAGCCAGAAGGCAAAACTCTGGTCTTTGTTTGTACTGTGGGGGTAAGGGACATTTTGCTCGTAGTTGTCCGAATAAGTCGGGAAACGCCTTGACCAGGTGAATTGTGAGGGGGTTCACCTAGGTCTGCAGCTTATCTCCTCGAATAACTCCCTTTTAGTCCCAGCTAAGGTTTCCTTTGGCAGCCTCAGTTCCTCGGTGTCGGCTTTTGTCGACAGTGGAGCCGCAGGAAACTTTATGGATTTAACTTGGGCTAAGGCCTTAGGCATTCCTCAGTTATCTTTGGGTAGGTGTGTCACCATGCATGGCTTAGATGGGAGTCCACTGTCCAATGGGGTTATTTCCCTCTGTACACCCCCTGTACTACTTACGGTAGGAGCTCTTCATTCTGAAAAAATCGAGTTCTTCCTTACCCATTGCCCAGCAGTTCCAGTGGTTCTGGGTCACCCTTGGCTGGCCTTTCACAATCCCACCATTGATTGGCGGTCAGGGGAGATTTCTCAATGGGGTGCCTTCTGTGATAAGGAATGTATTTCGTTTCCAGTCAGAATAGCTGCTGCCATTCCTGAACTCATTCCCGTGGAGTACCAGGAGTTTGCTGATGTGTTCTCCAAGGGCAATGCAGACATTCTGCCTCTCCATCGGCCTTATGATTGCGCCATTGAGCTAATTCCTGGTGCCGCATTGCCAAAGGGAAGGTTATATGCTTTATCCGGGCCAGAAACTGCGGCCATGAATGACTATGTTAAAGAGAGCCTAGGGAAAGGATTTATTAGGCCATCTAAATCTCCTTTAAGTGCTGGCTTCTTCTTTGTGGAGAAAAAGGATGGCTCGCTCAGACCTTGCATTGACTATAGAGCCCTAAATAAAATCTCAGTTAAAAATACTTATCCTCTGCCGCTGATTTCTGTCCTCTTTGATCAGCTGCGTTCGGCTGTGATTTTTTCCAAAATTGACCTAAGAGGAGCGTATAACCTCATCCGAATCAGGTCCGGAGATGAGTGGAAGACAGCCTTCAGTACTCAGTCAGGTCACTACGAGTACCTAGTGATGCCGTTCGGCTTGTCTAACGCTCCAGCAGTTTTCCAGGACCTCATTAACGATGTGCTCCGTGACTTCCTAGGGAAATTCGTGGTCGTTTACTTAGACGACATCCTGATTTATTCTGACTCTATTGAACAACATGTTACCCAGGTGCGTCAGGTTCTTCAAAAGTTACGTGAGAATCATCTATATGCCAAACTGGAAAAATGTGAGTTTCATGTCACGGAGGTATCTTTTTTAGGGTACATTATTTCCCCTCGGGGATTTTTCATGGAACCAAAGAAGCTCCAGACCATCCTTAGTTGGGCGCAACCCACCAATTTAAAAGCAATTCAGCGCTTTTTAGGGTTTGCGAATTATTACAGGAGGTTCATTCATTCTTTTTCCGACCTGGTTGCTCCCATTGTGGCCCTGACAAAGAAAGGAGCGGATCCTACCAACTGGTCGCGTGAAGCGGAGTTGTCCTTTCAGGCCTTGAAACAAGCTTTTGTCTCGGCTCCAGTCCTCAGACATCCCAATCCAGGATTGCCCTTCGTTGTGGAGGTTGATGCCTCGGAGGTTGGAGTAGGGGCTATACTATCTCAAAAGGATCCAGAGTCTCTGGAACTACATCCTTGTGCCTTTATGTCCAGGAAATTCTCCTCCGCTGAATCCAACTATGACGTTGGTAACTGGGAATTACTGGCAATAAAATGGGCTTTCGAGGAGTGGAGGCATTGGCTGGAGGGAGCAACACATACCATTTCAGTATTGACTGACCATAAGAATCTGCAATACATCGAATCAGCTAAGCGGCTGAATGCCCGGCAGGCTCGTTGGGCTTTGTTCTTTACCCGTTTCAAATTTATTATAACTTTCAGGCCAGGTTCCAAGAATACCAAGGCAGATGCTCTGTCACGCAGTTTTCTTCCGGTTCATGATAACAGTCCTGTTACTCCCATACTTCCATCTTCAGTCATTTGGGCAGGCCTCACACAAGATTTATTTACCCAGTTAAAACAGCTTCAACACCAAGCTCCTGGAAATACTCCTGCTGGTCGTCTTTACGTCCCTGAGTTCTTGAGAGCTACTGTTCTGACTGAGTTCCATGATAACAAAGTTTCCGGGCATCCAGGGATCTCTAAGACATTGGAGTTAGTCTCCCGCTCAGTATGGTGGCCTGGTCTTTTTAAAGACGTTAAGGAGTTTGTTTCTTCATGTCAGGTTTGTGCACAGCATAAGGTTCCCCGTTCCTTGCCTATCGGGCAACTTATGCCCTTAAATGTCCCTCTCAGGCCATGGTCTCATATTTCCATGGATTTTGTGGTGGACCTTCCCCTTTCAGCTGGATGCAGAGTCATTTGGGTGGTAGTGGACCGTTTTAGCAAGATGGCTCATTTCATTGCTCTTCCCCGACTGCCATCTGCCCAAGGATTGGCAGTTTTGTTTCTCCGCCATGTTTTCAGACTTCATGGGTTGCCCACTGATATTGTTTCTGATCGGGGTCCACAATTCATTGCACAATTCTGGAAGTGTTTTTGTGCTTCATTAAAGATGAGATTGTCATTAACATCCGGTTACCACCTACAGTCCAACGGGCAAACCGAGCGAGTTAACCAATCATTGAAACAGTATTTGCGTTTGTACTCAGCCAAACTCCAGAATGATTGGTCCGAGTTTCTTCCATTGGCGGAGTTTGCTTACAATAATTCTTGTCATTCCTCCACCAACGTGTCTCCATTCTTTTAAGTTTTTGGTTTTCACCCCAGAGCTAATTCTTTTTTTCAACATTCCTCAGTTTCCTCACTAACCTTAACCTCCCATCTCAGAGCCATTTGGAAAAAAGTGCACCTTGCTCTCAGAAAAGCGGCCTTTCGAGAGAAAAAAATTTCTGACCGGCTCCGACGTCCTTGCAATTTTAAGGTGGGAGATAGGGTATGGTTGTCGACTCGTAACATTAGACTTCAACAATCTTCAGCTAGGTTGGGACCCAAATTTATTGGACCATTTCATATCATTAAAAAAGTTAACCCAGTTGCTTTCCGGTTACGTTTACCAAAATCTCTTCGGATTGGTAATACGTTTCATTGCTCCCTGTTGAAGCCATACATTTCTTCCAGTAAATTTCCTCGGAAGATCTCTCAGGGAAGATCTCCAGTGGACGTACAGGGACAACAGGAGTTCCTGGTGGAGAAGGTTCTCGATTCCAAGTTGTCCAGGGGCCGGCTTTATTTTCTGGTTCACTGGAGAGGTTATGGTCCAGAGGAAAGGTCCTGGGTCCGGGATAAGGATCTTCATGCCCCAAGGCTCAAGAGGGCATTTTTTCGGGAATTTCCTGGGAAGCCTGGCTTTAGGGGTTCCTTGACCCCTCCACAAGGGGGGGGTACTGTTAGGCGCCGGGGTCCGCTCGTCGGTGCGGCCCGGCGCCTAGCAACCAGGGACGCCGTACGCGGACAGCCGCCGGCTCCCTGGCAACGCTGGACGCCGGGCGCACTGAGCCGCACGGACCCTAGCAACGGGGACGTGACGGACCGCGTTCCCCGTTGCTGGGTCCAGGGTTTAATGAGTCTACACCTGTTTCCTGGCCGTGCAGCAAGGCAGCTGCACGGCATGTAGGTAATTAGCCCTGTCAGCACCGGATTGGAGGACTCCTGTTCATATGCACTCTCAGGACTTCTCACAGACGCCGGTAATAGCTTCCTGCATGCTGTCTCTGTTTGCTGAGAGTCTGTTTCCAGTCTTGCTGTATCCAGTCATTCCAGTATTCGGAAGTCCTGAACTCGGAAGTTGTCATCTTATTCCTGGAGTCCTGACTAATTACCGTATAACATCCAGTGGTGTTCGTGAGTCGCGGCTTTGCCGTGTGTTGCGGCTTGTCCGCTTTATTATTTATTATTTGTGTTTTGGAGCATTTCGCGGAGGGTTCCGCTTCCACAGGTCCACTCTGGTATCCAGCGGTGCTGGGTAGGAGTATTGGACAAGTGGATTTTGGTTGTCCTTTTCCCTGGCGGGTTTCCGCACATACTTCAAGTTTTGTTAGTTAGCTTGTTGCCCCTGGCCTGTTGTCAGTCAGAGGTCCTCTTGTTATCATCCTGCCTCGGATTTCCCTTTGTCTCTCACTAAGACCGGGGGGGCACCGGAGTTGGGCAGACATAATCCGCCCTTCAAACGTGGCTGCCAGGGGCTCAAGAAACCATAGTCTCGCAGTGGATTTCCGATAGCACGGGTGAGACAATAGAGTTAGGGCGCCAGGGGCAACTAGTCTTTCCTGCTCCCGTTACCTGCATTCCATTCCAGCGCTCTGGTCCTTGTCATAAAATCTCCTCTGGTCAGGAGTGCTGGAATCATAACAGGCTTTAAACCTAGGATCGAGCACGGTGGCCAAAATGTAGTGCTCTGATTTCAACAGATTGACCACCCTTGAATCCTGGCAAAGCGAATGAAGGGCTCCATCCAAAAGTCCCACATACTTTGCGGAATCGCACCGTCTTAGCTCCTCCTTCAATTTCTCCAGCTGCTTCTGCAAAATCCTGATAAGGGGAATGACCTGACTCAAGCTGGCAGTGTCTGAACTGACTTCACGTGTGGCAAGTTCGAAGGATTGGAGAACCTTGCACAAGACGGAAATCATTCTCCACTGCTCTTGAGTCAGGTGCATTCCCCCTCCTTTGCCTATATCGTAGGTGGATGTATAAACTTGAATGGCCTTTTGCTGCTCCTCTATCCTCTGAAGCATATAGAGTGTTGAATTCCACCTCGTTACCACCTCTTGCTTCAGGTGATGGCAGGGCAGGTTCAGGTGTGTTTGATGGCGCTCCAGTCTTCAGCACGCGGTGGCTGAATGCCAAAAGTAGGCCACAATTTTTGGGGCCACCGACAGCATCTCCTGGATGCCCGCATTTTTCAAAAAATTCCACACCACCAAATTAATTGTATGTGCAAAACATGGGACGTGCTGGAATTTGCCCAGATGTAATGCACGCACAATATTGGTGGCGTTGTCCGATATCACAATTCCCCAGGAGAGTCTAATTGGGGTAAGCCATTGTGCAATAATGTCCCTCAGTTTCCGTAAGAGGTTGTCAGCGGACTGCCTCTTACGGAAAGTGGTGATACATAGCTTAGCCTGCCTAGGAACGAGTTGGCATTTGCGAGATGCTGCTACTGGTTCCACTGATGTTGTTGCTGCGGGAGGCCATACATCTACCCAGTGGGCTGTCCCAGTCATATAGTCCTTAGTGTGCCCTGTTCCACTTGTCCACATGTCCGTGGACAGTGGGTACAACTGTATTTTGTAGGACACTGAGGACACTTTTTCTGACGTCTCTGTACATCTCGGTATCGCCTGCCTAGTGAAGTGGAACGTCGATGGGATTTGATAACCATGGACACAGTACCTCAAACAATTCTCTAAGTCCCATTGAACTAATGGCGGATACCGGATGCACGTCTAACACCAACATAGCTGTCAAGGCCTCAGTTATCCGCTTTGCAAAAGGATGACTGCTGTCATATTTCATCTTCCTCACAAAGGACTGTTGGACAGTCAATTGCTTAGTTGAAGTAGTACAAGTGGTCTTTCGACTTCCCCTCTGGGATGACGATCGACTCCCAGCAGCAACAACAGCAGCGGCAGCAACAGAAGGCGTACCACTCAACGATCCTCTGGAGGAATCCTGGTTAGGAGAGGACTCCTCAGTCTTGACAGTGACATGGCCTGCAGGGCTACTGACGTTCCTGACTGAGGAGGAAGTTGACGTTGAGGGAGTTGGTGGTGTGGCTTGCAGGAGCTTGGGTACAAGAGGAATAAGGGATTTAGGTGTCAGTGGCCTGCTTACGCTCTTACCCAAAGTTTCACAACTTGACACTGACTTCTGATGAATGCGCTCCAGGTGACGTATAAGGAAGGATGTTCCTAGGTGGTTAACGTCCTTACCCCTACTTATTACAGATTGACAGAGGCAACACATGGCTTGACACCTGTTGTCCGGATTTGTGGAGAAATAATTCTACACCGAAGTGGTGGCTTTTGTGGTATTTTGCCCAGGCATAACAATGGGCTTATTCATCCCACGGACAACAGGTGTCTCCCCCGGTGCCTGATTTAAACAAACCACATCACCATCAGAATCCTCATCGTCAACTTCCTTCTCAGCGCCAGCAACACCCATATCCTCATCCTGGTGTACTTCAACATTAACATCTTCAATTTGAATATCAGAAACTGGACTGTGGGTGCTACTTCCAGCACTTGCGGTGGGCGTGCAAATGGTGGAAGGAGCCACCTCTTTCCGTACAGTGTTGGGAAGGTCAGGCATCGCAACTGCCAACACACTTGGACTCTCCTTGGGGATTTGTGATATCATCTTAGAATGCACAGTTCTTTGCTGTGCTTTTTCCAGCTTAACTCTTATCATTTTTCTAGCGGGAGGTTGAGGGCTTCCATCGTCATGTGAAGCTGAACCACTAGTCATGAACATAGGTCAGGGCCTTAGCTGCTTCATGACACTCCGTGTCGTAAATGGCATATTGGCAAGTTTACATTTCTCCTCAGACCATTTAAATTTATTTTTTGGGGTCTTTTTACTGAACTTTAGCTTTTTGGATTTTACATGCCCTCTACTATCACATTGGGCATCGGCCTTGGCAGACGACGTTGATGGGATTTCATTGTCTATGTCATGACTAGTGACAGCAGCTTCAGCACTAGGAGGAAGTGGTTCTTGATCTTTCCCTATTTTATCCTCCAAATTTTTGTTCTCCATTATTTTTCTGGAATTATATAACAATATGCGCTACAGGAGAGCGTACCTCTACACCACACAGGGCAAACCCTGGGAAAATTATTTGAATTAAATATTAATAACCCCTTTATTTGGAGTAAATAATATACAGCACAGGACAGCACCACTGAACTTATATGGCAACACCACTGGACTGGACTTATACGGAATTATATGGACTTATACAGCAGGATCACTGGAATTATACGGCAGGATTGCTGCAATTATACGGCAGGGTCACTGGAATCATAAGGCAGGATCACTGGACTTATACAGCAGGATCACTGCAATTATAAGGCAGGATCACTGGACTTATACGCCAGTACCACTGGAATTATACGGCAGGATCACTGGAATTATACGGCAGGATCAATGGATTTATACAGCAGGATCACTGCAATTATAAGGCAGGATCACTGGAATTATACGGAAGGGTCACTGGATTTATACGGCAGTACCGCTGGACATATACGGCAGTACTGCTAGACATATACGGCAGTATCACTGGACATATTTCGGCAGTATCACTGGACTGGACTTATACTCCAGTACCACTGTAATTATAATGCAGGATCACAGGATTTATACGCCAGTACCACAGGAATTATACGGCAGGATCACTGGAATTATATGGCAGGATCACTGGAATTATACGGAAGGATCACTGGACTTATACGGCAGGATCACTGGCTTTATATGGCAGTACCGCTGGACATATACGGCAGTATCAATGGACATATATACGGCAGGATCACTGGACTTATACGCCAGTACCACTGGAATTATACGGCAGGATCACTGGACATATACGGCAGGATCACTGGACTGGACTTATACGCCAGTACCACTGTAATTATATGGCAGGATCACTGGACTTATACGCCAGTACCACTGGAATTATACGGCAGGATCACTGGAATTATACGGCAGGATCACTGGACTTATACAGCAGGATCACTGCAATTATACGGCAGGATCACTGGATTTATACAGCAGTACCGCTGGACATATACGGCAGGATCACTGGAATTATACGGCAGGATCACTGGACTTATACAGCAGGATCACTGGAATTATATGGCAGGATCACTGGAATTATATGGAAGGATCACTGGACTTATACGGCAGGATCACTGGATTTATACGGCAGTACCGCTGGACATATACGGCAGGATCAATGGACATATACGGCAAGATCAATGGACATATACGGCAGGATCACTGGACATATATGGCAGGATCACTGGACATATACGGCAGTACCACTGGACATATATGGCAGCACAGGGACACCACCACTGGACTGATGCAGGACAACACAGCACCACTGCAATGGACTGGACTTATACAGCAGCACAGGACATATGGCAGCAGAGGACACCACCACTGTGACTGGACTGATGCAGCACAATACACCACCACTGAACTGATGCAGCACAACACAGCAACACTGTAAGGGACTTATACAGCAGCACTGGACATATGGCAGCAGAGGACACCACCACTGTGACTGGACTGATGCAGCACAATACACCACCACTGAACTCATGCAGCACAACACAGCAACACTGTAAGGGACTTATACAGCAGCACTGGACATATGGCAGCAAAGGACACAACAACTGTGACTGGACAGATGCTGCACAAGACACGGACACTGAGGACACTGAGAGGACGGAGACACGTCCTCTCTCTACACTCTCCAATGTCGGAGTGAAAATGGCGGGGACGCGCGGCTCCTTATATGGAATCCAATGTTATGCACACCAGTGCCAGCAGGAATGTATTGGTGTCTGAACGGTGAGGGATGCAAAACAAATGAACTCACAGACAGACTGGGGAATATGACATTACATACACAGAAGGTGATAGGGTAACAAAATAAACACAAAGTGAACAGAGAAGCCCAAAGGCTAAGAAACTGGGTGTCTCCCTAGTATTAGGAATGCTCAGATGGAAAGAAGCGAGATGTAGTGATTTAATACGTACAGAACCCAAAATGCTGTTGCTAAGGGCAACAGCAAAACCCTAAAGGGTTACCAACGGGTGTGGCAGTAAACTCCTTGGTCAGAGATGGAATAATAGACACAAGGAGAGTCTCCACAATCCTAGTCCTCACTTGCAGTGCACTGGTTCAGCTTACTGCCACTAAACTGACACCTGAACACCTTGCACAGTGAGAAAGGATTTTGGCAGGCAAGTCTGAGAATACAGCCGCAAACTTGCTAGGTTCACAGAGTAGCAAAAGAACCCCAGCAGGTTAAACGACTGACTCCAGTCTTACTGCTAGGTCTGGATTGGCAGAGTGTAATACCAAATCCCAAGGCCTATTTGCAGTAAGCAACAAACAAATACAAAGTTTACACAGTACTAGCTAGCTTTCAGGAACTGACTAACCAACAAAGATTCAGCAGCATCTGCCTAACCTGAGAAGAGGGTTTATATAGCAGGTGCTGTCCACGCCCCACTCAGACCTCACAGACTGGGAGCACAAAAACCAGCACCGGATCCCCTGCCGTGCACAGAGCCTGTAACCACCGCACAGCAAAAGACCCGAACCGGAGTATCAGCTACGCTCAGGTTACTCCGCTAGCACTTGTCTCCCGGTTGCCATGACGACGTGGCAGCACAGAGCAGGAGACCCTAACATCCAAACCCCACGAGAATCCGACATTGGGATGATGACATTTTGCCTCGTTCTGGTTTCAGAGTCAGGTGGGAAAACCCGAGCCTGACTCGGATCCGGGCTCGGATGGTGAAGTCCGGTATGGTTCGGTTCTCTGAGATCCGAACTTGCTCATCTCTGAGAACCGAACCCACTGCATGCATTAACAGGGCACCAGCATAAGCACGGGGGCCACTGGAAAGTTCTCCATCCCCCAATGTTTAGGTGACCATTAGTGTCCACTCAATATTTCCCAGAGAGTCCTTTAGTCCATAGTCACTTTTCCCTACTAAATAAATACTTTAAATTAAACTATTATTACATTAATTACTAAATTGTCATGAGTAATAAGAAATTCATATTTTATTATTTCAAATCTTTATAATCCTAAACGATTTATTACAAAACAGCAAAAATATTTTGATATGAAACATAAAAGGGTCACAGTTATAATAGACTCTCCTGCCCTGGTGGTGCTGCTGCACAGTGCCTAGAAGCATGACGTCATAGTAACTAAGCTTCATGGGTCCTAGAACTACTCTCAGCTACTGGCAGGTACTGTGGTGTAGTGACTGCCTCAGTGTCTGGGAATCCGGCATTGTGGGTTCGAGACCCACCCCGACCACTTCACATTGAATGCTACCAGGGAGTGTGATAAGACCTTACACGCCTACCCGGGAGTGTGGTAAGCATTAGCATGCCTCAGACCGGGAAGAGTGGTAGGTCCTAGCACAACTCTAACAGGGTGGCCCCTGGGTTGAGTCGCAATGTGTGGATCTCGAACCTGGATCCCAGATACATTTTTTCCTGACATAAAAAAAAACCTGGACCTTGGAGGGCAGAGCTTATACAAAAGGGGCATCAGTTGGATTTTGACAAAAATATTAAAACATGAAATGCTAATAACTGAAAATATTTTTATTGCCCCTGCTCAAGTTATGACCCTTTGTGGAGTGATGAAGTGAATTCGCCCACTCACCTATCTACACTAATTAGGAGTATTGCTCTTTTCCAGGTTATAGAAATTAATTATCTTGGACTTTTGTTTGATAAATGAATGTTAAATTAGTCCACTTGATAGTCAATTGACTATAAGCATACTTGCCTACCCTCCCGGAATGGCCGGGAGGCTCCCGAAAATCGGGAGACCCTCTCGGCCCCCCGGAAAGGTGGGCAAGCCTCCCGCTCTCCCCCTCGGCCGCCCGCAGCAGAGAACGTGCGGGCAGCCCGAGGGGGTCCGATGACGCGATTCGCGCTGAATCGCACCATCGTAGCTCCGCCCCCCGCTATGCAGCGCCTCGTTTCTCGGCACAGCACAGCGGGGGCGGAGTTACTATGACGCGAGCGTGAAGCCACGCCCCCGGACCGCCCATTCTACTGCCGGCCACGCCTCCGAACCGGCTCTCCTGCTGCCGGCCACGCCCCCCATACACCTACAACGCTGCCTCCTCCCGGAGGAGGAGGCAGCAAAGTAGGTAAGTATGACTATAAGACCATTCAGGTATAAAGCAATAAATATATAAATTAAAATAAATATCAGAAAACGAAAATTGAATTTTAAAATCCTAGTGGGGTTCGAACCTGTGACCAAAGGTGAAGTATTACAGCGCATTAACCCACATAACATTTAGCAGTGCCCCATAAAATTATGGGGCGCTGCTAAAATCTGGAGACCAATAAAACTATATAAAACCCTAGGGTCACTTTTCGACTGCCAAAAGGGCAGCAGCTGGCATACTGATTTATACATGGGCTCTGCAACCTGAGGGCACAGTTCTTTTATCATGGAATGTGGAGGAAGGTATGTGAATGGGATTTACCCATAGCCCAACCTGGATGTCTGACACCAGTGAATAGTATGGGTTTGGATATTTTATTAGGGGGCTTTGAGGTTAGCGGTTAGTTACTCTGCGTGACAATGTGGGCTTTGCTGCAGCTGCCTAACACAGTTATGTGCTCTGGTGACTGGCAAGAGGGGGAAGGAAGCGGCAGTTCTACACCTCTCTATTATTACCCTGCTTCACCACACTTTCCTATAATAAATGAGATACACTAGATGCCCTAGTGTACCCTAACGTTGCTGGAAGCTTGGACTGCTCACATGTATCACAGATTAGCCAGAGAGATACAGAATACCATTGGCATATCTATAATGGGTGCAGTGTGTGCGAGGCACATGGGCCCCCAGGGTCCAGGGAAGCCCACCCCGCACACACTGCACCCATTTGTTTAATACCTCTCTGGAGTCCCCCGTCGGAGCCATCCCTTCTCGGCAGCGTAATAGAGTTTGAACACTAGGGGGAACAAACTCTGTTGCGCCTGCTGAAAACTCCAGAAAGATGGCACGGCCACGGCGGCCATTTTTCCGGAGTTTTGTGCATGCGCATTAGCAAAATCTTCGGGAAAATGTCCGCCGCGTCGTGTTCCCGGAGGTTTGCGTATGCGCAATAGAGTCTGTTCTCAGACTCTGTTGCAGCTGCGGAAAAGGATGGCACCGCCAGGGGAATCCGGAGAGGTAAGTATTAAAACACCTGTGCATCAGTCAGAGAGGAGGGGGCCCCTGAAGCAGAAGGCTGCACACCAGTGACGTGCGGTGAGGTCAGAGGCTGGGGAGGCACACATGGGGGTGGGTCTGGATGCTGGGAGTCTGCAACCGGTTGTGTCTATGTTGCCTTCGTGCTTTTTCTGTATGCAGCATTGGACGCTCGCCACACATTGGGCTCGGTGTCTCGCTCCGCTTGCCACACTTTACTATTCCAACTAGATTGTGACAGGGACCCAGGAGGTTATGGGAAAGGTCCTTAGCACGAAGAGAAACTAGACGCTACCGTCTGCGATCTCCTATTCAATGTAACACACACACAGCCCTGTCCACACACTCACTACAGATGCCACACATACACACACACACACACACACACACACACACACACACACACACACACACACATTTCAAATATATATGTAATGCCCTATTGGAATTTAAGTGCATTAAATAATTATCCTGTAATGTGACTGTAATTTCATATATCTACACTGTATAGGTATATATGGTCCTTATTTAATTCATTTGTGATTGGTATGCCCCCATAATGTTTATGACCAAGTGGTGTGGGGGACTGATTGGGGGCAGACAGGGCTGGCGCTTCCATTAGGCAGCTTTAGGCAGCTGCCTATGGGCGCCAGGACCTGAGGGGGCGGCCCATTGTGGCTCCCTGTGAAAAAATCAAGGACTGAAGAGTGGCCTGCTTTGCAAAGATGCCATTCTTATCAGCTCCGCCGCCTCCTGCTCTGTCTGCAGCACCACCCGAACAATTGTCCCTCCAGCTGCATCTGCCTGCCTGCCGCCTCTCAGTACGAGCCCCAGTCAGCTGCTCCGGCCAATCCTTCCCTGGGAACGGAGCTGCACTCACCATTTCTTGGACGCCGGCTATGTCTTGGAGTCTCTGCCCACCTGCTGCCTCCCGGCTCTCCGTCTTGCTGGTGACATCACCGGAGTCTGGCGGAGATGATTACATTGAGTGCGTGGCCGATGCTGGTGTGCTCTGGCTAGTGAGGTACTGGGGCCTCAGGGGAGACTGTGGGCGCCCCCCTGCTGCTGTTTCCATGTCTGAGCGGATCACAGTCCCCTACTCCTGCAGCCTGCAATCTGCTCTCATTGGTCTGGCACCTATTATACATTTATATGGGCTAAATCGCTACTTCACTGGGACTCCCTCTGCAGCCATAAAGGTGCCATGCCCTTATACTGCAAGCTCAGGGCTCAATACCTCTATTGTAACTGCATTTTGGATTTGAGGTTGTGATTTGAGCTGTGTATACATAGGCATGCGCAAAAGCCAACATGGGTGTGCCGCTCCGGGACTAAGTGTGCAGTCTATGTCCCAGAGCAAGGGGTGGAGGGGGTGGTCTGTTACCCGGCAGAGGGGGGTGGGGTCCCAAAATGGCACCACCGTGCCGACATCTGCGCACACCTTTGTGTGTGTGTATATATAGCACCCAGCTCCATGTATAAATCTATCTATATATATATATATATATATATATAAAGTATAAGAATGCCCGGCACTCCCAGTGTACTGTGGCAAAGACCGGGTGCCCTCCGCAGTCGGCAATAATGCAGGGAAGGAAAGAAGCAGCGGCACTCCGTCGGTATAAACAATCAGATATGTATTCAAATCAAACACATAACAGTGGTCCCATACAAAACCAACGTTTCAGGGTCCTGAGACCCCTTTGTCAAGGCGTGAACAGTGAAAGAAAGAGACCCACTTACCTTTATAGCACCCTGGTGAATCCCGCACGTGGATGAAGACACAGGGCCGGGCGCCGTCAATCACGGGGGTCGCCGGAAGTCCTCCGGCGTCTCCAGGAGATGACGTGGTGACGGGTATGCGGCGCGGTTGCCATGGTAACCAGCGGCGCTTCCCGGAGCACCCGCGCCGGCTCTGTGAGGGATAGAAAGTGCAGCAGTGAAACTAAAATGCAGCAGCGATAGTGGGGGCACAGTGTAACATAAACACGTGTCCCCACTATTGCTGCCGCATACCCGTCACCACGTCATCTCCTGGAGACGCCGGAGGATTTCCGGCGACCCCCGTGATTGACGGCGCCCGGCCCTGTGTCTTCATCCACGTGCGGGATTCACCAGGGTGCTATAAAGGTAAGTGGGTCTCTTTCTTTCACTGTTCACGCCTTGACAAAGGGGTCTCAGGACCCCGAAACGTTGGTTTTGTATGTGACCACTGTTATGTGTTTGATTTGAATACATATCTGATTGTTTATACCGACGGAGTGCCGCTGCTTCTTTCCTTCCCTATATATATATATATATATATATATATATACCCCCCAGCTTTGTATATATCTATGTATACCCCCAACTCCAGAAACACATATCTATCTATCTATCTATCTATCTATCTATCTATCTATCTATCTATCTATCTATCTATCCTGCTGTATTCAGACACACACACTACAGCCTGCTTGGGGGTCCTCACAAACTGTGGCGCATTTGGTTTTTGAAATATATTTTTTGGAGCCTTGGCGGTTTGGGGGGGGGGGGGGGCGTAGGAACATGTCTAGGGTGCCGGGGAAACTTGCACCGGCCCTGGGGGGCAGAGAACTATCTGGAGGCAGCGCGTGGCACCGCGAGCGTAGTGAGAGGTGAGGGTGAGGGGAGATCGCGGGAGGAAGTAACGGTGGTGCTAAGCGGAAGGTCAGAGGAGAGGAGAAGCGTCTGGACTGAGAGAGAAGGTGTATGTACAAGCCGGAGACCGAGAGGGGCTGAGGCTGCGGCTAGTGGAGTGGCTAGTCCCGGGGAGCGGAGGCAAAGGGGCGCTAAAGCAGCGGGAGCAGCTGAGGTGGCATAGTGACATTATTACCTGGGAGGAAGGCCGCCTCCTCCGCCGCTGCCGAACTGCCGGACAGACACAGTTGGACACATGCAGAGAGCGCAGGCAGGGAGGAGCAGCCCCAAGCGTAGGAGGAGTTGGGGGAGTGTCAGAGCTTTAACATTGGCAGCTGATGGAGTTGTAAGTAAATGACTCTCCACGCTCCACCCCACTTGCAGTAATCTGGAGACTAGCCGCTGGGACTGACAGGGGCGTGCATTCATGCTGGCTGAATGCACGCCCCTGTCATTGAGGCACCAGTAAAGGTGCCGCTTCCCTGTAGTTTTACAATGGGCTTTTACAGCCCATGACTTCGCCCTGCCCACTACCCGCCCCCCGCTACCCGAACTGTAGTGTTAGCAGCGGGAGGCACCTCTCCCGCTGCCTCCCACCGCAATATGCAGGCATAGTCACAGAGGGAAAATGATTAAAATAATAAAAGAAGACATTTATCACATAATCTGTGTTATAAATATCTTCTTTGCATTATTTTTATCATTATGACAGGGGAGGCACTGCCTCCCCTGACTGCACGTCCCTGCTGCACACGGGCCTCCTCCTCTCTTAAAACGCCCCTGCAGAATAGCCTTCCTACTCCCCACACAGGTCCCCTAGACAGTGCCAGTGTCTATACTTTATACTTCCTGAAGTGTAATCTGGTGACTGGTGTTCCGTGTCTCTGATCTATTATACAACAATGTCTATGGGAATTATGCTCACTGCTGTGGATGATTCCTGCTGCTGTGTCTGTGTGCGGCTACAGTGCGTAAGAGTGTTTCCAGACCTCAGCAATCCTCCACCAATAATCTGCCTATTGCTCCTTGTACACTCCCCCCGACTGTGTGGGTGTGGTCAGTGCTGTGTAGGTGTGGTCAGTGTTGTGTGGGTGTGGTCAGTGATGGGTTAGTGTGGTCAGTGCTATGTGGGTGTGGTCAGTGCCATGTAGGTGTGTACACCCCTACACTATCAGATGCACTGTCTCAAAAAATACGTAAAAAAAGAAACATTTCCAAATTTTGTGAGAAAACTAAAAATACAACTGTAACGGCCAGATGTATCATCACTTGGAAAGATGAGTGGCAGGTGATGGTGATTGACAGCTGGCTGGGAAGAGGCTCGATCTATCTGCAGGTGCTGGTGGAGAGGGGTACAGTAAGCAGGGTGGACAGCTATAGTGACTGACATCCGGCTGTGTAGAGGGCCGGACTGTGGAAGAGATGTACTAAGCCTATGGACTCCTAAGGATTCTTATCCAGCTGCTCTATGCAGGAAGCACCCAGACACCACAGCATATGGCTACATTGAAAATCCTAGCCATATGGCCATACTGACATCCCGGCTGCACAGACACCTGAATATACGACTGCACTGAATACTGATGCCGCACGACTGAATGGGATTTCTCAGCCGGGCAAATAATACAATTGATGGCCGCATTGCACATCCCAGCCGCACGGTTGTACCGAGACTCCGGCTGCATGGATACCTGAACCCACGGCTGTACTGAACATCTGAGCCGCACGGCTGAACGGGCTTACTCAGCCATACAGGTATTGCTATTGACGGCTGCATTAAACATCTCTACGGTAATATTGGATTACTCAGCCTTTTGGACATACCAGCTCCAATAATATGATACACGTGAGTCTATCCTTTGTATACTACTGCCTAGGCTGGCCAGCCACAAAGGTGACTTTATTCATGAACTACGTTTATCAGCTATATTGCACAGACCTATGAGGCAATAACACAATATATATATTTTTTGACTGATTAAAGGTTATTTCAGTTGGGACTAACCGTGATTCCAAAGAGACTCCTATGGTCCATGGATATTAGGTTTTTCCGTACTGCAGACGGTAACAAAGGGTTAATAGCTCATACAAGTCTTTTAAGTGGTGACAGTTAATTGTGGTATATTTTCTAAAAGTGTGGTCACTATAAGGTTTATTGTATATATACATAGAATTTACATGTTATTACCAAGGTCTGACTTTATTGTTACATTTCAATTTCAATATTAAATATAAATTGATTCCTCCTTTGCGCACAAATGGTTTTTGTTATTTTGGAGATGAACTTAGCCTTGGGGACTGATAAAGTGGAGAGAGATAAAGTGCCAGCCAATCAGCTTTTAACTGACATGTTACCGGCTGTGTTGGAAAAATGACAGTTAGGAGCTGATTGGTTGGTAGTTTCTCTCCACCTTATCACTCTGCAAGGATTAGTACATCTGTCCCTTTCTGCGGTAAGCAGCGGTGGGTGTGAGCAGGGCCGGTGCAAGGTTTCTCGACGCCCTAGGCAAAACTTCAGCCAGCTGCGCCTCCCCCCCAACCACACACCAGGTTTTAGTACATACAGGAAATGCGGTAGTACACAGAAAACAGGTTTTTACTGCATTTTCCTTTTAGTACATCCCGTCCAGCATGCTGACTCTAATGGGCCCTACACACTGGTCGATATCTCAGAACGATATTGTTCAGAAAAGAACGCTATATCATTCATAACGTTTAGTATGGAGGCACCGACGATGAAAGATGCACGTTCCCGCAGTCATTCATCGTTGGTTTTTAATAGTTTTTCAATGCAAGCCCATTTGAATGATATCGATCCTCGTTCAAATCGCACTAAAGGCCCCCATCCACTAGTCAGATTTGGGCAGTATTCTTCAGATTTCGATGCATCTGACCGTCATATCTGAAGAAAAGTGTCACATTGGATGGCTCTTCAGATCCAATGCTCACTCCCTTTTTAGATATGTCTGAACTACAGATCTCTGAGGCTGCCCCAACTATTTATCTGTATCTGAAGAAAACAGGTGCACATCGGATTGTTTTTTTTACTTCAGATGTATCTGATCAGATTCATCTGAAGCGTCACTTGACTGGCATCTCCCTGACCACTCCCACCCACCAAGAGGGGGAACAGCGGCAGCAGCAGCATCAGATCAATCACATGTAGCATGTGTGCATCAGATATATCTGATGCGATCTGGCACATGATATATTTCATCAGATATATCTGAAGTGAATGTAATGAAAATTAAAGCCAGGGTCTGATCCGATTCCCGGGACGCTCCAGGGAGAGTTCAAGAGAGATCTGATGCTATCTGCAGTTCAGACAAGTCTGACTAGTGGATGGCCACCTTAATTGTCCACTGTGTAGAGCTTATTAGTGTGAACTTCAGGAAAGGTTGCTGCTGTAATGCTGCAGGTGCTCTACCCAGGGTGCGCAAGAACCGCTAGACAAGGGCTGGATTAAGCCTTCGGGGGGCCCAGGGCACTTAAGACAGGGGCTGTGCCTGAGTGTTGGGTATGCGTGACCGGCGGTCAGCATACCTTCGCTGGGATACCGGCAGCGAAATGCCGGCAGGTGAGCTCAAGAAGACCCGACTGTCAGGATTCTCAAGGGTCGGGATGTAGGGGGAACTGTTTTGACCGGTCACATAACTGCTGTTTCTCTAATCCCTTGTGCATATATATATATATATATATATAATATATAATATAATATAATGAAAGAATAAAAGGCTAACGCTGCTCCTCACCTGTTTGGGGGGGAATTTGAGTGTTTTTTCGTGCTAACAGACACTATATGGCGCCCGACCAAGCAGTTCAAGTGTTGCTCCGTCCAGGTGTGCACAGCCACTGGCTCTGACATTACTGTTATGATGTTCCGTCATTTTGATGGGCTGGTAACTAGTGCATACTTGCCTACTTTTGAAAAGTAGTTTCAGGGAGATTACGGATCGCACTGTAATGCGCCGTGTGGTGCACCATTGAGGGGGGCGTGTCACATTGCACCCAAGGGGTGTGTCTATCTCCACCTATGGGCGTATCTACTGTCAATCATGGGTGTGTCCTGCAGTGTCAGGTGAAAACCAAACTATAAAGCTCAGTACTTGCTACACACTGACATCTTAGCTACATTACACAGCAGGGCTACATACTGACATTACACCCACGTTGCACAACAGGGCTGCACAATGACATCACAGCTACATTACATGGCTACACACTGACAACATATCAACATTACACAGGAGGGCTACACATTAACATCACACCTACATTACACAGCAGAGCATAATACTGACATCACACCTACATTACACAGCAGAGCATAATACTGACATCACACCTACATTACACAGCAGAGCATAATACTGACATCACACCTACATTACACAGCAGAGCATAATACTGACATCACACCTACATTACACAGAGGAGCATAATACTGACATCACACCTACATTACACAGCAGAGCATAATACTGACATCACACCTACATTACACAACAGAGCAGAATACTGACATCACACCTACATTACACAGAGGAGCATAATACTGACATCACACCTACATTACACAGCAGAGCATAATACTGACATCACACCTACATTACACAGCAGAGCAGAAAACTGACATCACACCTACATTACACAGCAGAGCAGAATACTGATATCACACCTACATTGATTACACAGCAGAGCAGAATACTGACATCACACCTAGATTACACAGCAGAGCAGAATACTGACATCACACCTACATTACACAGCAGAGCAGAATACTGACATCACACCTACATTACACAGCAGAGCATAATACTGACATCACACCTACATTACACAGCAGAGCATAATACTGGCATCACACCCAGAGCCGGATTAAGGGGGGGTCACAGGGGGTCAGTACCCCAGGCCCTCTAATCTTAGGGGGCCCCCCTGACCGACGATCATCAGCGCTGCTGAAAGATTTTTTTTTTTTTTTTTTCATTGCGTGTATACAATACACGGCTGCTCCAGCTCCCTACACTGTCAGGCGGCTGGCTGCCTGTAGGGGGAGCTGCAGCGATAACGAGCAGCTCCTCACAGGCTGTACATGAACGTGCCTGACTCCTCTTGACTGAGTCTTCTTTGAAACAGCCCTCCGGGTGAGAGCAGGTAGCGGCTGCTGCTGTCTCTCTCTCCACTGACTCTGCAAGCAGCCAGGTGAAGAAAGGGCCAGTAGGCCATGTGGCATGCTGTCCCATATACTGCAGCAGTTTGTGTGGTGAGTAGCATGTGACTGAATGAGTGGCATGCTTCCTCTTAATGGTGTGTGTCATCACAGTGTGTGTATATATGTATATATGCTGTGTGCATGTAATATAAGTATGTATATATGCTATGTGCATGTAATATAAGTATGTATGTATGTATGTATGCTGTGTGCATGTGTACTATGTGTATGCAGGGCCGTTTCTAGACAATTTGGCTCCCAGTGCGAGATTTCAAAATGCGCCCCCCCCCCATTGCTATAAAAAAAAAATTGCGTGCCCCCCCCCCCCCCCCCCATATAGCCAGAAAAAAAGCATGCGCGCGCCTTCGGCGCGCGCGCTCCCGACAAGGCTGTGTGGCCTGATTGAAATGGGCGTGGTCTCATTACAGTGGGCGTGGCCTCGTCTGATATCACACCCACCACAGGGGGAAAAAATAAAAATAAAAAAGTCCCCTTTTTACACATTACACCAGGCAAGTGTCCCCACAGCGCGGCAGGCAGGTGTCCCCATTTTACAAAGCGCGGCAGGCAGGAGTCCCCATTTTACAAAGCGCGGCAGGCAGGTGTCCCCATTTTACAAAGTGCGGCAGGCAGGTGTCCCCATTTTACAAAGTGCGGCAGGCAGGTGTCCCCATTTTACACAGTGCGGCAGGCAGGTGTCCCCATTTTACACAGTGCGGCAGGCAGGTGTCCCCATTTTACACAGTGCGGCAGGTATCCCCATTTTACACAGTGCGGCAGGTGCCCCCATTTTACACAGTGCGGCAGGTATCCCCATTTTACACAGTGCGGCAGGTGCCCCCATTTTACACAGTGCGGCAGGTGCCCCCATTTTACACAGTGCGGCAGGTGCCCCCATTTTACACAGTGCGGCAGGTGCCCCCATTTTACACAGTGCGGCAGGTGCCCCCATTTTACACAGTGCGGCAGGTATCCCCATTTTACACAGTGCGGCAGGTATCCCCATTTTACACAGTGCGGCAGGTATCCCCATTTTACACAGTGCGGCAGGTATCCCCATTTTACACAGTGCGGCAGGTGCCCCCATTTTACACAGTGCGGCAGGTGTCCCCATTTTACACAGTGCGGCAGGTGCCCCCATTTTACACAGTGCGGCAGGTGCCCCCATTTTACTCAGTGCGGCAGGTGACCCCATTTTACACAGTGCGGCAGGTATCCCCATTTACACAGTGCGGCAGGTGCCCCCATTTTACACAGTGCGGAAGGTATCCCCATTTTACACAGTGCGGCAGGTATCCCCATTTTACACAGTGCGGCAGGTATCCCCATTTTACACAGTGCGGCAGGTGTCAAGTGGGGGGAGGGAGGGGGAGAGAGAGAGAGAGAGAGAATGCATACTTACAACTTGCCGCTCTTCGGGTCCCGCGCGCCGGCCGCCTCCTCTGTCGATGGTTATCTCCAGTCCTCCTCTCCTCCCTCTCTCTCCCCTCCCGAGCGCTCCTGCTCGGGGGGCGGGGCTTCGAGAAATGACGCGTTTGCGTCGTGACGTCATGACGCAAACACGTCATTCCGCGAAGCCCCGCCCCCCGAGCAGGAGCGCTCGGGGGGGGAGAGAGAGGGAGGAGAGCAGTGGTCACAAAGTGCCGCGGCGGGCGCCCCGTGCGGTTGCACGGCTCGCCCGCCGCTAGAAACGGCACTGTGTGTATGTATCATGCTGTGTGCATGTATAGTGTGTGTGTGTATACTTCCTGTATGTATGTTTACTGTGTGTGCAAGTATACTCTGTGTATGTATGTATGTATGTATGCTGTGTGTGCTGCGTGTGTTTAAGTATGATAATGTATGTGTGTGTGTGCAGTGGTCTGATACTCAGGTGCTTCTCTATTTAATTGTAATCCGGTTAAAAAAGTCAGGAGCCCGTAGCGTTGACACATTGGTATACCGTGACCTTGTATATAGTTTTTTTTTTTTTAAATAAAATCTGATTGCCCCTGCCTTTTTTTTACCAGGGGGGAAAAAAAGTAAAAATCTATCTATCATATAGTGGGGGCGGCACTCAATGGACTTCATAACGCAAATACTAACGTATTAGAACTTTATTCCTTCATCAGAGTTCACTGATGAAGGCTTAATGTTCCGAAACGTTAGTGCTGTACATGTGGTTGGTACAGTGATTTTTGTTTGCCTCATGATGTCCGTTGAGTGCCACCTCCACTATGTCTGCTATTAAATCCTCATGGGCCATTGTAAATATTGTTGAGAGTGCCGGGCACTGCTGCATCTGTATATGTATGTAACTATATATAATAAGAATTTACTTACCGATAATTCTATTTCTCGGAGTCCGTAGTGGATGCTGGGGTTCCTGAAAGGACCATGGGGAATAGCGGCTCCGCAGGAGACAGGGCACAAAAAGTAAAGCTTTTCCAGATCAGGTGGTGTGCACTGGCTCCTCCCCCTATGACCCTCCTCCAGACTCCAGTTAGGTACTGTGCCCGGACGAGCGTACACAATAAGGGAGGATTTTGAATCCCGGGTAAGACTCATACCAGCCACACCAATCACACCGTACAACTTGTGATCTAAACCCAGTTAACAGTATGATAACAGAGGAGCCTCTGAAAGATGGCTCCCTAAACAATAACCCGAATTAGTTAACAATAACTATGTACAAGTATTGCAGATAATCCGCACTTGGGATGGGCGCCCAGCATCCACTACGGACTCCGAGAAATAGAATTATCGGTAAGTAAATTCTTATTTTCTCTATCGTCCTAGTGGATGCTGGGGTTCCTGAAAGGACCATGGGGATTATACCAAAGCTCCCAAACGGGCGGGAGAGTGCGGATGACTCTGCAGCACCGAATGAGAGAACTCCAGGTCCTCCTTTGCCAGGGTATCAAATTTGTAGAATTTTACAAACGTGTTCTCCCCTGACCACGTAGCTGCTCGGCAGAGTTGTAATGCCGAGACCCCTCGGGCAGCCGCCCAAGATGAGCCCACCTTCCTTGTGGAATGGGCCTTAACAGATTTAGGCTGTGGCAGGCCTGCCACAGAATGTGCAAGTTGAATTGTGTTACAAATCCAACGAGCAATCGACTGCTTAGAAGCAGGCGCACCCAACTTGTTGGGTGCATACAGTATAAACAGCGAGTCAGATTTTCTGACTCCAGCCGTCCTTGAAATGTATATTTTTAAAGCTCTGACAACGTCCAACAACTTGGAGTCCTCCAAGTCGCTTGTAGCCGCAGGCACTACAATAGGCTGGTTCAGGTGAAACGCTGATACCACCTTAGGGAGAAAATGCGGACGCGTCCGCAGCTCTGCCCTATCCGAATGGAAAATTAAATAAGGGCTTTTATAAGATAAAGCCGCCAGTTCAGATACTCTCCTGGCGGACGCCAGGGCCAGTAACATAGTCACTTTCCATGTGAGATATTTAAAATCCACATTTTTTAGTGGTTCAAACCAATGGGATTTGAGGAAATCTAAAACTACATTTAGATCCCACGGTGCCACCGGAGGCACCACAGGAGGCTGTATATGCAGTACTCCTTTGACAAAAGTCTGGACCTCAGGAACTGAGGCCAATTCTTTTTGGAAGAATATTGACAGGGCCGAAATTTGAACCTTAATAGATCCCAATTTGAGACCCATAGACAATCCTGATTGCAGGAAATGTAGGAAACGACCCAGTTGAAATTCCTCCGTCGGAGCACTCCGATCCTCGCACCACGCAACATATTTCCGCCAAATGCGGTGATAATGCTTCGCGGTGACTTCCTTTCTTGCCTTAATCAAGGTAGGAATGACTTCTTCTGGAATGCCTTTTCCTTTTAGGATCTGGCGTTCAACCGCCATGCCGTCAAACGCAGCCGCGGTAAGTCTTGGAATAGACACGGTCCCTGCTGAAGCAGGTCCTGTCTTAGAGGTAGAGGCCACGGATCGTCCGTGACCATCTCTTGAAGTTCCGGGTACCAAGACCTTCTTGGCCAATCCGGAGCCACTAGTATCGTTCTTACTCCGCTTTGCCGTATGATTCTCAATACCTTTGGTATGAGAGGCAGAGGAGGAAACACATACACCGACTGGTACACCCAAGGTGTTACCAGCGCGTCCACAGCTATTGCCTGCGGATCTCTTGACCTGGCGCAATACCTGTCCAGTTTTTTGTTGAGGCGAGACGCCATCATGTCCACCATTGGTCTTTCCCAACGGTTTATTAGCATGTGGAAAACTTCTGGATGAAGTCCCCACTCTCCCGGGTGAAGATCGTGTCTGCTGAGGAAGTCTGCTTCCCAGTTGTCCACTCCCGGGATGAACACTGCTGACAGTGCTATCACGTGATTCTCCGCCCAGCGAAGGATCCTGGCAGCTTCTGCCATTGCACTCCTGCTTCTTGTGCCGCCCTGTCTGTTTACATGGGCGACTGCCGTGATGTTGTCCGACTGGATCAACACCGGTCTTCCTTGAAGCAGAGGTTCCGCCTGGCTTAGAGCATTGTAGATTGCTCTTAGTTCCAGAATGTTTATGTGAAGAGACTTTTCCAGGCTCGACCACACTCCCTGGAAGTTTCTTCCTTGTGTGACTGCTCCCCAGCCTCTCAGGCTGGCGTCCGTGGTCACCAGGATCCAATCCTGTATGCCGAATCTGCGGCCCTCCAATAGATGAGCCCTCTGCAACCACCACAGAAGAGATACCCTTGTCCTTGGAGACAGGGTTATCCGCAGGTGCATCTGAAGATGCGTGCATTGATGTACAGACACCTTTCCTGGTTTTAGGAGATTCCTGACCAGGTCGGATAACTCCTTGGCTTTTTCCTCGGGAAGAAAAACCTTTTTCTGAACCGTGTCCAGAATCATCCCTAGGAACAGCAGACGAGTTGTCGGCATTAATTGGGATTTTGGAATATTCAGAATCCATCCGTGCTGCTTTAGCACCTCTTGAGATATTGCTAATCCCATCTCTAGCTGTTCTCTGGACCTTGCCCTTATTAGGAGATCGTCCAAGTATGGGATAATTAATACGCCTTTTCTTCGAAGAAGAATCATCATCTCGGCCATTACCTTTGTAAAGACCCGAGGTGCCGTGGACAAACCAAACGGCAGCGTCTGAAACTGATAGTGACAGTTTTGTACAACGAACCTGAGGTACCCCTGGTGTGAGGGGTAAATTGGAACGTGGAGATACGCAATCCTTGATGTCCAAGGATACCATAAAGTCCCCTTCTTCCAGGTTCGCTATCACTGCTCTGAGTGACTCCATCTTGAACTTGAACTTCTTTATGTACAGGTTCAAGGACTTCAGATTTAGAATAGGCCTTACCGAGCCATCCGGCTTCGGTACCACAAATAGAGTGGAATAATACCCCTTCCCTTGTTGTAGAAGAGGTACCTTGACTATCACCTGCTGAGAGTACAGCTTGTGAATGGCTTCCAAAACCGTCTCCCTTTCGGAAGGGGACGTTGGTAAAGCAGACTTCAGGAAACGGCGAGGTGGATCTGTCTCTAATTCCAACCTGTACCCCTGAGATATTATCTGCAGGATCCAGGGATCTACCTGCGAGTGAGCCCACTGCGCGCTGTAATTTTTGAGACGACCTCCCACAGTCCCCGAGTCCGCTTGAGAAGCCCCAGCGTCATGCTGAGGCTTTTGTAGAAGCCGGGGAGGGCTTCTGTTCCTGGGAAGGAGCTGCCTGTTGCTGTTTCTTCCCTCGACCTCTGCCTCGTGGCAGATATGAATAGCCCTTTGCTCTCTTATTTTTAAAGGAACGAAAGGGCTGCGGTTGAAAAGTCGGTGCCTTTTTCTGTTGGGGAGTGACTTGAGGTAGAAAGGTGGATTTCCCGGCTGTAGCCGTGGCCACCAAATCTGATAGACCGACTCCAAATAACTCCTCCCCTTTATACGGCAAAACTTCCATATGCCGTTTTGAATCCGCATCGCCTGTCCACTGTCGCGTCCATAAAGCTCTTCTGGCCGAAATGGACATAGCACTTACCCGTGATGCCAGTGTGCAGATATCCCTCTGTGCATCACGCATATAAAGAAATGCATCCTTTATTTGTTCTAACGACAGTAAAATATTGTCCCTGTCCAGGGTATCAATATTTTCAATCAGGGACTCTGACCAAACTACCCCAGCACTGCACATCCAGGCAGTCGCTATAGCTGGTCGTAGTATAACACCTGCATGTGTGTATATACTTTTTTGGATATTTTCCATCCTCCTATCTGATGGATCTTTAAGTGCGGCCGTCTCAGGAGAAGGTAACGCCACTTGTTTTGATAAGCGTGTTAGCGCCTTGTCCACCCTAGGAGGTGTTTCCCAGCGCTCCCTAACCTCTGGCGGGAAAGGGTATAATGCCAATAATTTCTTTGAAATTATCAGCTTTTTATCAGGGGCAACCCACGCTTCATCACACACGTCATTTAATTCTTCTGATTCAGGAAAAACTATAGGTAGTTTTTTCACACCCCACATAATACCCTGTTTAGTGGTACTGTAGTATCAGCTAAATGTAACGCCTCCTTCATTGCCAAAATCATATAACGTGTGGCCCTACTGGAAAATACGGTTGATTCGTCACCGTCACCACTGGAATCAGTGCCTGTGTCTGGGTCTGTGTCGACCGACTGAGGCAAAGGGCGTTTTACAGCCCCTGACGGTGTTTGAGGCGCCTGGACAGGCACTAATTGATTGTCCGGCCGCCTCATGTCGTCAAACGACTGCTTTAGCGTGTTGACACTATCCCGTAATTCCATAAATAAAGGCATCCATTCTGGTGTCGACCCCCTAGGAGGTGACATCCCCATATTTGGCAATTGCTCTGCCTCCACACCAATATCGTCCTCATACATGTCGACACACACGTACCGACACACAGCAGACACACAGGGAATGCTCTAAACGAAGACAGGACCCACTAGCCCTTTGGGGAGACAGAGGGAGAGTCTGCCAGCACACACCAAAAAGCGCTATATATGACAGGGATAGCCTTATAATAAGTGCTCCCTTATAGCTGCTTTATATATATCAAGATATTGCCATTAAATTTGCCCCCCCTCTCTGTTTTACCCTGTTTCTGTAGTGCAGTGCAGGGGAGAGACCTGGGAGCCGTCCTGACCAGCGGAGCTGTGAGAGGAAATGGCGCCGTGTGCTGAGGAGATAGGCCCCGCCCCTTTTTCGGCGGGCTCGTCTCCCGCTATTTTGTGAATACAGGCAGGGGTTAAATATCTCCATATAGCCTCTGGGGGCTATATGTGAGGTATTTTTAGCCTTTATATAGGTTTACATTTGCCTCCCAGGGCGCCCCCCCCCAGCGCCCTGCACCCTCAGTGACTGCGTGTGAAGTGTGCTGAGAGGAAAATGGCGCACAGCTGCAGTGCTGTGCGCTACCTTTAGAAGACTGCAGGAGTCTTCAGCCGCCGATTCTGGACCTCTTCTTACTTCAGCATCTGCAAGGGGGCCGGCGGCGCGGCTCCGGTGACCATCCAGGCTGTACCTGTGATCGTCCCTCTGGAGCTGATGTCCAGTAGCCAAGAAGCCAATCCATCCTGCACGCAGGTGAGTTCACTTCTTCTCCCCTCTGTCCCTCGTTGCAGTGATCCTGTTGCCAGCAGGAATCACTGTAAAATAAAAAACCTAAGCTAAACTATCTCTAAGCAGCTCTTTATGAGAGCCACCTAGAATTGCACCCTTCTCGGCCGGGCACAAAAATCTAACTGGAGTCTGGAGGAGGGTCATAGGGGGAGGAGCCAGTGCACACCACCTGATCTGGAAAAGCTTTACTTTTTGTGCCCTGTCTCCTGCGGAGCCGCTATTCCCCATGGTCCTTTCAGGAACCCCAGCATCCACTAGGACGATAGAGAAATATATATATATATATATATATATCTATATCCTACAGTACATACATGTACGGAAACCCCCAACAAAAATCCTGCGTTTGCCACTGCCCCAGCTAGAGCTGTCCTGCCTCTGACACAACCGCTCCCTGCTGTCTTGCACACTGAAGTCATTCTGCATCGCTGAGTGGCAGCACGAAGGGTTACGCAGCTACTGTACAGTGTACAGCAGTAGCAGACCACACCTCCTCCCAGCGTCTCTCTGAGGAGAGACAGACCAAGCAGATTGAAGCAGAGAATGAACAGACCTCTGACTGCAGCTGATAAAAAGTGACAAAGGTCAAACAAGTAAAGAAATCTGGATTTTGAAAAGGCGAGTGACAATCCCACACAGTGTCATCTTCTGTGTGAATGCATGCAGGGCCGGTTCCGGGGCTTCTGGCGCCCCGGGCGGCATTGGGGGGGCGTGGCTTCATACAGGGGGCGTGGTCATTTTACGCCCCCTGTACAGACTGGAATGATGCGCGGTGCGCAATGACGTCATCGCGCACAGTAAAGGACCTCTCCACGAAGGGAAACTAGACGCGTACGCGTCTAGTTTCCTTTCCCAGCGGAAGGCGGCGCCCCGGGCAAAAGTCCTGCTTGCCCGTGGCAAGATCCGCTACTGAATGTATGCCATGAAGTGTGTATGTCAGTAAGTGTGTCAGTGTGTGTATTTGTGTCAGTAAGTGTGTTAGTGTGTGCATGTCAGTAGGTTTGTGTGTCAGTAAGGGGTATCAGCCAATAAGTGGTGTCTATGTCAGACAGTCAGTCAGTCGTATCTGTGTGAATAAGTGCGTTGTGTGTGTCAGTAAGGGGTATCTGTGTTAGTAAGTTTTCTCTGTCAGTAAGGTGTGCCTGTAGATATGTATGATAATGTGTCAGTATATAGTGGCAGTAGGGGATATCTGTCAGTAAGTGGACTCTGTGTCAATAAGTGTGTTTTTCAGTAAGTGTGTCAGTAAATGTTTGTATCAGTAACTTGTATCTGTATCACTAAGGGGTGGCTCTCAGTATGCATATGCCAGTAAGTGGTGTGTAAGTAAGGTGTGTTTGTCTGTGTCAGTAAGGGTGTCTGTCAGTAAGCGGTGTCTGTGTCATTAAGTGTATGTGTGTCAGTGTTTGTATCAGTAAGATGCGTCTGTGACATGTCAGTAAGTGGTATCTGTCAGTAAGAGGTGTCCATGTCAGTAAGGCAGTGTGTGTGTGCAGCTATGGGGGCAGTATGTATGTGTTCAGCTATGGGGGCAGTGTGTGTGTGTGTGTGTGTGTGTGTGTGTGTGTGTGTGTGTGTGTGTGTGTGTGTGTGTGTGTGAAACTGCATTCAGTTGAGGGAGGGGGGACCTACACTGATGGTCTAAATCTGGCTCTGAATGTGGGTACAGCGAATTGCTGTAGTGGGAGGAGCAGGCACACACATAATGGACATTACCAGGGGGGTAGTTCTGATAAGAGGGCCCCCCTATCTAAAGTACCCCAGGCCCCCTGAAGGCTTAATCCGGCCCTGATCACACCTACATTACACAGCAGAGCATAATACTGGCATCACACCTACATTACACAGAGGAGCATAATACTGACATGACACCTACATTACTCAGAGGAGCATAATACTGACATCACACCTACATTACACAGCAGAGCATAATACTGACATCACACCTACATTACACAGCAGAGCAGAATACTGACATCACACCTACATTACACAGCAGAGCAGAATACTGACATCACACCTACATTACACAGCAGAGCAGAATACTGACATCACACCTACATCACACAGCAGAGCAGAATACTGGCATCACACCAACATTACACAGCAGAGCAGAATACTGGCATCACACCTACATTACACAGCAAAGCAGAATACTGACATCACACCTACATTACACAGCAGAGCATAATACTGGCATCACACCTACATTACACAGCAGAGCAGAATACTGACATCACACCTACATTACACAGCAGAGCAGAATACTGACATCACACCTACATTACACAGCAGAGCAGAATACTGACATCACACCTACATTACACAGCAGAGCAGAATACTGGCATCACACCTACATTACACAGCAGAGCAGAATACTGGCATCACACCTACATTACACAGCAGAGCAGAATACTGACATCACACCTACATTACACAGCAGAGCATAATACTGGCATCACACCTACATTACACAGCAGAGCAGAATACTGACATCACACCTACATTACACAGAGGAGCATAATACTGACATCACACCTACATTACACAGCAGAGCAAAATACTGACATCACACCTACATTACACAACAGAGCATAATACTAACATCACACCAACATTACACAACAGAGCAGAATACTGACATCACACATCATCATACACATACAGTATACGTGACATATACATTTGACAGACTTTAATCCAGCCCTGGTGATAACTACTAAGTTTCAATTTTAATGTCCTTACATTGTTTACATGCCACCAGGGGCGGGGAGGGGGGGAGGGGGGCAGAGATCTATTCCAGTGTCAGGGAGAGGGAGGTTAAGATAAGAGAAAGTGAGGAAATGAGAAGGGGAGAGCAAGAAAGTGTCAGGGTGAAAGAGAAGGGCGAGAGCGAGAGAGGGGATGTCAAGGAAAGTGAGAGAATTACAGAAAGTGAGAGGGGAGAAACAAGAGTGTCAGGGATAGAGGGAGTTGCACTTCAGTTTGGGAGGATAGGCAAGTCTTACCCAGTAGCCTCCCTCACACACATGACCCAGCCCTGCACCCACTAACCTACCTCACACCCATTATGCCCCAACCCTGCACCCACTAACCTCCCTCACACCCATTATGCCCCAACCCTGCACACACTAACCTCCCTCACACCCATTATGCCCCAACCCTGCACCCACTAACCTCCCTCACACCCATTATGCCCCAACCCTGCACCCACTAACCTCCCTCACACCCATTATGCCCCAACCCTGCAACCACTAACCTCCCTCACACCCATTATGACCCAACCCTGCACCCACTAACCTCCCTCACATCCATTATGCCCCAACCCTGCACCCACTAACCTCCCTCACACCCATTATGCCCCAACCCTGCACCCACTAACCTCCCTCACACCCATTATGCCCCAACCCTGCACCCACTAACCTTCCTCACACCCATTATGCCCCAACCCTGCACCCAGCAATCTCCCTTAAACCAATATGCCCCAGCACTGCATCTGGCAACCTCCCTCACACCCATATGACCCAGCCTGGCACCCAGTAATCTAACCTCCCTGAAACATATATACCCATGCCCCAGTCACCTCACTCTTTCTCTGTCTGAGTCCAGCTCTGACTGACTTGGAGCTGGAAGGGGCGGGGCTACAAGTCAGAGTGTGAGAGAAGAGCAGCCACAGCAGCTATGAGGTCCTGGAGCCTGGCTGGGACTGCACGGAGGAAGCATGGAGGCTTTCCCTGCTCTGGCAGCTGAAGGAAAGGGTGTCCTGGTGAGTACATACATCCCCCTCCTCTCCTTACCAACTGGGGAATGCCCAGGGCTCCGGTGCAGGGCTCCAGGAAACTTCCTTGAGGGAGGCAGGGACATCCCTCCTCTCACTGCTGTCTGCTACATGCTGAGCAAGACCCCGCCGCTGCTGTTGTCTCCTCCTCCACAGAACGGCCACCGCTACTGACAACCTGCGGTGGCCGGTGTTTAGATAACAAGATGTCAAGCGTCATGACATCATGCCACCCTTAGACATTGAAAGGGTTAAAGCTCGTCTCTGCTTCACATGTCATAGAATTGTTTGTGTTACAGAACTGTTTGTTCCAGCACATTTTTTGCTACTGTCCTTGTCCGTTATCTTTTTATACCGTGTGAATAACCTTCCTATTTGAGTACCAACTTGCCCATATATGCATATCCTTCCACTGCGGCAGTTCCTAGCCAATCATGTTATGTTAGCCCCCTTTGTGTTCTGTCCAATTAGTTATTGACTTGGGATATACACGCCCTAAATCCTTTCTTTTATATACTTTTGTTAAACAAACAATAAACAGTGTGAATCTTTACTGCTTGTGTTGTGCATGTTACTTGTAGCAAAAGGTTTACACTCACGGACGTCTAAGAGACTATCACATCGAGGGTTAAAGGAAAGAGGAGGAATCCTTTCAAGTGGGGGCTCCGTCCGTGATTCAGTTGGTCGTCCCCGGACGGTAAGATAGAGAATTTATTGTCTGTCTTTGCCGTACGGGATTGCGGTCATACACTGAAGCTGAATCCGTGTCAGTGTTCTGGGAACACGTGACCAAACATCTTTAATGTCTGGGACTTAAAGATACGTCTGAGAAGGGACCGGGGGTCCAAGCGCAATTCTCCAAAGACGTTAGTATCTGGGATACTTAAAATAGACCTGGGAGTCTATACATAACGTAGATTATACCTCGATTTGATTGTCTACTTATTATGTTATGGCCATAACAGATATTAGAGTATAAGTTTCATGTATTCAGCTTGACGGGTGGTAAGTGCACGTCTGTTGAATACCCTTATAACTTTCTTGCTTCCTATCACAATACGCTGCATTTCCAAGTCCCTGTACGAGTGGTGAGTAAACGTACAGATTATTACTATCAATTGTTTTGTTAAAGTACTATGCAGATGATATTGTGATATTGTCAATAACTAATTAACTGGTTAGCTGATGCATGCATAGAAAGTTGTTGGAAATTGTGTTTTTACTATGGGCTCTGGTCAGCGTAAGAAAACTGTATACCCCCCTCCGAGACATGTAAAGAATACGTGGCCCGTAGTTCTACCTCTGATTATTATTTGATTGATCCCTGGGTGGATAATTTAGCAGGGTAGACAGAGAAAGCAGGACAGGACCCATTCCCACGGGAAGGCAGTAATTACCCTTTCTATATGGAGGATTAAAAATATCAGTTCCCAACAGCACAGAAAAAAGGAAGTGAGAAACTGTAAATCTTTGAAAACCCTCTCGCCTCCCCCTTACATTCCAATATATCCTGCGCTTAAAGACACAGATCTCTTAGCAGCAGTAACCCTTTCACACCAGATGGGATCGCCTCCAACTCCACTGCTAGAAAATGCGTCCACTAGCTCTATCCCTAACGCACCAGTAACCCAGAGTTTAGATAATAGTAAAACACTGTCCCAAGCCCACCATTACCCCCGATGGCTGTATATCTTATTTGCGCAAAGCTTGCAAAGGACGCAGCTATACACATATGAAGGAAGTCTTTAAAACCCGTGCTTCTTTGCCTGTGCTTCTTTGCCTGTCGCTGTAGCTTGTAAACAGAAACCTTCATAGTCTGTTACTGAGTTTTGGAAAAGGTTTAAGGACTGCTGGACAGATGACGCTGGCTTACCTTTGCTTAACTCAGAAAGCTTACTCATTTCCACCTTCATTAACAACCTTCTACCTTCTGTCATAGTTTCTGTTAAGCAAAGCGTCTCTTCCTGGACTTCTGATAGTACGATAGATTTTAAAAAAACATCTGTATGAGAAAGAGGCTGCAGGGTGTTTTGATGTAAAGAAACCTGCACTCACTCATAACTATCAGAACTCCAGACGCTTTGACAGACAGAACCAACCCCGCAGTCAGGGAAAGATTCACCTCTGCTGCCACTTATTATAAATGGAAGTAAAGTTCCCTTTTTTTGTGGACAGCGGTGCAACAACCAGTGTTTTGTGTTCTGACCTATAGGATGGTGATTTGGAAAAGACTGCTCCTTCAATGGGAGTCAATGGGATACCCACCAATGCCTGACTTAGCTCAAGTAAACCCCGCTCTTTGGTCGGAAGGTCCATATGACACTGGCCTAATCTCATGCACACCATATAAGGCCAATCTCAAACCCGACTCACAACCTGTTTATCAAAAGCAGTATCCCCTCTCACCAGAAAAGATAGAAGGTCTCCGCCCCATGATACAGCAATTCTTACAACAGGGTATTCTCAGACATATTGTATCACCATACTGTACTCCTGTGAACCCTGTTGCCAAAGCTGATGGCAGTATAAGATTTGTACAGGATCTCAGAGCGATCAATCAGTTAATTGTCCCAATTGCACCAATTGTTCCAGATGTAAACTCACTCATTTCTGCAATCCCTGCAGATGCTGCGTTCTTCTCTGTAATTGATTTGAAGAATGCCTTTTTCAGCATACCTGTAGATTCACAGACACAATTACTTTTTGCCTTTTCTTTTGAGGGTAAACAACTTACCTGGTGCAGATTATTGACGCACCTGTTGTCTCCAGGCCACATTGGGGCCCTGGCAACCTCACCATGGTTCAGTCCTGCTACAGTATGCAGATGATCTGCTGCTCTGTAGTCAAACTGAGGAGGCCTGCCGAGAGGATGGTGTTTCATTACTAAACTGGCTTTGTGAATGTGGACACAAGGTGTCCAAAACAAAAATGCAATGGTGTAAAAAGCATGTTGATTACTTAGGTTTTGTGCTCACTCAGGGAGAGAGGAAAATCAGTCCACAACGCATACAGTCTGTATTGGGCCTGGTCACCCCAACTACCCAGAAGGAACTACTGTCCTTCCTGGGTATGGTAAATTACTGCAGACAGTGGATTTCTGATTGCTCTTATTATGATAACATTTTGAGACAAGCCACACTGAAGGACAAACCTAAAACTGTACAATGGTCACAAGAAATGTTAACTGCATATGAAAGTTTAAAATGTATGTTGATGAAAAGTCCGGCACTTGGCCTCCCCAATTATGTACTACCTTTCCATCTATATGCAAGGGACAATTGTAAAACCATGGCGGGGGTGCTCACACAGTTTCATGGAGGGAAGTTGCGCCCCGTGGCATTTTTTTTTTCAAAGTCATGCCAGTGTCTGTGCAAGGTATGCCTGCCTGCCTCAGGGCTTTGGCAGCCTGTGCAATGGTTGCAGAAATGGCCACTACCCTCACTTTAGGCCACATCACAGTACTCCACACCACACATGATGTCCTGGCAATACTTAAAGGCTTACACACACAGCACATGTCAGCACAACGCCTTAGTGGATATGAAGTACTCCTTTTGAGTAACCCTACCCTTACCATCAAGTACACTGCTAGTTCTTCTGGCCCTGCACCCATTCTCAATGCCCTTTTAGGCTTGAAAGGTCCCGAGGATGAACCACCCGACCTACATGACTGTGCTGCTTCCATTGAAGCTGAAACTTCTCCCAGACTTGACATGTCTCCCGTTCCCATACCAGGCGCAGACATAGTTTTTGTTGACGGCTCCTGTAGTAGGCCCAATGACAATACATACCAGGCTGGCTATGCCATTGTCACCCTCCCTGACACTGTGTTGGAAACCCTACCAATACCTTATCAGTCCGCGCAAGCTGCAGAACTCATTGCACTCACTAGAGCATGTCCCTCCCTTGACAACGTCCATCTGCTCACTCAACTTCAAGCTGCTGCGACTAATACTGATCTCTCCGACTGGACTTACCCAATTCTGCAGAAAAATCCTAAATCAGGATTAATCTGCAAAGAGGGGAAACCCTGTATACCCCAGTCCAGTGCCCCTTTGCTCATTGCCCATTACCATGGTGTTGGTCACCATAGTAAAGCCACAACACTCCTCCTACTAACCAATGATTTTTATGTTACTAATGCCAAATCACTTGTGGACCAGTATGTTAGCAGATGCATCACTTGCCTCAGGAACAACCCTAACAACCCTAATAAAGCTAAACACCAGCATCTTGAATACCCCACCACCCCTTTTACACACTTACAAATTGATTTTACCCATATCCCTGGTACAGGTAAACAAGAATATGCCCTGGTCATTGTAGATATGTTCTCTCGCTGGCCAGAAGTATTCCTAACTAAGTCAGAGGATGCCAAGACAGTAGCAAGAATCCTAACACAGAAAATCATCCCTAGATGGGGGTGCCCCCTGCAAATAAATAGTGATAAAGGCTCAGCCTTTACAGCCAAAATCACACAGGCCTTAGTAAAAGCTCTGCAGGTGGAGTGGAAGTTTCACATCCCGTACCACCTGCAGAGTTCAGGGGTCGTAGGAAGAATGAATAGGACCCTCAAAGACAAACTAAGGAAGGCCACAGGAGGTACCTTCCACAAATGGAAGCAGGTCCTTCCCATTATCCTAGCAGAAATCAGAATGACCCCACAGAAAACTCTAGGATACTCACCCTTTGAAATACTAATGGGTAGACCCTTCCCCACACCCTGGGCTAAGAAACCGTTGATGATACAGGAAGGAGATCTAGAACTTATAAGGGAAGAGTATGTCAGGGCCCTCATAACCAAACTTGATGAGATTGAACATGATGTCGCTTGTAAAAAACCCTCTGAATCCACAGGAACCAACACACCCTTTTAAGGTCGGAGACAGAGTAGTGGTGAAGATCCTCCCCCGCAGCAAGAGCCCAGGAGACTTCACCTATGGCCCAGAGGCGGAAGTCGTTGCTGTAACCCGAACCGCAGTCCTGACAGAAGAGAGTCCCACCTGGATCCATGCTTCCCGAGTAAAGAAAATTCCTAGACCAGACCTAGAGGAGGAAACAGGTGATTCCAGTGAGGTACGAACAGGGGCGGACAGCCCTGACCTCCCACCTAGCGAAGACAGAAGACCAGAGGAGGATGAAGAAAATGCCCCCTATCTTTACCCTGGGGACTATCTTGATAGCCCTACTGGCCCATTTTCCCCTCTCAATGACTGAGGTTGATATAACTCAGAATAAGGGAAACTGACACTATGGTATAACTCTTCCACCACATACACCGCAACCTACATACTAGATTATTTCCAATTCCCCCAACTAGCTGCTGTCCAAAAGTCTGTTGACTACCAGATCCGCGCTGACACCACAGACAACCTAAGCCCCGAGGTACCTTATATTTGCGTTACAGGCCATAACTGGGGAAATGATTGCAGCTCATGGTCCGCGGCTGCCTGGAACACAGGTACCCCATGGGGCTATAAGCCCGCTGAAGCCTTAGATGAAAAGGATAAACACGGAACATCATTAACTCAACGATTAACCCTTCTTAAAATGCCCAACAATTACTGCAACTCCCGCTCAGGCTAAAAATTGCGCCATTGGCGTGCAGAAAGACGTAAGCTTTGCAAGAATCATATAGTATAACAATAATGATTCTAAGAGGGGAATGAAAGGGTTAAAGCTTGTCTCTGCTTCACATGTCATAGAATTGTTTGTGTTACAGAACTGTTTGTTCCAGCACATTTTTTGCTACTGTCCTTGTCCGTTATCTTTTTATACCGTGTGAATAACCTTCCTATTTGAGTACCAACTTGCCCATATATGCATATCCTTCCACTGCGGCAGTTCCTAGCCAATCATGTTATGTTAGCCCCCTTTGTGTTCTGTCCAATTAGTTATTGACTTGGGATATACACGCCCTAAATCCTTTCTTTTATATACTTTTGTTAAACAAACAATAAACAGTGTGAATCTTTACTGCTTGTGTTGTGCATGTTACTTGTAGCAAAAGGTTTACACTCACGGACGTCTAAGAGACTATCACATCGAGGGTTAAAGGAAAGAGGAGGAATCCTTTCAGACATTTTCACACTCGCATGCGCAGCCCGGATTTTTTGCGGCGAAACCGCAAAATCCGGGAGGACAAGCAGAGATTGCGGGGCAGCGGGAGGCTTAATTAAAAAATGGGAGCCTCCCGCTAAATGCGGGAGGGTAGGCAAGCCTGAACTAGTGTATAATATATATATATATATAAAACACAACAGTATCTTTATCTTGCGCCAAGTTCAAAGCAGCACATATATATAATGTCATCTCTTTCCCCCTTCCAGCACCTCCATCCCTTATATATTTAAAGATGCACCCTCACCCCCGCCCTATGCTGTATAGATTAAATAATCCCCCCCACCCCTTAAGTATCCCCCCCCCTCTTACCCCCACCCATTATATATTAAATGAAGCTCTCACCTACCCAACGAGCCCCTGATCCTTTATCCTGCCATATGTGGTGGTGCAGTAGGAGGAACCCGACCCCTTGACCGCCCTCTGTGTTGCGATCATGAAGGGTAGGGCGGGAGGGCCCGCATGGGCAAATGCAGGATTTCTAAGAGGGGGTTTCCAGATAAATGCTATACATTTAAAGAATATATATATATATATATATATACATACGCACACACACACACACACACATAAATACAAATATACTCAAATGTGTAAGACTGCACCCCCCCCCCCACACACACACCCCTCCCCATTCAATGCAATTCAGCAACCAGTTGACACTCCATTGGTGTTAAAAAAAAAACTGTGGCTGTATAATTTTTTATAAGAGGAGCTATTAACTCTGGGTGTGTGTGTGTGTATGGATATATGTATGTATGTAAATATATTTATATATATGTATATATATATTTGAAAAGATATAAGATCTTTATCGCGCTAAAGATGTGAAAGCTTCAACTTAGGGAAAATACCCCCTGTTAGAAGGGGTATGAACAACAGATAGTGAAAGAAGAGATTTCCCCAGGTAGCTGATGTCGTACTTTGGTATGTACAAGTTTTGTATAATAAAATAATCTTAAAAAAGAGAGATTGTTTATTTTTTTTAAAAGCAATAAATAAAACTGTTTACAATTTGCCCAGAATAACAATAAACAATGTTTGTACAGACGATAGTTATGTTGGTAATTCAAACAACATCAATATGATCTTCTTTGTAGAGATGTTAGAGAACAATGTGCTAACCCAACGCGTTTCGTCCTACAGACTTCATCAGGGGTGTATTAATCAAAGCATCACAATATGGACATACATCTTATCGTGTCTTCAAAAAGGCAATTTAACAATGCTTAAAATAGTATCTGACCAAATTTCACCATATGGGGTATCAATTTAAATTGAATTGGAAGTAACCCTTTTCCCTGATTATCCACTGGGTATAACCTTTTTGAAATTTAGAGTAATTCTGAATCAATTTAATTCAATTAAGCCTATAAGATGGCAAATCACTGGATATCTTCCAGATGTCAATTTAGACAAAGTGGACCACTGTAATAGTACCAATTAGATTACATCAAGCCCATAAAGTGAATGATCACTGAGTGTCGTCCCAGTGTTTATTTGAACAGGGCAAACCACTGCAACCGTGCCGATTCAATTAAAGAAAGCCAATTGAAGCAGCTAATCACTGGATATCGTCCAGGTATCAAATTTGAACAAGGCAAACCACTGCAATTGTGCTTCTCCACAGAAAGTGACACTGTGGGGTAAATTTACTAAGGTGGGAGTTTTTTTAGAACTGGTGATGTTGCCCATAGCAACCAATCAGATTCTACTTAACATTTGTCTAGCTGCTTCTAGAAGATAATAGATACAATCTGATTGGTTGCTATGGGCAACATCACCAGTTCCAAAAATCTCCCACCTTAGTAAATGTACCCCTATGTGTATATATATTTATTACACACATACATAAACACACCACACATATAAAATACATACACATAAATTAAGGTCACACTTAAACATCTGGAGGAGCTTGGAGTCCTCCTGACAATCTTATGCTGCATAGCAGGCAGTGGCGTGCGGTGAGGTCAGTGGCTGGTGAGGCACTGCAGCCATAATGTCTGCCGTGTCCCGCCGATGTCCGCCACTGCCCCCAAGCCAATGCCTGCTACCACCTCTGTCCCTGGGTGAGTGGGTGACAAAGAAAGGCAGTGGGTGATGCCAGGGAGAGGCAGTGGGTGACAGCAGTGAGTGATGCTAGGGAGAGGGTGACAGGGAGAGGGTGTTACCAGTGAGAGAGTGATAGCAGTGGGTGATGCCATGGAAAGGATGACAGCAGTTTATGACATGGAGAGGGTGACAGCAGTGGGTGACGCCAGGGAGGTCGGATGATGCCAGGGAGCTGGTGACAGCAAGAGGGTCACAGGGAGAGGGTGACAGCAGTCGGTGCCAGCTGTGGGTCACAAGGAGAGGGTGACAGGAAGAGGTTGATGCCAGGGAGTTGGTGACAGGAAGAGGGGGAGAGGGTGACTGCAGTCGGCGCCAGCTGTGGGTGACGGAGAGAGGGTGACGCCAGGTAGAGCCTCCCACCCTTCTCTCTGTGCCTCTCAATCGCCCGCCCTTCACTGTCTCTCAGCCTTGTCAGTGGAGTTGGTGGGTCTAGCAGGAGAACACAGGAAGATGGGCGGCCGTTCGCGTGGTGTGACGTCATCGGGTCACATTGCACAGTACATTGAGGCAGAGGAGTAGTATGGAGCAGCGGGCAGGATGGGAGTAGTATTGCAGAGCAGGGGGCAGGATAGGAGGAGGAGTAGTGCGGAGCAGGGGGATAAGACAGGAGGAACATTAGTGTGGGGCAAAGGGACAGGATAGGAGGAGGAGTAGTGCTGAGTAGGAGGAGTAGTGTGGAGCAATGGGGCAGGATAGGAGGAGTAGTGCAGAGAAAGGGGCATGATAGGAGGAATAGTAGTGTGGCTCAGGGAGGTAAGATAGGAGGAGAAGTGTGGGGCAAGGGGGAAGGACAATAGGAGTAGTAGTGTAGAGCAGGGCGGTTGAATGAGATCAGTGGTGCAGAGTAGGGAAGGTAGGATGGGAGTAGTGGTGTGGAGCAAGGGGGGCAGGATGAGAGTATTGGTGCAGAGCAGGGGGGGCAGGATGGGAGCAATTGTGCTAAGTGGGGGGGGGGCAGGATGGGAGTAATGATGCTGAGTGGGGTGGCAGGATGAGAAGCAGTGCTGGGAAGGAGTGGGTAGTTAAACATGAATGTCCACTCACCTGCAACCTGTAGCTCCCGGTCCCGGCCGCCGTCTCTCCCTTCTACTCACAGGCAGCTCTCCTCTGCCCCAGATGCCTCACACCAGGCAGACGAGGAGTCTGTGCGCCGTGCGGGGGGGAAGATCTTGTGCGGTGTGCGTGCTGCTCGTCCTCTCCGGGTCCTCCTACCTCTGCCTGATGTCCGTGCGCCGTGCGGGGAAGAGGGGGATCTTGTGCGGTGCGCGTGCTGCTCGTCCTCTCCGGGTATTCCTACCTCCGCCTGCTGTCCGTGCGCCGTGCGGGGGGGATCTTGTGTGGTGCGCGCTGCTCGTCCTCTCTCTGTACAGGCTTGCACTGGGGCCGGTCAGGGAGCCGCTAGTAGCCAGCTTAATGGGAGCCGACTGCCGAGAGGAGAGGGTATCTCGACTCCTCCTTCCCCTCTGGCCGGACTGCACTGCATTACCAGGGGATAGGAGGGCGGGGAGCGAATAGGTGGCTGCAGGTGTTAATAAGAATTATTATTAAAAACTATATGATGTGTATGTCTTCCCCCCCATCCCCTTGATCCGCCACTGGCCAATCAAATCAGTGCTAGTGACAGGGGCGTGCATTCATATAAGCTGAAAGCACGCCCCCTGTCAAAGAGGCACTTGTACTAGTGCCGCTTCTGCTGATTTTTTGAATGGGCTTTTACTGCCCGTTCCTTAGCCCTGCCCCCCGCTTCCGGACATTTTACATTGATAGCAGGAGGCACTGACAAAAGTGCCTCCAAAACGCACTAAAGACTGTTTTTTAAAGTAAAAATGATTAAAATAATGTAAAGACTAAAGCAGATACTTATGACACAGAATATGTGTCATAACTCATAAGTATCTTCTTTGCATTATTTTACTTATTAATAACAGGGGAGGCACTGCCTCCCCTGCCTCCCCTGACTGCACGTCCCTGATAGCAGGGCAGCCGGCTGGCTGCCTCTCCCTGGAGCTCAGTGTAGCCATGTACTTGCCTATCCCTTCGCTGCCGAGTTCCTGCTGCTGCCAACATTCCCGGGTGCCGAGTGTCCGCCGTGGCCGACTGCCCGCCATTGCTGAAGTGCTGCGGGTGCCGACTGCCCGCTGCTCCCGCCTCTGCTGAGTTCCTGCTGCAGCACCCCTCCTCCCTCAATACATTGCACAGGAGCCACACGCGGCAACATTGCTCCCTGCAGCGGCAGTCACTCTCAGTGTGACTGTGTAAAGCTGCCTTCGTCCGGGAGTGGGGGCGCTGTAATATTAATGATATGCAATCGCGGCGTCGGGGGGTTATTGCGGAGGAGATCGCGGACGTCTGTTGTGCAGGGCGGCAACATGTGGAGCGTTACTCCGGAGAGGAGCAGGACACTGTTGCTAAAACAACTGTAACCATAGCCGTCAGCACACTGCTTACTCTAAGTGCATAGAGTATTGAAGCTGCTGCCGCTGAGTTACATTCACAGTGACAGTGCAGCAAGGATGTCGCTGCCGCCCAACTGTTACGGCAGCAGCTTCAATACTCTATGCACTTAGAGTAAGCATCGTGCTGACAGCTATGGTTACAGTTCTAGCAACAGTCTCCTGCTCCTCTCCGGGGTAACGCTCCACATGACAAGAAGGGAAGCATTCATCGGCAGCGTGAGCTGCCGCCCTCCAGTGGTCTGCGCCCATAGGCAGCTGCCTAAAGCTGCCTAGTGGTGGTGTCGGCCCTAGGTGTGAGTTGCAGAGGCGTGTCAGTTTGGGTTGGCAGGCAATATGGGCTGTCCGTTAGGCGAGCAGCGGGCAGAGCTTAGGTATCAACGGCTGTCACTGCTGCTCCGCTCTCTGGGTAACCAGAGATCCTGCGCTCACAGACACAGCTTCTTTTGCCCCTGGATACTCAGATTCTCCCGGCCAATGTACCCAGTTCTCAGCACCGATCTCTGGAAACTTCAACGCCTCTCACCAAGAAACTTCAAGACTTGTGCACGTCACCCTTGCCATCCACCCTGCATGCATTAACAGGGCACCAGCATAAGCACGAGGGACACTGGAAAGTTCTCCATCCCCCAATGTTCAGGTGACCATTTGTGTCCACTCAATATTTCCCAGTGAGTCCTTTAGTCTATAGTCACTTTTCCCTACTATATAAATACTTGAAATCAGGCACGGCGCTAGCCACTAAGCAAAGGGATGCAGTGCAGGTAGGCACCAGACTGGTGAGGCGCTCTCCCTGCTCTGCATCCCTGTGCTGAGCTGCTGTGGCACAGGGGAGGGGCAGAGGAGGCTTTGTGCTCAGTGCTACCGGTGCCTGGTGGGAGAGGAGGCTTTGTGCCGCCGACGCCGCTGCATATCATAGAGTGTGACAGCAGCCGGCAGCACAATGCCTCCTCTCCCACCAGGCGCCGGTGGCACTGAGCACAAAGCCTCCTCTCCCCCTCCCCTGTGTGACAGTTCAGTGGCCGGGCGGGATACAAAAGGGGTGGAGCTAGATGGGAATAAGGGGTGAAGCTAGACGAGACCAGGCTGCAGCAGGAGGATGAGCTGCTACAGCTCCAAACAGCCAGACTTCCTTAGGTAAGTGTTTGGAAAGAGAGTGAGTGTGTGTATGTGTATATACAGTATCTGTGTATACTGTATATATGTGTGACTGTGTACGTATGTGTGTAATGTATGTACAGTATGTATGTATGTGTGTGTGTGTGTGTGTGTGTGTGTGTATATATATGTGTATATGGTGTGTGTATGTTTGATTGCGGCATAATGTGTGTAAGCAGCACTGGTACAGGGGACATTACATGTGTAAGCGGCACTGGTACAGGGGGCGTTACGTGTCTTAGCTGGACTGGTACAGGGGACGTTATGTGTTTAAGCAGCACTGGTACAGGAGACGTTACGTGTCAGCGTCACTGCTGCCGGGGGCGTTACGTATGTAAGCGGCACTGGTACAGGGGGCGTTATGTGTGTAAGCGTCACTGGTACAGGGGGTATTACGTGTGTAAGCATTACTGCTACAGGGGGTGTTACGTGTGTAAGCATCACTGGTACAGGGGGCGTTACGTGTGTAAGCATCACTAGTATAGGGGGTATTATGTGCGCTGTCCCTTTGTAAAGTACGGGAGGGCGCAAATTTATTGTTTGCAGGGGGGCACTGAACACCCTAGCACCGGCCCTACACACACACGCAGACACACACACACACTCACTCACACACACACACACACTGCTCTCAGCAAGTCGGCAGTGAGAGGCATATGCGCCTCAATAGCGACTGATCAGAACATTGAGGCACATGTGTACTGTGTACCGTGATAGACATATTCGTAGCTATAAAGTATTTTCTTAACCGGTTGGTTTGGTTGAGATGTCACAATGCCTAGGAGAAGATCTTCACTTGGTCATGACAGTGCTGCGGCTACAAGGGCGAGCACTGCGCAAAGAAATAAGGACAGCCCAAAGCACATTCCCTCTTAGAAGACTGAAAGAGACACATGCCTCTCATTGCCACACAGAACCTCCGCAGCAGAGAAGAACTCGTATACATAGGGAGGTTGAAACATTTTCAGAAACACACAAATGATTTGATCGAGATAGCATGTGTAATCGTGAACTACAGTTCTGGAAGGAGCGGGTACTGCAGCTAGTATATGTGTGTGCTCATTCTAGCACCCTGTATCTTTCAGAATCGTTCAGTTCCTCTTTCCTGCATGGGGTGTCACTCTCTGCTGTGGTGCTTCTAGCTCAGTATGGTCTGTATCTCAGTGCTGAAAAAGAGGAGAGAGACACCACAGGCAGGAAAGAGGAACTGCATGGGTTCTGAAAGGTAACACTATATATATATATATATATATATATATATATATATATAAAATAGAAAAAAGGCAGCGGCACTCCGTCAAAATCAAAACCGTGTATTAAATAATAAAAAACAGTGGTCACATATCAACCAACGTTTCGGGACCCTCAGATCCCTTTGTCAAGGCGTGAACGGGATCTGTTTTTTAAGATTTAATACACAGTTTTGATTTTGACGGAGTGCCACTGCCTTTTTTCTATTTTCTATTGTACTATCTGCTGCGGAGGGCACCCGGAGTTATTCTGCTTTAGTGGGAGTGCCGGGCATTTTTGTGTTTTGTTTTATATATATATATCTATATATACACACTTAATTCTGTGCAAAAGTTTTAGGCAGGTGTCGAAAAAAAACTGCAAAGTAAGGAGTCTTTCAAATATAGAAGTAATAATAGTTTATCTTTAACAATTAGCAAATGCAAAGTAAATGAACAAGAGAAATCTAAATCAAGTCAATATTTGTTGTGACCACCCTTTGCTTTCGAAACAGCATTCATTCTTCTAGGTACACTTGGATACAGTTTTTGAAAGAACTTGCTCCAAACAGCTTGGAGAACTGACCCCAGATCTTCTGTGGATGTATGCTTTCTCAAATCCTTCTGTCTCTTCATGTAATACCAGACAGGCTCCATTATGTTAAAATCAGTGCTCTGTGAGGGCCATATCATCACTTCTAGGACTCCTTGTTCTTCTTTACGTTGAAGATAGTTCTCAATGACATTGGCTGCATGTTTTGGGTCGTTGTCCTGCTCCAGAATAAATTTGGAGCCAATCAGATGCCTGCCTGATGGCACTGCATTATTGATATGTACCTGCCTGTATTTCTTATCATTGAGGACACCATTAATCCTGACCAAATCCCCAACTCTATTTGCTGAAATGCACCGCACGTATCACAGCAATAAATTCTCTCCAGAGAGTGATAGCGTTGATAATTAGCCACTATATTGGGTTATAATAATCAAATGCTTTATACAGAAGAAAGTAATGTGTTTAAATAAAGCATGGACATATTCTAAACCAAGGTGATAGAGTTGATAATTAGCCATTATATTGGGTTATAATAATCAAATGCTTTAATATATGAAAAGCTGTGTTTAGGCAAGGTTTGAACATATTTCAGACTGATATATAGAATATTGGAACTATAAGTTAGTCACGCACACCATTGTTTGAAAGGGAAGTAGCTAGCGTCCTGTTCTCTCATGAGAAACAGAAATGCATCTAAATGTAGTTCTCAGAGGAAATTGAGAACAATAGATAGGCGGATGTGAAAGGATGTTGCCAGGGCGTAGTGGAGCTAGGAATGTATGACGTTATTAAGCTATACATTTACGGGAAATTATGTATTGAATGTTACAAAATGGAAGGGACGTAGCTTACGCTGAACCGATGTTTAGACTGTAACCCCTCCTTTTGGGGAAGAGATGTGGGCTGGCCAACTATGGCTGAATGTGAAATGTGTGTATAAAAATGCTAACAGACCAAAATAAATTCAGAATACTTGTGAGACATATCCTGTGTGGTTGTTTCATTTAAGTGTTCTCCCAACGCGTTGGCCCCTGCTTCAAAGAGGTGACTTGATAATTGAAGGCTTATTTCTTTAGTGACCAGACGGAGCTGATGAGGCCAGCTCCATCATTACATGGGGGCATCGTTGCCGGGATGACTGATTCAAGAAGAGACATCTAATGAATAATTTCTGTTTTGGAATTGACCGACTCTCACAGACTCTGATAATACCCGGGGTGAGTAATAATTGTTACTCAAAATCAGATTCTCTGAGTGTCGTTCTAAGTACATTATAGAGAAAAATCATTTATGTCCTTTTTGACCGTCATCATAGAACCCGATTATCTTGTCACACATCCCCTAGACTAACTGAATTATATTGTATTGCTTAACTTAAAGGTGTATTGCTTGTTGCAGCTTGAAGCAGATAAGGTGTATTGCTTGTTGCAGCTTAAAGCAGATAAGGCGTATTGCTTGTTGCAGCTTAAAAGCAGATAAGGCGTATTGCTTGTTGTTGTTTATATGTTGTATAAGTATATTGTGGTTGAAAGTTTGTTTCAAATTTGTTTGTCAAATGCTTTATTAGCGCATGCAGAGCAACCAGTGCTGTGTTAGGGTACAAAGGAATACCTTGGTTGAAACTTTATGCAAAACTAACCAGTGAATTTTTTGCAATATAGATAAGCATCTCAGCATGAGAAAGGTGTTTTTACAGAATTGTGATTATTGTGGGATGTCATTTAAATGCTCAATTGTTATCAGTGCATAGAAATGAACCATATCCTTTATGCTTAGCTGATTAACCTACTGATCATTTTAAAAATACCAGCAGTGTGTCCAACAAGTTTTCAGAAATGTTAGAAGATTGAATATGGTGTTTAGATTGCATGTATTGTAAATATGATATATTACAGTCAGACAAGTTAAATTAATCTTCAGAAGAAACAGAAAAAAGAAGATAAAAGTGTGTCCAGACAAAGCCTAAGCCAGTGATACATAGTTAACTTCTCGCACAACTAGACATATCCCTCTTCGCCGCAAGTGGATACGGCCACACCCATAGGGCTTAATTACCCCGATGGGAGGGAAAGGGAGAAAGAATGGAAACGCGTTCACCTATAGAGATTGTTGTGATGAAAGAAGGGAGGAAAAGCATCAAACACATTGATGCCATTCTTAAAAGGGCCAATTTTCCAAAAGACGGAATATTGGATCCACAGGCTTGGAAAAGATTTCAAGTCACAGACGGTCACTGGTTACAGAGAAAGGGTTATCTGGACACTGTAAATATATGGCAAACTGTTTCACAGGAAGTTGAAGATGAAAAAACAATGAGAAGGGAAGATGATTTGTCTGATGTAATGCCACCACCCTATGCTCCAATAATACATAATACCATTAACAGTGGTATACCCACTGAAGGTGTAGCAGGGGGGTCAGCTCCCTCAGTAGTACCAGTACAAGCAGAACAAGAGACACCTGCTGTTACAGGAGCCTTATATCCCTCACTAGTACCAGTACAAACAGAACAAAAGACACCTGCTGTTACAGGAGCCTTATATCCCTCACTAATACCAATGCATGCAGAACAAAGTGCACCTGAAAAACGTTATTTAAATGTTTTAAGTTTTGTAGAGAACCCAGAAGGTACACTGGTCCTTAGAGATGGTGTAACCAGTATGTGGATGATATACCTTTGTGCTATAAATTATTTGAGGTGTTGGTGTCAGATACTAAACAGTTGTGTTTTCTTGCAGAACAAGGCACAAGGTGTCGCAAGACAAAATTGGACGGTGTGCTGACATAGTTAACTACCTAGGTCATTATTTGGCAGTAGGCCAAAGACAGTTAAAACCCTCAGAGGGTGGAGCCTTGGTATACATTTATTAAGAGATACACATGTATGACCAGATGATACATCTCTGAATACAGTAATTTTTTTTTTTTGGTAAATGATATGTGCATGCATTCAAGTTCATATCCAAAGAAAGTATAGAAGGTAATACAAATATTACACTTTATCATGAATAGGACATTATGGATACACAGTCAGAGCCAAACCATCAACTTATGTATAAATCAAGAAGAAAAAAAAAAAACATATATATATATATATATATATATATATATATATACATTTAGAACTGTGGTTAAGCAGTAGATTTTGTATGATGTGTACATCTTACCTCTGACAGTATACAACTTTGATACAGCTGCATACTTGTCTTCCTCACCCCCCAAAAGTGGGGAGTATACGGAATATAATGTGGATGAGTAACACAATTACAATTATTACATTGCATTTATAAATTGCATTAAAAAAAAAACTGACAGTAACAGGAAAATAATTTCTCTAGCATCCATAGGGAATAATGGGATGGTGAATTACAGTGTGTTAACTGAAATTAGTGTGTTAATTAGTGAATTAGTTGTAGTAATAATAAAGTGTTGCTGCCAACTTTTATTAAGGGGAAATGTCATGAGTTATGCAAATCTAAGGGTAACTAGCATGAAATAGATTCACAAGCTTTCTATGGTAGGATGAAGTTTAATGGAGAAGTATACATTGTGTTTTGGCATGGGACCAAAATAACAAATTATGTGATAATGAGAGGGATCGTGATGGTGATAAAGAAAGCTATAGCATGTTTACCGCAGATGTTTGGGTTGATTAAAAACAACATTGTTTTAATACAACATAGTTTAATGCTAAAAAGGAACTATAGTATGTGTAACAGGTGTTAAGGGGTTATTTGAGAAATGAATAATAAGGCCAGATGTGTGATCTATTGTTTCAAAGACAGTAAAGTTTCTTTACTGATAGAAAGAGTTTATAGGAGTGTGGAAAATATTTTTCAATTAATATGTGTAATGTTGAGAATAAAAAAAAAAAAAGGGTCATAATTTGACAGGGAAGGTTTAAAGAGTTAAGCATTATTAATCTACAAAAGAGACAGGAAAGGCAGAATTTGAATCATGGCATGGTCCAATCATTGGTTCAATAGTGGTAGAATTACACCCAAGCCTCTGCTCAGCCTCTCTTCTATATAAATCTATTTTGTTGTTGTTGTTTTTTTTTTTTTTTTCTCTGTTTGTTTTTTGGAATCCAGCAAAGATATATTATCCAGAGACTGATTCAAAACTACAAAATGATTTGATGATTCAAATGTGTCACACAAATTATTTAAACAGTTACAAGAATATCAAAAGCTGCAAGAACCTTGGAAAGATATTTAACCAACACTAAAACACACAGTCCGGCACAGGACAAATCACTGAGAGTTATGGTGAGAAGTTGCTTATGTTTCGGTTCCATTACAGATCGCATAGGATGGTCCTTGGCAAGTACCGCTGACTGCTGATACAGCCGTTGCAAAGGCTGCAGAAGAAGGACATCTAGATCCATGAGCTTGCAATGAAATGAGAAGGTCAGAGACCAGAGCTTAAAGGAACCTAAGACTAAAATAAATAAATAAAACAATTGTATGGAGATACAGAGACTGTTACTACTGTTACTACCACAGAGTTGTATTTGAATGAACCCTTCAATCAAGATGGAGATGATTATGATCATTGATAATAGACTATGTGCTTATAAGCTAATATCCTACAGAACTTTTAACATTTCTGAAAGTATACAGGAGCAATGTTATCTATAACAGCATTAGGACTTGTTTTCTTTTTATTTGAAGAGAGAGCAAGCAGACGTGTGGTGTAGGTATAAGTACTCATCCATTATTGTGGATGGGAATTATTTCAATAAGACCATTCCTTCCTCTTTTCTAAACAGGAAATCCAGAGGGATTTATAACTGGTGTAACGAACACCCTTGGAAAATCGTGGTTGTGAGTATTATACTCCACTTGAAGATAGATGTATAGATTAATGCATGGATAATTTAATAATTTATATTATTCCAAGGAGTATCCAGTCCAGCAATACCATTAATTGTTGGAAAGATTTTGGGTACTGCTTCTATATAAATTGTATTGCTAATTATTATTATAATTGTTAGATATGTATACAAAGACATCAGCATTGTATAGTAACAGACCAAAGTTCTCTATGTAAGTTACATTTGATGTGATTACCAAAACTTTATAGAGTTGTGATAATAGTGAAACAGCTACATGTGTATAAGATACAACAGTATCTCAAGAAAGAACCACTGGTGATAATATCAGCTACACATATCGGGTGTATTTCAGTTAATGGAAATAAAATAGGTCAATAATACAGGAAAAATGAACTTATGTAGATAGAAAAGGATTGTTACAATACACAAACCTAATGTTTCTAGATGTGCTAGATATAATGAGCTAGGTATATAAAAAGTAATGGTCACATAGGATGTTCATTAAAGTTTATGATTTAGTAAATGTATTTTACCAGGAGTAGATTTAAAGGTTAAAAGAGATATCATACATAATGGAGAATGTTAGTTGTCACTATGTCCTTAGGATATGATATACAATTGGTTACCTATTAATTCTGAAGATGTTTGTTATTTAAGAAGATTCATTTAGCAATTTTATACAAAAACACATAATAACTTAAGAAAAGTTTTCTTGCAGGATGAACTATTCCTAAAAAGAGTAATTGACTCAGTAATCAGGAAACATGTTCCTGCCACCAGAGCATCAATAAAACCTCGAATTGGTAAAGGTGGATAATAAGTTCTCCTATGGCTAATGAAGTCGTATGATTAATCAACTGGGAGTTGACGTTTTATTTCATTTAAAAGTTATTGATAACATGATTGAACTTTATGATAGGATATTCCAGGACAGTGGATATTTATGATGATTCCAGGACATTGGACATGAACTATTATACTACCACATTGTTCTACATTCCCTAATACCACAAATTGGAGGATATTGTTGATTTCCGGAAATAGCACTTTGAGTTCACTGTTGTGCTTATTTGACCAAAGACATTACAGATCCTGATACGCGTATTGCCAAGTATATAAAAGAGGCCCATGATACAGTTACAACACAGGTTTCTGATCGATTACTTAACAGCACAGACATGAGGCTATTGTATGACCTTGTATACACAGACAGGAAAGTTGTGTTGTACTTTTATTACCAATGAAACAGACAATGCTCAAGAAATAGTGGAAAAACGTGTACAAGAGATAGAAGATGCAAAACTGACATATGCCAGTAAACATAACATCCCTGACACTCTAGAGGGTGAATGGGGTTGGTTATCATGGCTAAATCCAGTTTCATGGTTTAGTGGAATTAAAGGATGGATTGTAGGAATACTAATGTTCCTTCTAAAAGCTATTGGAATTGCAATTATATTATATTTGTGTTTTAAGATACTGCTTTGTTGTTTTTCAGTCTGTCAGAAACGAATAAGGAAAGCCTTTGAATCTTCCAGATATAAGACATTGCAGAAGAGTCTGGCAAAGAAAGTCCAACAACAGTCTGCCCTAATGGATATGAGTCAACGGTCTACCAACCAAGACCAAGAAAAAGACATCAATCCTGTTGCAGATAGGGTGTAGCTTCCTACCTGTAGGAGATGGGTAGCCACTGTATCATTAGAGTAGACTGTTATTGCATAGACTTGGTAGGAAAATGCCAGATAAGGTTGTAATATTTGTTTATTATAAAAAAGGAGGGAAAATGATAGCGTTGATAATTAGCCACTATATTGGGTTATAATAATCAAATGCTTTATACAGAAGAAAGTAATGTGTTTAAATAAAGCATGGACATATTCTAAACCAAGGTGATAGAGTTGATAATTAGCCATTATATTGGGTTATAATAATCAAATGCTTTAATATATGAAAAGCTGTGTTTAGGCAAGGTTTGAACATATTTCAGACTGATATATAGAATATTGGAACTATAAGTTAGTCACGCACACCATTGTTTGAAAGGGAAGTAGCTAGCGTCCTGTTCTCTCATGAGAAACAGAAATGCATCTAAATGTAGTTCTCAGAGGAAATTGAGAACAATAGATAGGCGGATGTGAAAGGATGTTGCCAGGGCGTAGTGGAGCTAGGAATGTATGACGTTATTAAGCTATACATTTACGGGAAATTATGTATTGAATGTTACAAAATGGAAGGGACGTAGCTTACGCTGAACCAATGTTTAGACTGTAACCCCTCCTTTTGGGGAAGAGATGTGGGCTGGCCAACTATGGCTGAATGTGAAATGTGTGTATAAAAATGCTAACAGACCAAAATAAATTCAGAATACTTGTGAGACATATCCTGTGTGGTTGTTTCATTTAAGTGTTCTCCCAACGCGTTGGCCCCTGCTTCAAAGAGGTGACTTGATAATTGAAGGCTTATTTCTTTAGTGACCAGACGGAGCTGATGAGGCCAGCTCCATCATTACAGAGAGACACGCAAGCCACACAAATTAGAATTAGACTGTTCCTATTCAAATTTTTTTCTCTAGAACGATATACTTTTTCTAAATACCTGATTTTAAAAAATTCACATTGTACAGTTCCGTCTTACCATTGGGTGTGGTATGTTAGATAGAATAGACTTAGGTGAACAGTGTCTAAGTTGACCACTATTGGTCAACAGTTAGTAGGTTGACATGGTTTCTAGGTAGACAGGGACTTTAGGTCAACATGAAAAAGGTCTACATAAGTTTTGAAAAAAAAATTTGGTGTTGATTTCTTCGTAGAGTGATGGGGAACCACAATTAGTGCACCAAGTCCCCTTGCATGGCTTTGGGCAAGGTGTCTCGCTGCCCTTGGCAAAGGTTACCATCCCCAATTGTAGTCCACGTGGATCGTAAAGTATGAAAAAGTTCAAAACATTTTAAAAAAATTGAAAATCTCATGTTGACCTTTTGTCATGTCGACCTAGTACATGTGGAGCCTCTGTCGCCCTACTTGCTGTCGACCAATAGTGGTCGACCTAGAGACCGAATCCCTTGCAAAGTTTGTCCACATAGTTTAAAGGGAACAGAATAATTTAATACAAACATTCATTCTGGTAAGGAATATAAAATCAAAGGGTTAATCAACTGTAATACCACCTATGTGATCTATTTATTAGTATGCGGGTGTGGTAAAAGAAATATTGGAAAAACTAAAAGATCTTTGAAACTGTGAATTTTAGAACACTTAAACATGATGGTGTGTGTGTGTGTGTGTGTGTGTGTGTGTGTGTGTGTGTGTGTGTGTGTGTGTGTGTGCGTGCGTGCGTGTGTGTAGTCAGTCAGTCTGAGACCTTGCAGTGGCCCGACATCCACTCACCCCCGGGTTCACCTATCCCTCCAATTACCTCATGGTGATCACCTGTGTAAAGACATTTTCCCTCCCCTTCCATTTTCTGCTGCTGATATTAAAAGAGTAGTTACAAAAAATATCAATTGCTTAATAAACTGAAGAATTTAACCATACAATCGGTTTAATAAAATAAAACTATTGATAGAATAAACTCTGAAAAATACAAACAACCCATTAACAATAAAACTATACGCACCTTTTTTACCTCTGCATCATTAATAGTAGTTTTGGAAACACAGCCAATGTCAGTTGCGAGAAAACAAATAGTAAATGACAGACATATATAACAAATAGTAATAAAGGTCAAAAACATCAACATATCTAAAACTATACGCTCCTTTTTTTTTTTACTTCTGCATCTTTAATAGTAGTTTTGAAAACACAGCCAATGTCAGCTGCGAGAAAACAAATAGTAAATGACAGACATATATAACAAATAATAATAAAGGTCAAAAACATCAACATATCTAAAACTATAACATCTTAAATAAAAATCAAGTAATTACCTTTTAAAATGTATTCGCGAGTGTGTGTGTGTGTGTGTGTGTGTGTGTGTGTGTGTGTGTGTCTGTGTGTAAGATGCGGATGAGAGTGGAAATGTCATAATCATAAAAATTATAACTGAATTGAATAAGGTGAAATAAAAAAATAAGATTTTACTCACCGGTAAATCTATTTCTCGTAGTCCGTAGTGGATGCTGGGACTCCGTAAGGACCATGGGGAATAGCGGCTCCGCAGGAGACTGGGCACAACTAAAGAAAGCTGTAGGACTACCTGGTGTGCACTGGCTCCTCCCACTATGACCCTCCTCAAGACCTCAGTTAGGATACTGTGCCCGGAAGAGCTGACACAATAAGGAAAGGATTTTGAATCCCGGGTAAGACTCATACCAGCCACACCAATCACACCGTATAACTCGTGATACTATACCCAGTTAACAGTATGAAATATAACTGAGCCTCTCAACAGATGGCTCAACAATAACCCTTTAGTTAACAATAACTATATACAAGTATCGCAGACAATCCGCACTACGGACTACGAGAAATAGATTTACCGGTGACTAAAATCTTATTTTCTCTGACGTCCTAAGTGGATGCTGGGACTCCGTAAGGACCATGGGGATTATACCAAAGCTCCCATACGGGCGGGAGAGTGCGGATGACTCTGCAGCACCGAATGAGCAAACTCAAGGTCCTCCTCAGCCAGGGTATCAAATTTGTAGAATTTAGCAAAAGTGTTAGACCCTGACCAAGTAGCAGCTCGGCAAAGTTGTAAAGCCGAGACCCCTCGGGCAGCCGCCCAAGAAGAGCCCACCTTCCTTGTGGAATGGGCTTTTACAGATTTATGATGCGGCAGTCCAGCCGCAGAATGCGCAAGCTGAATTGTGCTACAGATCCAGCGAGCAATAGTCTGCTTAGAAGCAGGAGCACCCAGCTTGTTGGGTGCATACAGGATAAATAGGGAGTCAGTTTTCCTGACTCCAGCCGTCCTGGAAACATAAATTTTCAAGGCCCTGACTATGTCCAGTAACTTGGAATCCTCCAAGTCCCTAGTAGCCGCAGGCACCACAATAGTTTGGTTCAAGTGGTAGGGCCATATTCAATTAGCAGTGATAACGGACTTTTCACGTGAAAAGTCCGGTTTTCGGGTGAAAAACCGGACTTTTCACGTGAAATGCAATTACAGCCTATTCAATTATCCTGGAAAATTTATCGGTGATCATGTTTTCACTAATTTCACTTCACCTTCTCTGAAGCAGGTGAAAAGTTGGGAAAAGTCACTATTTTAAGGTAAAAATGTTTGGATATGGTACAGAACTCCTGGGACACCCCCCTTTATGACTAATTAGGCACGTTGAAGTTTTTAATTATTTTTAATTGGCCAATAATGACATGTCATTTTTGGGGTGAAAAAGTAAAAAGTGATGGAAATTGGGGTTCAAGGTATGGGACAGGTATATTGGGGTGCTTTATGAGTGGGACAGGTGTTTTTTTAGGCTTGCAGATGGGAGTAATCGGTCTGTTTCCACTTTTTTTTTAAAGTACCCTAAAATGACCCAAATATATACTTATACCCATTTTCATGTACCCCAAATTTAATGAGAGCATTTATTTTGCTCAAAAAAACTTGCTTTCTATCATTTTTTTGCATTTTAAAAAAATGCATATAACCGCCATTTCACACAATTTAAGTCCCCAAAAACTCTCTAATGTGATCTCTAACACACTTCTCTTCTGTTTTCCTATGTTAGTTTAGCATTTTTTGGGGTACAGGCTGATTTCCCTATTTTCACCTGCACTTTTCACTGCAAGAATTTTCACGTGAAACCCGGTCGGAATTGAATAGGTCGAAAAATGGAGCGTTTTCGCTGCAATTTTCGGGCGATTGGCGCGAAAAATTTTCGGGCGAAAAATTGCCGCAAATTTGCAGATAATTGAATACCCTAGGTAAGCTGATACCACCTTAGGGAGAAACTGGAAAATCAGATAAGGGCTTTTACACGACAAAGCCGCCAATTCTGACACACGTCTGGCTGAAGCCAAGGCCAATAGCATGACCACTTTCCACGTGAGATATTTTAAATCCACGGTTTTAAGTGGCTCAAACCAATGTGATTTTAGGAAATCCAACACCACGTTGAGATCCCAAGGTGCCACTGGAGGCACAAAAGGGGGCTGAATATGCAGCACTCCCTTAACAAATGTCTGAACTTCAGGCAGTGAAGCTAGCTCTTTCTGGAAAAAAATCGACAGAGCCAAAATCTGGACCTTAATGGAACCCAATTTTAGGCCCATAGTCACCCCTGACTGTAGGAAGTGCAGAAATCGACCCAGCTGAAATTCCTCCGTTGGGGCCTTCCTGGCCTCACACCACGCAACATATTTTCGCCAAATGCGGTGATAATGGTTTGCGGTCACTTCTTTCCTAGCCTTAATCAGCGTAGGAATGACTTCCTCCGGAATGCCCTTTTCCTTCAGGATCCGGTGTTCAACCGCCATGCCGTCAAACGCAGCCGCGGTAAGTCTTGGAACAGACAGGGCCCCTGCTGCAGCAGGTCCAGTCTGAGCGGCAGAGGCCATGGGTCCTCTGAGATCATTTCTTGAAGTTCCGGGTACCAAGCTCTTCTTGGCCAATCCGGAACAATGAGTATAGTTCTTACTCCTCTTCTCCTTATTATCCTCAGTACCTTGGGTATGAGAGGAAGAGGAGGGAACACATAAACCGACTGGTACACCCACGGTGTCACTAGAGCGTCCACAGCTATTGCCTGAGGGTCTCTCGACCTGGCGCAATATCTTTCTAGCTTTTTGTTTAGGCGGGACGCCATCATGTCCACCTGTGGCCTTTCCCAACGGTTTACAATCAGTTGGAAGACATCTGGATGAAGTCCCCACTCTTCCGGGTGGAGGTCGTGTCTGCTGAGGAAGTCTGCTTCCCAGTTGTCCACTCCCGGAATGAACACTGCTGACAGTGCTAACACGTGATTTTCCGCCCATCGGGGAATCCTTGTGGCTTCTACCATCGCCATCCTGCTTCTTGTGCCGCCCTGTCGGTTTACATGGGCGGCTGCCGTGATGTTGTCTGACTGGATCAGTACCGGCTGGTTTTGAAGCAGGGGTCTTGCCTGACTTAGGGCATTGTAAATGGCCCTCAGTTAAAGAATATTTATGTGTAGGGAAGTCTCCTGACTTGACCAAAGTCCTTGGAAGTTTCTTCCCTGTGTGACTGCCCCCCAGCCTCGAAGGCTGGCATCCGTGGTCACGAGGACCCAGTCCTGTATGCCGAATCTGCGGCCCTCTTGAAGATGAGCACTCTGCAGCCACCACAGCAGCGACACCCTGGTCCTTAGAGACAGGGTTATCAGCCGATGCATCTGAAGATGCGATCCGGACCACTTGTCCAACAGGTCCCACTGAAAGGTTCTTGCATGGAACCTGCCGAATGGAATTGCTTCGTAGGAAGCTACCATTTTTCCCAGGACTCGCGTGCAGTGATGCACCGAGACCTGTTTTGGTTTCAGGAGGCCTCTGACTAGAGATGACAGCTCCTTGGCTTTCTCCTCCGGGAGAAACACTTTTTTCTGGTCTGTGTCCAGAACCATCCCCAGGAACAGTAGACGCGTCGTAGGGACCAGCTGTGACTTTGGAATATTTAGAATCCAACCATGCTGTTGTAGCACCTCCTGAGATAGTGCTACCCCGACCAACAACTGCTCCCTGGACCTCGCCTTTATTAGGAGATCGTCCAAGTACGGGATAATTAAAACTCCCTTTTTTCGAAGGAGTATCATCATTTCGGCCATTACCTTGGTAAATATCCTCGGTGAATTGGTAATGACAATCCTGTACCACAAATCTGAGGTACTCCTGGTGAGGATGGTAAATGTGGACATGCAGGTAAGCATCCTTGATGTCCAGGGATACCATGTAATCCCCCTCGTCCAGGCTTGCAATAACCGCCCTGAGCGATTCCATCTTGAACTTGAATTTTTTTATATATGTGTTCAAGGATTTCAAATTTAAAATGGGTCTCACCGAACCGTCCGGTTTCGGTACCACAAACATTGTGGAATAGTAACCCCGTCCTTGTTGAAGGAGGGGCACCTTGACTATCACCTGCTGGGAATACAGCTTGTGAATTGCCTCTAGCACAGCCTCCCTGCCTGAGGGAGTTGTTGACAAGGCAGATTTGAGGAAACGGCGGGGGGGGAGACGTCTCGAATTCCGGCTTGTACCCCTGAGATACTACTTGTAGAATCCAGGGATCCACCTGTGAGCGAGCCCACTGATTGCTTAAGTTTTAGATCCGGCCCCCCACCGTACCTGGCTCCGCCTGTGGAGCCCCACCGTCATGCGGCGGCCTTGGAGGAAGCGGGGGAGGACTTTTGCTCCTGGGAACTGGCTGTATGCTGCAGCTTTTTTCCCCTACCTCTGCCTCTGGGCAGAAAGGACGCGCCTTTTTACCCGCTTGCTCTTCTGGGGCCGAAAGGACTGTACCTGATAATACGGTGCTTTCTTTGGCTGTGAGGGAACATGGGGTAAAAATGCTGACTTCCCAGCTGTTACTGTGGAAACTAGGTCAGAGAGACCGTCCCCAAATAACTCATAACCCTTGTAAGGCAAAACTTCCATGTGCCTTTTAAAATCTGCATCCCCTATCCACTGCCGAGTCCATAACCCTCTGCTGGCAGAAATGGACATTGCACTTATTTTAGATGCCAGCCGGCAAATATCCCTCTGTGCATCTCTCATGTATAAGACTGCTTCTTTTATATGCTCTATTGTTAGCAATATAGTGTCCCTGTCTAGGGTATCAATATTTTCCGACAGGGAATCTGACCACGCAGCTGCAGCACTGCACATCCATGCTGAAGCAATAGCTGGTCTCAGTATAATACCTGTGTGTGTATATACAGTCTTCAGAATAGCCTCCTGCTTTCTATCAGCAGGTTCCTTTAGGGCGGCCGTATCCGGAGACGGTAGTGCCACCTTCTTTGACAAGCATGTGAGCGCTTTATCCGCCCTAGGTGGTGTTTCCCAACGTGACCTATCCTCTGGCGGGAAAGGGTACGCCATTAGTAATCTTTTAGAAATTACCAGTTTCTTATCGGGGGAAGCCCACGCTTCTTCACACACTTCATTTAACTCCTCAGATGGGGGAAAAACCACTGGTAGTTTTTTCTCCCCAAACATAATACCCTTTTTTGTGGTACCTGGGGTAAGATCAGAAATGTGCAACACATTCTTCATTGCCTCAATCATGTAACGTGTGGCCCTATTGGACATTACATTAGTCTCCTCGTCGTCAACACTGGTATCAGTATCCGTGTCGACATCTGTGTCTGCCATCTGAGGTAGCGGGCGTTTTAGAACCCCGGATGGCCTTTGAGACGCTTGGGCAGGCACGAGCTGAGAAGCCGGCTGTCCCATATTTGGTATGTCGTCAAACTTTTTATGCAAGGAGTTGACACTTTCACGTAATTCCTTCCACAAGTCCATCCACTCAGGTGTCTGCCCTGCAGGGGGTGACATCACATTTATCGGCATCTGCTCCGCCTCCACATAAGCCTCCTCATCAAACATGTCGACACAGCCGTACCGACACACCGCACACACACAGGGAATGCTCTGACTGAGGACAGGACCCCACAAAGCCCTTTGGGGAGACAGAGAGAGAGTATGCCAGCACACACCAGAGCGCTATATAATACAGGGATTTACACTATAACTGAGTGATTACCCCTTATAGCTGCTATATATTTATATACTGCGCCTTAGTTTTAGTGCCCCCCCCCCTCTCTTTTTTACCCTTAGTAGTCTGAAACTGCAGGGGAGAGCCTGGGAGCGACCCTTCCAGCGGAGCTGTGAGGGAAAAATGGCGCCAGTGTGCTGAGGGAGATAGCCCCGCCCATTTTTCGGCGGGCTTCTCCCGCTTTTTTGTGGAATTCTGGCAGGGGTATTTTTCACATATATAGCCTCTGGGACTATGTATTGTGATATTTAGCCAGCCAAGGTGTTAATATTGCTGCTCAGGGCGCCCCCCCCCCACACCCCCACACCCCACCCCCCCCAGCGCCCTGCACCCATCAGTGACCGGAGTGTGAGGTGTGCATGAGGAGCAATGGCGCACAGCTGCAGTGCTGTGCGCTACCTTGTTGAAGACCGGAGTCTTCTGCCGCCGATTTTCCGGACCACTTCTTGCTTCTGGCTCTGTAAGGGGGGCGGCAGCGCGGCTCCGGGACCGAACGATCGAGGTCGGGTCCTATGTTCGATCCCTCTGGAGCTAATGGTGTCCAGTAGCCTAAGAAGCCCAAGCTAGCTGCAAGCAGGTAGGTTCGCTTCTTCTCCCCTTAGTCCCTCGTAGCAGTGAGTCTGTTGCCAGCAGATCTCACTGTAAAATAAAAATAAAAAAAATATATACTTTCTTTCTAGGAGCTCAGGAGAGCCCCTAGTGTGCATCCAGCTCAGCCGGGCACAAGATTCTAACTGAGGTCTGGAGGAGGGTCATAGTGGGAGGAGCCAGTGCACACCAGGTAGTCCTAAAGCTTTCTTTAGTTGTGCCCAGTCTCCTGCGGAGCCGCTATTCCCCATGGTCCTTACGGAGTCCCAGAATCCACTTAGGACGTCAGAGAAATAGTAATATAAAGATGCAGTTGAGGGTAGAAATTCACTTTGAGGCAGAAGGCTCAAGATCTCCAATCCCAACAGGTAAATGCAGGATATTATATGGTATAAGGGGACGATATTTAACCACATGTCCCAGCATGCAATAGTATGCAAAGGTATCGGCAGGTTATATAAATCTACATTATACTATAGTATTAAACTCGTTACTGGCCTGCACACGGATATTGTCTTAGCTGTCCGGCATCCCATGTATTTCTGATGTTCACAGTATTTTGTTTTTATATATTTGTCACAGAGTAATGGCTATACCAGCTACTGAGATTTACTTCACCTGTTACGACCAACTGCGGGACCTATTGATACACCGAATCCGTAGCACAGAGAGTGCCTGTCTCATCGCGGGAGCCATGGCCAGATGTGAGGCCTACTTCCCATTTTTGACAACATAATATTTAGTACAATATAAATCATTGCTGCAGAGATGGTTGTCCTTCTGGAAGGTTCTCCTCTCTCCACTGAGGAATGCTGTAGCTCTGACAGCATGACCATCGGGGTCTTGGTCACCTCTCTGACTAGAGCCCTTCTCCCCTAATCGCTCAGTTTAGATGGCCGGCCAGCTCTAGGAAGAGTCCTGGTGGTTCCGAACTTCTTCCATTTACGGATGATGGAGGCCACTGTGCTCATTGGTACCTTCAAAGCAGCATATTTTTCTGTATCCTTCCCCAGATTTGTGCCTTGAGACATTCCTGTCTTGGAGGTCTACAGACAATTCCTTTGACTTCATGCTTGGTTTGTGCTCAGACATGGACTGTCAAGTGTGGTACCTTATATAGACAGGTGTGTGCCTTTCCAAATCATGTCCAATCAGCTGAATTTACCACAGGTAGACTCCAATTAAGCTGTAGGAACATCTCAAGGATGATCAGTGGAAACAGTATGCACCTGAGCTTGAGCTTCATGGCAAAAGCTGGTAATACTAATGTACATGTGATTTCTTAGTTTTTTATTTTTAATAAATTTTCATAATGTCACATTGTCATTATGGGGTATTGTGTGTAGAATTTGGAGGACAAAAATGAATTTATTCCATTGTGGAATAAGTCTGTAACATAACAAAATGTGGAAAAAGTGAAGCGCTGTGAATACTTTCCGGATGCACTGTATATAAATATAGGGCTATGAGAGCAGTGCTGACGCAGAGTGCAAGGCTCTGTGGGCGGCACCACTGGTGCCCCACAGCCCTTGCTTCCGGCTAGCAGCATGCCTGCAACAGCACCCTGCAGCTAATATGAATTATGAATGCATCCCAGCAGGCATCCTGCTGTACGGCCGCACTCTGAAATAAGCAGGGTGGAGCAGTGCTGCACATTCTAGTGCTTGGTAATGTCCTAACATCAATGCCCTTACGGGGCGAGAGCTGTATAGAGCCATGTTACGGCACTATATATAAATAATATATATGGTTATAAAATGGTGTGTTATACTGACAGAAATCCTAGTAACATGATTGGACACACTAGGTCACATGACCGCACACCATAACTACTTCCTGCTGTTACATTACAGCAGCATCACTCAGCCCCTTACACTGGTACCCAGTTACATGTTCACTCAGTAACAATAATTAAAATGAAACACCCTATTCTGAGCTATTTTTCCTCCAATTCTGTATTTGTTTCATCATAACAGGGGTCATATTATAAGATAGATATACCCCTCTTGTGTGTACGGCAGCGTTCTGATATAAGCACACCAAGGCGTCTATGTATATCAGAGCGTGACTGCACACCCAAAAGTGCTATATCTATTACATATACTGTGCAAACTAGTCATCATCAGTGGCCAGCTCCAACACATATACTAAGCATAGGTTTCTCCCTGGCAGCAGGCAATATGGCAGCCTTTGTGATGTCACTATGACATCATAATGACATGATAGGCAGGAATAAAACACCAGGGCACACTGACATCAGTGGCATTTCTTCAGTTGATGCACTTGTTGCTGAAGCTGTTTCGCTACTCAAGACTTCGGTTTTGACTTTTGGATTAATTTCCAGAATTGTATATCCAAGTTCAGGCACCACATCCCCTGTGCTTTACTGAGCTTTGTTTTGTTTGTTTCTTTGTTTGTTTGTTTGTTTGTTTGTTTGTTTTGTTCATTTTCTATTACATCTAAAAGAAAATGAGTCGCCGAGAGCTCAGAGCCCTCCTGGACGACCAAAGAACATTTATGACGGATGATGGACCTCAGATAAATAATGAGAGGCCACGGAGAAGAGCTGAAAGGAGGAATCAACAGCAAAATCCTGGGATGAATCGTAGACGCAGCAGGAGCATATCTCCACAACACCGTGCCCGTGGGCGCTCACGAACCACGAGAAGACCACCTATCGTAAGTCCAGTGCAATCTGGAAACATCGTGCCAGGGGGACCGAGCCAACCCCCCAGCCCTGGGCCTAGTCAGATTCTCCCAGAACCCATCCCTGGGCCCAGCCATGCTGTGGAAGATCCCAGCCCTGGGCCCAGTCAGCCTCTCCCAGACCCCATCCCTGGGCCCAGTCATGCTTGGGAAGATCCCATCCCTGGGCCTAGTCAGCCGCTCCAGAATATCACGGCTGGCCGTTGGACAGCACAATTTAACATGCTGCCATCCCGCACTGTCACAGACAGTGAAGAGAACAACGCCTGCGCAATCTGTCTACTCGACTATGACAGAGGGGAACTGGTTAAAGTATTACCATGCAGGCACATATTCCATCCCAAGTGCATAGCAGACTGGATCAGACGACAGCAGAACTGTCCTTTGTGCCGCAGCCTCTGCTTTCCACGGGGAGCAGAGACCTGAATCAACTAAGTTCCAGAGGAATTTCAGGTGCACATAAATGGCTATTTACACCTAGTCTATGCACCAGACTGAGCCAGAGTAACAGGCTTATGGAACTTGCTGCTTGGACAGTGTTGGCTCCTGCTGTCCCTGTACCTGAGTTCTGCTTCCAGTGGGAAAAAGATTCTAAAACTAAAAGAAAGCTGGGGATTAGGGCTACTGGCGACACCCCAATTTAAAAAAAAACGACACTGGCAGCCACCTCATGGGTGTGTTGGAAGAGCTGCTAAGCTGCTAATTATTTGTACAATGCTGACACTTACATCCAGCTCATTGACAACTTAAGAACTTGAAAATGTAAACACTGCAATGCTGCGTACTTTATTCTTATTACTATCCTGTATTTATATGACGCCACAAGGGATCCACAGCGCCCAATTACAGAGTACATAAACAAATAAGCAAAACCAGAAAAGAGTAACTTACAGTTCAGCACTATATAGGACAAATACAGGGTATATAAACATAGCTGTGTCAGCAGACGACACTGACATAAGTATCAGGGTGGCAGAAAACAGAGGGATTTGGTGCCTTCACAGAATGTATGGAATAGAAAATAGTTTAAGAGAAGAAAAAGTACATGAGGGAAAAGGGCCCCGCTCGTGAGAGCTTACATTCTAAAGGGGAGGGACAGACAGACAGACAGGGGTGACACAGATGGGGTAGACAGTGAGCGTGGGACACAGGGCTTAGGATAAAAGTTTGCTGGGTTTGGATGAGAGATGGAGAGCCTAAGGGGGAGAGGTAGAGAATTAATTAGTTATGAGTCCTTCAATTTGCTGTCTATAGGCTGTGTATGGCAGTGACGTGCGGTGAGGTCTTTGGCTGGGGAGGCACATTTGTATCTCCATCTGCCCCCTCTCTCACTTGAGATGTGTGTGCAGGCCAGAGTGTAGGCGCCACTAAGGGCCGGTTCAAGGTTGTTCAGCGCTCTCCTGCAAACTATAAAATTGCGCCCTCCCCCCCTTAACTCATAAAGGAACAGCGTGCATCACAAAAGAGGGGTGTGGTCTCACAAGGAAGGGGGGTGGACACAATAGAACCTGAGAACAGTACCTCCAATTCAAATTATGCCACACTGTAGTGCAATCTTATTCACATTACACTGTATGTAGTCCCCATGATTCATATTACACAACATAGTAGTGTCCCTTATACTTATGTCCAGCATTGACTGGGTTTCTGTTTATTTTTTTAAGCTATTGTCCCCAGCACTGCCTGAGGATATTTTCTCTAACGTCCTAAGTGGATGCTGGGGACTCCGTAAGGACCATGGGGAATAGCGGCTCCGCAGGAGACTGGGCACATCTAAAGAAAGCTTTAGGACTAACTGGTGTGCACTGGCTCCTCCCCCTATGACCCTCCTCCAAGCCTCAGTTAGATTTCTGTGCCCGACGAGAAGGGTGCACACTAGGGGCTCTCCTGAGCTTCTTAGTGAAAGTTTTAGTTCAGGTTTGTTATTTTCGGTGAGACCTGCTGGCAACAGGCTCACTGCATCGAGGGACTAAGGGGAGAAGAAGCGAACTCACCTGCGTGCAGAGTGGATTGGGCTTCTCGGCTACTGGACATTAGCTCCAGAGGGACGATCACAGGTTCAGCCTGGATGGGTCCCGGAGCCGCGCCGCCGGCCCCCTTACAGAGCCAGAAGAGCGAAGAGGTCCGGAAAAATCGGCGGCAGAAGATGTTCCTGTCTTCAATAAGGTAGCGCACAGCACTGCAGCTGTGCGCCATTGCTCTCAGCACACTTCATACTCCGGTCACTGAGGGTGCAGGGCGCTGGGGGGGGCGCCCTGAGACGCAATAAAACACGATAAAAATACCTTACATGGCAAAAAATGCATCACATATAGCTCCTGGGCTATATGGATGCATTTAACCCCTGCCAGAATATACAGAAAAACGGGTGATAAGGCCGTCGAAAAGGGGGCGGAGCCTATCTCCTCAGCACACTGGCGCCATTTTCCCTCACAGCTCAGTTGGAGGGAAGCTCCCTGGCTCTTCCCTGCACTACAGAAAGGGTTAAAAAAAGAGAGGGGGGCACTAATTAGGCGCAGTATTAAAACATACAGCAGCTATAAGGGGAAAAACACTTATATAAGGTTATCCCTGTATATATATATAGCGCTCTGGTGTGTGCTGGCATACTCTCCCTCTGTCTCCCCAAAGGGCTAGTGGGGTCCTGTCCTCTATCAGAGCATTCCCTGAGTGTGTGCTGTGTGTCGGTACGTTTGTGTCGACATGTATGAGGAGAAAAATGATGTGGAGACGGAGCAGAGTGTCTGTAACAGTGATGTCACCACCTAGGGGGTCGACACCTGAGTGGATGTACTGTTGAAAATTACGTGACAGTGTCAGCTCTGTATAAAAAAAAAAACAGTGGTTGACATGAGACAGCCGGCTACTCAGCTTGTGCCTGTCCAGACGTCTCATAGGCCGTCAGGGGCTCTAAAGCGCCCGTTACCTCAGATGGCAGATACAGACGCCGACACGGATACTGACTCCTGTGTCGACGGTGAAGAGACAACCGTGATTTCCAGTAGGGCCACACGTTACATGATTGAGACAATGGAAAATGTTTTATACATTTCTGATAATACGAGTACCACCAAAAAGGGGTATTATGTTCGGTGAGGGAAAAACTACCTGTAGTTTTCCTGAATCTGAAAAATAAAATGAGGTGTGTGATGATACGTGGGTTTCCCCCCGATAACAATTGATAATTTCTTAAAAAGTATTGGCTGTATACCCTTTCCCGCCAGAGGTTAGGGTGCGTTGGGAAACACCCACTAGGGGGGATAAGGCGCTCACACGCTTGTAAGAACAAGGGCTCTACCTTCTCATGAGATGGCCGCCCTTAAGGATCCTGCTGATAGAAAGCAGGAGGGTATCCAAAAATGTATTCACACACATACTGGTGTTATACTGCGACCAGCAATCGCCTCAGCCTGGAGGTGCAGTGCTGGGTTGGCATGGTCGGATTCCCTGACTGGAAATATTGATATCCTAGATAAGGATAGTATATTATTGCCTATAGAGCATTTAAAAGATGCATTTCTATATATGCATGATGCACAGCGGAATATTTGCCGACTGGCATCAAGTATAAGTGCGTTGTCCAATTCTACCAGTAAAATGGTCAGGTGATGCGGATTCCAAACGGCATTTGGAAGTATTGCCTTTAAAAGGGGACATTTGGGGTCGGTCTTTTAGACCTGGTGGCCACGGCAACAACTGGGAAATCCACGTTTGTACCCCAGGTCGCCTCTCAAAATAAGACGCCGTATTATCAGGCGCAGTCCTTTGTTGGCAAGCGGACAAAAGGTTCCTCTTTTCTGCTCGTGACAGAGGGAGAGGAAAAAGGCTGAAGAGATTACCCAGTTCCCAGGAACAGAAATCTCAATGAATTTCAGTGCGCAGTGGGCTCACTCGCAAGTAGACCCCTGGATCCTTCAGGTAATATCTCAAGGGTACATATTGAAATTCGAGACGTCTCCCCCTCGCCGTTTCCAAAAGTCGGCTTTACCGACGTCTCCCTCTGACAGGGAGGCAGTTTTGGAAGCCATTCACCCAGCAGGTGATAATCAAGGTACCCCTCCTGCAACAGGGAACGGGGTATTATTCCACACTATTGTGGTACCGAAGCCAGACGGCCCGGTGAAACCGATTATAAATCTAAAATCTAAAATCTTTGAACACTTACATACAGAGGTTCAAATTCAAGATTGAGTCACTCAGAGCAGTGATTGCGAACCTGGAAGAAGGGGACTACATGATGTCTTGGGACATCAAGGATGCTTACCTTCATGTCAAAGTTTACCCTTCTCACCAAGGGTACCTCAGGTTATGGTACAGAACTGTCACTATCAGTTCAGACGCTGCCGTAGGGATGGTCCACGGCACCCCGGGTCTTTACCAAGGTAATGGCCGAAATGATATCCCTTCGAAGGAAGGGAATTTTAGTTATCCCTTACTTGGACGATTCCCTGATAAGGGTTAGATCCAGGGAACAGTTGGAAGTCGGTGTAGCACTATCTCAGGTAGTGTTGCGGCAGCACGATTGGATTCTCAATATTCCAAAATCGCAGCTGGTTCCGACGACTTGTCTTCTGTTTCCTAGGAATGTTCCTGGACACAGTCCAGAAAAAAGGTGTTTCTCCCGGAAGAGAAAACCAGGGAGTTATCCGAGCTAGTCAGGAACCTCCTAAAACCGAACCAAGTCTCAGTGCATCAATGCACAAGGGTTCTGGGTAAAAATGGTGGCTTCCTACGAAGCAATCCCATTCGTTAGATTCCACGCAAGAACTTTCCAGTGGAACCTACTGGACAAATGGTCCGGGTCGCATTTTCAGATGCATCAGCGGATAACCCTGTCACCAAGGACAAGGGTATCCATCATGTGGTGGTTGCAGAGTGCTCATCTTCTAGAGGGCCGCAGATTCGGCATTCAGGACTGGGTCCTGGTGACCACGGATGCCAGCCTGCGAGGCTGGGGAGCAGTCACACAGGGAAGGAATATCCAGGGCTTAGGGTCAAGCCTGGATACATCACTTCACATAAATATCCTGAAGCTAAGGGCCAATTACAATGCTCTAAGCTTAGCAAGACCTCTGCTTCAAGGTCAGCCGGTGTTGATCCAGTCGGACAACATCATGGCAGTCACCCACGTAAACAGACAGGGTGGCACAAGAAGCAGGAGGGCAATGGCAGAAGCTGCAGGGATTCTTCGCTGGGCGGAAAATCATGTGATAGCACTGTCAACAGTATTCATTCCGGGAGTGGACAACTGGGAAGCAGACTTCCTCAGCACGACCTCCACCCGGGAGAGTGGGGACTTCACCCAGAAGTCGTCCACATGATTAAAAAAACTCGACAGGTATTGCGCCAGGTCAAGAGACCCTCAGGCAATAGTTGTAGACGCTCTGGTAACACCGTGGGTGTACCAGTCAGTGTATGTGTTCCCTCCTCTGCCTCTCATACCCAAGGTACTGAGATTGATAAGATGGAGAGGAGAAAGCACTATATTCGTGGCTCCGGATTGGCCAAGAAGGACTTGGTAACCGGAACTTCAAGAGATGCTCACGGAGGATCCGTGGCCTCTACCTCTAAGAAGGGACCTGCTCCAGCAAGGACCCTGTCTGTTCCAAGACTTACCGCGGCTGCGTTTGACGGCATGGCGGTTGAACGCCGGATCCTGAAGGAAAAAAGGCTTTCCGGATGAAGTCATCCCTATCCTGATCAAAGCCAGGAAGGATGTAACCGCAAAAACATTATCACCGCAATTGGCGAAAATATGTTGCGTGGTGCGAGGCCAGTAAGGCCCGACGGAGGAAATTCAACTGGGTCGATTCCTACATTTCCTGCAAACAGGAGTGTCTATGGGCCTGAAATTGGGGTCCATTAAGGTTCAAATTTGCGGCCCTGTCAATTTTCTTCCAAAAAGAACTTGCTTCAGTCCCTGAAGTTCAGACGTTTGTAAAAGGGGTACTGCATATACAGCCTCCTTTTGTGCCTCCAGTGGCACTTTGGGATCTCAATGTAGTTTTGGGTTCCAAAAGTCACATTGGTTTGAACCACTTAAATCTGTGGAGTTAAAATATCTCACATGGAAAGTGGTCATGCTGTTGGCCCTGGCCTGGGCCAGGCGCGTGTCAGAATTGGCGGCTTTATCCTGAAAAAGCCCTTATCTGATTTTCCATTCGGACAGGGCAGAATTGAGGACTCGTCCTCAGTTTCTCCCCAAGGTGGTTTCAGCGTCTCACCTGAACCAACCTATTGGTGGTGCCTGCGGCTACTAGGGACTTGGAGGCCTCCAAGTTGCTAGACGTTGTCAGTGCCCTGAAAATATATGTTTCCAGGACGGCTGGAGTCAGGAAATCTGACTCGCTGTTTATCCTGTGTGCACCCAACAAGCTGGGTGCTCCTGCTTCTAAGCAGACTATTGCTCGTTGGATTTGTAGTACAATTCAGCTTGCACATTCTGTGGCAGGCCTGCCACAACCAAAAATCTGTAAATGCCCACTCCACAAGGAAGGTGGGCTCATCTTGGGCGGCTGCCCGAGGGGTCTCGGCTTTACAACTTTGCGGAGCAGCTACTTGGTCAGGAGCAAATACGTTTGTAAAATTCTACAAAATTAATATCCTGGCTGAGGACCTGGAGTTCTCTCATTTGGTGCTGCAGAGTCTTCCGCACTCTCCCGCCCGTTTGGGAGCTTTGGTATAATCCCCATGGTCCTTACGGAGTCCCCAGCATCCACTTAGGACGTTAGAGAAAATAAGAATTTACTTACCGATAATTCTATTTCTCATAGTCCGTAGTGGATGCTGGGCGCCCATCCCAAGTGCGGATTGTCTGCAATACTTGTACATAGTTATTGTTACAAAAATCGGGTTATTATTGTTGTGAGCCATCTTTCAGAGGCTCCTCTGTTATCATACTGTTAACTGGGTTCAGATCACAGGTTATACGGTGTGATTGGTGTGGCTGGTATGAGTCTTACCCGGGATTCAAAATTCTTCCTTATTGTGTACGCTCGTCCGGGCACACTATCCTAACTGAGGCTTGGAGGAGGGTCATAGGGGGAGGAGCCAGTGCACACCAGTTAGTCCTAAAGCTTTCTTTAGATGTGCCCAGTCTCCTGCGGAGCCGCTATTCCCCATGGTCCTTACGGAGTCCCCAGCATCCACTACGGACTATGAGAAATAGAATTATCGGTAAGTAAATTCTTATTTTTTCTTCTCTCTTTTTACTCTTCTCTCTCAGCTCCCCTTTTCCCCATCTATTTCCCTCCCCTCTTTCCCTTTCTTACTCCCACTACTTTGAGAGTCACAGGGAGGGTGAGGGCAGGGACACTGAGGGGGAGATACAGGGATTGTGAGGGCAGGGACGCTGAGGGGGAGATACAGGGAGGGTGAGGGCAGGAATGCTGACCGGGAGGGTGAGGGCAGGGACGCTGAGGGGGAGATACAGGGAGGGTGAGGACAGGAATGCTGACGGGGAGGGTGAGGGCAGGGACACTGAGGGGGAGTTACAGGGAGAGTGAGGGCAGGGATGCTGAGGGGGAGATACAGGGAGGGTGAGGGCAGGAATGCTGATGGGGAGGGTGAGGGCAGGGACACTGAGGGGGAGTTACAGGGAGAGTGAGGGCAGGGATGCTGAGGGAGAGATACAAGGAGGGTGAGGGCAGGAAAGCTGACGGGGAGGGTGAGAGCAGGGACGCTGAGGGGGAGATACAGGGAGGGTGAGGGCAGGGACGCTGAGGGGGAGATACAGGGAGGGTGAGGGCAGGGACGCTGAGGGGGAGATACAGGGAGGGTGAGGGCAGGGACGCTGAGGGGGAGATACAGGGAGGGTGAGGGCAGGAATGCTGACCGGGAGGGAGAGGGCAGGGACACTGAGGGGGAGTTACAGGGAGAGTGAGGGCAGGGATGCTGAGGGGGAGATACAGGGAGGGTGAGGGCAGGAAAGCTGATGGGGAGGGTGAGGGCAGGGACGCTGAGGGGGAGATACAGGGAGGGTGAGGGCAGGAAAGCTGACGGGGAGGGTGAGAGCAGGGACGCTGAGGGGGAGATACAGGGAGGGTGAGGGCAGGGACGCTGAGGGGGAGATACAGGGAGGGTGAGGGCAGGGACGCTGACGGGGAGGGTGAGGGCAGGGACGCTGAGGGGGAGATACAGGGAGGGTGAGGGCAGGGACGCTGAGGGGGAGATACAGGGAGGGTGAGGGCAGGAAAGCTGATGGGGAGGGTGAAGGCAGGGACGCTGAGGGGGAGATACAGGGAGGGTGAGGGCAGGAAAGCTGACGGGGCGGGTGAGGGCAGGGACGCTGACGGGGAGTTAGAGGGCAAGTGAAGGTAGGGATGCTGAGAGGGAGTTACAGGGAGGGTGCGGGCATGGACACTCATGGGGTGTTATAGGGAGAGTGAGTGCATGTACGCTGACAGGGAGTTAGAGGAAGGATGAGGGTAGGGACGCTGACAGGGAGTTAGAGGGATCATGAGGGGCGATATACAGGGAGGGTAAGGGCAGTAGTACTGAAGAGGGAGTTACAGGGAGGGTGAGGACAGGGGCCTAAAAAATAGATTAGAATAAACAAATGCTCTAAATCCCCCCAACCGTCACTTACCAGATATGTGCAGTGCCTCCTCACTTCTTCAGTCTGTCACACGTGGGTCTCTATCAGTGATTGTGCGGGACAGGACTCGGAGCTGATGGTGTGGTTTCCACTCACCACTGGCAAAGCTCTTGACTGTGGGCTGGGTCTGGATCCCATCTTTATGTGCCTGGGCGTCTCCTTCCAGATCAGTCCTGTGTGCCGCCACTCCACTCAAATGGCTGTCGAGCTGTTACCGTCTTGCGGGCACATGGTGATATACACACAGGGGCCTGAAAGGGATATAGTGACACATACTGGGGCTTGGGACGATACAAGAGGAGACACTCACACTTTAGCTTGGAGGATTAGGGGGGAGACATGGCACACACTTTAGCTAGGAGGGGGGGGACATGGCATACACACACTTCAGCTTGGAGAGGGGGACATGGCATACACACACTTCAGCTTGGAGGGGGGGGACATGGCATACACACACTTCAGCTAGGAAGGGGAGGGACACACACTTTAGCTAGGAGGGGGGACATGGCACACACTTTGGCAAGGAGGGGAGGAGGGGCACGGCACACACTTTAGCAAGGAGGGGGAGGGGGGGCACGGCACACACTTTAGCAATGAGGGGGAGGGGGAACACGGCACACACTTTAGCAATGAGGGGGAGGGGGGACACGGCACACACTTTAGCAAGTAGTGGGAGGAGGGGCACGGCACACACTTTAGCAAGGAGGGGGAGGGGGGACACGGAACACACTTTAGCAAGGAGGGGGAGGGGGGACACGACACACACTTTAGCTAGGAGGGGGAGGGGGGGACATGGCACACACTTTAGCTAGGAGGGGGGGACATGGCACACACTTTAGTTAGTGGGGGGGAGACATGGCACACACTCTAGTTAGTAGGGGGAGGGGGGACATGGCACACACTTTAGTTAGTAGGGGGAGGGGGGACATGGCACACACTTTAGTTAGTAGGGGGAGGGGGGACATGGCACACACTTTAGTTAGTAGGGGGAGGGGGGGACATGGCACACACTTTAGTTAGTAGGGGGATGGGTACATGGCACACACTTTAGTTAGTAGGGGGAGGGGGGGACATGGCACACACTTTAGTTAATAGGGGAAGGGGGGACATGGCACACACTCACACACTTTTGTCAGTATGGGGAGGGGGGACATGCCACACACTTTAGTTAGTGGGGGGGGGACATGGCACACACTCCTCCACGTACCCAGATCACAGGAGACACAGATCTGCCGTTCCGCTCTCCTCCTCCCTGTACCGCTGCTGGTGCGCTCCTGAGTCCTGTCTTCCGCTCTCCCCCCTCCTCCATGTTACCGCTGCTGCTGCACTGTGTCTTCCGGCTCTGCCTGTGTGTGACAGGCGCCGGACTGGCAGTGGCAGCAAGGACTGTGGTGCACTAGTCTGCACCGTGAGTAAGGAGGCAGGGAGGGGGGAGCCGCTGTTAATGAAGTCAGCGCCGCATCCTGGGCATCCCAGCGCCGCCGCAGCTGGAGCAGTACCTGATGGGTCCCGCCGCCACTTCTCCGGGCCGCGTCTATGTGATTGGACCAGCGGATCCAGCACTGGATCCGCTGTCCAATCACTGGTGCCTCGCTAGCAGGGGCGTGCTTTCCCTGCCAGCGAGGTACTTGTATAAGTGCCGCTTTCCACTGTTTTTGTAATGGGCTTTTACAGCCCAGCGCATGGCCCCGCCCCCCGCTTTGTCCCGTTCCCACTGGCTACGGGAGGCACTAGCTGTCAGTGCCTCCCAAACGTATTACAATGGACTACAATGATTATAATAATATAGAGAGGATACATATGACACACAATATGTGTCTTATGTATCTATTTTGTATTATTTTAATTATTAATGACAGGGGAGGCACTGCCTCCCCTGCCTCCCCTGACTGCACGTCTCTGGTGTATGGAGGGTTAGGGTTAGGCAGCGCCGCATGGAGATTAGGTTTAGGCTGTGGGGAGAGTGGGTTAGGGGAACCGGGGGGTGTAGGGTTGTGGTAAGTATACTTACCTTTCCTTGTCGGGAATCCAAACTTCTGGATGCCACGGTCGGTATTTTGACCACCAGCATTCAACCGTCGGCAAAACTAACCCAACCCTTGTATTGCATGGCTTCTAATTATGTGTAAACACAAATAAAAAATACATTTAAAAAATTAATTGTGCAGGCAGATAAAAAATATTATTAACACACACGTGTACACACACACACACACACACACACACACACACACACACACACACACACACACAGCCACTCAGCAAAGGGATGCAGTGCAGCTAGACTGGTGAGGCGCTCTCCCTGCTCTGCATCCCTGTGCTGAGCTGCTGTCGCACAGGGGAGGGGAGGGGCAGAGGAGGCTTTGTGCTCAGGGCTACCAGTGCCTGGTGGGAGAGGAGGCTTTGTGCTACAGCTCCGGCCAGCCAGACTTCCCTAGGTAAGTGTTTGGAAAGAGAGTGAGTGTGTATGTGTATACAGTATCTGTGTATACTGTATAAATGTGTGACTGTGTACGTATGTGTGTAATGTATGTACAGTATGTTTGCATGTGTGTGTGTATGTATATATATATATATATATATTTATATATATAAGGCAAAAGGCAATACTCGGCACTCCTAATATCAAAAGAAAATCAACTTGCTCCGGTGCCCTGTTTGCGGGTAGCAAATGTAGGTAAACAGAAGTAACCGGCACTCATGGACACTAATATAATCAATTGACACAGCACAGCAGCTTAAGTCTGGAAGGATTTTGAATCCCGGGTAAGACTCATACCAGCCACACCAATCACACAGTATAACCTGTGATCTGAACCCAGTTAACAGTATGATAACAGAGGAGCCTCTGAAAGATGGCTCACAACAATAATAACCCGATTTTTGTAACAATAACTATGTACAAGTATTGCAGACAATCCGCACTTGGGATGGGCGCCCAGCATCCACTACGGACTATGAGAAATAGAATTATCGGTAAGTAAATTCTTATTTTCTCTAACGTCCTAAGTGGATGCTGGGGACTCCGTAAGGACCATGGGGATTATACAAAAGCTCCCAAACGGGCGGGAGAGTGCGGATGACTCTGCAGCACCAAATGAGAGAACTCCAGGTCCTCCTCAGCCAGGATATTAATTTTGTAGAATTTTACAAACGTATTTGCTCCTGACCAAGTAGCTGCTCGGCAAAGTTGTAAAGCCGAGACCCCTCGGGCAGCCGCCCAAGATGAGCCCACCTTCCTTGTGGAGTGGGCATTTACAGATTTTTGGTTGTGGCAGGCCTGCCACAGAATGTGCAAGCTGAATTGTACTACAAATCCAACGAGCAATAGTCTGCTTAGAAGCAGGAGCACCCAGCTTGTTGGGTGCCCACAGGATAAACAGCGAGTCAGATTTCCTGACTCCAGCCGTCCTGGAAACATATATTTTCAGGGCACTGACAACGTCTAGCAACTTGGAGGCCTCCAAGTCCCTAGTAGCCGCAGGCACCACCAATAGGTTGGTTCAGGTGAGACGCTGAAACCACCTTGGGGAGAAACTGAGGACGAGTCCTCAATTCCACCCTGTCCGAATGGAAAATCAGATAAGGGCTTTTTCAGGATAAAGCCGCCAATTCTGACACGCGCCTGGCCCAGGCCAGGGCCAACAGCATGACCACTTTCCATGTGAGATATTTTAACTCCACAGATTTAAGTGGTTCAAACCAATGTGACTTTTGGAACCCAAAACTACATTGAGATCCCAAAGTGCCACTGGAGGCACAAAAGGAGGCTGTATATGCAGTACCCCTTTTACAAACGTCTGAACTTCAGGGACTGAAGCTAGTTCTTTTTGGAAGAAAATTGACAGGGCCGCAAATTTGAACCTTAATGGACCCCAATTTCAGGCCCATAGACACTCCTGTTTGCAGGAAATGTAGGAATCGACCCAGTTGAATTTCCTCCGTCGGGCCTTACTGGCCTCGCACCACGCAACATATTTTCGCCAATTGCGGTGATAATGTTTTTGCGGTTACATCCTTCCTGGCTTTGATCAGGATAGGGATGACTTCATCCGGAAAGCCTTTTTTCCTTCAGGATCCGGCGTTCAACCGCCATGCCGTCAAACGCAGCCGCGGTAAGTCTTGGAACAGACAGGGTCCTTGCTGGAGCAGGTCCCTTCTTAGAGGTAGAGGCCACGGATCCTCCGTGAGCATCTCTTGAAGTTCCGGTTACCAAGTCCTTCTTGGCCAATCCGGAGCCACGAATATAGTGCTTTCTCCTCTCCATCTTATCAATCTCAGTACCTTGGGTATGAGAGGCAGAGGAGGGAACACATACACTGACTGGTACACCCACGGTGTTACCAGAGCGTCTACAACTATTGCCTGAGGGTCTCTTGACCTGGCGCAATACCTGTCGAGTTTTTTAAGCATGTGGACGACTTCTGGGTGAAGTCCCCACTCTCCCGGGTGGAGGTCGTGCTGAGGAAGTCTGCTTCCCAGTTGTCCACTCCCGGAATGAATACTGTTGACAGTGCTATCACATGATTTTCCGCCCAGCGAAGAATCCCTGCAGCTTCTGCCATTGCCCTCCTGCTTCTTGTGCCACCCTGTCTGTTTACGTGGGTGACTGCCATGATGTTGTCCGACTGGATCAACACCGGCTGACCTTGAAGCAGAGGTCTTGCTAAGCTTAGAGCATTGTAAATGGCCCTTAGCTTCAGGATATTTATGTGAAGTGATGTATCCAGGCTTGACCCTAAGCCCTGGATATTCCTTCCCTGTGTGACTGCTCCCCAGCCTCGCAGGCTGGCATCCGTGGTCACCAGGACCCAGTCCTGAATGCCGAATCTGCGGCCCTCTAGAAGATGAGCACTCTGCAACCACCACATGATGGATACCCTTGTCCTTGGTGACAGGGTTATCCGCTGATGCATCTGAAAATGCGACCCGGACCATTTGTCCAGTAGGTTCCACTGGAAAGTTCTTGCGTGGAATCTAACGAATGGGATTGCTTCGTAGGAAGCCACCATTTTTACCCAGAACCCTTGTGCATTGATGCACTGAGACTTGGTTCGGTTTTAGGAGGTTCCTGACTAGCTCGGATAACTCCCTGGTTTTCTCTTCCGGGAGAAACACCTTTTTTCTGGACTGTGTCCAGGAACATCCCTAGGAAACAGAAGACAAGTCGTCGGAACCAGCTGCGATTTTGGAATATTGAGAATCCAATCGTGCTGCCGCAACACTACCTGAGATAGTGCTACACCGACTTCCAACTGTTCCCTGGATCTTACCCTTATCAGGGAATCGTCCAAGTAAGGGATAACTAAAATTCCCTTCCTTCGAAGGGATATCATTTCGGCCATTACCTTGGTAAAGACCCGGGGTGCCGTGGACCATCCCTACGGCAGCGTCTGAACTGATAGTGACAGTTCTGTACCATAACCTGAGGTACCCTTGGTGAGAAGGGTAAACTTTGACATGAAGGTAAGCATCCTTGATGTCCCAAGACATCATGAAGTCCCCTTCTTCCAGGTTC